>NC_064639.1:497904064-498537814 GCF_023864345.2 Schistocerca serialis cubense
GGTAAAATGTCCGAATGTTTCGGTATTGGGTAAATGGTTTTCATCCGGGGAATATAAAAGGAAGTAAGTAAGGTATTATGGGTAACCTGAAAGGTCATTTGCCCAGGGACTGTCCTGACCAGTAGAGGACGCCGGAGAAAGGCTACCGCTGAGTGATTTCTTCGGGCCGTTACCGGCGGGCGCGCAGCAACGCGGTCGCCACTGAGAGGCTCTGTGGCGAGACCAGCTAGCGAGAATGTGGAGACAATGGTGGAGTCGTCAGAGTGATAAACATCAAGAAGGAACGTGGGGACACTGCCTGAGAAGCGGGCCATATGGATTTAACTGTGAGCCAGGGCAGCCATGGTAGAGTCAGCTGGCGTTAAAGAGGAATGCGCTGGCCAAACGGTTGTGGTACGGCATGTTAGCAGCAGGTAATCGCCATATACTGGCCATAATATATCATTTTCCACGATTTGTAGCAATGATTGGAATTCCTGGCCAGCAAGCAAGTTGGGTTAGTACAAGCAATGGTGAATAATTGGTTGCTCACGTTTTCATTTCAGACACTCTAATCATGGATCAGGCCACTAATTTTATGTCTGATAGTTCTAGTATAGTATATTTGTCCAATGAATACCCGTTTATCATCTGCATTTCTTCTTGGTGTAGCAATTTTAATGGCCAGTAGTGTAGTATGTATTCCATATGTAAAGTTCCTTTATTTAATCTAAATCATCATGTTTTACAATTTTGTACTTCATATGTAAAATCTGTTCATTTAATCTAAACGTAGCAAAAAATATTTGTGTATAGTAGAGATAGAGAACATGTGTTTGCAAAGATATATAAGATGAAAAAATGTACAGTTGGCACTATGGAAAATTATTAATTATTTAAATATGATAACAATTTAATTATAGTAACAGGTATATTTGTTGAGAGTATAGATAACAGAAACAAAATGCTTCCATAACTTCAGCTCATCTTCCATAATCAACACCATGAGTGTTTGATAACTGTGGAATGCCTGGAATTATTATTAACAAAGGATAATATAAAGTGTGGACGGACCATTTTGACATAATTTAACTATAAGAGGAAGGAAATAATGTAGGACTGAATTCAACAGAACTGATATAAAAGATTGTCAAGCAATACAGTAATCATCTAGGAAAAATACCGTGTAAATCCAGATTTTAAATTAAAATTTCAGGATATTAAAACAAGATTATCTAGAATAAGTTACACCAGTAGCTGGACAATGAAAAATTAATTGAGATTATAATTTTGGACTGCAGTGACCAGTGCCTCGACCATTGCTCACAGCAGCACAAAATCAAGTCGGAAGGGACGGCATGTGTAAGGTGTCCGCATTTTTCGGACCTTACATAAGCTTCATACGTACGATACAGAATAAAATCCGAATAACAAAACAATATCTACCCTTATAACGACAGGGGCACGCGGAGATGGGATAAAGTGAACGCAGCTTGGAGAACAGCGCGCATGGCTAATGGCATTGGGAAACGCCAATTAACATTAACAAAAGAAGGCCCAGCTGCAGCGTAGAAAGAAATAAGGCGAGTATAATATGATACCTTTTACAGTAAATACAGCCGAGACCGTGGGTAAATGGTGATGCTACATTAACGAAGCTAGCAGCAAGCCGGGCAAGAAAAATAAGAATTCTCCTATAACGAGGAAGCAATGGCCGAAGCCATACTCTGTGACGTAGTAGAATCGCGGTGGGGAGAGTAACGTCATATAAAAGCATTTTGAGAATTAAATTAACACACAGAGAGCTCTCGTCTCGCGGCTGCCCACACACATGCTCAACGTTTGCGAAGTGGAAGTGGTACGCTTCACATACCGTGGTGACAAACGTAAAGCGGTATTTCAAATTCTTGCAACAATTTTTGCGGGCTGAGATTTGTGCACGTCGCTCCATCCCATAGCGAGTGTGCAATTGCCATTAATTTCGACTAGGGATTGTTTCGTTTGGCTCAAATGGCTCTGAGCACTATGGGACTTAACATCTTAGGTCATCAGTCCCCTAGAACTTAGAACTACTTAAACCTAACTAACCTAAGGACATCACACAACACCCAGCCATCACGAGGCAGAGAAAATCCCTGACCCCGCCGGGAATCGAACCCGGGAACCCGGGCGTGGGAAGCGAGAACGCTACCGCACGACCACGAGATGCGGGCGATTGTTTCGTTTGTCATAATACTTTCATATATAGAGATAAAGTTTTAATAATCACATATTCAATGTCTAAATGTTAATTAATTTGTTGAGAGTTGAAAGTAATAAAACTCTCTTGTTGTTTATGACTTGAATCTTGAACGCTTCGACAAATTAAAAATGTAGCATGAGAAAGGGAGAGATGGTTGTTATCATTTTAGGATAAACCCCAAATTTGTCATTTATATTAGTTTGAGTATTCTTGTAATATCACAGTGGCATTTTAATTAACTTTGAGACAAGGCCAAATTTTATTGCTATGTGGAATACCACCCTGAGTTTGAGACGACAGTTAAGATACATTATCCGTTGGAGCGTAAGATACGTTATACACTTGCATAAAGACCATAAGATACGTCACCCGCTTACAAACTGGGCTGCAAATTTAGGAGATTCTGAAGGTGTTTCAAGATAAGAATTCGGTTTAATATAACAATTTTTAATATACCAAACAATGATTACAGTGGGATTTATCTCTGTTGATCCGTGACTACGCTGACACAGTGCTGATATCAGGTTAACAGTAAAATCTGTGAGAAGGTGCGGTGAGACATTGCAATAGCTGAACTGCTAGTGGCTAGTGAGCACAATGTGTCAACATTGCTTTAGGAGAACAAGCATGTGAAATTATTGCGAGATGGGTCAGCCTCACTCAGTGTAACTTGCCAGTGCAGCAGTAATGCACAATGCAAGGTAGTCAAAGTCTCCATCAAATGTTCAAATGTTCCAATGTGTGTGAAATCTTATGGGACTTAACTGCTATGGTCATCAGTCCATAATCTTACACACTACTTAACCTAAATTACCCTAAGGGCAAACACACACACCCATGACCGAGGGAGGACTCGAACTTCCGCCTGGACCAGCCACACAGTCCATGACTGCAGCGCCTTTGACCGCTCGGCTAATCCCGCGCGGCAAAGTCTCCATCATCAGAGTTTTTGTGGTGCTGCTGAGTACATAAACAGGAGCAGTGCAAGAGCACAACAAGTGCGATGCTATCTGGTACAAATAACCGTAGATTTTGCAGCAGATTCAGTCGCAGCACATCAGTACCACAACGACGCAGGGGTTACACCAGGCGCAGATATGACATGAAGCCGTCAGCCGAAGTAGCTGGTTTGAGTCCCCTACAGGGAACCTGTTTCCTGCATGAAGTATGTCCGCCACTCTTGGCGCCACAGTGCAGCAGACCTGCCGGTCCAATCCAGCAGCCAGACTCCTGCCAGGAGGCAGTGGATCAAACTCTGCTCATAGCACCCGCCTTCTGAGAATGTGGTGGGTGCGGTATCTGCTGCTCACCTTGGCTGCCTGGGTGTGGTCGTTCATCGAAGAGCGAAATTGGAAATTTGTGGTAAGAACTTACGGGACCAAACTGCTGAGGTCATCGGTCCCTAAGCTTACACACTACTTAATCTAGATTAAACTAACTTACGCTACGGACAACACACACACACACACACATTCCCGAGGAAGGACTCGAACCTCCAACGGGAGGAACCACGCAAACCGTGACAGGACGCCGTAGACCACGCGGCTACACCACGCGGCATCGAAGAGAGGATCCCACTACAAGATTCCAATATGCTCTCACGCAAACAAGCCATAGGCTCATTGCAGAGTTCAGATGTCAGCAAAGCAGGTCAGCAGCGTGTGTTGCAACAAGCTGGATAGATGCTGGCCACTGGCTGAGTGACTACTGGCCCGCTCTTGTGGGGCATGAGCGAGAACGCCTCCTCTGAAGCCGCAGAATCAACGTATAAGTTGGAAATGAAGTGTTAATTTTGACAGCCAGTTTTTCCTGGGCCTCATTGGTCCGCCATCCAGTCCCATCCTTCGGCAACATAGCCGCCTCACACCACCCCCGGTGTCAGCTATGAAGCGGTACCAGAAGTCCTGACATTGCCGTGAGTGGACAACAGAAGGTGCATCGTCCATGCAGAACAACGTCGGAACTATGATGTGCAGTGTTAATAACGTGGGGTGAGTGCAGAAACTAGTTGTTAATCTTTACGCGTTTGGCGGACATGGCGTCTAAGAGGGAGTGTTATAGTAACTTGAAGGTTACTTTGTTTTGATCGTGGCAGCACTATAGAGCAGTATTTATAGCATGTGTTCGCAGTTCAATCTGTGGTGCCACCGCCAGACACCACACTGCTAGGTGGTAGCCTTTAAATCGGCTGCGGTCCGTTAGTATACGTCGGACCCGCGTGTCGCCACTATCAGTGATTGCAGACCGAGCGCCGCCACACGGCAGGTCTAGTCTAGAGAGACTCCCTAGTACTCGCCCCAGTTGTACAGCCGACTTTACTAGCGATGGCTCACTGGCTACATACGCTCTCATTTGCAGAGACGACAGTTTAGCATAGCCTTCAGCTACGTCATTTGCTACGACCTAGCAAGGCGCCATATTCACTTACTATGTATGCTGAACAGATAATATTGTGAATCATGTACCGTCAAGAGCGACGTTCATCATTAATGGATTAAAGTTAAGTATCAAACTAATTACGTCCGCTTTCTGAATTATAATTCCTTGTCATGTTCCAGACCTCACGTCAGTATAGTCCTTCCCTCCTCACGCCAGCCTGCGTGAGCTAAAACGCATGCATTTCGGCCTCCACTAGTAACACGGTGTTGGCTCTTCTGCCAACACAACACAATCTGCTTCAGCAGTCATGCAGTGATGTCAGAGGAAGACCTGCGACAGTGTCAGAGGGGAAAAGTTATAGTATGCCCAGTTCGTACAATGCAGAGGAGCGCAAACGCATGGGCGGTGCAGTTATTCGTGATCAGAGCAAGGAGTAAGCAATGTCCAAGAGAATTCGTGGAATATCGGTCATATTTCCGGCAAGTAGAATTTTTTTCATGTATCACAGTGTGGTAGTGCTAGTGAGTTGCTATGAGCAAGGAAGGCACGCAGGGCTGAGACAGTTGGAACTGAAAGAAAGTGGGTGCAGACCAACAGAACAGCATGGAATGTAACAGAGCCAGCTTTCCATCTACCAGCTACTGACTTGAACATGAAACAGCTGCAGCTGTACTGGCCGGACGAGCCACTGGAGCTACTCCATAAGCAGAACCTAACCTCTCTGAATCATCGCAGTGCATGTTCCTTGGTACATGCATGCATATCTGAAGAAACACTGTACCGTTCTTCTTAATAACACAGGCACTGCAATACCGAAGTTAGGAAATTCTGCTACCTAGGCAGAAAAATAATCCATGATGTATGTAGCAAGGGAAATATATATATCTTGTAGAACAGGTTTGCTGACCAAGAAGTCTACTAGTATTAAACACAGGTTTTAATTTGAGGAATACATTTCTAAGAATATACATTTGGAACACATTATTGTGTGGTAGTGAAACATGGACTGAAGGAAATCGAAACAGAAGAGAATCTAAGCATTTGACATGTGGTGCTACAGACAAATAATGAAAGGTAGGTGGCCCGATAAGGTAAGGAATGAGGAGATTCTCCGCGGAATCGACGAGGTCAGGAATATATGGAAAACACTGACATGTAGAAGGGACAGGGTGATAGGACATATGCTAAGTAGTCATGGAGTAACTTCCGTGGTACTAGAGGCAGCTGTAGATAGTAATAATTGCAGAGGAAGACAGAGATTGGAACACACCTAACATATAATTGAGGACGTAGATTGCAGTTTCTGTTCTGGGATGAAAACGTTGGCAAAGGAGAAGAATTCGTGACAAGCCGCATCAAATCACTCAGAAAACTGGTAAATCAACAAAAAAAAAGTATCTCATGGAATTCATGTTAGCTGTGAGTGTTTGCAAATTGTCGAGTGCAAATATTTTATGTGAGAAGTGTAGAAGCAAAAACTGATGAAAGTTCTAGAGGGACTAATGGACTGTTTAGTGGAATAGACACAACCAACTAAATAGCATAAGGAGGCCTATAGCATGTAAGAATTAAAGTCAAATACAAACTCTGAACTTTGAAAATTGTACCGCCACATGATTTGTAGGAGGAACTTGTGTTGTATACGTGACACATGGATGTGTAATATAGCACACCTACCAGGTTAAAAGTACAATTTATAACAAAGTGTAATGGAACATTGTGTAAGCCGCTGGTGGCTGGTGACAGCGGTGTGTCGAAATATGGGTTACGATAACAAGCATGGGAAATTACTGCGAGACGGGCTAGCCTTGCTTGTAGTAACTTGTCAGTGCATGGCACGTCAATGTCTCCATGACCGGTGTTTTCGTGGTGTTACTGAATATGTCATCAGGAGTAACACATTAGTACAACAAGTGCGCTGCTGTCTGATATAAATAACCGTTGATTTTGTAGGAAAGTCGTTTAGAGTCCAGTAGTACCACCAGGATGTAGGGGCTACACCAGACGAGGAGGAGACATGGAGCCACCAGACGGAGGTTTGAGTCCCCGCCAGGGAACCTGCTTCTTGCACTAAGTCCGTCCACCATACTTGGTGCCACAGCGCAGCGGACCGGCCAGTCCAGCCAGACTCCTGCCACGAGACAGTGGGTCACATCCGAGGCACAGCAACCACCTTCCGACAGCGTGGTGTGCTCATCTCTCGCCACTTGCTTTGGCCGTCTGAGTACGGTCATTCATTCAAGAGGAGCTACTTCTACAAGATTCCAGTACCACTGACATGGGTGCTGCGGCTCACACAAGATAGCTGCGGGCCCGGCGCAGAGTGCAGACGTCAGAAAAGCAGGGCACCAGCACATGCTGCAGGTAGCTGGACGGACAGTGGCTGCTGGGTGGCTGCAGGAGCGTTAACGCCTCCCCACCACGCCACGTAACCAATGTTTAAGTTGGAAATAAAGTGTTTATTTCAACAGCTGGTTCTTCCTGGACCTCAGCTACCTGCAATCCATTGCCACTCCTCGGCCACTCAGCCTCCTGAGAAGGTAGATGTATTACTTTGTATACACACCTAGGTCAGCTATACTAAGTTAAGAACTTGAATGAATTGTGGATACAATCACACATTTAATACATTCAGTCGACCCCCCACTGAGACTGGTTAAGAGTAGATCTACACTGGTGTCCAAAATTAAAGTAACAAAGGAAATTTTGCAACGTTGCGTTAATTTTGCCACAAGACAATGTAAACAGTTGATAGTAAAGAAGAAACAATGTATAGCGCCCATTCTTCCAGCGGATCTGTTTGGAATGTGGTTGGTGGATGCTGACGTGATGCAATCCGGCTCCCCTGCTCCATTTATGGTACTCAAATCGGGAGAGCGGCAAGGCCACGCCATGCGTGCAGTATCTTCTGTTTCCAAGAAAACATCAACCACCATGTGGTCTAAGAGGTCGAGAATTTCATCAAAATTCAAATGGTTCAAATGACTCTGAGCACTATGGGACTTAACATCTGTGGTCATCAGTCTCCTAGAACTTAGAACTACTTAAACCTAACTAACCTAAGGACATCACACACATCCATTCCGGAGGCAGGATTCGAACCTGCGACCGTAGCAGTCACGCGGTTCCGCACTGAGAGCCTAGAACCGCACGGCCACCGCAGCCGCCGAGCGTTTTATCCATCAATACGGAGTCTGGGTGCACAGCCCCTCGCAACAACCACACATGAGGTCCCAAGATCTCGTCACGATACCTGACAACTGTTAAACCTTGCCGATACACCCATACAATTGCATGAAGATGTGATCGAGTGGTGAAAATAATCCCCCACGATATCGGCTCTTTCCACAATGTCCGGGTCCCAAAATCACGTTCCACGCTCCCTCCAACGCGAATCCGTCGGGAATCGCTCTCCAGACCAAATTGGAACTCATCTGTGAAAAGAACATTGGCTCACTGTTCGACTGCCCAGGCAGCATGTTGACGACTCCTCTCTAGACGCTCCCTTCTGTGAAGACATGTCAGAGGTGCACATACAGTAGGTCACGGCAGTAAAGGCCACTCTGCGTTGCTTCGATACAACACATCCAATGGATGCTGCGAGGTCAGATGCCAGTTGCTGTGCGGTAGTAAGGCAGTACCGTCGTACCCTTATAGCAAATAACGGTCCTCTCTTTCTGAAGCCACACGTACTCGGCTCTGCCCTGGCCTTCGAGATATAGTTTCGGTCTCTATAAACTGTTGCCACATCCGAGAAACAACAGAACGATTCACATTAAGCCAACGGGCCACATCAATTTGCGACTGTCTTGTGTCCATACTTCCTATGGCCCTCCACTGCAGAGAATCTGATAGGCGTCTTCTCTGAACCACACTGCACCGTCTGACTGTATACACAGCGATTGTGTATATGGGACTACCCGGCAAACACTACCTATTTGACAGATGCAGTGACGTCATCATTGGCGTGGTTGACCGCTGACTGGAATGCCATTTGCCATGCACATCGCGATCGTACGGACATCCGTTAACAGTCTGTATGATTATACCGTGAATTAGACACAGGGTGGGAAAATAGAGGTTTGTTGCTTTAATGTTGGACACTAGTGTATCTGCTAACTAAATGCAGTAGAGTTCTGGCAAGACAACAATTAGATGGACAGCGCAGCAATCGACTTACCAAGGCAGCCAAGGTAGGCTCCACAGCCTTTACAGCTGATTTCTTACTCTTCCCTTTGTCTACTCTTGGACTGACTCCTTTATTTGCTGCTGACTGGCTCCAGGACTATCAGCCCAGAGGTTATATTCTGCTTTGCTTGCCGTCAGACAAATTCTATCAATCGAAACTGTGCCATACTAGGATATGTTTGTATTCCATCGAAGTGCCTCCTGATATTCAGAACTTCCTCACATTGTTTCCTTGGTATGTCTCGCGCCTCCTACGCCAGTGGCAGCTGCAGCTGCCTTTGATAACAGTATTTAGAGTACTACGTAATAGGAAGCTATTGCAAAGAACAAAGAGAGTGAGATATTGTTGGCGGCACTTAAGTAATCCTTAAGTGGATATTATTCCTGAGCACATAGTGAACAGGCCATTGCTGGTGGCTCTAATCGGCGCCTTCACAGCTACTACTAAAACGTAGCTTCGACTACTATACTAAAGCTTCTCTCTCTTCAACATAGCTGCCGTCTCTAATTCAGATGACTGTGAATCTTTAAACGATATCTGCTCTACGAAACCAAAACACACATTTTTCTCAACCGCGCATAGGTCTTTCTGGGCTATTTAATCACTTTTAGTCGATTGTGATACTAAATTTTTTCATGTACATCTCATTCTCTCATTCTTCTAAATGATTAAAAATAATGGGAACGATCAAAGACAGTCTGCCGAATATGGTAGTACTTGGGTTCACACTGGCTAGAGGTTAGTCACAATCTGTCCTCATGAAACTCCAAGCCTTTCGAAGCAACAAATACTAACAGTATATCTTTATATAATATGAGCAGCTGATGCTGCGGTCGAAATCTACAGAGTTTGTCACTGAGGGAGGCAGATGCCTTGAAGGAGACTGGTTCAAATGGTTCAAATGGCTCTGAGCACTATGGGACTTAACTTCTGAGGTCATCAGTCCCCTAGAACTTAAAACTACTTAAACCTAACTATCCTAAGGACATCACACACATCCATGCCAGAAGCAGGATTCGAACCTGCGACCGTAGCGGTCGCGCGGTTCCTGACTAAAGCGCCTAGAACCGCACGGCCACACCGGCCGGCAAGGAGACTGGTTTGGTGATGGTGATAGTGATGTTGACGTCTTGGTGCGTGGGAACATTACGTTAAACGGGGATGCATAGCGTGATGTTATCGTCCGTTATCGAGAGAATTATGTTAATGCCCAGAGATACGGAGCCAAGATGCTGCATCTACGTGCGCGGCTTTGTAGAAGTGCAGATGTTTCACGATTCCTCATTTTCTAATTATATCAGTGAGTTTGATTTTTACAATCATTCGCCGATCTCCAATATATGATAAGTACTCTTGTTTACTCACACAGTGACAGTAGCATGTATTCACGTCACAACACTATTCCGCCCACAAATCCACATGCCGAGCAGTCATGACGAACTTGAACATCGCTGAATGGTTCGCGACTTCTCGTAGAAACACGGTAACACTTTCTTCGGTCATCAGTCTTCTGATTAGCTTCACGCTACCCATTGCGAAACCGTTAAGTGCGCTTGTGGAGCTGAGAATCCCACCACACCATTTCTCAGTAAACACATTCACCCACTGGGATTGCATGCAACGCTGCTATAGTAAAGCCTCATTTTCAATTGGGCATACTTTATACAAAAACATACATACCATGTACATAAATGACAAAAAACTACGGTTTTAGTAAAATTTGTCTCTCTGCTGTGGAAAAGCCAGTTAGTGTCAGACTTCTATTTCCACGGCGGCAACGAAATTCGACAGTAATTTGAAAATCTGAATTTCCGCTGTTCGCAGCAGCGTTCTTATGCTGAACGATTTTCTGTGCTCTACACGATTCCTTTTCATAAATACTAAAGGTCATTCGCATCAAGCTGCTATGGCGGATAAACTGCTCACCGGTAAATCTTTACTAAGCGTGGAATGTCTGGAAAGGTCTCCAGATATGAATCCTACGCAGCATTTCTGGGATGCATTCTGTCTCTGTCTCTCTCTCTCTTTCTCACATACACACACAGACACACACAAACAGACACACACACTCACACACCCACACACACACACATACAAACACAGACACACACACAAACAAACAAACACACACACACTCATTCTCCATCGGCAATTAGGTCAAGTGCGAACAGAGCACTAGAATCATCTCAACACACCACAAAGCAAGCAAACACGTTTAGTAACTAGGAAAATAGAAACCGTATCTGTTTCACAGCTTTGAAAGAATTTTTTTCTGATTTTGTCGCTTTTTAGAGTTCCTTATCTTAACCGCTAAAAACGGAATCCTTGTACTATCGCTTTGTTGTCCATCTGTCAGTCAGTCCGACAATAAAATAGCCTTCTTCTCAAGAACTGGAAGACGTATCAACTTGAAAGTTATGTCACATACTAAAGTCTACAATCCCTTGGCGTTGTAAGAAATTTAACTTTCTCTAAGTCAAGGCAAACAAAAGATGCGGCCACGTAGGTCACATATTTTGATACTCGCGGACTCACTCACCAAAACCTATAGGGTACTTTCCGTTAACTAAGAATCATGAAATTTGGAAAGAAGCCAAGTTTCACTGTAAAATTTAAGGAAAATATCCCAAATTGTTAATTTGTAATTATATCATACGAAACAAATTTTATTATCATTTGTTATCAGGTTGTCTGTCAGACCGATTGTTCAGAACTCATTTGCTCAGGAACGGGAAGACGTATCTAATTGAAATTTATCTCACATACAAAGGTTTATGGTCCTTTGGTGGTGCAGAAAATTTAACTTTGGAAGTCAATGGAATTTACGTAATGTATTTCGATACGCACAAACTCATTCATCAACATCTTCAGGGAACTTCCCGTTGATCTAAAATCACGATATTAGACAGAAACCAAGATTTCACAGTACAAGCAAAGGGAAAAATCCGAAATCTGTTAATTTTTTAAATATATCACATGAAATATAATTTTTTTCTCATTTGTTATCCAACTGTCTGTTTGTCCTACTGTTAACACCCCTTTTTCTCAGGACTGGCCAGACATATATCCTGCCAGTATCGATATCGTCGAGATTCTCAAGTCCCAGGATGGATGAACTACACTGAAGCACTAAAGAAACTGGTATAGGTACGCGTATTCGAACACAGAGAGATGTAAACAGACAGAATGGGGCGCTGCGGTCGGCACGCCTGTATAAGACAACAAGAGTGTGGAACAGTTGTTAGATCAGTTACTGCTGCTACAATGGCAGGTTATCAAGATGTAAGTGAGTTTTAATATGGTGTTATAGTCGGCGCACGAGCGGTGGGACACAGCATCTCCGAAGTAGCAATGAAGTGGGGATTTTCCCGCACGACCATTTCAAGAGTGTACCATGAATATCATGAATACGGTAAAACATCAAATCTCCAACATCGCTGCGGCAGGAGAAAGATCCTCCAAGAACGGGACCAACAGCGACTGAAGAGAATCGCTCAACGTGCCAGAAGTGCAACCCTTCCACAAATTGCTGCAGATTTCAATGCTGTGCCTGCAAAAAGTGTCAGCGTGCGAACCATTCAACGAAACATCATCGATAACGGCTTTCGGAGTCGAAGGTCCACTCGTGTACCCCTGATGACTGCACACAGAAAGCTTTACGCCGCGCCTGGGCTTGTCAACACCGACGTTGCGTTGTTAATGACTGGAAACATGTTGCCTGGCAAAACGAGTCTCGTTTCAATATGAAACCATGGACTCTGTGTATCGGCAGGGGACCTCATGAATCCATGGACCCTGCAGGTCAGCAGGGAACTGTTCAAGCTGGTGGAGGCTTTGTAATGGTGTGGGGCGTGTGCAGTTGGAGGGATATGGGACCCTGATATGTCTAGATACGACTCTGACAGGTGACACGTAGGTAAGCATCCTGTCTGATCACCTGCATCCATTCATGTTCATTGTGCATTCCGCCAGACTTGATCAATTCCAACAGGACAATGCGACACCGCACACTTCCAGAATTTCAACAGAGTGGCTCCAGGAACGCTCTTCTGAGTTTAAACACTTCTCCAGGCCACCAAATTCCGCAGACATGAACATTATTGAGCATATGTGGGATGCCTTGCAACGTGCTCCACCCCCTCGTACTCTTACGGATTTATGGACAGCCCTCCAGGATTCATGGTACCAATTCCATCCAACACTACTTCAGACATTAGTCGAGTCCATGTCACATCAAGTTGTGGCACTTCTGCGTGCTCCCAGGGGCCCTGTACGATATTAGGCAAGTGTACCAGTTTCTTTGGCTCTTCTGTGTATACATAATTAAGCTTGTACCGTACCCCCAGTGTGCGATTCCTACTTACACTTACTCGGATTTTTTGATTACATGTATATTTAATGTTGGAGCTTGTCCAGTCACTCTGCTCCTGCATATTTAATTCCTTGTGATTAAACTATGCTTATTTCTGCAATTCTTCGCTCTTTATAGTCAAGAAATAGGCTCTTTTTTTACTATTTTTTATAGTCTGGTAGTGATAGTGAGGTGATCTATCGGTTAAGCGAAATGAAATTTCATTTTAAATGTTGTCTGAACTCAGTGTGCTAAGTTGCTAATAAAGTGTAGGTATCTTTCGTCTGTCAAATGTTCATTAATGAGCTATGGCTCATCTAGTCACACTTGTCGAGTTGGCAGAAAATATTATTTGAAAAATAGTTTACAGAATATCACTTGGTTCTCTAGAATCCTCTATGAATAAACGTATGTGTATCCAGTATCCTGAATAACCTGAGTACTGCTGTGATGGAAAGTACATTTTGTTTTGTATTTCTGTTGAAGTCATCAGACAGAGTAAAAATGCAAACTGGAAAATGATGAGAAACAGATCTGTTGTGTTCTTCACAAAGGTACCATCCCGACATTTATCTTAACGTATTTAAGCGAAAAACGGAAAACCTGAGTCTGAACAGCCGGACGCGTATTTGAATTCAGCTTCAATTAAATGTGAGACCAGCGTCTTAACTACTGCACGAGTTCTCTCGGTACTGTACTTGTATGGTTGAGCGTAATTTTATCTACGAGAAAGTCCAATTATAATATTTCCCAAGCTACGCTACTTTACAGCTTTCGCTTCCGGAGGGAGATGTGTAAGCTAAAAGCGAAATTGCTACAGAGAATTCGTATGTGACGTGCGACAAACGCGGCGATATACTACCATCAGCGAGCCGTGCGGAAGCTTGTCCCGTGTTTATGGCCGAGCTTCTCTGTGCCTTTGCCAGAGATGGTTTCGAGTGGATTCGCCTCCGTGTTTCAGCCGTCAGTCTGACTGAGAGGCACAAACTCTTAGCTTATTTCTTCCAACTGTTATGCCATTTTCTCGTCACATATGAACGCACTGATGCATGTTTGAGACTCAGGATGAACGAATAATGTCGTGAAAGCACTAGTAAATTACGCATTCCGGGAAAAAAATCTCTGGTTTCAACAATGATGGCTCCCTCAAAAATTCTGGTATCTGCAGACTAGCGTCTTGTCGACGTTATTGTGCCAGTTGCTTCATCTCTGCCGTACGGAAAACCCATTACGCTGCGTTCACAGTGCAACCGACAACAGACGACAGACACCGTCGCCAGCGGTCGCCCGGTAACATCGGCCGACAGAGTGCTCTTAATGCGTCCGATTTCCTCCGTCACTTTTTGGCAGGGTCGAGAAGGTTAGGTTAGGTTAAAATCTATTCCATGTATGAATTAGGTTGGATTTTAACCTC
This sequence comes from Schistocerca serialis cubense, assembly GCF_023864345.2. Classification (NCBI taxonomy): domain Eukaryota; kingdom Metazoa; phylum Arthropoda; class Insecta; order Orthoptera; family Acrididae; genus Schistocerca; species Schistocerca serialis. Next base: position 497,918,619 of record NC_064639.1, read on the forward strand.
TTAGGATGGGGTGGACACCACGACGCCTCCGTCTTCGGATACGAATGCTGCACAGCGGCTTCCGCTATTAAAGACACGCCAAATGCATGTGAATGAGTTTTCCTGTCTCGTGAAGAACGTGGCGAGAACTATACACTCTGTCCGTAGTCATCGGAATAACCAGACAAGTTTTACGAATATATGAGACGACGGGAGAAACTTTCTGTTACATATTCGAGACAATTCATGGTTACCTTGAAAAATAAGCTATAAACACTCTGTTTCATTGTATTTACGAGGATTCCCTAGAAAGTAATGCACCTCACGAGTGAAATACAAGCATAAAGTGGAGCATAAGAAACTCTGAAAACCTAAAGCTCTTAAAAGTGGAAATACGTACCGTACACCAGAACTGCAAACCACTTCATATTAACAGTATCAGTACCCTATTGGCATAAAATGCCAGTAGGCAATAATAATAATTTGTAGAACAACAAAAAATCGAGCACAGTAACATATAAACACACATCATCCTTTTGACTTGAACAAATTAATTATTGAGGTTATTATCTATGCCTAAAATTTCCAATAAGGATTTTGCCTATTTGAGGTTTCGAACAAACCTGCGATTTCAATCCATCGATTCCGAACTAGATCACGATTATGGTATTTTCGTCCTAAGGATGCTATAAACTTACTCTTTCTTGGACTCTCTTTCACGCTCCATATTTCGTGTGCGAGAAGGTCGGTCGATTTGACTGAAGAAAATAAACTGATTTGAATTTCACCGATTGTCGTCCGAAGTCTGTACGTTCTGGAGCTAGGATCGACTATAGCGTGACCGCGCACGTAGTGGCGTAGTGATTTGAAAAGATGGGCAGTCTCCGGCAGATGTAGGTCGTCGGCGGAATCCACCGACATCGGTGCCACTGTGCCACAGCCTTACTGCTCGTAGGACAGATGCATCTGTTAGGCTACCCGCAGTGCAACGTGGCTGCGTCGTTAAATCTTGGTGCGCTGTTCGAATTTTTATGACACCGCGATGTAATCATTAACGGTTCAAAGGTTTTTGCAAGACGAATAAACAAAATTTCGCTGACATACTATATTGCGCTGTACAATGGCTGAGTAGAGACAAAGATTCGCTACATGTTATTGCAATTCGAAAAGAAAACCGCTAGTTAATGGAAGAAGACATTAAAAGTTTTAGATTTGCCGATGACATTGTAATTCTGTCAGAGACATCAAAGGACTTGGAAGAGCAGTTGAACGGGATGGATAGCGCATTGAAAAACTGGTTGTAAAATTAACATCAGCCAAAGTAAAACTAAGCAGTGTAATGCAGTCGACTTAAATCAGGCGATACTGAGGCAAACAGATTTAGAAATAAGACATTAAATGCAGTAGATGGCTTCTGCGGTTTGTGAGGTTAAATATCTGATGATGACCGAAGGAGAGGTGGTGTCTGCTTGTGTCTCCCTTCATTCCTCTTTCGAAATCCGTGGGGTTATCTTGTTTTATCGGGCACAGCTGGATTCAATTCTATGACCACGATGAATGTTTAGAATTTCTTTTTCCTTTGAGAGAAATGAAGCCTTGGTCAATGTGTGCTGAATGAAGTCCTCTGAGAACGAACTTGGGCAGCATTTAATGTGATTTAATACAGTAATTCGCGTTACTCGCCACTTTCTTAGTGCAAGCTGGGAGTAGGCAAAAGCGGGCAGTTGGCCGCCCTGCGCTGATATGTCGCCAACTGGCGGGCGGCCCGGCCGTTCCTCTTAGTGTGCCACCGGCCGGCCAGCCCCAATAATCGCTCACGGCGTAGCCAAACGGGCGGACGGTAGACTCTCTGCACGCAGTATCGGCCACACTCACTGTCTTACAAATGACTTCCTATGCTTGAAATCAAGTACCTTGCAACAAACAGTATCACTCGCAGGTTCCGTGCTGGACAACAAAGTTCAGCGAGATCTGTGCATTTTAGAATCGTTAAGAGGTTCGATGGTCAGCGTTCCATAAGTGAACACCTACTCATCACTTGGCACATGGCACAGACAAAAACTTGGGTACAAGTGTACCGCCATAGGATACTCGACGTATGGCAGAAGAGCTCCTGGCCGGCCGAAGTGGCCGTGCGGTTAAAGGCGCTGCAGTCTGGAGCCGCAAGACCGCTACGGTCGCAGGTTCGAATCCTGCCTCGGGCATGGGTGTTTGTGATGTCCTTAGGTTAGTTAGGTTTAAGTAGTTCTAAGTTCTAGGGGACTAATGACCTCAGAAGTTGAGTCCCATAGTGCTCAGAGCCATTTGAACCATTTTTTGAAGAGCTCCTGAAATGAACCGAGATACGAGTATTTCAAAAACCACAAGGGCTCCCTTCAGGCAGGTGGCGCGAGTGTATTCATCGGGGAAGATGTTTACATGTGATTCGTAATAACCAATCTGAACAAACACCCACTTCTAGCCTTGCTAATGGCTTCATTTCTATGATAGATAGAGTCCACAAGTTTCTCCACTTATCGCGAATCCATGTGAAGACACTCACTGTCGATTAGATTCCGTACAGCTACCGAATTGCGTGGATGCTGATCGCTACTACGCTCGCTGCACTACACTGCTAAACAGGAAAAATATTCTTAGAGTTCCTGCACAGTACTGTAACTGGGAAGACCAATTCTCTCACCACTAGCACGGCTCACCCTGCAGTTTGCAAACACTCTGCACCATCCCATCGCTTCCGATTTGTTTTGGACTGGTTTGAAAAATCCTCCAAACAGCAGTGCTAGTGTGACCTCTCAGGTCAGCTGAAGTCTATTATATTTGGTGAAGTGCAACGAACTCTCTTTATTAGCCCGTGAGGATGGATATACAGTTATCACCTGAAACGTCAGATCATCGTAAAGCTGTAGACACACGCTGAGAAAAGAATCCAGACAGTAGGTGATCACGCAAGTCCGTCAGCATCAGTGTATTTGCAGTCCAGAGTTGTCCATATAAGATCCAAGAAACAACCTAATCACGTTTGCACAGCGTCAGCGAATTAGATACTAGAGCACACAACGGTACAAAGAAAATTTATGGTGGCAACGCTGCAGGTTTTACTTTCTGGATAATGTCAAGAGACCAACTGCCTGTAAGAGCCTACCATCTGTCGCGGGGAAGTCTTTGGGAGCGTGTATCGCAGACCATTGGCGTCGCTGCTTGAGGACATAGATATAATACAGTCGTATTGGGCGCATCTGTAACACCATGCAGCGAGATATGCACACCTTCATCCCAGCTCCGACCAGTCTTTGTGCATTTTGGGTGACGATGTGTCAGAATGACTTCCAAACATTTTTCACACAATGTGTCACCGCTTGTTCAGGATCCTAGTCGGGGAGTTTCCGAGCTTCATTTGTTCACGTATGTACCTGAGTACAAAATGGTTCAAATTGCTCCTAGCACTATGGGATTTAACATCTGAGGTCATCAGTCCCATAGACTTAGAACTACTTAAACCTAACTAACCTAAGGACATCACACACATCCATACCCGGAACAGTATTCGAACCTGCGACCGTAGCAGCAGCGCGGTTCTGGACTGAAGCGTCCAGAACCGCTCGGTCACAGCGGCCGGCAACTGAGTACATTTACATAGAATTTTCGCTAAGGTGCATGTTCTTATGCCATATTTTGTGGCCTACACAAACGTGCTTTGGTAAGAAATAAGCAACTTCAGTGGAAGGACTTTATTCGTACAGCACATGCTCCGGACCCCAGTACCCCACTACTCAGTTTTGCTGAAGACAATTAACCGTTAACAATTTTGACTTGAAAATAATAATTGTTTTTAAAATTATGTGTGCGTGATTGTGCAATATTTTAAAATACACTATCTATTTGCATTAATGAGACCACCGCCTACGTTCGACGACAACGTGCAGTAACAACTCACTGACAGTGGCAACACTAGCAGTGGAGGGTGTATAAATCGTGTCAGGAGGCAGGGGAAACAGTGCAGTCATTGTCGTAATACAGAAATGGAGCAATTTATCTGACGTCCAAAAAGGCATTATCATTGGCTTTCTGGTCATGGGTGCAAGCATTTTCGAAAAGGCTAAGTTTTTAAACTTCCCAACACGTTCCCACTATGTGTCACCGCCTTTCCAGGATCCTAGTAGGGAACTTTCCCTACTTCATTTGTTCACGTATGGTTAAGGTGCATCGCGCATGGCGAAATGACGCAATCCAATATTGGTGCCGAAGCAGATGTGGTGCACCACAGGCTATAGATGACAGAGGTGAACAACGGCTGCGGAGATGTGTACGGGTGAATAGAGGTGCAACTGTTGGGCAACTGAGCGCCCAGATGAACCAAAGGGGCCACCAGCGGAGTCTCGTCAACGACCGTTCAGTGAACATTCCTGCGTACGGGCCTCTCCAGCAGGTGCTTGGTTCGTGTACCCACGCTGACTACTGCTCATCGGCGGCGAAGGCTGGAATTTGTACGTTAGTACCACAATTGGACGTCCATTGAGTGGTGACTGGTGGCCTTTTCAGGTGAATCACGTTGTATGCTCCATCGAACTGATGGTCGTTGGTGTGTATGGCATGAAGCGTCTGAAAGCAAACATTTTGCAATAATCAAGGTGTTTTTATGGTCTGGGGAATGTTTTTGTGGCACACCCTGAGTGGTCTCGTCATTCTGAAAGGCACAGCGTATCAACACAAGTATGTACCCGTCCTTGGAGACCATGTCCACCCTTACATGCAGTTTCCGTTTCCTCGGCACAGTCCCATCTACTAACAGGATAATGCAACGTCTCACACAACATTCAGTGTACGTATATGGTTCGAAGAGCACCAGGAAGAGTTTAGCATATTTCCTGGCCACCAAACTCCCCGGATTTAAACCCAATCGAGACTCTATGGGACCGCCTAGATCGGACTGTTGGCGCCATGGATCCTCAACAGAGAAACCTAGCGCAGCTGGCTAAGGCACTGAAGTCGGAATGGCTCCACATGCCTGTCGGTAATCCTAGAAACTCATAGACTCTCGTCCTGCATTTCTCGCAGCGGTCCGCCTGCAAAAGGAGGCCATTCAGGTTTTTGACAAGTGGTCTCATTAATATGACTGGACAGTGTTACAGAAGCCTACATCACTGACATAAAATTGTGTATTTTCTAATATTTCAAGACGTTAATTTGACCTCATTAAACCACATTTCGCGTATTATGAATTAGCACAAGAGTTTTATTTAAAATTTCTATCCAATCCTGGCCTGTTGTGCTTTATTAGGAACTTGTGGAATAATAGGTTGGGTTGTTTGGGGGAAGAGACCAAACTGCGAGGTCATCGATCTCATCGGATTAGGGAAGGACGGGGAAGGAAGTCGGCCGTGCCCTTTCAAAGGAACCATCCCGGCATTTGCTTGGAGCGATTTAGGGAAACCACGAAAAACCTAAATCAAGATGGCCGTTTGAGACAGTCATAACTTTCCTCTTAATATCGATTGTCTTAACAATTAAATATGGGCTTGTTGAGCTTATTGCTTTAAAATTTTTATTGTTAGTGTCAGAATGAGATTTGGGACAGAGGTCTGGGCTAATTCCTTACAGGACCATTGAGGCACATGACGTAAATTTCACGATGGAATATCTGACAAGTTTCTCTCAAAGCCTTTTTCTTCTATCATTCTTTTGCACCTGTTATGTCTAAAATTAATGACTAATATTTAAATCTACATGCTAGTGTTTTAAGTTCAAAAATGGCTCTGAGCACTATGGGACTTAAAATCTGATGTCATCAGTCCCCTAGAACTTAGAACTACTTAAACCTAACTAACCTAAGGACATCACACACATCCATGCCCGAGGCAGGATTCGAACCTGCGACCGTAGCGGTCGCGCGGTTCCACACTGTAGCGCCCAGAACCGCTCGGCCACTCCGGCCGGCAGCGTTTTAAGTGTTGAAATCTATTTCCTTATTTCCTTTGTAATGAGGATGTGGTTTTTTTTTTCATTGATCTTGTTTGTGTGTAGCGTATCTGATGTGGAAATACATATCCAACCCACCAGAGCCTAGATGCGTACAGGTAACCGCATGGGCACTACACTGCGGCTGAGCAATAGAACTGACTCGGAACGATCTGGTGTCGAATGGAGACAGTATTCGCCTCCATGATCTGACAGTGCTGACACACACATACAGCTGGCAGTTGATGGTTAGAATGCTAAGTTTTCAGATTATCTGCGTATCCAGTTAAACTAGCCACTGATGCGACATATATAGGGATCGTATCAGCCCCTTCCGAATCAACGACAGCCTGAAGGTGGCGCACTGAAGCGAAACTGGTTGCAACAAAATAAATAAAATCATGAGGACTGCTGTAGGCGAATTATTTCCTCGCAACATTAATACAGAGGTGAGGATCCCAGGTGGTGAAGAGAAGTTCATAGGGTTCACGTCTGTCCTCCTACCAACCGTCTCCCCCCCCCCCCCCACCCACCCATCCTCCCACAACAACATATACTGAAAGCGTTTGTATTTTAACGTATGCTGTATCCTGATGCTAGTAAGTGTGAGTGAGCCGAGTGGGGTGATGCCGCAGTGATCAGACATGATATGTACTTACGTGTCACCTGTCAGAGTCGTATCAAGACGTTTCAGGGGTCCGATATCACTCCAACTGCACACGCCCCACACTATTTCAGAGGCTCTACCAGACTGAACAGCCCCCTGCTGACATGCAGGGTCCATGGATTCATGAGGTTGTCTCCATACCCGTACACGTCCATCCGCTCGATACAATTTGAAACGAGACCCGTCCGACCAGGCAACATGCTTCCAGTCAGCAACAGTCCAATGTCGGTATTGACTGGCCCAGGCGAGGCGTAGAGCTTCGTGTCATGCAGTCATCAAGCGTACAAGAGTGGGCCTTCGGCTCCGAAAGCCCATATCGCTTATGTTTCCTTGAATGGTTCGCACGCTGACACTTTTTGATGGCCCAGCATTGAAATATGCACCAATTTGCTGAAGGGTTGCACTTTTGTCACGTTGAATGATTCTCTTCAGTCGTCGTTGGGGCCGTTCTTGCAGGGTTTTTTCCGGCCGCAACGATGTCGGAGATTTGATGTATTACTGTATTCGTGATATTCACGGTACACTCGCGAAACTGTCGTACGTGGAAATTCCCACTTTATCGCTACCTCGGAGATGCTGTGCCCCATCGCTCGTGCCCCGACTGTAACACCACGTTCAAACTCTCTTAAATTTTGATAACCTGCTATTGTAGCAGCAGTAACCGATCTATCAACTGCACCACACACTTTTTATCTTATATAGGAGTTGCCGACCGTAGCGCCGTATTCTGCCTGTTTACATATCTCTGTGTTAGAATACGTTTGCCTATGCCAGTTTCTTTGGCCCTTTAGTGTATAACAGCTTTTCTACAGCTGCTCGAAGTAACGTGTTCCAAAAATAGCGAATAACCTCTCTAATTTATTTTATGAGTATAGGAGCATGGGCGTACATGGCATAATATGCTACCAAAGGATCATCTGTAAAATAAGTTATAATGCGCCTAGTATATCTACAGATACGTATTGTTCCCATGTCAAAATCACAAGTATCATTAATGTATCCAATGTATAATGCTAAGGCCAAAATTGTACAATCGTACGTAAAATAAAGAGAATGGCAGCTGAAGGCATCATGAAATCATTCATAAAATGAAATACGTTAGATGACGTGTATGTTGAACAACGGCCACGAGAGGACAACATTTCGTTTGATGATGGTATGTGATTTGACACAGCAATTTACATATGTTAGGTACAGAGTGGTATATGAGAATACTTAAATTTTTTTTCTACCAGCATCGATTAAAGTGGTACAGCGGGGCCTGTCTGGTATTGAAGATCGGAAACGTTTTTGTTTGGAGACCACTGACCGACTCATCCTCAGCATAGCTTGCACAAAAATTAGTTCAAGATACTTTAAATGGCCGGTAACGTATCTCAGGGCCACTTTGTACTTTGTTCAGAAACAGACTAATGACTGAACATGGCATGTGTTTGGTAATTACATCTCCTAACAATTCTGTGCCGACTTCGCTGTTACAACCATTGAATATTCTGAAAACTAATGAATGAACACACATGCATCTAGAAATTCGAGAAAAGTGTTTTATAATGACACAACAGAATATGTCACTGAGACTGGTTTAATCTTATTTAAATCCAGCGAAAATTACGTTCATCGGCAGACACTTACTGAATAACTCAGTCTGCCACGCCGAAAAGGAAAACAAGATAGAAGGGATCTAGTGTTCAAAAAAACAATAAAAGTACAATCACATTTTTTTTAGTTTTAGCAAACGAATACAGCCTGTCTCTGACTTTCTAGAAAGTTCTGATTTGAAATCGATGGTACCTTTCACAGGACATCTGCGTTTTACAATACCGACTTAAAACGAAATTTGTGTATGCATAATTAGAGAAGGAAGGTGAACATATGTACTACAGTTAGGCGCTACCCTTAGTATCAAGAAGAAAAACTTGTGTATTTTATAAAGAAAAATCTCACCTTCTGCGGCCTTAAACTAGCCCTGAGGGTTATCTGTGGTAATTCAGTGTAATCTGAAGAGATTCATTCGACGAGTTGAAACGAGTCAAAATTAATATCATTCTCGACACCTAAAAGCTCTGCAGGACACACGACAAATATTTCAAGACAATATTCTGTCAGCAAGTCACCTAAGTCTCTCTCTCTTTAATTCTAGCCAATGATCACAAACATATTGTCTCTGACTACTAGTCTCTTCAGTTTGCCTTGCTAACAATGAGAAGAAATCATAAAGGATATTTTCCATATGACTGTTGATATATTACTGCATATGATCCACTGATGAAGTAATTTTCCTCTCGTCCAGTGTCTTGAGCAGATAAAACTGTCACAAATGCCGTTCTCAGTACTGTAAAAAGTGGCCACTGTTACACAGTCCAAAAATGGCCATTTGGCATCAGGTGCCTAGCGAAAGTATCACAAGCTCTTTTACCTTGATAATCATGGTTATTACTGAACGGTACATTGGGCTTTTGCAACATTTCGCCACAGCACAAGTGTTTGGTTCAAATGGTTCAAATGGCTCTGAGCACTATGGGACTTAACTTCTGAGGTCATCAGTCCCCTAGCACTTACAACTACTGAAACCTAACTAACCTAAGGATCGCACACACATCCATGCCCGAGGCAGGATTGAACCTGCGACCGTAGCGGTAGCGCGGTTCCAGACTGTAGCGCCTAGAACCGCTCGGCCACATCGAGCGGCGGTCAAGTGTTGTGGGGATCGCTGGACGAATCATAGTTCACGCCCATAACTCAGCCGTTTTTGCTTTTCTAGACATGTATTGTGTAATTATAGCTCTGTTGTGGATTGTTGCACGTTTCCTGGATTAAGTATATACTGCGATATTGTAGCGGCTGTGTTACTCCGAATTACGATGCAATGTTCTTTCGGGCATGCATGCATTTCGGAAGGAACAGGCACTGCGGCAACTACAGCCGTCATGAAACATATTCACAGCTGCGAATAGGGACAGCCATCGGCGGTGGAATGGAATGACGACAATGAAAACTCGTGCTGAACCGGGAGTCGAACCCGGATTTCCCGCTTCTCGCGAGCGGTCGCCTTACCATTTGGCTATCCGAGCACGACTCACGGCCACGCCCAGACTTCTATATGTTGTCAGTCATGTGTATATAACCTGCACTCGTACAATCCATTATATAGGATGTAAATTTTAAGTTGAAAAACCAGAATAACTCCAAAAATAAGCTTCACACGGAAAAATGTGTAGATCCAAAGTTCATTATTCTCGAGAGGGACATCTGCTGGTGCTAAAATTAGCCCGCCACCCCAGCGGGCGGGAGTCAACTTTAAAATTTCAAATGGGAACACCCATTTTTATTGCAGAATCAGATTCTACATAAAAAACTACCTACATTTTGTCTTAAAAATTTCTTTTGATTCTTGGTAGTTTGAGCTGTAATTCAAGAAAATCCATATTCTCATTTTTGCGTGGAAATTGGTTCTGGAAAAATAAAAAATAATTATTTACGTCGTAAATATTGATTCGCTAAAACTAAAATTCTCTTTCTCTCCCCATAGGGTAGCGTTTGAGAGAGAGGAAATAGAGTTTTACAAATGCTGACTACAAAACAAACAAAACTTATCCGAATCTGCGGAAAAAATTAATATTTGGGTCAACATTTGTGAAACTCTAATTCTTCTCTCTCAAACCCTACCCTATGGGGAGAGAGGGTGTGTTTTAGCTTTAGCGAATCAAAATTTATAAAGTAAATAAGTATTTTTTATTTGTTGTTGTTGTGGTCTTCAGTCCTGAGACTGGTTTGATGCAGCTCTCCATGCTACTCTATCCTGTGCAAGCTTCTTCATCTCCCAGTACCTACTGCAACCTACATCCTTCTGAATCTGCTTAGTGTATTCATCTCTTGGTCTCCCTCTACGATTTTTACCCTCCACGCTGCCCTCCAATACTAAATTGGTGATTCCTTGATGCCTCAGAACATGTCCTACCAACCGATTCCTTCTTCTGGTCAAGTTGTGCCACAAACTTCTCTTCTCACCAATCCTATTCAATACTTCCTCATTAGTTATGTGATCTACCCATCTAATCTTCAGCATTCTTCTGTAGCACCACATTTCGAAAGCTTCTATTCTCTTCTTGTCCAAACTATTTACCGTCCATGTTTCACTTCCATACATGGCTACACTCCATACAAATACTTTCAGAAATGACTTCCTTACACTTAAATCTATGCTCGACGTTAACAAATTTCTCTTCTTCAGAAACGCTTTCCTTGCCATTGCCAGTCTACATTTTATATCCTCTCTACTTCGACCATCATCAGTTATTTTGCTCCCCAAATAGCAAAACTCCTTTACTACTTTAAGTGTCTCATTTCCTAATCTAATACCCTCAACATCACCCGACTTAATTCGACTACATTCCATTATCCTCGTTTTGCTTTTGTTGATGTTCATCTTATATCCTCCCTTCAAGACACCATCCATTCCGTTCAACTGCTCTTCCAAGTCCTTTGCTGTCTCTGACAGAATTACAATGTCATCGGCGAACCTCAACGTTTTCATTTCTTCTCCATGGATTTTTATACCTACTCCGAATTTTTCTTTTGTTTCCTTTACTGCTTGCTCAATGTACAGATTGAATAACATCGGGGAGAGGCTACAACCCTGTCTTACTCCGTTCCGAACCACTGCTTCCCTTTCATGTCCCTCGACTCTTATAACTGCCATCTGGTTTCTGCACAAATTGTAAATAGCCTTTCACTCCCTGTATTTTACCCCTGCCACCTTTAGAATTTGAAAGAGAGTATTCCAGTCAACATTGTCAAAAGCTTTCTCAAAGTCTACAAATGCTAGAAACGTAGGTTGCCTTTCCTTAATCTTTCTTCTAAGATAAGTCGTAAGGTCAGTATTGCCTCACGTGTTCCAGTATTTCTACGGAATCCAAACTGACCTTCCCCGAGGTCGGCATCTACTAGTTTTTCCATTCGTCTGTAAAGATTTCGTGTTAGTATTTTGCAGCTGTGGCTTATTAAGCTGATTGTTCGGTAATTTTCACATCTGTCAACACCTGCTTTCTTTGGGATTGGAATTATTGTATTCTACATCTACATCTATATCCATACTCCGCAAGCCACCTGACGGTGTATGGCGGAGGGTACCTTGAGTACCTCTATCGGTTCTCCCTTCTATTCCAGTCTCGTATTGTTCGTGGAAAGAAGGATTGTCTGTATGCCTCTGTGTGGGCTCTAATCTCTCTGATTTTATCCTCATGGTCTCTTCGCGAGATATACGTAAGAGGGAGCAATATACTGCTTGACTCTTCGGTGAAGGTATGTTCTCGAAACTTCAACAAAAGCCCGTACCCTTCTTGAAGTCTGAGGGTATTTCGCCTGTTTCATACATCTTGCTAAACAGATGGTAGAGTTTTGTCAGGACTGGCTGTCCCAAGGCCGTCAGTAGTTCCAATGGAATGTTGTCTACTCCGGGGGCCTTGTATCGACTCAGGTCTTTCAGTGCTCTGTCAAACTCTTCACGCAGTGTCGTATCTCCCGTTTCATCTTCATCTACATCCTCTTCCATTTCCATAATGTTGTCCTCAAGTGCATCGCCCTTGTATAGACCCTCTATATACTCCTTCCACCTTTCTGCTTTCCCTTCTTTGCTTAGAACTGGGTTTCCATCTGAGCTCTTGATGTTCATACAAGTGGTTCTCTTATCTCCAAAGGTCTCTTTAATTTTCCTGTAGGCAGTATCTATCTTACCCCTAGTGATATAAGCCTCTATTTTTATTTATCTGTAACCATTTCTCACGCAAAAATGAGAACATGGATTTTCTAGAATTACAGCGCCAACTACCAAGAATCAAAACAAATATTTAAGACAAAATGTATGTAATTTTTTATTTTGAATCTGATTCTGCAACAAAAAATGGGTGTTCCCATTTGAAATTTTAAAATTGCCTCCCGCCCCACTCCCATGGGGCTGAGGTGGTGTACTAATTTTAGCACCAGCATATGTCCCCTTCGAAAATAATGAACTATGGATTCAACAAATTTTTACGTGTGAAGCTTATTTTTGGAGTTATTCTGGTTTTTCAACTTAAAATTTACACCCTGTATATATTCCCGTACAGGCGAGACATTTTACTTGAACGTCGCTTGTCCAATGTTGGCTATAAATACGATATTGCAGTCCCTTTGTTATTCCGAATTGTGATGAAAAGTTCCTTCGGATATGCAGTGAACATCTATGCATGTCCGAAGGAATTCGCATCGTAATAACAGAAGCACTGCAATATCGTATTTATCCACCAGGCAAGCGACTTTTAAGTAAAATGTCTCGCCTGTGCGGGAATATACATAATGGATTTTGTGAGTACATGTTGACGACATGTGGAAGTTTGTGTCTGGTCGTGAGTCGTGCTCGGATAGCAAATGGTAAGGTGATCACTCGCGATAAGTGGGACTCTGGGTTGGAGTCCCGGTCCAGCACGAATTTTCATATCGTCATTCCATTATACCGCTGATGGTTGTCCCTTTTCTCAACTGCGAATAGTTTCAAGTACAAATACATACTGGTACTCCTTGCTGGCATTGTCATTCATTCCTGGGTGGTGCAGTAAATGACAGTTTTCTGTTGTAGTGCTACTACAGTGTACAAACTGAAGGAGCCGGCAAGCCAGATGTATACGCATGGGCGACCACAGAAATTTATCTCGGGGTGGGGGGCTCTAAAATTGCTATTATTGATACACATGAGTTGTACAATTTAGGCACATTTCATGCCACAAGAACTATATTTTATAAGTCACACAAAAATGTTATTATAACGCAGAGAATTAATGGTTATTCATAGTGTATGAGAATTCTGTAATGAATAAGAACACTGTATTTCAGGTTCCAGGGAAATGGGGGCGGGGGGGGGGGGGGAGGGATGAAGTCCACCACTAACTCCTCCCCTCTCCCTCTTTCTGGACGCCTATGTATGTACGTCATTTTCCATTACGGCAAGGTGTCCATTGGATGCGTAAATATGCGACACCGTCGCACGCTTGAGTGCATCACGTTATTGCGCGACAACACCGCGTCTTTCGTTCACTATGTCGTCCAACCAAATCATAGCAGTTGGCCTTTTGGATAATGAGGTTGTCATGTCTTTCTTCGACTTATATTTTACATATGCCTTGGACACTCCATGGCTTGCGTCCGACTGCTGAAAGACGTATAGATTGCCGGCGATGGGCGAGGCATGACAGAATCTCTGACCAGAGAGTAGTTTATCGTTAGTTGTTGCTAGTCTGCGCTTGTCTGCGCGAGTCGACAGTAGTCCGTCCGTGCTAGTCCGTGCTAGTCGGCGCGAGTCGGCATGCTTCGGCTGTGTGCTCTGCTCGCGACTCTGGTCAGGACTCTGAAGGATGAGTATTGTTGTAAAAGGTAAAGAAGCAGCCTTGCGCATATTTAGTAATGTATGTTAATTGTAATTTAATTTGTTCCAAAAAAATGCCCCAATAATAATTTTATAATATAAAGCAACTTTTTTAAAGAAAAGCATTCATTTCAATTTAAAGAATATTTCAAATGCATGATCATTCCTTCCAATAATCAAAAAAAAAATGTACGCTAGCATTGCACGAAGCTGTGTCGAGAAATTCCAACTTAAGAGCAGATATAATTGCGGTTTTTATTGAAGTAAGAAATTTTGCTTTTTTATTCAGAATACAGGGCCGAAGGGCAGCGCTGCTGTCCTCATAAAATTTATCAGGTTACTAAACTTTTTTATTATTTTTGCTGTTTAGGAATTTTTCTATTTCGAACGTGACATTAAATGAGAAAAGAATTTTTGTGGGAATATTAAGTGTGAATGCATTTCTGCACACAGACAATAAATGGGAGCCAATTTTGTTCAGAGGTTACATTAAAATCAATTTTGTTCAGAGCTCACAATAATTAAAAATTCATTTAATTATAAATTATACTTTTTGTGGGAAGGTTACACTTGGCTCACATTCACATTTTCATTTAAAATATGTTTGCGGGGAGGTTACACTTGGCGACATCCGGCCAGGATCGTATTTTTTTTGTGAATCTTCTGATAAGTAGTCATATATCTGCTCTTATCTTCTTAAATGTAGTTTGCATCTGGTGCAGCGCGTTTACTAATTTGTCACTCTTTCTTTCACGGATCATCAGCAATTTGTTGCTCTTTGTTGTATTTGTGTTTGTTGCATTTTGCATTGTCTTTGTTTTATTTGTGAATAATTTTGATTTGTGAAAAATGCCGCGAAAAACTGTTAATAGTACATCGCGATGGGTAATGAGTGAAATAGCCGACTCGAATAATTTGACCGATAGTACTTGCGATACTCAGTGTAATGTTGACAATCCTCCATTTACAGACAATCAGTGCGTAGTGATCACCGGTAATGATTTTGATCCTAATGATGAACAAATAAATTCAATTGTGTCCTCTGTTAATTTGACGACAATTGATGAAACGGGACGTTCTGTTACAATGAACGCTGCCCAGTTTAACACATCCGATTTGCAAAATTTGAATTGTCAACAGATAAATTTTTCTAACGAAAATGAACAGTGTACTCAAAGTACGGCAGATTTATTTAATTCCGATTTAGTGACTAACAATGCACATCCGTTTGGCAAACCCTTTCAAGAATTACAGAATGACCAAATGGTTACAGAAAATGTGACAAATGCACATACACCATCACACAGCACAGAGAATACAGTAGCTAATTTTGGCATGGATCGAGTCATAGCATTAATGATACAACTTAGTGAAAATCTCAAACAACAACTTAGTGAAAATTTCAAACAATTCAGAGAAAAACAAGACAACCATTTCAAACAACTTAATGAATTGTGCAAACAACTCAATGAAAAATATGACAGGTCTATCAAACTAATTAATGAAAGTTTCAAACAGTCAAATGAAAAACACGACAACCTTAATGAACAGAACAAACAACTTAATGAACAGATTATAGCCGTTACCGTGCAACGTGATGATACTAAAGAACAATTACGCGACGAAATTAAGGTTTGTGCGAGTAACAGTAGTGAAGAAATTAGATCTGTTGCACGTGAATTAAGTAATACAAATGCAGCGACAACAGAATCATTTAGAGATGAAAGTCGTGCGGTCGCTGAACAATGTTCTGAAAATGCGACACAGTTACAGGACGAGTTTAATTTAATGTCAGCAGAAGTTTCACACACTCTGGATACGGAAGTCGATAAGAAATTTGAACAACAGAATAGCCAAATTGACGAATGTTTTAAAGTGACAGAAATGAAAATTGTTTCACTCACTAATACGTCACAGCATACGCCACGTTGCGAACATTTGTCACACTCGTACAGTCAGTATAACTTAGGTAATTTACAGAGAGTACGTGACTGAAAATCCGAAAAGACACAGACAAACAGATTCTTATGCAATCGTGAACCTGTTCACACATTCAGGGACGATAACGATTACGAACATTTTCTATCCGTGAGAAAATTTAAAGTATTTGAAAATGACAGAGCACAGGTACACGCCTTTAACTGGATACGACAATTTATTTTTGTACTTTCACCGCCATTGCCTGTAATGCAGAAACTAGAACTGGATTGGATACAACAACTTGCTTTTGAATTTTCACCGGCATTGCCTGTAATGCAGAAGCTAAAATTTATTTGCAGCGCGTAATTGATCTCAGGGGATTCATTACACTTTAATGAGTATGTGCCGTAGCGTGCACAGGGCCCCGAGCCGTAGTAGTGCTATTTCATCTTTAGTTTTCTGCACTGCTGCCTTCTCTTCTACTATCCTTTATATCTATCACAACAGCTCTTCAACTATTGCTCTATCTAGGATTAAGAAACGTATAAAGAAAACCGGATATGACAAATTTTACCGAAAGTGACAATTTTCATTAGGCACTCCAGAACTACCGCTGTAATTTTAATAACAGATAAAATTGTAATCATCAGTATGTGTAAAATTATCAGCTATAGCGAACGCATTTTGGCAACAATAGAGGTTTTCCTCCGCAACAGCAACAAAACCAACCGGTTAGAATACCAAACCAACAATGTAATGTACAAGATCAACCAAGCTTTAATGTTTCGCCGCGTGCACGTATAGCATCAGCTCCAACAAATAGTAACGCACAGCAACAAGGAAACCAGTACGTCCAGAAAACACACCATCTCAATTCATATCGTAATGCACCGTATAGGAATGACTATCATGACAGACGTAAAAATAACGAGCACAATTTTCAGCGTACGTTTAATAACAGTCGATCTTATCAGCAGCAAGAACATCAGCAACAACATATTATCATGAATGAACCAGGCAGTAGGTATCATCCAAAGCGTAATACGTCTGGAAGAAATAACAGAACAGTTCAAATAGTCGAAATGCCACAGCATCCTCCTGAAAATAATAACACGTCTGATAGAATTTGACTAGATACAGTACAGGTTGCATTTTCCAGTAACGCAAGCAATACTTTTGACACACAGAATCTTGTTCAAGAGAATGTTATTTGAAATATGCTTTGTTGAATGCACCACTTTTATCGCACCCAGATCTTACCAGAAATTTTTCCATTGCCACCGACAGTTCAAACACCGCTTTAAGCGTACATATTTTTCAGGAAATTGAAGAAGATGGTTGTACAGTAATTAAAAACATCACTTTTGCAAGTCGCATTCTGTCACCTGCTGAACGAAATTATTCTGTTACAGAACTGGAAACATTATGTGTTGTTTGGGCATTTACGAGATTTCGGCATTTTCTTTATGGAAGACACACTACCGTTTACACAGACCACAGAGCGATACAGTTTTTACTTTCGGCTAAATTTACACACGACAGATTAAGTAGATGGAAACTTTATTTGCAGGAATTTAATTTCACAATTGTTCACATTCCCGGCACACAAAATATTGTAGCAGAAGCACTATCCCGTTCTCTTAACAACAATCAGCAAGACGTCGCAACCAGCTTCTGCAAAGCAAATTTCAGCGTCATGTACATTCAACAAGTTGCATTTGAAAATTTCATTTCGTCGTCATTACAAGACATAGCACAAGAGCAGAGTAAAGACAACGTGTGGAAAGAAATTAAACACCTTTGGCAAGATAAAAATAATGTTACCATTAGAAACCATTACACTATACGCAATGACATTCTGTTTCGCCGCTCTCATCCTGACAGCAACAATTGGTTATTATGCATTCCTGACGAACTTGTTAACAAATTGATCTGGTATACTCATTTAAGTTACGCACATTATGGAACCAGAAAATGTTTTCTTATACTGAGACAGAACTGTTATTTTACCAACATGGAGAAACGTATACGACGAGTTTTAGCGTCATGTAAAATCTGCCAGAAAGCTAAGTCAGACACGACTTCACATGTTCCTCCATTACATCCCATTGTAACTGTTAAATTGAGACATATGGCCGCTATAGACATTTTTGGTCCGATTCCCAGAACTAATAGAGGTTTTTGCTACATCTTTGTCGCTGTTGAACTCACTTCAAAATTTGTTACCTTCACTCCGTTACGCAAAACATTTGTAAAACATTTTCTATTTCATGTAGGGCATGTGTTGAAAGTAATTTCCGACAATGGATCACTGTTTCGATCTGCTATATGGACACGTATGTTACGAGCTAGAAACATTTCTCCGATCTATATATCCAGGCACCATGCTTCTTCGAACCCTTGTGAACGATTAATGAAAGGAATTGGTAAACTGTGTAGAATATACTGCCATAAAAAACATATTGATTGGGACACACATATACTTTCATTCCAGGATGTAATTAATTCCATACCAGATGAATCTACTATGCTATCTCCGTCTGTTATACTGAAAAATGTTGAAGCACCTAACAAAATTAATGAATTAGTAACCTTTCCTACATCTCGTCGACTACGACACCATGAAATAATTGACACTGCGCTGAACAACATCAAACGTGCCGCAGAGCTCCGGAGAAGACAACAAAAACAGGTTGTACACGCCGTGACTTTCACATTGGACAGAAGATATTAGTACGTACACACTATTTATCCAACAGAGGAAAAGGTAGATGTAGTAAGTTTGAACTTCTATACGCAGGTCCATATCGGATTCGCAGTATTCCTCACCTCAATGTAGTAAACGTCGAAACTTTGAGAACCAGAAAAACCAAAGGGAACCACCACGTGTCCAACATCAAACCTTTTGTTGAATGAACATACTTTATGATTTATCATACTGTAATGCCATTTCCTAATTTTTTATGATCACTTATGCAATTATATTCAGATGAACACTTACTGATGATTATCGTATTTTTTCTTGGCAAGTGCCCGGCAAGGTAAGGTTAGCAGGTCGCTCTTCTTGTCGTTACACATCAGACCGTGCATATTTTTCCAGATGAACATACACATTTTATGACCACTTATGCAATTATATTTATGTGACTACTTACTGATGATTGTCGTATTTTTTCTTGGCAAGTGCCCGGCAAGGTAAGGTTAGCAGGCCGCTTTTCTTGTTGTTACACATCAGACCGTGCACATTTTTTCCAGATAAACTTACGTATCTTATGAATAATTATGCAATTTTATCTAGTGACATACAGTATTAATTTTATTAAATTCTCTCCCCATTAAAGTCTTCAATTCTCGCCTCTATTAACTACACAACATACAAGCTGAACACAAAGAAGGTCACATTTCTTGTCATTATTTTTTATGTATGTATGATTGTTTTCCTGTTTTGTTTGTATACACTATGAAATATTTAAGATATAACAAATACCAGTTTACTTTGACATTTTGCCTTATGATAGCTCAACATGTGTACACTTTTGCCTCTGAACACTGTCTATGTTTTTGACATAATACGTTTTCTGTCATGCTACGCTGTATGCTCAATTATGTTACTATAAACCAGGTTTTATTTAGTGGGTATGTGATTCAAATGCAAGGCATTAATCTTTATTCATCATTTTCAGAAAGCAATAACGTGTAATATACACTCCTGGAAATGGAAAAAAGAACACATTGACACCGGTGTGTCAGACCCACCATACTTGCTCCGGACACTGCGAGAGGGCTGTACAAGCAATGATCACACGCACGGCACAGCGGACACACCAGGAACCGCGGTGTTGGCCGTCGAATGGCGCTAGCTGCGCAGCATTTGTGCACCGCCGCCATCAGTGTCAGCCAGTTTGCCGTGGCATACGGAGCTCCATCGCAGTCTTTAACACTGGTAGCATGCCGCGACAGCGTGGACGTGAACCGTATGTGCAGTTGACGGACATTGAGCGAGGGCGTATAGTGGGCATGCGGGAGGCCGGGTGGACGTACCGCCGAATTGCTCAACACGTGGGGCGTGAGGTCTCCACAGTACATCGATGTTGTCGGCAGTGGTCGGCGGAAGGTGCACGTGCCCGTCGACCTGGGACCGGACCGCAGCGACGCACGGATGCACGCCAAGACCGTAGGATCCTACGCAGTGCCGTAGGGGACCGCACCGCCACTTTCCAGCAAATTAGGGACACTGTTGCTCCTGGGGTATCGGCGAGGACCATTCGCAACCGTCTCCATGAAGCTGGGCTACGGTCCCGCACACCGTTAGGCCGTCTTCCGCTCACGCCCCAACATCGTGCAGCCCGCCTCCAGTGGTGTCGCGACAGGCGTGAATGGAGGGACGAATGGAGACGTGTCGTCTTCAGCGATGAGAGTCGCTTCTGCCTTGGTGCCAATGATGGTCGTATGCGTGTTTGGCGCCGTGCAGGTGAGCGCCACAATCAGGACTGCATACGACCGAGGCACACAGGGCCAACACCCGGCATCATGGTGTGGGGAGCGATCTCCTACACTGGCCGTACACCACTGGTGATCGTCGAGGGGACACTGAATAGTGCACGGTACATCCAAACCGTCATCGAACCCATCGTTCTACCATTCCTAGACCGGCAAGGGAACTTGCTGTTCCAACAGGGCAATGCACGTCCGCATGTATCCCGTGCCACCCAACGTGCTCTAGAAGGTGTAAGTCAACTACCCTGGCCAGCAAGATCTCCGGATCTGTCCCCCATTGAGCATGTTTGGGACTGGATGAAGCGTCGTCTCACGCGGTCTGCACGTCCAGCACGAACGCTGGTCCAACTGAGGCGCCAGGTGGAAATGGCATGGCAAGCCGTTCCACAGGACTACATCCAGCATCTCTACGATCGTCTCCATGGGAGAATAGCAGCCTGCATTGCTGCGAAAGGTGGATATACACTGTACTAGTGCCGACATTGTGCATGCTCTGTTGCCTGTGTCGATGTGCCTGTGGTTCTGTCAGTGTGATCATGTGATGTATCTGACCCCAGGAATGTGTCAATAAAGTTTCCCCTTCCTGGGACAACGAATTCACGGTGTTCTTATTTCAATTTCCAGGAGTGTATATATAAATTAAACAGACATGGGAATTTCACCTTCGGAATGAACGAAAGAAGATGCAATACCTCGTGAGGAAGAGTAAATGGATCAGAATTAACAAGCATTAACAAGAATATACTATACACATCGTAGAATAGCAGTCTTAACTAATTTTTTTCTTTCAGAATACGAGGCGATTGATGCAGGCTGTCAGACAGAACTACACATCTTAGTTTTAGTAATGAAATATGCTAGAAATAAGGAATAGTTGTATAATGGATAATGAAGTGACTTTTTTGCAGATGATAATGAATGGTGATGAATAATGATGAAGAATATGCTGCTATGGATAATGAAGTTTTTCTTTACAGGTGATGATAATAATGGAGTTATGATAATATGGATAATGAAGTTTTTTCTTTACAGATGAGGATAATGTTGAAGTTTATGTATTTATGCTATGTAGTTATTTAAGTATTTGTTGCAGTTCGTTTTGACAGTATGTCTTATATCGCATAGTATGATGACTGAAGGTTTTGGAAAGGACAGCTAGAGAACACATATATTTTTATACACATTTCACTACCTGTTAATTCGAAGTTCACTACTTTTCAGCATAATATGCGTTTCTTCTTTCAGTTTAATAATCCATTTTTGTATATTTTGCAGGAGAAATTATTCATGAAATTAATGTGCTATAAGCAGTTGTTCATTAAACCTATGTCATTTATGAATGTGATCACATATACTCTACTTGTTTCATAACCTTGCTACAGCTGACTCATGACGAATGACGTTACACATCTTCATTTACAGCAATAACTCAAAAGCAAATATTGTTATTGATTATCGATCCCAACGCAATGCATTGCTAGCACAAAAAAAAAAATGCTTTGTAACTGGCCAATGAATGCCACTGATTATTGTAATAAGATGACCTATGATGCCAATGATTACTGTAATTAGATTAATTATGTATAAATGCTATGCCAATAATTAACTCATTTTAAATGATGACTTCTGATGGTTTGTAGCTGGGCAATGAGTGCCAATGTTCTCTGTAAACAAACGATTTATGAACATTATTCTGTAATACTACATACATGGTACAGAAATGTTCAGTAACTGGGCGATGAGTGCCACCAATTACTCAAATCAGTTGTTAGACTAGTGTAATTCTCAATGAAGACTACTATGTGACTTAATGTCCTTCACCTTCTGACCTAATTACCATAAATTACTGCAATATCCATTTGTCCTGTCTATCCTCATGATCATGGAGCACTATATTTGGTTTTTGCACTAATTCTACGTTGGTGTACTTCACAAGAACGTGGTGTTGACACGACATGCTGTCCACCACCTTGAGCGATGGAGATGTTATAACAGTCCCACTGTTTGATATACCTAATGTACTACCAAAATGATAACATGAATATTGTTACGACAGTTCAGTGTCTTGGCTACACTGATCAATACTTCCAGGAAAAGAACTTCAGATTGTCTCACTTGGTGTTGTGCTTCTGTAGAAAGATATGGACTTTCAGTGCAGCTGCGTGCAACCAAAGTGCTACAACCATGACGCAATCCTTCCCATTCCTTTCCTAGTTCTTGTAAAGTGGTAAACACTTATACAATGCGTTTAAATTCTTGTAAAATGATAAAGACTTATACAGTGCGTGTGCACTTTATTTCACTCCATGATGTGTCATGTAAGAATGATAAAGACATATACAGTGCTTGTGCACTTCATTTCATTTGTTAATAAAATTAGTTGTCCTAAAAATGCTAAAGAGTTCTACAGTGCATGTGCACTTTATGTCATTTGTATTCATTACGTTTACATTTCGTGATTTGCTGATATGTTCTGAACTACAGTGTGTGTGCACTTTATGTCATTTGTTAATATGATTTGTACTTATTCCGTATACATTTTGTCATTGCCTGATATATTCTGTACTCAGTGCATGTGCACTATATTTTACTTCATGTTCTGCACCTATATATACGTATATATTCTGTGATTGTAAAGTTAGTTAGTTAAGAAAAATTTGTTGCTCATGGCAGGTCCAATTGACTCACCATCGCTGCCAAATTTTTGCCCCCCCCCCAGTGGAGGGTTATGAAAGGCGTATACATTGCCGGCGATGGGCGAGGCATGACAGAATCTCTGACCAGAGAGTAGTTTATCGTTAGTTGTTGCTAGTCTGCGCTTGTCTGCGCGAGTCGACAGTAGTCCGTCCGTGCTAGTCCGTGCTAGTCGGTGGGAGTCGGCATGCGTCGGCTGTGTGCTCTGCTCGCGACTCTAGTCAGGACTCTGGAGGATGAGTATTGTTGTAGAAGGTAAAGAAGCAGCTTTGCGCATATTTAATAATGTATGTTAATTGTAATTTAATTTGTTCCAAAAAAATGCCCCAATAATAATTTTATAATATAAAGCAACTCTTTCAAAGAAAAGCATTCATTTCAATTTAAAGAATATTTCAAATGCATGATCATTCCTTCCAATAATCAAAAAAAAATGTACGCTAGCATTGCACGAAGCTGTGTCGAGAAATTCCAACTTAAGAGCAGATATAATTGCGGTTTTTATTGAGGTAAGAAATTTTGCTTTTTTATTCAGAATACAAGGCCGAAGGGCAGCGCTGCTGTCCTCATAAAATTTATCAGGTTACTTAA
Source organism: Schistocerca serialis cubense (assembly GCF_023864345.2). NCBI lineage: Eukaryota > Metazoa > Arthropoda > Insecta > Orthoptera > Acrididae > Schistocerca > Schistocerca serialis. The sequence continues at coordinate 497,942,318 of NC_064639.1, forward strand.
CTTTTTTATTATTTTTGCTGTTTAGGAATTTTTCTATTTCGAACTTTACATTAAATGAGAAAAGAATATTTGTGGGAATATTAAGTGTGAATGCATTTCTGCACACAGACAATAAATGGGAGCCAACTTTGTTCAGAGGTTACAATATTAGAAAAATTCATTTAATTATTATTATTTTTTGTGGCGAGGCTACGCTTGGCTCATTTACATTATCATTTACATATTTTTGCGGGGAGGTTACACTGCTTAGCTGAGACGCCGGCACGGTAGCTCAGCGTGTTCGGGCAGAGGGTTAGCTGTCCAATGTAAAAAAAATTAAAAAATACAACAGAGTGAATGGATCAACGATGAACTGAAACGGGAGTAATGGACCGTCCGGCCCGAACAACTACAACGAACAATAACGAACAAGATGAGACAAAGAAGTGAAGCGTGTTTGGCTACCATGCAGAGCGCCTGGGCTTGATTACCGGCAGAGTTGGGGGTTATCTGCGTTCGTGGACTGAGTGTTGTATCGTCGTCATCATTATCTCATCAGCACCGACGAGCAAGTCACCCAACGTGGTGGTGTCACCTGAAAAAAGACTTGCAACCCCGTGGCCAAACTTTCCGGACGGGGTCTCCCGGCCATCAGTGCCACACGATCACTTCATTCTTTTTTTTTCCATGGCTTGCTAAACGAAGAAACAAATGATCGAAGCAAAAATGGATGAATGATGTCTTATGCTAAAGAAGCTTGTTTGGAGAACTTGTTCGCTTTACAAGGATCTGCAAGAAAAAAATGAGCGTCATTTTGCCTACTTTAGAATGAGTGGACACAGCTTTAGAAACCTGCTGACGCATATTGAGGATTGCGTGAAGAAATTTAGCAGCTTCAGAGAAACTGTCACACCCAAAGAACGACTGGCAGTTACTTTAATATAAGTGCTTTATTCGATGCTATGTACTCATACAAAAATTTCAAATAAATTGTTTAGAAAAGATTCATATGCTGGGAAACGTTATTAAATTGCAAAATTTGTGAAATTCTTTCATGCATAGCTTGACTAAAATTTATTTATCGACAGACAACCTGCCTCCCTTTTCTGTAATACTCTTCGTTTCGGTGTGTCTCTCTGTATTAAGTTGGCGACACACCCATAACAGGTGACCTACTGTGTGATCACCCTCTCGAAACGAACAAGTAGCAATTGGGGCTATCCTGAACCGGTGTTAGACATTAACTGTCCATGCCCCGTTAACATTGCTGTAAAACTGTATGACTGCGGTACCTTTTATGGAAAGACGATGTTGAACAGCCGGAAAAAATCTTGTGTGAACGCCCCTTTTGTAGTTTCAGCCCATTCTCTTTTTCATTTTTGTTTCGAACAGCATTTTAAATTTCTTCTGATCACAGACGAACGGATTCTGTCATAGCTTCTTGTTACGTTTTCTCAAGTTGCTTGTTTGGCAAGCTTGTCTGGCAGTTCATTCCCAAGAGTTTTACATGCCCTTTAGTCCATTCGGAGTTAATATATCATTTCCTCTGACGCAGTTCATTAATTTTGTTTATGGTCTCTTCTACCAAATATTTATGATTCCTGGAATTTTTAATGAATCCAGCTTAATTCGACTGTCCGTGCGTATTACAGCTGCCATTTTCTCATGTTTTCTCTTAAGTTTCTCTAAGGCTCGCACGACTACTCATTGTTCTGCTTGGTTAATGGTAGACCCACTCTTCAGTATGTACTTTAACTGATAGGCAGGTGTGCCACTAATGATCATTGCCACTCCTGAACCTATTCCGTTCTCTGAATAACTCCCATCGGTATAAACCTTGAATTTGTAATCTAAAGTTACTGTACTTGCTGGATGGTGTCCCTGTTTGTAATCTAAAGAAATATCTGTAATGGGGCCGTATGTTCAGTTTTTGTAATTTTATATTCTTCAGCTATTGCCTGTAGTTTAATAATTATTGGTGTAATGCCTGTTAGAATGCACAACACTTCAGTACACGTCGTTCTTTAAGCCTTAGCAATCTTTATGTTGATCAAGCGCTGGATTTTTCTAATATATAATTATGTTTTCTTCTTAGTGTATGAATCCAAACAGTAACTGCATGTGCCAGTATTGGTAGTATAGTTCGTTTGTAAATTATTTACATTGGTCTTGAATCAAGTCCCTAGTTAAGCCTTGATGTTTTAGATAAGGAATGAATAAGATCCGTGCATTTTTCAGTCATATACTTTATACGTTCGTTAAACATAAGTTTAGAATCAGTAAATATACCCAAATATTTTAGTCGTTAAACTTGTTGCAAAACATTATTGTTTAGAAGGTAGTATCTGTTGTATTGTCTTTATGAGTTCTTCTTGTCATTAGCATTACTTTGGATTTTTGCTCATTAAAACAGATTTTGTTGTTTTGGGTCCAAGCTGTCATTTTTTCCAAATCTCTGGAGAGCTCCTCAGCAATAATCTCAGTATGTGCTTTAGTCAACACGATTAAGTCACCTGTTTTGTGTTAGCTGTGTAATCCAAATTCAGCAGAGAATTGTACTGTATATTCCAAAAACGTGGACCATAGCATGATACCTGTGGGCACCCTTTGGTCACATTCCTTTCTAGTTTGATGCTGTTAAACGCCAACACTGTTGTTCTACGTATCACTGAAATAATTTTTGGCAAGGATATGTAAGTTCCTTGGACGTTCAGATTCTGGCAGCGCTCTAAGGATGCTCGGCCGCCGGCCGGAGTAGCCGTGCGGTTCTAGGCGCTACAGTCTGGAGCCGAGCGACCGCTAGGGTCGCAGGTTCGAATCCTGCCTCGGGCATGGATGTGTGTGATTTCCTTAGGTTGGTTAGGTTTAATTAGTTCTAAGTTCTAGGTGACTGATGACCTCAGAAGTTAAGTCGCATAGTGCTCAGAGCCATTTGAACCATTTGATACTGGGCCACCAAGCTGTGCCAGAACTACCTGAAAATCAAGACTGACCACTGTCTTTGAGAGGTGCTTTCCTTTAAAAAGTTCTTAAGAGATAACTATGCATGGGCTGTCCCTTTCTGTGGTGTAAATCCATACTGATTGTTGCTTAGGAAATATTTAGAGAAGACATGGTGCATAATTCTGTTAATCAATAGCTTTTCTGATACTTTCGCTCCGTACACAGAAGACTGATGTGACGAAATCTGGACACTTCCACGCTGGTTTCTTTACCAGGTTTGAGAATGGGTACTATTTTGGCTCTTTTCCACAATCTCGGAAAGTAAGCGTTCCTTAGGCAACTGTTATTAAGCGGTAAGATAGGTTATTACTAGGAACACCATTTTCAACTGGAGTCTTGTTTTCAGGCGAGTTCGTTATTATTTCCTCTACTTCTTTCTGTGTAAAAGTTGCATCATCCACCATTCCGTTGGGTCATAAAGTTTGATCTTATTAGTTTATGTATTCCGTGTCTTGAGTTTGATCGTCCTCAGACACAAAATATTCGAGCATGGGGGTGACAGCTTCGGTTAAATCCGTTGTTGTCGTGTTATCACAGGTTCTTACAGTTGTCATGGGATATTACTTCTGATTTTCCCTGATGCGATTCGATAAACTGCGTTCCAAAGGCTATTTGTTGTGTCAAGCTGCAGTATTGTTTCCAGGATTGTGTTTTTTGCTTCCTATACAGCTGTGCCATATTCCTTCTTCTCCTTACAGTATTGTTGCCTTCGTAGCTCCCTAAGCTCTTCGCTGTCCTTTGTCATGTGATAAATTCGCTTTTATGCACTGTTTTTTTTCGCATTGCAGTTAATTCAGACGTCCAGCAGGGGACAAATTTTCTCTCAGTTCTGTATTGAAGTTGGTTTTGTATCTTGAACGCTTCATTAGATGAGGTTCCTAGAACGTCTTCAAATTCTGTGACATGAATTTCAGTATTTGTTTCCGCTTTAACTTTTACTGGCAAATTCTAGTCTACTTCTTTAAGTTGTGTAAATCCGGTTTAGTACATTATGTGCGTAACTGCCTGTTGGCTTCTGTCTCAGGTTCTTCAGACGACGTTTGCTTGATGATTTTTCTGACGTTTCGCCATAAAGAGTGGCTGACATTGTCCAAGATTCACCCACCATTGCTGGTGGTGGGCTGGAGTTGCGCTTGCGGCTGCAGATTATATGTACCTGGCGCTCCAACGTCTAAGGGCTTTTCCGTGGTCATTTCCGGTGCGATTCTCCTCTTGCTACTTGCAACGGTCGTTCGTTGCCGTACTGGAATCCAAGATCCGTTCACCTCGAGGCTTTCTTATTTCTTGTTGAAGATATTGTCATGCTTGTGTATTTCTACAGCTTCTCTGAACAAGTGGATGTGATAGCTATTCTCTACATCTAGAACTTCCGTGTGTGCGAATTATACTATGTGGTCGGATTCACAGAGCTCGTGCTGTGCCGCGGACGACTTCTCCACCTGCCCCAACATGCAATGCCGTTTGTGTTCCGTGCAGTCCTGCAAAGCGGTGGGCGCCGCACTGCTCCGCACTGGGCTTCAGCAGTCTCGGACGAAACGAGCCCGTGACGTCACCGCACAGGCCGGCGAGGCCTACGAGAAAGACAGGCCGCGACGCATACGTCACGAACGTGGGCCTAAACTCGATCGCTCGCTCACCTCAGCAGACAAAATGCGTTTCTAAACCTATTAACTCGCAGCTGTGCCTGTAGGTACTAACGACAATTGCATCTTCTACTGAGTTCATGCTATCATGAAGTCTTACTGATTAACAGTACCACAGTCCGCATTTCGTGGTCGTGCGGTAGCGTTCTCGCTTCCCACGCCCGGGTTCTCGAGTTCGATTCCCGGCGGGGTCAGGGATTTTCTCTGCCTCGTGATGGCTGGGTGTTGTGTGCTGTCCTTAGGTTAGTTAGGATTAAGTAGTTCTAAGTTCTAGGGGACTTATGACCACAGCAGTTGAGTCCCATAGTGCTCAGAGCCATTTTTGAACAGTACCACAACAAAATTTAATTTAAGAGAAATACTCGATATAAATTGTAAAATGACTTGTTTACAGCATTTAGCACGAGAAGTGGTCGAAATGTGGTGCTACAGAAGAATGCTGAAGATTAGATGGGTAAATCACATAACTAATGAGGAAGTATTGAATAGGATTGGAGGGAAGAGAAGTTTGTGGCACAACTTGACAAGAAGAAGGGATTGGTTGGTAGGACATGTTCTGAGGCATCAAGGGATCACCAATTTAGTATTGGAGGGCAGCGTGGAGGGTAAAAATCGTAGAGGGAGACCAAGAGATGAATACACTAAGCAGATTCAGAAGGATGTAGGTTGCAGTAGCTACTGGGAGATTGTGATATTACAAAATAAAAGTGATGTTGTTATTCAATGGAAAATTTCGGATTTGAGATTTCGCTTACTGTTTTATAAATCACAAATGGCGTAAGAATCATGGATTGACCATTGTCATAAAATATTGCATTATGAAATGTGAATAGTTTTTACTTGCAGTTTCGCGTGGCTTGAAGCAGTCACAGCTAGCGTGCTATTGATTAAGAAATTGCATTATCGTCTTTCTAATTACTTCATGATCGTAGATACGATCATACCCGGTTGTGAAGTTATTGTTATGACAAAACAGTTTCCTAAGGGACCAGAAAGTTCTTAAGGGCGCAAAAACAACTGTAATATCACACAAAAGGGAAATTCAATATTAAAGATGATGCAAGATGACGATAAAACAGTTTTCTTTTTATCAATGTAACACGCACATTGGACTGCTGATCTTGGTGTCTGTAATCTTAGCAAAATGCATAATTAAAATTAAAATAATACTGGGGAGATGATAGGAATGAGCACTGCTAAATGATTCAGTATTCCCAGAACAAATATTTATTGTAACTAAAAATATATCGTACCTTCAGCTTAGTACTACAATGACGGTAGATTTTTATGTCCGTATCATGTCCATTGAGCGCTCTTTTATATAGCCATTGTCCTTTTGAGTCACCCGTGCGTCGTCACGATAAGTTATAACAGTTCTTCTTACACTTCACTCAAACTTAGACGGAACACGTTTTTATTTATTTAGTAAAAAAAATTAGATCAGACCGCCACAAATCTGCGTCCGTCTTACTTAAGAAAAACAGGATCAGTCTTTAGCGCTCAAGGCTTCATTTGTTCTCCCGCGAACAAAATAGTGAAGGATCGCATATCTATCCGTATTCTTCTGTTTATACTGCCGCGCAAAGACGACGAATTACATTATTTAGAAAATTCCACCGTCGCTATGCGACGCCTTATTATACATTAATCATTATTTATAAACAAGTATTTGCCTTCTGGCTGAAAGTATTAACTACTCGTATTTGCTGTTTTAATGAAGTCAAAAATAGCGAATATCACATTGCCTCCCATGAGGAGAGAGGGAATGCCGAAGGATTACCTCGATCGTCATGTCCTCATGAGATATTCGTGATTTTTGGTGTGACATTTACATAATGTTACTGGCGTACTAAGTACATAAATTTAAATTACATTTATAAAAAATATATCAGATATTTATCATTTTTCAAAATAAAGTCTTTCACTCTTTGTTCATCAGTCACTTCATTTCATAATACCAAGATTAACATTTATGTGCATATTTATGTTTAGTCCATATTTGCTTATAACAATAAGTGAACGTTCATTTCACACTTCAGGGGATAGAATTCAGAAATTACTTTCTCTTGAGCTTAACAACTAATACATGAGTACAGTGAGTGCTTATTCTCACTAAACTAGAGTGGACAATGTTCGAGTTCTGTTGACTCATTGTGGCTCAATTATAGTTTAATAAAGTAGCACTACACTTCGTGATGCTTTCACTTTCTGTGTTAGCTGTCTACGGCGTTCATCATGCAGTATATCTGTCCTTTCCACTGTGGTGCCAGGAATTCAAGTTGCTTCCCGGGTTTTTATTTACAATATGAAACAGAAGAAGTGGAAAATTATTAGTATAACTTACAACCTATTGGATACATTTGTTAAGGATCGGGACTGGTCTGGAGTTCAGGGTCTTCCTATTTTGCACATTCATTTTCTTTGTCCATCAAGAGACAGGATTATAATTCATTTTAGCAGTGTTCAGGAGTGCCGGTATTAATGGCTTTAAGGTCTGAGTAATCTAACAATCTACTTCTCACTCATCTTAACTTCAACTCAAGAAAATTGCTTAATTTACGCATGAAAATGTAGTCACACAAGTGTGCAAATGTCTTTCCTCCAGTATGTACGATTGAAGTCATGGCTGTTAGCAGTTTAAAGTTTGGATTGTTTCGTCACCCACACGTCAGCCACTCACAGCGGCTGCACAGTGTTGCGTGAGCTCCATTACTCAGTATCCGTTCGCGCTCAGGCTGTAACAGAGCTGCCGGTCGTCGATCGTTCTTTTTTTTGTGAATTTCGTATCACGCGGGTGCATCAATAAAAACACCTCGCGCGCGTTTTCCATCGGAGGAGCCGGACACTGAAGCTGCCTCCATACTTCCCTGTCAACTGCCTCCCATGAGGCTCACAGATAAGTGACGACGAATGTTTTAGCTGTCGCTGCACTTAGAACAACACTGAACTTTGCGTTGCACCTGTTGTCGTAGCCTTGACTTCTTTTTACACTTGCAGTACAACACTACCACTAATACACACTGAACAGTTATTTTTATTACGCACGTCGCACTTTAGTGTGCATCTTCACACAGCATTCGTGCTTAGTTCCTTCGTCGATAGCCCGCATCTCGTGGTCGTGCGGTAGCGTTCTCGCTTCCCACGCCCGGGTTCCCGGGTTCGATTCCCGGCGGGGTCAGGGATTTTCTCTGCCTCGTGATGGCTGGGTATTGTGTGCTGTCCTTAGGTTAGTTAGGTTTAAGTAGTTCTAAGTTCTAGGGGACTGATGACCATAGCTGTTAAGTTCCATAGTACTCAGAGCCATTTGAACCATTTGAACCTTCGTCGATAGCGTTCATTTACAAAACAATCAATTTTGCAGGTTTCCTCCATTGGTACAGAAAGACTTATATTCTACTATGTACAAAAGATCACTTACGAACTAATATTTACAATTAATGGCCACTCCTTTCGTTAAGTCCAGTGAACAACTGCTTTATGAATGGATTCTTTATATCTCAAGGTTTACTTTTACTAATGAATCTAAAAATATTCTTTCAAACTTTCTTTAAGGGCTCATCTCCTCATTATGAAAACTACAGATTTCGCAACACTCGTTGCAGTTATTCTTTAGTACACCCAAGATCATTTTCTACTGCCACGTAGCATATCTACTACTTAACGAATACGCATTTAACGCTGAACCCTTTCTTTTGTGCTTTCCTTTGTGCTTGCCAATTGTTTTTATATATTTGAGGGCAGACTGGATAACAATAGGTCTCCCTCTTCGCTTCATGTAGTCAGCAATCGTTCTCTATAAAAAATATAAAAAATAGGGTAACGCATGTCTACCAATTTTCGCATGAATGGAATTACCCACATTTCACTGGATTTACGCAACCTGTCCATAAAAAAAAACATTACCACAGCTAGCGAAGTTCATCGTGCTACTTGTCTCATTCCTCATAAGCACTGCTTTGCCTCCAAGCACACGTGCCTTTTACAAGTCGACCCTTGATCTGGGTTAATGAACCAGGATCAAAAGGAACGGGCACAAGGAAAATGGATTTCATAAGAGGAGTGTCTTAGGAGACATTTTTGCAATGAAATCTGCATGTAAATACAATTATCATAATAAACATAGGCACCTCTTTCATTACAGTATGCTTTGCTACTTCTACATCTTACTCTCGTTATAGTCAGTATTAAGTTTAAATATCACTGCATTGCTTGTTCTTTAGATTAGCCTTCAATTAGGGTACTGAATGGTCGATAGATTACACTACAAATCATCTGAAGATCTTTACTTGGACTTATTTATAATACAGGGGGCTTTCTGTGTGGTTATTTAGTACTTTGATTCTACTGAAATCAATTCGTCAGCTAACATTCCTCTTATACTCTTTACATTGGGCTCAGATCACAGGGAAATAGTTTACTTTCATAGCAATTAATGGCCTCGTGGAATACTTACGCTACATTATTGATGCTTCATGGTTTGCCTCTATTTGTACTGTATTTCACCTAACTTAGTTTACTACAGCTTATTGTCTCCTTGCGTGAGCACTTACCACTTGTTTTCTCATTTAACAGTACGCTTTAACTGAACTTTAAGCTAAGATATTTCCTCCACTCCTGTTCACTGCCTGGACGTTTTGAACATGTATTTTTTTTTAAGCAGGTAATTTGGGCTTTTACAACAGAACTTCAAGTACTTACATTACTAAAAATAAATCTATAAATCTTCTTGTACCTTGGGAGAAGTGCTTATTTACGCATCCTCCTCCATTTCTCACCTTTACATATTTATATAGCTCCGGGCAATCACCTCCCAAGCACTTTATATATATATATATATATATACTAATTTAAAGTTAAATTGAAATTCTTGGTGCAATCTCAATTTCCTGCTACAGATTGTTGAAGAAATATCAGTTCAAAGTCCATCACTATAAACAATTTTTCCATACTTAACATTTAATACTTAAAGTTTACATGTAGTAGCCGTTACCATGTAGTCAGTGCGCTATTCAACACAATAATAGTTCACACAAGGAAATTTCCAGTACGCAAGAAGCAAGAAACCAAAACAGATTCTATCTGCAGTTGAGGCTGTGTCGGTAAACTAACTATCTGTTTCAATGGACCAATCGCTCCCGATATGGAGAAGCCCTGAATCGGCAATGATAAAACTTTTGAAACAGAAGACACCTGTCTGAAGAGACATGATGACATGACATTGATGTTTGCTCCTGTATCAAAAAATGGCTCTGAGCACTATGGGACTTAACAGCTATGGTCATCAGTCCCCTAGAACTTAGAACTACTTAAACCTAACTAACCTAAGGACAGCACACAACACCCAGCCATCACGAGGCAGAGAAAATCCCTGACCCCGCCGGGAATCGAACCCGGGAACCCGGGCGTGCTCCTGTATCAACAATGGCTGTGACAGGAATGTTGGCAATAGAAATCTTAATCGAAGCCTGGACCTGTTCATCATAAATGTCATTAATGTCTTGAGCTTCTATGTCAGGTGCAAGGTCATCTCGTAAGTCGGTCTCATGGTCGTACCGTATCGCACTGACAGAATCAGAGTATTCGTTATTACCCCCACTGGAACCGGCAGCGACCTCTAGGAGGCTGAAAGGCGCTGCCTCTAATTTTCCGCAGGATGCTTAGTCTGTTTGTCATTCATGGCCGTAAGTGTTTGTTCCGTTTCATATTGGTGCTGGTTATGTGGTACAAATGCCAGTGTAAAGGGGTAAAATCCACTGGGTGCATTCACTTGTGAATAGAATACTTTAGACGGATGATGTCGCCCGATCTTTTGGTTGCCGGCAAAACCATTTCCTTGTGAAGGATAGTTCGCATTTGGTGCCGTTGAAAATTGTTCCGCGGTCCTCTAGCCTGTGAAAAGTTGTTCTGATGTTGTGCTGGGTGGCCTCCGCCTTGCCCATGCCTCTTGCTATTTTTCGATCTTTAACTTTGATTGTACACTGGCCCATTTGAAAAATTACCAATCGTTTGTGGAGAATTTCCATACTGCTCAGGCGCAGAATTAAAGGGTGGGTTTCCGTACTGATGTTGTACCTGGTGGTTGTAAATAGGGTGGTATCTCTGCTGATTACTGTAATTGGTTTTCTGCTTCCGTTTAAAGTTATCGCCGTTTGTGTTTTCGTAACGGCTGGCAGGTTGGCAACAGCGGTCGCAGTAGCTCGCTCTCTCCTTCGGCGCATTGTTGTCCGCGTGCGATGCATTCTGCTGGCTGCCAGGGAAGAATTTGCCGCTGCTAACCTTGGAGCGCACATCCTCGCTAATTAAATCTAAGGAATCCAGCACAGAAAGAAATGCATCCGTGTCTTCTTCGGACACATTTACTAGTTTCTCTCTAATAGACACAGGGAGTTTGCTTTTGAGAATCATAATTAGGTCCTTGGAAGAAATCGGAGAATTCCAGAATTTAATTTTTGCTAGATACTTCTAAAAGTATCGCCGGAGACTTCCATGCTTCTCATTGAAAATTTCCGCACCATACACCTCCTTCCTTAATCTTTGCTGTACCCCATTACTCCAAAATTTTGCCAAGAACATTTTCTCAAACTCTTCATAATTCCTACACGTGTCTACCATTTCCGTTCCCCATAATGCTCCATCACCGGAAATAAAGCCAGTGACGAACTGAATACGCTGTCTGTCTGTCCAGCTCCTGGGAAATATGCCGGAAAAATTCTTTAGGAACACGATGGGGTGTATTTCTCACTTCTGCGGATGAAAAACAGGAAAAGTGCGATGCTTAATCACACTTTCCTCTTGCATTAAACTCACAGTTGTGGGCGGATCATTTATATTCCCCACTCGAGGCTCAACAGAGCTGTTGTTTTGCATGTAATCGTTTGGTGAACCATAAGGAGTTGACTGACATTCGTCACCGTCTATAGAGTTGTTCCATAAAGTTTGCGTATGCGTATGCGGATTTTCTACCCAGTTTCTCAGCATTCTGACCTCGTCCACTACTTGCTGCTTCCACTCAGGAAGATCCCGTGTAAGTGTCCTCCGAATCTGTCCCAATTCAGAAACCACTGTGTCACCCGACTTACCAGGAGCAGCTGAGATTTCACATGTTACATCCTTGACAGTCTCTCTAAGCTCCTCCCTGACCTTCTTATCGATAAAAAATATCTTTACCCTTTATCCATTCACCGTAGTGTTCCGACAATGCCTCCGCGTGTGCTTTCACGGTACTCTGAACCTGTTCTTCGATATTGATTGAGTCTAGCTACCTCGACAGATCCTCTACTACACCTTTAATGTCAGATACTGTATTTTTAACTGAATTTATTTCTTTAGTAGCTGCCTGAATTTTTGTGTTTAATGTTCCAGATACTTCAGCTATTTCACTTTTCACTTGTTTCTGCATTTTCTGAATTTGATCACTGATCTTAGTTTGCACCTCACCCAACTGGGTATTTAATTCAGCCGTAATTTATTTATGCAGATCTGCTTTGATTGTGCCTAGCTGTGTTTTTACAGATTCGCTTACAGCATCTAATCGCGCGTTAACAGTCTCATTCTGTGCTTTTATAGTCTGATTTACTGCGTCAAACTGTTGTTTCAGCATTTTCATTAACGCACCGAGGTCATTTGTAGCCGCAGCGGGGATAGTCTGGACTTTAGGGTCACTTTCTTCCGTTACAGACATGGTTAGTTCAGTTTCCACACGGGAACCTACCGTTCGCGATCGTAAAGGGTATGAAATACTGTTAACGTCTTCACTCCCGTCTCCTGTTGTCACCTGTCTCTGTTTACTATCTGCCATTTTCGTCAGTAAACCACGTGCTACGCAAGGCTTTCGTCGTTTGTTAGTGACGTGATGAGTCCGCTAAGAGCACCGCTCTCGCGTGAGCAACAAATGAAATTCTATCTGGCGAGAAGACAAGATGGAAGCCAAACGTTTCAGACAAATGAATAAAGATGCTCTTCACTGCAAATTGCACAAAATATCCACCATTTTGAAAATGTAATACAGCTATTCTAACAATGGAAAAAATTTATATTATCAGACTACGAAGAATTTTACTTTGAAAGATAAAATAAAGCAGATTTTCTATAGCGGGAAGGAGATAGAAAGGATGTGGATCGACTTGGAAAAGCAACGTTGCTACTGAAGCACTACACTGCGTATGCAAAATTCTGACTTACTTTTTGATGGCTTGGTTACCGCTATGTTGTCTCAGCAAATTCGCGTCTCTTTTCTTTTCCTTTCTCTCGATAATTAAACTGCATTATTGACCAGCATATTTTCCGTCATTCTCACAGAGAGATGATGTGTACATGAAACGACAGAACATTTATTAACACAAGCACATAGAAAATTTTCCAAGTATCTGAACTAATTTTTGGTCAAGTCCCTGTTCGGGCGCCAAGTGTGATGTTACAAAATAAAAGTGATGTTGTTATTCAATGGAAAATTTCGGATTTGAGATTTCGCTTACTGTTTTATAAATCACAAATGGCATAAGAATCATGGATTGACCATTGTCATAAAATATTGCATTATGAAATGTGAATAGTTTTTACTTGCAGTTTCGCGTGGCTTGAAGCAGTCACAGCTAGCGTGCTATTGATTAAGAAATTGCGTTATCGTCTTTCTAATTACTTCATGATCGTAGATACGATCATACCCGGTTGTGAAGTTATTGTTATGACAAAACAATTTCCTAAGGGACCAGAAAGTTCTTAAGGGCGCAAAAACAACTGTAATATCACACAAAAGGGAAATTCAATATTAAAGATGATGCAAGATGACGATAAAACAGTTTTCTTTTTATCAATGTAACACGCACATTGGACTGCTGATCTTGGTGTCTGTAATCTTAGCAAAATGCATAATTAAAATTAAAATAATACTGGGGAGATGATAGGAATGAGCACTGCTAAATGATTCAGTATTCCCAGAACAAATATTTATTGTAACTAAAAATATATCGTACCTTAAGCTTAGTACTACAATGACGGTAGATTTTTATGTCCGTATCATGTCCATTGAGCGCTCTTTTATATAGCCATTGTCCTTTTGAGTCACCCGTGCGTCGTCACGATAAGTTATAACAGTTCTTCTTACACTTCACTCAAAGTTAGACGGAACACGTTTTCATTTATTTAGTAAAAAAAATTAGATCAGACCGCCACAAATCTGCGTCCGTCTTACTTAAGAAAAACAGTACCAGTCTTTAGCGCTCAAGGCTTCATTTGTTCTCCCGCGAACAAAATAGTGAAGGATCGCATATCTATCCGTATTCTTCTGTTTATACTGCTGCGCAAGACGACGAATTACATTATTTAGAAAATTCCACCGTCGCTATGCGACGCCTTATTATACATTAATCATTATTTATAAACAAGTATTTGCCTTCTGGCTGAAAGTATTAACTACTCGTATGTGCTGTTTTAATGAAGTCAAAAATAGCGAATATCACAAGATGAAGAAGCTTGCACAGGATAGAGTAGCATGGAGAGCTGCATCAAACCAGTCTCAGGACTAGAGACCACAGCAACAACACAATGGTGCCGTATGCAACTGATAATCATTTGGAATGATTTTAATTTCATTGAACTCCAGTACAGCCGTAACAAATTATAAGTAGGCCGATCATCGTAGGACTAATAACAGTAAGAGTCCATAGTAGCGGATTCCAGTAGAAGATGCAATTCTCGTTTGTACGTACATACCTAGTTACGTGTTAACAGGTGTAGAAACGTAGTTTGTCTGCTGAGTAGAGCGAGCTAGCGCAGGCCTACCTTCGTGACGTACGAGCCGCGGCCTGTCTTTGCCGTAGGCCTCGACAGGCCGGGCTGGGCCACCTGCTCGTGACCGGAGTGCTGCGGGCCGGCGCTGCCCTCTCAGCCCTTCATATCTCCCCGGCCCACGGGCTGACACCACACTGTTCCGCACTGGCCAATACACAGTCAGACGAAGCGAGACCGTGCCATCACTGTGTGCGCCAGGCTATCCCGCACAGTATTTTGAAGCTGTCCAGAGTAACTTTACCTTTCCTACCAACTGGGAACACATACATTACTTTCTCGTTAATTTATGCACTTCTATTTCAAGTTTTACTCTAACAATTTAGTCAAAACTACACGTCATGGGCTTGGCCTCTCGTAGTATAATTAGAGCCATGTTGGGAAGAACATTCAAGGCAACACATGCAACTCAGTGTACTAGCTACAGCATCTATACGTCGCTGCCACGTCGTGAGGCTCAGTTTAATTTTATTATAGTCATCTACTAGATTTTTTATTACTTTTAGCCTACCAGTGTTTGTGAGCCAACGGCCTTGCCGCAGTGGTAACACCGGTTCCCGTCGGATCACCGAAGTAAAGCGCTGTCGGGCTGGGCTAGCACTTGGGTGGGTGACCATCCGGTCTGCCGAGCGCTGTTAGCAAGCGAGGTGCACGCAGCCCTTGTGAAGCAAACTGACGAGCTACTGGCTTGAGAAATAGCGGCTCCGGTGTAGTGCACTGACGTATTGCCAGGAGAGTGGTGTGCTGACCACATGCCCCTCCATATCCGCATCCAGTGAAGCCTGTGGGCTGAGGATGGGACGAAGGCCGGTCGGTACTGCTGGGCCTTCCAAGGCCTGCTCGGACGGAGATTAGTTCTAAGGTTTCTGAAACGATGTATACTTTTCGTAGAGCTGGAATATGATAAAGTCGATTGTAAGAAATCCCAAAGTGGCGGCTTGCGTGTTTTTGGATTGAAGAAAAAAAGTCTACTTTCCTATTCCTGGTGTTTGTCGTAGTAAACTCGCAAATATTTGTTTCTGTTGGTGAGAGTTGTAGGTTTGGTTCCATATGTGCATAAGACTTTACGCAACGTTCATTTCTTCAGTGCTGTGCACACTGTGGGTAAAGAAAAAAATGGTAGAACTCATTACATAAGAACTATTAATACGTAATCAAACATGTAACATACTAAATACTGCATGGAATGTGAAGCAATGATAATCTGGTCACAATTCGGTAATAAAAGTTGTCCATGGTTATTGTTAAAGGAACACGAATCGATATACGTTGAAAAATTCTTTGTTTAAAAAAATATGTTTCAAAAAATAGAGGCAAATACGTTAGGTCAGGAAAATACGTCGAGGAATTCACTACTAGAGACAGAGAGAGGCTCTGAGCACTATGGGACTTAACATCTCAGGTCACCAGTCCCCTAGAACTTAGAACTACTTAAACCTAACCAACCTAAGGACATCACACACATCCATGCCCGAAGCAGGATTCGAACCTGCAACCGCAGCAGTCGCGCGGCTCCGGACTGAAGCGCCTAGAAGCGCTCGGCCACCGTGGCCGAGGAGACAGAGAGTCATATATATTATTTTGTCTTTGTTGGTGAATTGATAGAGTCTGCATGCGATCTGTGTCGGTATTTATCAAATTATTTTCAGTAATTACTCTGCCTCAAAACATCGAGAAACATATTGGGATACGTGTTCACTTATCATCCTGCTACCGTGTTGATCTATTAAATGTGTCTACACCCATCATTCAATTATAAATTTACTGCTTTATTGTTTCGGTGTAGCCCGCATCTCGTGGTCGTGCGGTAGCGTTCTCGCTTCCCACGCCCGGGTTCCCGGGTTCGATTCCCGGCGGGGTCAGGGATTTTCTCTGCCTCGTGATGGCTGGGTGTTGTGTGCTGTCCTTAGGTTAGTTAGGTTTAAGTAGTTCTAAGTTCTAGGGGACTGATGACCATAGATGTTAAGTCCCATAGTGCTCAGAGCCATTTGAACCATTTTTTTGTTTCGGTGTACACAGTCTTACAATAATACGTTCCCTCTCTTTTCTCGATTTTCGTTATCTTTTTCTGAGTTGTAGTTCCCTACCCTTCTCCCATATACAGGGTGGCCCCTTGATAGCGACCAGATCAAATGTCTCACGAAATAAGCATCAAACGAAAAAACTACAAAGAACGAAACTCGTGTAGCTTGAAGGGGAAAACCAGAAGGCGCTATGGTTGGCTCGCTAGATGGCGCTGCCATAGATCAAACGGATATCAACTGTGTTTTTTAAATAGGAACCCTCATTTTTTATTACAAATTCGTGTAGTACGTAAAGAAATATGAATGTTTTAGTTGGACCACTTTTTTCGCTTTGTGATAGATGGCGCTGTAATACTCACAAACGTATAAGTACGTGGTATCACGTAACATTCCGCCAGTGCGGACGGTATTTGCTTCGTGGTAAATTACCCGTGTTAAAATGGACCGTTTACTAATTGCGGAAAAGGTCGATATCGTGTTGATGTATGGCTATTATGATCAAAATGCCCACCGGGCGTGTGCTATGTATGCTGCTCGGTATCCTGGCCGACATCATGCAAGTGTCCGGACAGTTCGCCGGATAGTTACGTCATTTAAGGAAACAGAAAGCGTTCAGCCACATGTGAAACGTCAACTACGACCTGTAACAAATGATGATGCCCAAGTAGTAGTTTTAGTTGCTGTCGCGGCTAATCCGCACATCAGTAGCAGACAAATTGCGTGAGAATTGGGAATCTCAAAAACGTCGGTGTTGAGAATGCTAGATCAACATCGATTGCACCCGTACCATATTTCTATGCACCAGGAATTGTATGGCGACGGATCTCCGGCGGTAATCCGGAAGGATACCGCCCTTCGATTGTGCCTTTCCGGTTCTAATCGAAGCGATAGGTATATTGCAGGTGCCAGCCACCCTGCAGTGGTCCAGCATGCAGCCAGAAGCCAGCAGCGGTCCCAGCCAGCAGCGGTCCCAGCCACCAGCAGCAGCGGCGTCCCCACTGGCCAGCCAGCCGGGTCGCACCCCCCCCCCCCCCCCCCGCCAGCAGCAGCAGCAGAGTGGAACTTTGGCCCCAGTCTCCTTCGTCCTTCATCGTTCTCCATCCCTTTCACTCTGTGTCTCTCGTCGCCTTGCCCGTCCCTCATTTGCTTCTTTGATCTGTCCTGTGTTTTTCCCCTTATCATAATGTCAACCCCCACCACCACCACTACTGCCACCACCAACGCCATCATATACACATCCCCCTCCGCCACCGCCACCACTATCCCGTGGTGTGCCCCTTCACCCCCTCAGTCCATCCCCCCACTCCTCACTCTCCCATCTCCCTCACTATTTGTCACCCCATCCCCGGCTCCTCCCTCCCGTGCCTCCTCTGATCTCTTCCCTCCACTCCCTCCCTCTGCTCCTTCCGTTTCCGTGGCCCCCACTAGGGCCACACTCAACTCTCCCCTTCGCCTTCATCATCACCATCGCCTTCGCCTTCTCCCTCACCATCTCCGGCGCCGACTCCAGCACCAGGACCTGCCACTCCCCGCTACATTCCAGTCGCTCCCATCCCCCACACCTCCTCCACCGCCGTCAAGCGCCCCAGTGGCATCCCTGCCTCCTCTACTCCCAAAAAGGCTCCGCCTCGTCCCCCTTCCCCAGCCTATGATGCCATGGATGTCTCCCTGCCTGTCTCTGCCCCCTCCCCCTCCTCCTTCCCCTCCTCCTACCGCTACCTCCTCTCCCGTCCTGATCCCTCCCTTCTTGAGGCCCGGAACCTCACCCTCTTTCTTCGCCAGAATTTTCCCGGTGCCCCCATCTCCCTCCTCACTCCTCGCCGTGATACAGTGCTCATCTCCTCCCCCAGCCCTACCCTCCACACAGATCTCCTTTCCCACATCCCTGTCACCCGCTTTGGTCCTAATGCCTCCCTCACCCCTGCTCCTTCCCCACCTCCCTCCCGCCAACCCCAACCCCCGCATCGCCAGCCGACCCTCACTGCCGTGATCACTCGGCTTAGTCCAACGATCACAGAGGAGGAGGTGTTGGCAGAGCTCAAGGCACATCCCCATCTGGAGATGCGTGCGGTTCGCTGCATCCATAACTCAGCCGGCCCCACCCGCCTTATGCGGGTCTTTTCTGAACACGCCCCCTCCATAGACCATCTCCTGAAGGAGGGTGCCCTTCTCTTTCACCAACACTACCAAGTTGACTCTTCCCGTTCCCCTCTTCAATCCCTCCGCTGCCAGAGGTGCTTGCAACATAATGCACACCCGACATCTGAGTGCCGCGAGGCCCCCACCTGCCCGCACTGTAAGCAAGCCCACTTCTTACGGCAGTGCCCCAATCTCTAGTCCCCCCCCTCCTGTAATACCTGTAACCTCCATCATCCTACTTATTCCCAGAAATGTAAGGCCCATCCCCCTCCTACCACTCCTGAACTCACCATTCCTGTCCGCCCTCTGGACGCCCCCACACCTCCCGGCAATTCCCTTTGCCCACCGCTACCGCTGAGGACATCATCAGATTCCTCACGATCGTCCTCCAAAATGTTCACCCATTCCAGCGCCCCCACACCCTCCAACAGATATCCCTCGCCGCCCATTCCATTTTCCACCTAAAAATGTATGCCACCTACTCCAACAAACAGGCCCATTTAACCTTCTCCCGTCTTGACACCCTTGTCTAAATCCCTGTCATGGTGCGACAGCACCATATCCTTTTCAACAACATCCGCTCCCTTCCCGCCAACAAGAACCTCTTCCTGCACACCCCTGCCACCCCCCGCGTGGATGCCTTCCTCCTCAATGAAACCTTCCTCCAACCCCACCACACCATCCACACTTCGCCATACCTCCTTCACTGCTCCGATAATCCCCTCCCGATTGCCCGTGGCAGAGTTGCCATTGGTCACCACCGCCAGATCCCAGTTCGGCTCCAACCTCTCCTACCCGACCCCACCAAACACTTGATCCTTAGTCTCTTCTTCCCCAGCCTTACCGTCACCTGCGCCAACCTCTATGTCCGCCCTAACGCCCCCATTCCCTTCGACTTCCTCTCCCACATTGACCGTACCTTCTCCTCCTGCGTGATCGCTGCCGACCTCAACATCCATAGTCGCTCCGCCGCCCAGTTACGGCGGTGGCATCAGTTCCTCTCCTCCCTTCAAGGCGACCTCATCCCCATTCCCTAGCACACCCGTCCCAAATCCAACTCCACTCCCGATGTTATCCTTTTCTCCCCTAACCTCCTTGGCCGCATAACAGTGGATGTCCTGGAGCCTATTGGTAGCGACCATCTCCCTGTCCTCCTCACCGTTTCAGACGGTCGTCGCCCCTGCCCCGACCCTCGTAATGACCCTCCCCCAAAGTACGTCCATGACTATTCCCGTGCCAACTGGAATGCCTACCGGGATACCCTCTCCACCCAGGTCGATAGCCACCCCTCCACCTACCACCACCCTGATGATGTTACCCATGCCACCTCCTTTCTCCAGCAGACCTTGTCTGAGGCCATGGAGGCCCATGTCCCTACTGTCGCCATCCATCCCCACCGTCCTACCTTACCCCCACAGGCCGTCCTCCTCTTCCGTGAATCCCGCCGTCTCTACCGTGCCTTCCTCTGCACGTGTGACCCGGAAACACTACAATGCCGCCGGCAACTCCAGCAACACATTCGAAATTTGCTCACGGCTAAGAAACGCCAGGACTGGCGACAGACATGCACCCGTTTAAATGCTACCCTACCTATAAACTCGTCCAAGTTCTGGTCAGCCTTCCGTCGCCTTACCGGAACTAAACCCTCCCTCTACTATCCTCTTCTCCATGATGATCACCCATTCCCTGACACCCTCAGTAAGGCCAATCACTTTGCCTCCTACCTCTCCAATATCTTTTCCATCCCCGATGATCAGTAAGGCCAATCACTTTGCCTCCTACCTCTCCAATATCTTTTCCATCCCCGATAATCCCCAGTTCGATTACTCCCTCTTCCCAGATGTCCGCGATCGAACTGGCACCTCTGTCCCTCCCCTCGCACCTGGTTTCCAGTACTTGGACAACATTGCACACATGGAACTCAATGCACTTATCACTACACAGGATCTCATTGCTACACTCCGCACAAAACGCAACACTGCTCCTGGTCACGATCGTGTCACCTACCGCCACCTTCGTGAAGCTCCTGTCTCTTTCCTCCCCACCCTGGCAAGGCTCTACAATGTAGTTCTGTCCACCGGCTACTACCCCGACCTGTGGAAAACCTCCCGTATCTTGATGTTCCTTAAACCTGGTAAACCGCCGTCCGCCGTCTCCTCCTACCATCCCATCAGCCTTACCTCGGTCTTCAGCCAGGTCCTGGAATCCATCCTGACCCGACACATCCACCAGCATCTCTGCCAGCACCGCCTCCTTCCCGTTACCCAGTGTGACTTTCGGCCGTCCTTCTCTTCCGATGACCTTCTCCTTCAACTCTCTCATCTCCTTTCCAAGCAGCTTAATTCTCATTGCTCTGCAATCTTCCTCTCCCTGGACCTCGAACGTGCCTACGACCGCGTATGGCATTCCGGTCTCCTCTTCAAGCTCCAAACCTTTGCCCTTCCCATTAACTATGTCCATCTGATCAGCTCCTTTCTCTCCCACCGTCCTTCCTACGTCACCATCCATAACATGGATTCCTACACCCTTTTTCCCTCCGCCGGTGCGCCCCAAGGCTCCATCCTCTCCCCCCTTCTGTACCTTTTGTATACGGCGGACATGCCGCCGCCGTCACCCCCCCGTCCACCTACTCCAGTTTGCCGATGACACCGCCTTCCTTGCCCTCGCCCCCACCCTACAGCGTTCCCAACACCTTCTCCAATCCCATCTTGACCGGTTCACCGCTTGGTGCAACCAGTGGTTGCTCAAGGTCAATCCCTCCAAAACCCAGGCGATCATTGTAGGCAAAACCACCCCTTCCTTCCGTCTTCCTTGATTTCTATATCACCATTTATGGCCGTCCTATCGCCCTCACCCCCACCCTCAAGTACCTTGGCGTCACCCTCGACCGTCGCCTCTCCTGGACCCCCCGTCTCCAGACAATCCAAGCCAAGGCACGCTCCCGACTCTGTCTCCTCAAGTTCCTTTCCGGCCGTACGTGGGGTCTGGACCCCTCCACCATCTTCCACACCTATAAATCCCTCATCTGCCCTATCCTTTGCTACGCCCATCTGGCCTGGATCTCCGCCCCCCCCCTACCTTTTATAAATCCCTTAAAATCCTTGAACGCCATGCTCTCCGCCTCGCCTATCACATTCGTCTCCCCTCCCCCACAAGGATCCTGTACGACCTCATTCCGTTCCCCCACCTCCTCCTTTTCCTTGAAAGGATACGGATCCTGTACACCTCCCATAAACTCGATCCTCCTCACCTGCTTGTCTCGCCCATCCTCTCCCACCCCCACTTGCTGCCGCGCCTGTATCCCCAAGTCCCACCTGGTCTCCATCTCTCCACCCTCCTTACCCTCTCTCTAGGTGGCTTCCGTCAGCTTCCCCTCCCTGATGATGTCCTCCTCCCCTCCATCTATCCCTCCTATCAACTTTGATCCTCCCCGCCCACTTCCTGTGTCTTTTCCTTTAGGCACCCTCCCTCCCTTCTCTCTCCTTTCCCCCCATCCCCCTTCCTCCACCCCTCTTCCCCCAGGCTTCCCCACCCCCTTCACCCCTTTCCCCTATCTGCCCTGCCCGTGGCATCTCTGCTCTCCCCTCTCACTCTCCCACCCACCCCCCCTCCTCCTCTCTTGGCAGGTCCCCGTACTCGTACACGCTCAGTGGACATTCGCGCCCCAGTGATCATCGCCATCAGTGTCTCGTGTGTGTGCCTTCGTTTTGTGTTTAGTGTTCTTTCGCCGTCACGCCACCCCTGTTCACGTGTGCTGTCGCAGTCATCCGTGTTATGTGCGCCGTGTCAACAAGTTTTAGTGTTTTTTCTCGTCCATCGTGAACGGCTTCATGTTTATTGTTTTTCGTGTCTACAGTTTTTGCCCGCCGTTTTTATCGTATTATCTGTGCCACCTCTATGTCATGTTATTGTACTACTCACGGCTGAAGAGCAGCGTAGTATGCTGCTAACAGCCCGCCTTGTATAAGGTGATTAAAATAACAATAAAGAAAAAAAAATTGTATGGCGACGACTTTAAACGTCGTGTACAGTTCTGCCACTGGGCACAAGAGAAATTACGGGACGATGAGAGATTTTTTGCACGCGTTCTATTTAGCGACGAAGCGTCATTCACCAACAGCGGTAACATAAACCGGCATAATATGCACTATTGGGCAACGGAAAATCCACGATGGCTGCGACAAGTGGAACATCAGCGACCTTGGCAGTTTAATGTATGGTGCGGCATTATGGGAGGAAGGATAATTGGCCCCCATTTTATCGATGGCAATCTAAATGATACAATGTATGCTGATTTCCTAAGTAATGTTCTACCGATGTTACTACAAGATGTTTCACTGCATGACAGAATGGCGATGTACTTCCAACATGATGGATGTCCGGCACATAGCTCACGTGCGGTTGAAGCAGTATTGAATAGCATATTTCATGATAGGTGGATTGGTCGTCGAAGCACCATACCATGGCCCACACGATCACCGGATCTGACGTCCCCTGATTTCTTTGTGGGGGGAAAGTTGAAGGATATTAGCTATCGTGACCCACCGACAACGCCTGACAACATGCGTCAGCGCATTGTCAATGGCGAACTACTCGCTGTTGAGAGGAATGTCGTTACACGTATTGCCAAATGCATTGAGGTTGACGGACATCATTTTGAGCATTTATTGCATTAATGTGGTATTTACAGGTAATCACGCTGTAACAGCATGCGTTCTCAGAAATGATAAGTTCACAAAGGTACATGTACCTCTCACATTGGAACAACCGAAATAAAATGTTCAAACGTACCTACGTTCTGTATTTTAATTTAAAAAACCTACCTGTTACCAACTGTTCGTCTAAAATTGTGAGCCATATGTTTGTGACTATTACATCGCCATCTATCACAAAGCGAAAAAAGTTGTCCAACTAAAACATTCATATGTCTTTACGTACTACACGAATATGTAATAAAAAAACAGGGGGTTCCTATTTAAAAACACGCAGTTGATATCCGTTTGATCTATGGCAGCGCCATCTAGCGGGCCAACCATAGCGCCATCTGGTTTCCCCCTTCAAGTTAGAAAAGTTTCGCTCTTTGTAGTTTTTTCGTTTGACGCTTATTTCGTGAGATATTTGGCCCGGTCACGATTAATGGACCACCCTGTATATCCATATTATTTCACGTGCACTCTAGATTGTTATCAGACAAAGACCATCTTCCTTTCTCAACGTATTTTGATCTTTGTATTCTTATTCAAAAATATACGTATTATGTCTGAAATCTTGGAGTCTCATTTTAGAGTTTAACCCAATGAGCATACGATTTCTTTTATTAATCTTTGCAGAAGCACTCGTAGAAAAACTGCCATTATGTATTTTGCCACATATTGCTTCTTAATTCGTTACCGTGTTTCCTCACTTCGGGTACTTTATTGCGTTCCCTAATGACAGTAGTAGCCTCTCCCAATTTCATGCAAACGGTTTAAGCTTTTCAATTTTTATAACGAGGAAGGTTCCAGTTGTACAACACTGTGATGACTTCATACTTACAAAACAAATGCTATGTAACACAGCTGTTCTAACACAATTATTGCGATGGAGAGAAATAAATGACGAATGATAAATCATTAACAAATTCTAAGAAATCGTTTACAAAAGTTCGTACTGAATCTTTTGCAAAGATACTTTGTCTTATGATTTCTCAAATAAAAGTGACGGTAAAACGGACTTACATGTTTTTCTTACTATACAGAAGATGAGTACGGCAATTGCAAGTGGTTCGAAAAGAAACGAAAGTATGTCAAGAAAATGGGAAATGAAACAAAAAGTAATGGCTGGTGAGTACACAACTTCAAGACCTGAGCCATGTCTCACAAGTTCAATTTCGTCAGTGTGTAAGACTGTGGCAGATGGTGAGAGCAACAGTGTTAACTATGTTTGTTGTGTTGAGGGTAATGATTTTTACTTGCATGCTGAAGGATCATCTGGCACTTCGCATATTTCACGCCATTTGTATTTGGCTTGAGTTGATCAAAAATGGTTTCCCAAATTTGCTCAGAGTAAAATTACTGATAAATTCATGGCTATGTGTGCGCGAGGTTTGAGATTTTATGAAACTATTGGGTGTGACGGATTTTTTGATCTGGCTCGGAGATTAGTCGACATTGCAGCGACTTATGGAAAAATATCAGCAAAAACTATTGTGCTTTGCGACCGCTACGGTCGCAGGTTCGAATCCTGCCTCGGGCATGGATATGTGTGTGTTGTCCCTAGGTTAGTTAGGTTTAAGTAGTTCCAAGTTCTAGGGGACTGATGACCTCAGATGTTAAGTCCCATAGTGCTCAGAGCCATTTTAACCATTTGAACTTTGTGCTTTACCTCAAAACTCTCTCACAACACATAGCAGAAAAAGCGGAAAACCTTAGAAAGAAAATTATGCCGGAAGTAACTTATTATGTGAATGGAGGTAAATTCTTGGCGACTGCAGATATGTGGACATCTAGCACAAGGAAATATCGTTATCTGACGCGTACAGTTTCTTATTTTGTTAACTGCGACCTCAGATCACGCTTCTTGTTTACGACATGGTTTCCAAACTAGCCTAAAACAGTTGAAAATATTAGGAAGCAATTGTTGAGACGATTTATCTCCCTTGGTATTCACGAGAATTTTCTCAAAGACTTAACTTTTAGGACTGATCAAAGTACCGTCATTACCGCTGCTCTTCGAAGATATTCTAGACTGGATCGTTCCTGTCGTAAGCTGAACACAGTGCTAAGAAATGCTTTTAATGTCCAGTACATGTCTTCCAATTGCCCGCAACTTCATTTTGTTCTGACTGTAGTCAAGGAGCTTGTGACATTTGCAAAGTAAAGTGGCCTTGTTCAATGCCTAGAGAGAACAATGGAGCAGTCGAACTTTACTCGCTGGAACACACGACTTACCATGGTTGAATCGGTCAAAAGGCAGTATTCGGCACTGTGTAAAAAGCTCTCTGAGAAATGAGAAACAGAGGGAATAGAAGTAACTGATGGACGAACTGATTGCTGTTCTATCTGTGTCCATACTGTTGCGTTTTTATATTAAATTCGTATACACTAGCACGTAAATTATTTCATGAATTGTAAAGCAGGGATTTCTCATACATTCCTTCAAGAAGACATAAGAATTGAAACCGGAAAAATCGCCTACACTGTACCTCCTGTTGCCAAGGAAGCCTATGAAAAAGGCAGCACGAGCTACCTGCTTTCCTGTGGGCACCATTTCGCCATCTGAAAATGATGCCTGAATCTCAGAGGTATGAAGTCATGGGAGAGGTACAGCATACTAACTACTACATCAATAATTTCGAGTGGCTAGACAGAAAAAGACGCTCCCTTGTGAAGCGCCGTCTGTCAAACGAAACTAAATTCGGCCGCAGAAAAGACGGTCACCTGATGTATATTGTCGCGCAAAGAGTTGCCAAATGTATGTAAACTGTTTGTCAAACTGCCCAGATAGAATCTAAGAGCAACTTGGGCGAAGTTCTGAAATGCTGGAAGATAATTCAAATATTTTTAAGAACGAAACACTTGCTTTCGTTCTCAGTAGTACTTTTACTTTCTGCTGATTTGCCAAACGGTATATAAAATTCTGTTTTACCACTACGAACAAAACTACGGAAGTATACTTTGTGAGCAGACATTGATGACAACCCGACTCCCACAGATGAGTTAGATATGTACTTAAACCAGGTGTGTAAATTGGTCAAAAATGTGGCTTCTTAGTGGAATGAAAACCTACAAATGTTTCGGAAGATTTCCAGAAAAACTTTGTGCGTACAGCCATCCAGCATTGCATGAGAGAGAAATTTTAGTTCTGCAGGTTTCATTCTAACTGCACTAAGGTCATTTTTGTACCCGGAAAATGTTGATGCTCTTCTGTTTCTTCATAGCAACTCCAATATCAAAGAAAATGGATAAAGGAATATGCTGTAAATTATTTTCACACCACGTTTTGTATTATGTTATCTCTAAAACGGTTGTCGATTATTGTATCTGTTTCTCTTGTAGATTTCATTTGTGCAAATTACTCTCATATTAGTTTTGATTTATTGCACCCAAATAAACGAACGTTTCTTTCTGAATTGTTATTGGATTGTAGACATTATGTTGGCAGTTTTATCGCAACCCAAGTCATCACGTTTTAAAGTGCAGTGACAATCGTTTATCACGAAAACGCTTAATCTGAATAATCCGTTGGCGTGAAACACTCGTGTGGACCCGGCGTAACGCCATACTCGGTTTTTCTTTAGCACGAAACAAAATGGTCGACACGATAATAACCATATTCTCTGGAAAATTAGATACTCATTACCTACTTCACGTACCACATCAACAAAAATGGTTCAAATGGCTCTGAGCACTATGCGACTTAACTGCTGAGGTCATCACTCCCCTAGAATTTAGAACTACTTAAACCTAACTACCATAAGGACATCACACACATCCATGCCCGAGGCAGGATTCGAACCTGCGACCGTAGCGGTCGCGAGGCTCCAGACTGTAGCGCCTAGAACCGCTCGGCCACCCTGTCCGGCGTACCACATCAACACACATAAGTTTTGTTCTTATTTTTGTTTATTTGTTCGAACGAACAGAATAAACATTGCTGCTTGTGGGCAGGTTCAAATCCGGCCAGCGTCATCACATTTCATTCTACTAGTCAGTTAGTTTTCGAATTCGGTTCTGGATGTGTCGAAATCTAATTTACGTGTATAACGCCCGAGAAATCTATACGAATACAACCCAACATTTTGCTTAAAACGAAGATGTTCAAGGTAAAAACAAACGTATGTAACCAGTTGTGTTAGCAACTGCATGTGTACATTTTAGCAGCAAATAGAATTTCAAAAAAATAACTTCGAATGTATTGTCGAGAATTTATTTCGCATGCATCATGTAAAATGAAATTCTTTCAATAAAGAAACGTACACTACTGGCCATTAAAATTGCTACACCAAGAAGAAATTCAGATGATAAATGGGTATTCATTGGACAAATAATTTATACTAGAACTGACATGTGATTACATTTTCACGCAATTTGGGTACACACATCCTTAGAAATCAGTACTCAGAAAACCTCTGGTCGTAATAACGGCCTTGATACGCCTGGACATTGAGTCAAACAGAGCTTGGATGGCGTGTACAGGTACAGCTGACCATGCAGCTTCAGCACGATACCACAGTTCATCAAGAGTAGTGACTGGCGTATTGTGACGAGCCACTCGTGCTCGGGCACCATTGACCAGACGTTTTGAATTGGTGAGAGATCTGGAGAATGTGCTGGCCAGGGCAGCAGTCGAACATTTTCTGTATCCAGAAAGGCCCGTACAGGACCTCCATCGCGATGTCGTCAAACACGGATGCGACCATCATGATGCTGTAAACAGAACCTGGATTCATCCGAAAAAATGACGTTTTGCCATTCGTGCACCCAGGTTCGTCGTTGAGTACACCATCGCAGGCGCTCCTGTCTGTGATGCAGCGTCAAGGGTAACCGCAGCCACGATCTCCGAGCTGATAGTCCATGCTGCTGCAAACGTCGTCGAACTGTTCGTGCAGATGGTTGTTGTCTTGAAAACGTCCCCATCTGATGACTCAGGGATCGAGACGTGGCTGCATGATCCGTTATAGCCATGCGGATAAGATGCCTGTCATCTCGACTGCTAGTGATACGAGGCTGTTGGGATACAGCACGGCGTTCCTTATTACCCTCCTGAACCCACCGATTCCATATTCTGTTAACAGTCATTGGATCTCGACCAAAGCGAGCAGCAATGTCGCGATACGATAAACCGCAATCGCGATAGGCTACAATCCGACCTTTATCAAAGTCTGAAACGTGATGGTACGCTTTCTCCTCCTTACACGAGGCATCACATCAACGTTTCACCAGGCAACGCCGGTCAACATCTGTTTGTGTATGAGAAATCGGTTGGAAACTTTCCTCATGTCAGCACGTTTTAGGTGTCGCCACCGGCGCCAACCTTGTGTGAATGCTCTAAAAAGCTAATCATTTGCATATCACAGCATCTTCTTCCTGTCGGTTAAATTTCGCGTCTGTAGCACGTCATCTTCGTGGTGCAGCAATTTTAACGGCCGGTAGTGCATTTCAGCCCCAACAGTTTCGAGTTAAACGCTTTTCACGGTATATAGGGAAATCCCTCACTAAAATGTAAATGTCGTGTGACTAGAGTGTTCCGTCTGGTAGACCGTTCGCCCGGTGCGAGTCTTTGGATTTGACACCACTTCGGCGACTTGCTCGTCGATGGGGATGAAATGATGATGATTAGGACAACACAACACTCAGCCAGGAACCGAACCCGGGCCCTTAGGATTGGCATTCTGTCGCGCTGACCACTCTGATACCGGGGGCGGACAATCCCTCACTGAGAGGAGGTAACAGCACGTCTAGAGCGGTAGAGCTCGGTGCGCAATGCAGGATGTATACCTGATAGGCGTCCCAGCCGTCGAGTGCGGTGGGCGGCGGCGGGCCGAGCAACCCACTGCTGCGGGCGTCAGCTGAGTAGAGGAGACAGAGGACGGGGCCGCGCAAACCCGTGAGCCGCCAGTGCAGGACTCTGCTTCTGTGATCCTGGTGTTGGTTAATCGTCCAGTCACTCCAGCATAAACATCACCGCGTGTGCATGGTATGCCGTATATTTCCGACACTGCAAGTGGCTCCCTATTCTCCTTTGCCGGTCTGAGACACTGTTTGATTGAAGATCGGCAAAGGAGAAAAGCGACCACCTTATAATAGCAATATGCAGCATTTTATGCACATGCGGAAAAGTTATGTTCGAATGACTAGACCATCAATCAGCACCAGGATCACGAAACATAAACGGCATTGCAGGTTGTGGCAGGTGGAGAAATCAGTCGTGGCACAGTACGCGCTCTGTAAGACCGGCCATATAGTGCAATTCGCGGACACGGAAGTTCTGGCTGTAGACAAGAGCTATCACACCCGCTTGTTCAGAGAAGCCATAGAAATACACGAGCAGATAGAAGAAAGCCTCAAGGTAAACGGATCCTGGATTCTAGTATTGCAGCGAACGACCATTGCAGGTAGCAAGAGGAGAACTGCACCAGAAATGAGCACGGAGAAGCCCTTCGATGTTGGCGCGCCAGATACGAATAATATGCGACCGCGAGCTCGACTCCAGTCCACCACCAGCAATGGGAGACCGATTGGCTGTGCGGTCTAACGCACGGCTTTCCGGGCGGGAAGGAACGCCTGGTCCCCGGCACGTATCCCCCCGGCGGATTTGTGTCGAGGTCCGGTGAACCGGCCGGTCTGTAGATGGTTTTTAGGCGGTTTTCTATCTGCCTCAGTTACACTGTGTCGGCGATTGCTGTGCAAACAAGTTATCCACGTACGCGTACACCACCGTTACTCTACCACACAAACATAATGGTTACACTCGTCTGGTGTGAGACGTTCCCTGCGGGGTCAACCGCGAGCCGAACCGCACATTAACCCTGGGTTCGGTGTGGGGCGGCGGAGGGGTGAAGTCGACTGCTCTAGTCGTCTACATCTACATCTACATCTACATCTACATCCATACTCCGCAAGCCACCTGACGGTGTGTGGCGGACGGTACCCTGAGTACCTCTGTCGGTTCTCCCTTCTATTCCAGTCTCGTATTGTTCGTGGAAAGAAGGATTGTCGGTATGCTTCAGTGTGGGCTCTAATCTCTCTGATTTTATCTTCATGGTCTCTTCGCGAGATATACGTAGGAGGGAGCAATATACTGCTTGACTCTTCGGTGAAGGTATGTTCTCGAAACTTTAACAAAAGCCCGTACCGAGCTACTGAGCGTCTCTCCTGCAGAGTCTTCCACCGGAGTTTATCTATCATCTCCGTAACGCTTTCGCGATTACTAAATGATCCTGTAACGAAGCGCGCTGCTCTCCGTTGGATCTTCTCTATCTCTTCTATCAACCCTATCTGGTACGGATCCCACACTGCTGAGTAGTATTCAAGCAGTGGGCGAACAAGCGTACTGTAACCTACTTCCTTTGTTTTCGTATTTCATTTCCTTAGGATTCTTCCAATGAATCTCAGTCTGGCATCTGCTTTACCGACGATCAACTTTATATGATCATTCCATTTTAAATCACTCCTAATGCGTACTCCCAGATAATTTATGGAATTAACTGCTTCCAGTTGCTGACCTGCTATTTTGTAGCTAAATGATACGGGAACTATCTTTCTATGTATTCGCAGCAAATTGCACTTGTCCACATTGAGATTCAATTAGCATTCCGTGCACCATGCGTCAATTCGCTGCCGATTCTCCTGCACTTCAGTACAATTTTCCTTTGTTACAACCTCTCGATACACCACAGCATCATCCGCAAAAAGCCTCAGTGAACTTCCAATGTCATCCACAAGGTTATTTATGTATATTGTGAATAGCAACGGTCCTATGACACTCCCCTACGGCACACCTGAAATCACTCTTACTTCGGAAGACTTCTCTCCATTGAGAATGACTTGCTGCGTTCCGTTATCTAGGAACTCTTCAATCCAATCACACAATTGGTCTGATAGTCCATATGCTCTTACTTTGTTCATTAAACGACTGTGGGGAACTGTATCGAACGCCTTGCGGAAGTCAAGAAACACGGCATCTACCTGTGAACCCGTGTCTATGGCCCTCTGAGTCTCGTGGACGAATAGCGCGAGCTGGGTTTCACACGACCGTCTTTTCCGAAACCCATACTGATTCCTACAGAGTAGATTTCTAGTCTCCAGAAAAGTCATTATACTCGAACAAAATACGTGTTCCAAAATTCTACAACTGATCGACGTCAGAGATATATGTCTATAGTTCTGGGGTTGTGGACCACTGCGGCTGCGGCGGGGACGGAGCCTCTCCGTCGTTCCGAACCCCGGTTAACATACAATACATACAATACAATACCAGCAATGGGGGATGAAACTTTGACAATGCGTCAGAAAAATCATCAAAAAAACGTCGTCCGAAGAGCCCGAAATAGAAGCCAGCAGGTAGTTTGTCAACAAGTGGTCACAAAAGGCTTGACAAGTTTGTATTTTTGCGTAAGTTCTTCCAAAAATTTACCTGTCAAAGTCTCTCATAGTTTTCGTCTGTAGCAATAAATTTTTTTTAATTTGAATTATGCTCCCAGCATATACCGCTGGGCACACTCCTCTGTTAAAAGTAATACTCTTGTGGTTGGAGGTACACTCTTCTCCGCTACGCGTCCATTGGCTTAGCATCGGCAGTAGATGATAGTTGGCTATAGTTAAATCAATATTGCTCTTTCCTTTACTATTTTCAAAAGTTGGTCCATGATTCCCCTCGTTCATTAGGTACAGATTAGTGAAAACCAGAAATTCTTCCATCTCCTTTCCTCTGGAGTTTGTTGCTGTATCATGCCATATGCTAGATCTTGCACTGTTGTCCATAGCAATTACTAAACCAACTCCTTTATTGTAGGCTATCATGTCGTCAATTTTTGTCAGGTCATCTTCAATGAGTTTTCTGAAACTAAGTACACGCTAGCTATGGAAAATTACAAATTTTCTTTTACTATTTCTATAAATATTGAATGTTCGTCGAACAACTGGCTGGTCGTTATGGGATCGATATCTTCGTTGGTTATCAGCTTTGCTGCCCTTTTCCTTGTGTCGCTTGCGCTAAATATCTTGTAATCTCTAGTGATTCCGCCTACGTTTTGTTGATAATAATATGGATCTTGTATGAGAGCAACGTCAATCTGATATTGAACAATAAGCTGCATTAGGTTAACTGTTGCATCTCTAGAGCGCTGTAGTTTTATTTGAATGCTCTTGACTTGTTTTCGAAAAGACCAAGTTGTTTGGCTTGTCTTCGGTGTTACTATTAGTTAAAAAAAAATGGCTCTGAGCACTATGGGACCTAACTTCTGAAGTCATCAGTCCCCTAGAACTTAGAACTACTTAAACCTAATTAACCTAAGGACATCACACACATCCATGCCCGAGGCAGGATTCGAACCTGTGACCGTAGCGGTCGCGCGGTTCCAGACTGTAGCGCCTAGAACCGCTCTGCCGCTCAGACCGGCTTGCCATTAGTGATAATCAGGTGTTCTCTTTGCGTTGTGTACTATTTACTTCGGACGAATCAACGTGGTTTTTGTAAATTGTTTAACAATTAATAGTTGCAAAGCTACAAAATATTTAGTCTACTGTTTCGCAATGGGAAGTATTATTTTCTTATTTCTTTTCGCTTTCAAAAAGCCTTTGAATTCTTTTGAACACTTGAGGTAATCTATGTGGATATCTTCCGCCAGTGGTCCACCTCTCAGTGAGGACTCTGATATTAACGAAGCACATTCGGATGCTGTATATATCATGTCATTGTCTTGTTGTGCAGCTGCTGCTCCGGACTCTACGTGAGCGTTAGTGTTAGATTCGTCAGTCTCGCTAAATTCACGTAAGCCTTTAGTTTCCATAGGAATGACATTGACAGTTTCATCTGACAGAACTTTAATCTCGTGTCCATTGGAAGAAATACTGTTATTAGTGACGACTGAACTGTTAACAGTATCTTTACTAAAATCGAAATCAGATCGACGTCTTTTAGTGTTTCTAGGTCAATTTCTAGAACAGCATCGTCAGAGTCAGATGTATGTTGCTCTTTTCAGGACAGTGTGGGACGAAGAGGAATTATAGGAACTACTTCTTGTACCGAGAGGCTGAGGAATTTTCGGAGCCGCTTCTTGTATCAATGGTACGGACTTCCGTGTGGCAGCATTGTGTACGAGACTTGGAAACTGCTTTCACCAATCGGAACAGTCAGTAATTGCGAGATATCTTTCTTGATCGACCAGCATCTTTGCGATGACGACATACAACGTCATCCATGAAAACATACAAACTGAAATAATTGCGTTCATGGGGAATCCGTATCTTGGCTGGTACTTTGCTTAAATCATTGATTGTACAGGATGTACATAAAGTCCGAGAACACTTTCAATTATTTATTGCACAAGAACTAAACATTTTACAGATGTCACACATATTTCGAAGAGAAACTCTGAAAGTTTTGTTTTTTTCAAACATTCGATATGGGAACAATTAGTGACCCGGCAGACGTCAGTAACACTGCTGCATCACGTGGTAGAGCCGGTACATACACCAGATCTTTAATGTGTCCCCACAGGAGAAAGTCACACGGAGCGAGATCTGGTGATCGGGGAGGTCATTTCATGAAACAACTGTCCCCTTCTGTAGCACAGCTCGAAAACGCTTGTCTTTGTTGTCGGCATTGACCTTCTGCACTAGTTACAATTTGAATGGTTTCATAGACAGCTTCTGTCGTAGGACTTTTCACACCGTCATTGGAGCCATTTCGGGTTCACGAGATGCACGACACACCGATTTCTTTGGACTCCTTATGAATGTATCTCGTACGCGCTTCACATTTACTTCACTCACACTGGGATGTCCGCTTCTCTTTGCCGGGCACAAGCAACCCGTCGTAACGAATTCGTTGTGCCAATGGTAAATGGCTTTCCTTCATGGTAGATTCTTACCGTACTTGGTTCTAAACATCCGTTGAACAGCTGTAGCACTCTTGTTTTTGTCGAACTCCAACACACAGAAAGCTTGCTCCGCACTTGAACTCGCCATGTTTGCGACTAGCGCTGACTATCGGCAGATTACCAAACTACGCTGTGGCGGTATACATGAAAAAACAACTTTCAGAGTTTCTCTTCAAAATGACATATGTATGATATCTGTACAATGTTTGGTTCTTGTGCAATAAATAATTGAAAGTATTCCTGGACTTTATGTGCACCCTGTTCAAACGGTTCTGAGCACTATGGGACTTAACATCTGAGGTCATCAGTCCCCTAGAACTTAGAACTACTTAAACCTAACTAACCTAAGGACAGCACACTCATCCATGTCCGAGGCAGGATTGGAACCTGGGACCGTAGTGGCCGCGCGGTTCCAGACTGAAGCGCCTAGAACCGCTCGGCCACAACAGCCGGCCTGTACGCCCTGTATATTGTCCAGTGCGACGAAGTTGTTTTATATGAGAACGTCCCTGAATCCTGGAGCTAGTTGGAACATCTGTCACATGCACTAGTATATGTCTCCATTTAGACATTTTCTTAATTATTACACCATTACTAATAAATGGAAATACATTAGACAAAATAACTCGGGTACTTTTGAAGCACCTTACTGGCGTCATCGTTTCTATAACACACAAATTACGCTTCTGAACTAATAGATCCACGTTTTCAACAGATCTTGTAAAAATACAAATATTGCCCCCAGATATGTGAAGCAATGCGTAATATTGAAATTATGTCAGTTACCGATTTTACGTTGTCATCTATTACGTCATTGAGAACATTGTCGATGATGACAGCTTTTTCTGGTGAGATCACATTTTCGACAGAAACAGAAGATTATTGTTTTGCGGGAGCAGCCGATCGGGGTTTGTTGAGACAACTCAGTTGTGGAAGTTTCAACAGCACGCGCATTGCCCAGCACTTTCATAGCTACGGTGTTGACAACTGACCGTAGCGCCGTGCTGTAATCGTTTAAGGAGCAAACCATGCCGACGAAGCTGCCCTTTTTAACTCGATCACACAGGAATCATATCCTCTGAACCGAAACGAATTAGGCTACAGTGTTTCCTGTGAATTAGACTATAACACAACCAAGTTCACGAACTGTAACAATTCTTTTAAACCACTACTTGAAAGACTTTTGTAACGGCAAGCAGACACAGGTGTTTAAGATCGTTGCTAGTCAAAGATCCTCCTGCCAGAAATATTACCGTTTGATTTTTTTCTTTTCTCTCCGAAAACAATCCCTCAGACTCCGTCAACTTTTCCACACTTTAACAACTATAATAAAGTGATAATCCGTTGTGAAGTTTGTTACTTATGTTACTAATACAGTTTAAGATGTTTTTTCACAGGCTCGCAACCGGTTCGCCCTTCGAAATTTTGGGTTATTCGTCTCGGCTGTCCAATGTTACAGTTGGTGCGGATCGTTCATGATGCTTGTTGTGTGTTATGGGGAATTTTGGCGCAAGCCATTTCCATCGTCATCATAGGAAGTGGAATCATCATGACAAATGCTTGAGACAATGGAAATTTCCCAATTACGTATTAGAGTCAAGTGCCCGAAGCATTCTGGATGTATGTAGGCCTACTACAACTATAAGTACTTTTTTCTCAATTGTGTTGCAAGCAGTCGTGGAAAGTAATTACAGCTTCATTAGCGTCCAAGTTAGTGCATAGGGCAAACAGAGTGACAGTCGAGTGTTCGGAAACGAGAAGTTATGCAAACTCGTCGAAAGTGATGCTCTGCAATTTACAATGAGAAACAGCTTCCTGGAAGTGAAGAAAGATAACCAAATAATTTGCTAGGCGACGGAGGTTTCCCCTTGAAGAAATGTCTAATTCGGTCATATGCAATCATAAATTTGACACAACAGTGTGAGGTACTCAACAAACGATAGTCACACGCAGGGCTAGTGGTCGAACGTGCTTTCTGATTAATGGTAAATAAATGACATGTATTACTGGCGCTGTCTAAGCATAAAACAACGTAAAATGTATTAGTTTGTTAAACAATATAGTAACAGCTAAAAAGGGCTCTGTAGACTTTCCAGTGAGTTCGGCTGAAACAAATAAACTGGACAGGCATTTGGGCACTTCACAGGTCGCATGACAGAGGTACTGCTGTGGTATGAGAGGTGAGAGAAGAGTTTACATTTTTTGTTGAGACTGGTATGTACCGAATACTTAAAATTATGCTCCCAAGTATCAGGCCTTGACAGTGTACTACATTATTAAACAGTACTTCCATCATTTACACATACATTGCACTGTAGAATGAAACTTATTTGTCAAAATGTGAAATAAAATTTTATGATGGATCATTGCACAAGACAGTAACAGTGGTTGTACAAGGCCTTTAAATCTCCCATTAGCTAACATAAGTAGTTTGCTTATGTAGACGAACTTTCTTCATACACTTAAAACCTTACTTGAACTGTCTTCATTTCTGTCGATGCAAAATTCCTCTTATATTGTATGAACTAGAAAAATTTGGGATTTGACATAAACTCAAATTCCCGCGGTAATGGTCTAAGAAACTACTTAACAATGAAGCTCCACTTCAGGTTTGGCAAGTAATACCTCCTGCCTTAGTACATTTTCATTTAGGGCAGTTCACGAAAAAGGACAAGAGAACACGTCATATTGTCCCTGCCCTCTGATATCACCAAGAACGTTTACCGTAATCAACCTTCAAACACAACACAAAACGGTTTTAAGCGTTTGTGACAAACTTGGAAAAAATCAAATCATCTACGACTTCATTGGTCACTAAACGCACGGGAACGATGAAAATTACCTGTCTCTTCCATTTCCATTGCTATCTCCTCCCACAACCTGGATGTACACTCCTGGAAATTGAAATAAGAACACCGTGAATTCATTGTCCCAGGAAGGGGAAACTTTATTGACACATTCCTGGGGTCAGATACATCACATGATCACACTGACAGAACCACAGGCACATAGACACAGGCAACAGAGCATGCACAATGTCGGCACTAGTACAGTGTATATCCACCTTTCGCAGCAATGCAGGCTGCTATTCTCCCATGGAGACAATCGTAGAGATGCTGGATGTAGTCCTGTGGAACGGCTTGCCATGCCATTTCCACCTGGCGCCTCAGTTGGACCAGCGTTCGTGCTGGACGTGCAGACCGCGTGAGACGACGCTTCATCCAGTCCCAAACATGCTCAATGGGGGACAGATCCGGAGATCTTGCTGGCCAGGGTAGTTGACTTACACCTTCTAGAGCACGTTGGGTGGCACGGGATACATGCGGACGTGCATTGTCCTGTTGGAACAGCAAGTTCCCTTGCCGGTCTAGGAATGGTAGAACGATGGGTTCGATGACGGTTTGGATGTACCGTGCACTATTCAGTGTCCCCTCGACGATCACCAGTGGTGTACGGCCAGTGTAGGAGATCGCTCCCCACACCATGATGCCGGGTGTTGGCCCTGTGTGCCTCGGTCGTATGCAGTCCTGATTGTGGCGCTCACCTGCACGGCGCCAAACAAGCATACGACCATCATTGGCACCAAGGCAGAAGCGACTCTCATCGCTGAAGACGACACGTCTCCATTCGTCCCTCCATTCACTCCTGTCGCGACACCACTGGAGGCGGGCTGCACGATGTTGGGGCGTGAGCGGAAGACGGCCTAACGGTGTGCGGAACCGTAGCCCAGCTTCATGGAGACGGTTGCGAATGGTCCTCGCCGATACCCCAGGAGCAACAGTGTCCCTAATTTGCTGGGAAGTGGCGGTGCGGTCCCCTACGGCACTGCGTAGGATCCTACGGTCTTGGCGTGCATCCGTGCGTCGCTGCGGTCCGGTCCCAGGTCGACGGGCACGTGCACCTTCCGCCGACCACTGGCGACAACATCGATGTACTGTGGAGACCTCACGCCCCACGTGTTGAGCAATTCGGCGGTACGTCCACCCGGCCTCCCGCATGCCCACTATACGCCCTAGCTCAAAGTCCGTCAACTGCACATACGGTTCACGTCCACGCTGTCGCGGCATGCTACCAGTGTTAAAGACTGCGATGGAGCTCCGTATGACACGGCAAACTGGCTGACACTGACGGCGGCGGTGCACAAATGCTGCGCAGCTAGCGCCATTCGACGGCCAACACCGCGGTTCCTGGTGTGTCCGCTGTGCCGTGCGTGTGATCATTGCTTGTACAGCCCTCTCGCAGTGTCCGGAGCAAGTATGGTGGGTCTGACACACCGGTGTCAATGTGTTCTTTTTTCCGTTTCCAGGAGTGTAACTTCCTCATGTGATACTGCGGCGTCTTTTGGTCCCACAAGCATAATCGTGCTTTCACGAGGCTGATTAGCTTCTCGCAATCCATTAGTGGTTCTCGCGACAGGGTCGTAAAATTCAAACTTATTTGAAGCCTGTGCTTGCTCGTATAGCGATGCATGACAAAGGAGGACTGGTTCACTCGTAGTAGTACTGGTCCCATCCTCTGCACATGTTTGCTCTACCCACGCTCTGTCGTACAAAATCGTGCGATGCTTTGTTCCAAGTGGACAAGTAGGCCTCACACAACAGTGGACGACAACCGACAATACGTTATTCATATGTGACAGGTAGAGTACCCCATTCTTCCACAAACTATTTCTTTGACTCTACATCCGCGTATACATCTGTACTCCTCAAGTCTAGAGTTGCAACATAGCCCTTAGAAACATCACACGAAAAAGCATCGATGTTAAACAACATCGCTCTCAAAAACGAGGCATCGACGTTTTTACGATGTTTCCATGTATTTTTGATATATTAGAAAAAGCACACCGAAATGATTTCAGGTAGCATAATAACAGAATTTAGGTTGCGTGGTCAGTGTACCAGGATGTAACAAAATTGTACTTAAATTGTGAAAAAAGTAGTAATACAGAGATGTTATTTAATCATATAAATGACAGTATATATCTATATTTAAATGTATTGAACTGGAAGTTGATACCTGTAGATACAGTCCTACGATACCATCATTTAGTTCCCAATCGCAGCGTAATAAAACTGGCTTCCCACAGAGTATTTGTTTTTATATGTACAGAACTGTTCTATATTGCTAATAAGTTTTGCTAATCAGTTATGACAGTAGCTTGTATCTATTACTTTGTCTATAAGACGATGACGTTTGAATTGTTTGTCGAATCGCCGTGCAGTTATATCGACTTCATTTCCTTGTTGCAGAATTCTTTTCTGTAAGGCTGTTTCGGGAAACATCTTTAAATAGAATGAGATTTTCACTCCGCAGTGGAGTGTGCGCTGGTATGAAACTTCCTGGCAGATTAAAAGTGTGTGCCCGACCGAGACTCGAACACGGGACCTTTACCTTTCGCGGGAAAGTGCTCTACCATCTGCGCTACCGAAGCACGACTCACGCCCGGTACTCATAGCTTTACTTCTGCCAGTATCCCGTCTCCTACCTTCCAAACTTAACAGATGCTCTCCTGCGAACCTTGCAGAACTAGCACTCCTGAAAGAAAGGAGACATGGCTTAGCCACAGCCTGGGGGATGTTTCCAGAATGAGATTTTCACTCTGCAGCAGAGTGTGCGCTGATATGAAACTTCCTGGCAGATTAAAAGGTTCGCAGGAGAGCTTCTGTAAAGTTTGGAAGGTAGGAGACGAGATACTGGCAGAAGTAAAGCTGTGTGTAGCGGACGTGAGTCGTGCTTCGGTAGCTCAGATGGTAGAGCACTTGCCCGCGAAAGGCAAAGGTCCCGAGTTCGAGTCTCGGTCGGGCACACAGTTTTAATCTGCCAGGAAGTTTCAACTTTAAATAGTTTCGGACACGCATTTTTCTCTTCTGTAGCTGATTTAACGTTTCAGTTCATCGAAGTACACACTTTTAAGATTAACTTCAAAATAGAACGCACAATTGCAATTATACGAGGCGACAATCCGTGATGTATGCCTGGGGTCATCCACTGCAGTAGTAGCCCTCGGGCGGCCTGAGCGAGGCATGTCATCGACAGTTCCTGTTTCTCTGTATCTCCCCATGTCTGAACAACATCGCGTTGGTTCACTCCGAGACGCCTGGACACTTCACTTGTTGAGAGCCCTTCCTGGCACAAAGTAACAATGCGGACGCGATTGAACCGCGGTATTGACCGTCTTGGCATGGTTGAACTACAGACAACACGAGCCGTGTACCTCATTCCTGGTGGAAAGACTGGAACTGATCGGCTGTCGAATCCCCTCCGTCTAATAGGCGCTGCTCATGCATGGTTGTTTACATCTTTGGGCGGAATTAGTGACATCTCTGTAGAGTCAAAGGGACTGTGTCTGTGATACAATATCCCAAAATCCACAGTCAACGTCTATATATATACCATTACTTCTATCGTACACAGTAGTAAATACTATTCTTTCACATATATACAAATGAAAGGATAAGAAATAACTTACATTTGTAAAAGACGTAAAAGATTTCTATGTATGATTAGGTAATCCTTATTTGGTAATCAGCATTTCTATCCGTTTAGATTTTCTTCACTGTATCGTACAACTTACCGATGACCATTGCTTTATGTTTGGTTTGAAGTTGTCAACCACAGTTCCGCCGTCGTGCATGGAGAAAAGTGCTGGCGTTCCTTAGCTGTGCTGCCCACTGCCGCGTATGTGAATTGAACAGGGGGCGCTCGTTCGCTTTGTTCTGTCACCCCCGCGAACTAGACGGCACCCCCCCCCCCCCCCAAGACGAAAGGCAATTTGCACGTTCGACTGGACACGCGTCTGGGTACGAGACCATATTGCAAGCTCAATCAGTCAGGAGTGTACATCCTCAGGATCTTAATCACTGCCACGCGCCTTGTTGCCCGCTTCAGAATCGTAATAGCAGTGCACCGTTACTAGTGCTACAAAGTACGTTACAGGCACGTCGTTTGACTGCGTGGTAGTTCAAGTAACCCAGACTTTCTCTATCAACTATTAGAGTATAATTACATAAGTATATGCAATTTTCAATATGGGCGAAAAGGAGAAAGGAACCAAAGACAATTCTCTTTTACTGAGCTGTTTGCTAAAAAACATAAACTCTGCTGTGACAAAAGTGTCTGAAGGTCCACTTGTAGGGATTAATACAGCACTGCCATCGTCAAGCACTAGTACAGAGTTACAAAAGAAGCCCATGGACATCACTGACCCAGGTGAAGAAGTACAAATGCAAGAAGAGCGGCCATCCGAATTTTATCGTCATCGCCTTGATTAGGCCACTACACTGAAAAACGAAATATCCCCAACGGTGTAAAGTCTAAGCTCCTGATAAACTGTTGGAAACCTAACGAGACATATAATTTTGCAGCTGTAACCAAATAAGGAAAGAAAAGGTAGGAAGTCAACAAATTTTATATTTTTGATTAAAGATCACTCATTTCGAAATCAGAAGACCTATTACGAATATTTAGCGTAAAAGTCGTCTGCCTGCAGGTATTTCCAGCTTTCATGAATGGTTTTGTTTCCGTGACTTGCGTACAGCGCCTTTTGTGTGAAGTGTGTTCTGTTTTCAAAAGAAACTGCTGGTAAAGGTGCACATGAAAGATTACAGACATTTGTCAGAACACCATTGCGCAAATATAAGAACACCGTGGAACTAGTTCAAAATTTTCAAACGTTTGTGAAATCTTATGGGACTTAACTGCTAAGGTCATCAGTCCCTAAGCTTACACACTACTTAACCGAAATTATCCTAAGGACAAACACACACACACACACACCCATACCCGAGGTAGGACTCGAACCTCCGTCGAACTAGTTAGAACTCATCAATCTGAAAACGGCTTCCATAACAAGCGGGTACAGATTACAGAGTTCTGCCAAGTTTCTGTAAAAACTGCTTAAGGAAATTTTTGATAACGATTCCCAGTACATCTATTTCTCATGTAATACAATTGTACCGTATTTAATTTAACGATTAAACCCAAACGAAGCTTTTTACATAAGTTGAATAACGACCTCTGCATTATCTACACTAACATGAATCTCCAATTTGAATACATTAACAACCCCATACTTTTCATTTTGAATTGAACTGTAATTTAAATTTGTTGCTAGTGAAGTTTAATTTTCAGGGTTGAGGTTGATGCCAAAAATGTTATTACCTGCTATAAAAACCAAGGGCATAATGTAAACAAATTCAGCAATGGCTATAAATAACTGGTTGAGGAGAATCGCAAGAGGTGTGTTGAAAATCATTTTTATCATAGTTATTTTTCTACTTTGATTACCTTTTCAAATATGGATTAATAAATCATACACTAATGCCAACAAATAGTATTCATGTAAATGAACGACATTTGAAAAATATTATATAAGCAACGAAAATGTTAAATAAACAGATAACAATCACTAATTACATTTCTCCTTATTTCTATCATTAGAACTGTCATTTTCTGCGGAAGGTAGAATATTGCTTTACGTGGTACAAACGGTTTCGGAAAATTGCGAGATGAAGCATTCTAAAATGGTGGAAACTTTCGATCTCTCGTCAGGTAACGATGCTAATTTCTTGACATATGTTTACTCAGTCGCTACAGTTAATTTTCGTGATACCTCTCCTTCATTTATACCTCCATGGGCGCATGCCATTCGTATTAAAGACCCTCTTGTGGCTGAACATAACAGTACAAATTGGAAGTTAAACCATATTTGAGTAAGGTATTTCGAAAAGCACCCTAGTGAAGGAATTCTGACAAAATCAGAAATCTGTCGCATTCTTTTTCGAAATATACGGAATTTTAGAGAAATTATATTCTCTGGGACTGCTAAAACCACCCTAAATTACCCATTTTCAATTAAAATAACTGTATTTGCAACTGAGCCACCCGTTTCATGTACTTACGATTGTAACTGCTTCTTTGATAGGTTCAGAATTGACGCTGGTGATACAAATCTACGGTCTCATCTGGATACAGCTTCCAAAAATGCAAGTTATTTGAGTTGGCGAACACAGAACGAAGTCATTGCCGTAAGTAGCTGCGTAAGTTAGAGCAGCGAGTTCTTCCCTGTCTTAGCAGACGAAACTCAAGACATTTCAAAAAAAGATCAGTTCTCCATTGCTTCGCGCTTCATAAAGGATAGTGTTCTTTGTGAACGATTTCTCATATTTGTTGAAGTAACTGACAGAACAGGCAAAGGCTTGGCAGACACTCTGCTGGATACACTTACACGCTGTGACGTTGACATAACTTTATCAGAGCGGACAGGGATACGATAGCTGCAATGCAGTGAGTGGGCAGTTTGAGGGT
The DNA here is from genome assembly GCF_023864345.2 of Schistocerca serialis cubense. Taxonomy (NCBI): domain Eukaryota; kingdom Metazoa; phylum Arthropoda; class Insecta; order Orthoptera; family Acrididae; genus Schistocerca; species Schistocerca serialis. The sequence goes on from NC_064639.1 coordinate 497,985,781, forward strand.
GTCATGCCGAAGTGAAGAAGAGATGTGCACTAGCACTGTGTCTTCATTGCTCAAACCGTGATCAGCCTTGCAGTGTTCACAGCTGTGGAATTCATCACATCCGGAAGGCACTTGGCACAATAAAAGCAATATGTAATTTTCTCTCAAGCAGCTCAGCTCGAGTTTTCGCTGTAACAAGTAATGTTTCTAAAATGCTTCCCGAATTTTCCATGAAGCGTGTCAAGTCATACTGCACAACCAGATTTATTGAAAACCACTCAGGCATAATAACATTTAAAGAAATTCTTACACTACTTGTTGCCACACTAGGAAATATAAATACAGAAAGCTCGATTAGCCCATCACACGCAAATGAGCTACTAACGGCAATCTGCAATTATGAATTCATTGCTGCCTTGTGTGTCATCAAATCATTCGCTTCAATCCTTCCATCTCTGCCGAGTTGCGGTCTCCACAACTTCACATTATTGAGGCGACAAAGCAGGTAAGCACATTTATTTGTGGCGCTTTTTATTTATTTAAATCGCATACAAATACTACTTGCTTTGCATATCATAACTTGACTGCTTCTAACATTAGTATAAGTGGCTATATTACCTTTTTAACCTGAAAAATTATGCATAGAAATAAAAATGTATAATTTCTCTCGTTCCAAATAGATGATGTCAGTATACAGGATGGAAGAAGGCAAAATGCTGTCGATAAATTCCACTAGCTATATCTAGAAGGTGCAGAGCTCTGTGAAGAGCTTGATGTAGTAGTAGTAGTAGTAGCTTTATTCATCCGTAGATCTCTTTTTACAGGGATATAGAACATGCCAGAGTATTTACAAATTTAGATCAATTTAAAATAAGCTAATTCATATACACATATATTTACAGACTTCTATTTAAAGACAATCATTAGATTTACTCCTGGTATACAATACTTTTTTTTACAAATAACTTATTAAATAATGTGATACCACATTCTTCACTCATATTTCACAATCAGTCACTGCACACACTATACACACATTGTTTCATGACACTTCACTCACTACACACACACACACACTATTATTTATTTTTATAACATTTTTTATCAAACCCCAACTTTGTTTTAGCTAAGTAATCCTTCAATGTATAAAGTGTATTGCATAACAGGTACTTTTTAGCTGCCTTTTTATATAAGTGTATTTTTGCAATTTCTTTTATCTCTTTTGATAATTTAGTGTACAGTTTTATTCCTTGGTAGAAAATGCTGTTTTGAGTTTTATGTTTATTTTTTCTTGGTAAATGTAAGTTGAGTCTGTCTCTTGTTGCATGGTCATGGACAGAGCTGTTTGTGCAGTAATTACCAATGTTATGCTACCTTTCAGAGCCCCTATATTAATATATTTTGGTTATGATAAGTGTTTTACTCAATGTTTAGATCTATTTAAGTATGCGTTATCTCTACTCTTTGTACCCTATCTGTTACATATGATCGAAACCAGTCATTAGCTACTCCTTTTATTCCTAATGCTTTTAATTTATTTAATAGAATCTTGTGGTTGACTGTATCAAACACCTTAGAAAGATTCAAAAAATATGCCTGTGACACACTCATCTTTATCAAGAGCATCAAGTACAACTTTTTCGAATTCTACTAAGGCTGACGGTATTTTTGCCACTTTGGAAACCAAACTGTGATTCGCTTAAAAGATTGTGTTTATTCAGGTAATTCATTAATCTGTCTTTCATATTTGCTTCTATTGTTTTTGAAAATACTGACAGTAGGGAAATGGGCTGGTAATTTTCTATGTCTTCTGCATTACCTTTCTTAAGCAAAGGTTCAACTCTTGCCTGTTTTACCTGCTCTAGAAATGTCCTTGATTTTTGTTTTTTAGTTTGTGAATTGCTTTACTGACTTCATTCTCTGTGGTTGGAAGTAATGTATTTAGTGGAACATTATTTACAGATGTTGTATTTGTTCGGGGGAATTTTTGCCTTAACTTCTCTGCAGTACTTGAAAAATGCTCGTTTACATAGTTTGCTAAGTGGTGTGGATCATTTATTACTTTATCCCCCTCCCTTAGCAGTATGTTATTCTGCGTTTGTTTGCCTCTCCCCATTTTATAATATCCCAGACTCCTTTGCTTTTATTCTCTGCATTATATATTATTTTGTCATTAAATGACTTTTTTGCAGCAATCAGCAACTTCCTATAGATCTTTTTGTACCTATGATAGAAATTTAAGAATTCTGAATCATTGCAAATCTTTTTCATGGAACTGAGGTGTTTAAGTGTTTGGGAGTACTTCTTAATACCTGCTGTTATCCATCTTTTTTTTGTGAGATGTCGATACAGACATGCATACTTTTGGAAATTTCAATTTAAACAATGTGGAGAATATAGAGAATATCATATTGACATTGGTTTCCTTATACACTTCATCCCAGCTTTGTTTTTCTAGTTCTTTTGAAAAATCATTTATTTTGATTTCTGGTATATGTCGTTTGTAGTCTTGTAGTTTAGGGAATGATTCAATGCCTGACTTTGCTGTTGTTATTTGACAGAGATGGTCTGATAGCCCAAGATCTTTCACCGCTACATCACATTTTTCCCTGTCCATATTTGTAGCCACATGGTCAATTACTGATGAAGTCATTGTGGTAACACCCTTGCACTATTGACCAATAGGGACATGCCAAAACTTTGAAGGGTGTTTATGAAGGTGCTGCTGGATTCATTTATCATGTTAGTGTTGATGTTAATGTCCCCACACAGAATTATGTTGACCTTTGTACTTGGGACTTCATCTAGAACTTCTGTTAATTTATTGAAAAAAGTGTCCACACTACCACCAGAAGATCTAAACACACACAAAATGATTAATTTCTTGGTGATATCAAGCCCTGTTAATTCAATGATATTTCAAAGCGTTTCTCTTCACTTACGTTACTGAGGTCATGCATGATCTTCCACCCCTTGAAGTAGTTCTACAGTAAGAGTTTGCTTTTTCATACATGTTGGATTTCTGTGTCCCTACACCAGAGCTCAGTAATACAAAATACTGTGCAGTTCAAAGATTAGAGCTCAACTTCTAATACTTGTGTTTTATTTTTTATTGATTGCATGTTTTGATGGAGGATTGTTAAGTCTGTGTAATGCCCCATGTTACTCTTTCCAATGGTTTTTTCTTCTTTGTGACATCTGGTATATGTGATATTTGAGGTCTTGTGAGTGATTGTTTCAGTATTTTTTAAAGTGCTAGAGATACTGTTTAAGCAGGGGAACCTGTTGTCTGGATTTATCCTAAAAAGACCTACTTTTCCTACCTATGACAACAGGTATTTGACCACGTGTGGTCTAAGATCCACCCCCCCCCCCATACTTTCATGAATCAGCTGTACCAATCTTCCCTTCCCAGTCCTGTTTATGTGTAGGCCATGACTAGTGAAACACCATCAGTTGATAGTCCCGACAGGCACCAGAGAAACATGAGCAAAGTTGGCTGTCCTCAGAGCCATCCCTAACCCCACATTGATTCGCCTCAGAGCTCCATCAAGGTGTGGTCGATCATGACACTGGAACAGCTCAACAAAATGTACGTTGGCGCCATGAGTCAGGGAAACTATCTTGCCCAGCTCACCTCCTATGTCATATGCCCCATCCCTGTCCAAACTGTTTCCCACCCCACCCACTATCACTCCATGGTCCTCTTTTGTACAGTCCTTACATAAAGACCCTAGGTCCCCTATCACATGACTTAGCCCCGCGTTTGGCTTGAATATACTGGTGGCTTGGAATGCTGACCCTAAACTTTCCTGTAACTGAGGGCCTATACCTCGCCTATGGCACTTTCTTCTTCCTAACACTTTGTACATTCCTAGGTTTCTTGGCCTCGGTTGAAGTGTGCTGCACATTTCCTGCTCCTCGTTCTACCTGAGGCTCCTCTCCACTCAACTCTGTCAGTGGTACAAATCTGTTTTTAGCGTTGATGATAAAACTGTCAGATCGCGTTCTCTTTCTTCCTACCCTCCTACCAGCTACCAGTTCTCAACCACCCTCCTCTCCCCTATCTCCCTTGATCCTTATGAGTTCCTTCCTTGCTTCCTCCAGCTGTGCCTGAAGGCACAGATTTTCCTTTCCTGTGCCCCACTCAAAATGTTCCCACTGCATACTCTGCAGTTCCCGGAGAGAGCCTCTTCTCTTCTCCCAATATTCTCCCCACTGCATCCCTCCCCCCCCCCCCCCCCCCAGTGAAAATATTTCCTACAAGATTGGCAACAAATCCCTCTACTCACTACACTATAACAGCTCCACATTTCTCAGTCATGGTCAGTTTCGAAAGAATAATTAAGTTTAAAGAATGTTTTAAATTTCTGAAGGACGTGAGATTGGCTATGTGTAAACAAAAAACGACACAAAGGTCTTATGTGCGGTAGCTGGTTTTTTTTTTTTTTTTTTTTTTTTTTTTTTTTTTTTTTTTTTTTTTTTTACTGATTTAGAGATACAATGACAGAAGAATGAATTTGTAATTAATTTGCTTTTAGAGAATTTACGTTATCAGGCGTGTCTGGTCAGGTTTTTAAACGTTTATAGCTCGGCAAATTTAGGCCTACATCGCGTCTATCTAACTAGTAAACAATACGAAATGTGTTAGTTAAATACGATTTAGAAGCGTTTAATTACACTTTTATTGCGACAATAGACACTGATGAAACTAGCAGCAGTCTTATTGAAACGAATTTTGCACTATCAAGAAAACTTGAATAGAATTTTTTGTGTTTATGTCACGCAAAATTTTGTGGTATGTCGCGATTATCGGGACTTCAGCTGAAGAACAAGTTTTTTCAAGAACAAGCGTTGCTGGGACGCTAATATTCAGTTGTGTGACAAGAACGGACACTACAGCAAAACAAAGAAAATTTAAATTTGACACTATTTCCTCTTGAATAAGTTCTTTAAGCGGACGAAGAAAATACCTGTGATCTCACTCGGCGGCCATCTAGCATCTGTCGACATCCGATTGCCACGTCTGGTTGGGAGACAACTACTGTACACCGTGAGAATGCTTCTCACTCAACACCTGAGGAATATTTCCGTATTCGTCTTTACATCCCTTACATTGAAATGTTACACAGTGAACTAACAGAACATTTTTCGAGACATCAAAATGAATATCTTAAGCTGCAACAACTTATTCCGAAATTCATTTCTAAAGTCAACTTTTGAGATACACTGCCCTAAGTTCGCCTATAGTAGTGATCTCCCAAGTTCGGAAAGCGTTGTGAAAAGTGAACTGAAGAACGCACTCGAATCATTAGAGATGTGCTCTGAGACTTTCTTCCCAAACACTCGAACACTGCTTCAGCTATTTGCTGTCCTTCCTGTATCAATCTGCAGTTGTGAGCGAAGTTTTAGCTGTCTGCGCCGACTGAAAACTTACTTGCACTCGACGATGAAAGAAGAAAGGCTGAATGGAATGGCACATGAGTCCTTTAGTCGACATATTAATGGGAACTCCTACGACTTAATTGATATTTTAGCTCGATTCCCTCGACGACTTGGCTTTACTTATCTTCTGTTAGTTCCTCAGACATTCCATTACAACGAGTGTTACATATGAGAGCAAATTTAAAAGAAGATGATTAACAGGAATTGTATGAGAAAGAAGAACTGCAATTTTAATTGAATTTTGATGTGAGAAGTGCATAACTTTGCGAAAATAATGTTTTTTTCCGTGGAGAATGTTGTGTTACTGGTGTTACTTAAAATGGACTAAAACAGCGTCAGGATAAAGAAGTTGAAAGTTCTGTGAGATTTGCACTTCAGTCTTGATGATAAAATTCCAAGGTGCAAGTAAACAGCAAACGGGTTTAATCTTTACTGCAGAGCAAGTAATTTTAGTATTTAAAAAAATCTGATGTATCAGGTGTTATGCAGATGGTAATAGGTATTACTTACTACATCATTCTTATGAACTCTTGACTCTTTTTCATTGTGCAACTGAGGATTTTTAACATTACTGTTATTGATTCAATCTTCTAGAAGAAAAACAGGTAGTTTTTTCAAGGTTCTGAGAGCAATACAGTGTTATAAAAGTTATGTTTCTGAAAAATCAGTGTTTCTGCCAATTTCATAAAAAATTCTTCCTCCTTTCATTTTAATATTTGGCATACCGTATGTAATTTGCTCATTATAATACGGTACTTAATTTTACATAAGAAACATCACTTTCTCTTGCTTTAAGTAACGTTGTACCACTTTCACCAGATTTCAAAGACATTATTTACTTCATCCACAGTTTGGCACACACCAACACATTATACTGTTTTAGATTCTCTGAATTCTCTTTGCTACTTTCAGCAGCAACTTGCAGTCCTGCATTCACTTCCTCCTTTACTTTGCCTAACTCTTCTTCACGATCAGAGCAGATACAACTGTTGTGAATCCTTGTACTTGCACTTAGTTGCTCAACTTCCAGAACACAAATACCATCTTTCTTTACTTTTGACTGAGACACTTTAGATATCAACACATGCTTCTGGTCATCCAGCCTGAAGAGATGGTATACCTGTATCTGTGGTATGGAGCACACATGACTTTTGAAGAGCTTTCTCTTTGACAGCAAAATTTCATTCAGAATACAGGACAGGTCAGTGTCTTAGCTCAAATCAGTGCAAAATATTTACTTCATATCCACGAAGTGTGAAATCGAAATGGAATCATTCAAAGCCCACATATATTTAATAATGCTATTACCCATAGCACTTTGAATGTCATTAATACAAATTCATAATTTCGCCCTTATAGTAACAAGTTATATTAGATATATACAAACTGACCAGTAATGAAGGCTCTCGCTTCATGTACCAAGCTCCAATTTTTTATTTCAAAATTACTAGAAGAAAACATACAAATAAATACCTGTCACAGCTAAGAACTTAATACTATTAAAAGAGATAGAGTACAGTGAAATATCTAGCTTCAGCATATATACTTTTGATGCTGTACCCTTTGCATGCTTATTAATGTAAGTATGGAAATTCTCCAAAGAAGTGTTCAGCCGAGAACCACTCCGTAGTATACAAGGCAGTCTACAAAAATATTTCAAAATGTGTTTAAATAAAACTAAATATTGGAATGAATCTATTTCACCCAGAGATCTGTCACAAATACCTAAAACTACACTGCCTGTGGGCAAAAGAGAAAAGTTAGTCTATGTTCCAGAGACGAACTTAGACCATTTCATTCCCATGCTGGATTCCACTGATTTAATGCACGAGAATTTAAAGGTGAATTGGCATTAATAATGGTGGCACCAGTCCATCCAGTTTATCTTCATTAACTTTGTGACACAGACAGTGGCATATCTGCTGAGTAATATTCAGCTTGCTAACCAAGGTCCAGCAAATCCTCACAAAGGAAGAAGAGCAGGTAATAGGTACTATGCCAGGCACTATAGTAACAGTGTGGATCTGTGGCATCAACACAATAATAATCAGTGGAATTCCAACATAGGAAACTACCGTCAGTTAAACATAAATGGTATTCACTGGCAAAGTTGTCCTGTACATAACTATACTGTTGATACAAATTGGCGACCACAAAATCCGATAGTCAATGTTATTGAGGTAATTGAAGAATCCCACCCAACTATGAGTCTTTCAACAAACCGCATTATGATCTCCAGTAATGGTTGTGTGATGTAGTGGGGGCAGAAAACAGTTCAGTAAACCTGTTAAGGCAGTATTAAGATATAGACGTTAGACGTGAGTTAGGTACTGACCATTATAAATGCCTTGATCAATGCAAAAATATAGTTCAGCCCACTATTATGCTGTTGCAGGAAAATTTCTGACTACAGGTGTTGCAGGCACAGCCACTTCTCCAAATGTGATGTCAGCAAATCTAATAATATTAGTGAGATTGCGAAAGTAACTATTTATCCAATACAAAACTACAAAATTATTGGTGCAGTTAGTAACAGATCACGAATATCAGTGCAGATGCAGGCTGAGGTAATTATAAAGAATGGAGCCATAGTTTGCCTGGTTCTAGTTGTAAACAGATTAATAGTTGACTGCAATTTTGGCGTGGAATTGCCGAGGGAGAAGTATGCAAAAATAGGCTTCTCTATACACAAGTGCTATCTGGTATTGATGGTGAAGATATTTTTGTAGACTTGATAAAGACGAAAGGCAAATACAGTAAATACTGCCAAGGTATAGCACTCAAGTTTATTAAGAGAAAAGCTTCGCAGATTGATAGCCAGCCTCCTCACTGTGGTTCCGTGAAGAATGATAAAGGTCACATAAATGAGAAAGTGGTAGAATCTTCAGCTATTAACTCATGTCAGCAGGCTGAACTAAAGGAATTGTTACTAAAGTATATACAGCTTTTTAATACGAAGCCAGATATCATATGTATTTATCAGTATCATGGAAGTAATTCCATACAGAATTTACTGCCAAATGTCTTGCTCCAACCCAAGGACAAAATGAGAGATGGTTACCAAAGAGATCTGACAGATGTTAGAATGGAAAATTAAAGAACCATCACTGTCACCTTGTTGCAGCCCTTTATTATTAATAGCTAAACTTCATCATGATCTTAAGAAATATTTAACTAATGATTAATTTTGTTTATCTTTCACTAATGTTTGTGAATACATGAGTGATTAATTGTGCATTAATAATTAAATTAACATATTAAGAGAAAATCTTGGAATCACTTTTATACATAGGGTCTATATGAATTAGGACAAGTTTCTGTCAGCAGTACTATTTGTATGCAAACATTTATTGTGTGTGGATAACATTGATGACTAGTGCACAGAAGAAGCAATCTTTGTCACAATATTTACACATATCAGAGGAACTGAACATTGGGCACAGTTCTGGCTATAGGCCTCTCTCACAATGTCTGCCTGAAGTGTTTATATGTCAATTATAGCTAGTAGGAACATAAAGCAAAAGGACATTTGTAGTGTTAGTGGATATCTGGTATGGACTATAAACCATGGCACTGAAGACTATTTGCTATGGTATTTTGCAAGGTCAGTGTACATAGTCATGACTTTAATGAACAATTTCCACTACTTTTGGTACTTTAGGAGAATTATTTTAATGCTATCTGATTTAAAATTACTATACCTGTGTTCTAAAAAAAGGGAGACTCTGTATATAAAGTTAGATCTTTCACTGTACCTTATATCTTTTAATGGTATTAAGAGCTTAGATGTGACAATTATTTATTTGTATGTTTTTTTCTAGTACCTTTGAAATAAAAAATTTGAGCTTGGTATGTGGAGCAATTGCCTTCATTACTGGTCAGTTTGTATGTATGTAATATAACTTGTTACTATAAGGACAAAATTTTGAATTTGTATTTATGACATTCAAAGTGCATTATTAAATATATGTGGGCGATGAATGATTGCATTTCGATTGCACACTTCGTGGATACAAAGTAAATATTTTGCACCGATTTGAGCTAAGACATTGACTGTCCTATGTTCTGAATGAAATTTTGCATGTAGCTCTGATTTTAATACTGAACGCATGGAGACTAATTTTGCTATGAATAAATAAATAATTTCTTCTGGTCTTCATGAATGGTAAGACACTAAAGAATATTGATGTTTCACTAACTCCAGCCAGAGTTGTAAAAACTATGCTGCTTCATTGGTATCAATGGTCTGGATTATGTGTGCTTTTCTCTCAGAAGTGAGTATATGTCCATGCTGTAAACACCTTATTTGTACTCCATATTACTGGAATAATGTGATCCAAAAGGGTGACATTAACACATTTATTTGTGAGAAATAAACACCGAAAAAGTACAATCCAGTACACTAAATTTTAAAAACGTTTTTGCATTTGTGAGTGTGTGGTGAAACTGTAAGACACTGGTAAACAAAGTATGGTGCTTGCGTGTGTTGAATTGGACAACCAGGCTAGTGCATCGACAATAACCCTGTAAAGAATTTGCTCTTACCTGAGTCAAGATCATCATACTATTTTCACACTACTACTATGTGGAAGATTTGTCTGCTTTCGGCAAAACTTGATTGTTGACCTAAACTACTGCACTTGCAACCATCATTGACTTAAACTGTACAGTAAATATAGATGAAAATTTCCCCAACAGTGGCACCCTCTTTGTGCTTGTTGTGGACATTAATTTTTGAAAACTGCTATCGGCCTCATCTGCTGATTCAAAGCAATCAATCATGGTCTAAATCTTAGAGTACTGAATGATAAGCAAAGCTATAGAGCTATGTGTGAAATACATTTTTGGTCCTTTTTTCTTATACTAATAGAACTGACATTTCTTCCTTCATTTTCTTCAAACATCGGTGATGTACAGTTGAGTCATTCCTGCAACTTGTATTTTATGTTAAATAATAATGCTATTTGAATTATTTCCTCTTTACTTAGGTTGCATAGTATAAAACCCTGCATTCCATTACTAATAAACCTGCTTTTGTTCAGTTCTTGGCCTATAAGATAGTTGGAAATATTCAGTTTGGTGACAAGATGATCACATGCCTAAGCATGCCATTATCTTCCCATTTCAACATTTCTAAACTGAACCTGCAGCCTATGTTTTTAATGAAGTTCAATTGTAATTATTATTATCATGCAAAACTAACTGCTTTCCAATGATGACTACTTTGCCTGAAGCTAATTCCTGCATGAGAATGAAAGTAAATTCCTATGGGTAAGAATCATTTTACGCCATAAGAAAAGACAAGGAAAACCCATACCTTCTTGCTAATTGTCAATGTGATGCATCCTTTCTTTAATAACCTTTTTTGATCTCATGGAAAAATTTAAAATAGCAAAACTCATAATGGGCAAAGAAGGTGATGCATTGCAGAATGCTGTCCATCAGATAAGAAGCTTCCGATGTTTAATGACCAATTATTACATCCTTACCCAGTCTGGTTCTTTCCCTACAATCCTGGTTAAGGTGCCCAGTCACTCTGCTCCTGGCTGATCACATTGCTCCTGAAAGTGTGCTATGCACCCACATCTATATCTCCTTACATCTATAGAAGATGCATCCTGTTTGTATTCCCTCACATCTACCTCTTCTAACTCCTGGATTTTGCATATGCACTCTTGTAGATGTGTCATGTGGAAGTCCTCTTAAATAAGCATTCAGTGTTATATGCTCAGTTTTCTGATAAATAATTCTGTTTGCCTGACCATATTCTATCAACTGATAGGTCTGAGCTTTTATTTTCCTTATTGTATCCAGAAAACTTTCCATTGAGCCATTCTGCCTTTGGGACTCTCTGCTGAGCTGCTCCTGGCAGAACCTTGTACTGTCCTGTTTCCTTTAGCACTGCAAGAGCCCTTCTTTCTGCTGTTGAAATGCATATGCATTCTTCAAATCCTCATGATTCATCATGTATATATTCGGCTCACCGGCCACTTTCAGTAGACTTTCATCTGTCCAGACACCTAACCTCGCAGCTGCTTCTGCGTTGCCTCTGTTGTCTTGCCCAAAAGAGGGGTATTTAGCCTATCAGCAGTTGAATCTAATAGAAATGTGGTTACACGGGATGAACATTTTACTTCCCTTGATTCAGTTAATTCCCTGAAGATCTATGTGGCGTCTGCGCATAACAGGCTATCTAATCCACCAGAGATTGGGTCACCTCATGTTTTTGACGCTGACATTGTGAAAGTGTTTACCCATCAAAATTTGAAATGCAGAATACACAATAATAACAAACAAACACAGATAACAATAACACAGGCTCTCGAAAATAGCAACACACTGTTCTTAGTCTTTATTCTAATCATCATCCATACACCATCACTAAAAACTAAACTCAACTCTGCCTGAACAGGCCATGAAGGCCCAATGGTACTGACTGGCCGCCATGTTGTCCTCAGCCCACAGGCATCACTGGGTGCGGATATGGAGGGGGAATGTGTTTACAAAGTCTCATACTCTGACATATACTACTTCTTAATCAAGTAGCTCCTCAGTTTACCTCACAAGGGCTGAGTGGACCAGGCTTGCCAACAGCACTCGGCAGACTGGATGGTCACCCTTGCAAGTGCTAGCCCAGCCTGGTGATCTGACAGGAACCAGTGTTACCATTGTGACAAGGCCATTGGCACACTGTATCACTGCTAGGCATAATGACCATCGCACCAACGCATACTACACTCAACAGGCACAACTGTGCACCATGATACACTGTAGCCCAACAGACTTTTCTGGGTGCATCAGATTGTGAGCATGCCAGCATAATCTAGTATTTATGTGCTGGCATAAGCTGGCACCTGCACACAATGTGGCATAGAGGTCGCGAGAATATCGATAGAGGCCAGAGAGAGATTCGCAGGAAATGCACCACCAACGCCATACTGGCCACCAGTATTTAGATCACTACCGTGGACTGGAGGGCCAGTCTGACACACCAAGTGAGTTCCAGTCTGTCATCCTGTGAGTCAATGAGTCAGTGTCGCAGTCACAGATTCTAGCAGAACCAGGCAGCACACTGGGACCGGAATAATGGACATAGCGGACTTTGTACTTCACCAACAGTGAGGCTAACATGGACTATTACAGAGAACTTTTACCACAACGATTATCTTCAGTTAAGAAGATTTCATATTCTTAGGAATAAAGAACCCAGTTAATATGTGCATGCAGTTTGTGTTATAGAAGGAGGATACCAGCCACCAACAACCTCTCCTTGCCCCCTAGGTACAAGCCTACAGAGACAACAAGACGACATAAAAGATGGCGACAAATATAATTCAATGAAGAAGAATTTTCTTGCTTCTCTTGTATTTTAGGTTGCAGTGGTGATCGTATTCAAGTGTTTACCAATTTTTTGTTGTGTTCTTGCATGTATTCCAGGAAAGGAGATGCAGAACAAATCAAATTTCTCTTTTCAGAGGTTTTGCTTGCTTTTTGCAATAATGTATTTGTGTAAACAATGGCTACCCCATCTCCTGCACATCCTGCCCCTGCACCTCAGCTGCAGATGGCCATTGTAATGGCTCTAACACAAGCTTTTCAGTTTCAGAACCAACAAATTGCTGCCTTACTGATGACAGTACAACAACTTCTGGCTACACAAGCTTCATCGGGCGCCCTACGGACTGACCAACAAGTGCTGCTGACCAGCATACCACAGTTCTGGCAATTTAATGACACCGAAGACGAATGGCTTGAATACCTGACACTGTTCCAAGCTCACTGGGCATTTCATAGAGTTAAAGGTACTGCGAAGCTACAATACCTTCTTTTGATTGCAGTGTCACCAGTCTTCAGGTTAACACAAAAACTATTCGCAACTGCGTCTCCCGATGAACTCTTGTTGTGGTTTGGCAAGACAGCCAATCCACTATGAGGAAGCCGAAAGGCACGTGTTTAAGCTCACGCAGGCTGGCATGAGGTCTGGAATAGGACACGGATTTTAGACTTCATAAAAAAGGAGGTAACTGGTAGAATACTTAACTTTAATCCATAATAGGTGAACATCACTCTTGACGGTACATGCTTTACAGCATCAATAGTAACTGGTAATGGCGCCTTGCTAGGTCGTAGCAAATGACGTAGCTGAAGGCTATGCTAACTATCGTCTCGGCAAATGAGAGCGTAAATTGTCAGTGAACCATCGCTAGCAAAGTCGGCTGTACAACTGGGCGAGTGCTAGGAAGTGTCTCTAGACCTGCCGTGTGGCGGCGCTCGGTCTGCAATCACTGATAGTGGCGACACGCGGGTCCAACGTATACTAACGGACCGCGGTCGATTTAAAGGCTACCACCTAGCAAGTGTGGTGTCTGACGGTGACACCACATTCCTCCCCCGCAAATCGGCGGACGGTTGTGGCATAAGGCTTCCGCCCGCTGTGGGGAGGACCCCATGTTGACGTATGCGACGAGGTGGGGAGCCTAACAACAGGCGAGGCTGTGCCACCCGCACCCTGCCATTCGGACCGAGGGAAGCTAGGAAACATTTGAAAACCTGCTTCAGGGTGCACACCAACATGCAGTGTATGCGCCCGTAGAGAGACAGGAGGGGCCGAAGGGTCGACCTCCATCGAGCCGGGGCACCCGACAGGCAAAGACGACATATGGTCCGGAGCGGGCAAGAATTCCATGGCGGAGGACAACTGGTCACGGGAAGCGATCGGCGGCGCGTGACCCAGGGAGGCGCCCGGCGGTTGCAGCGACGCGTCCACTGCGGGTGTCGCCGGCGGGAGAACAGGCGGCGGCGGCGCGTCGCCATGGGCCAAAATGGAAGGCAGCGTCGGTAACACCTGGGGCTGAGGCGAGCCTGTAGATGGGTCCCCAGGGCGCTGACTGGACGGCACCACCGCTGAAAGCAGACGGGGAGCGGCAGATTCCGTGCGACAACAGAGGCGCAGCTGATTGAGATGCCGATGCACCTCACCAGAGGCCCCCAAAACCAGATACATAGCGCGGCCGAGGCAGCGAAGAATGCGCCCTTCGAGCCAACGCCGTGAACCTCGATAGTTGCGATAATAGACAAGATCGCCTGGGGCAAAAGCAGGTGTCTGCCGCTGCATAGGAACCTGATGCGGCGGATGTAGCAAAGACATCAAGGTTCGATGAGGGCGACCGTGAAGCAACTCAGCCAGCGAGCGACCGTCTCGGGGCTGAGAGCAATACGAGGACAAAAAGGGCAATAATGCGTCCTCCCAAGAATGAGACTCTTTCAACTTCAACATCTGTGACTTGAAAGTCCTGACCAAACATTCAGCCGCACCGTTGGACTGTGGCGAAAACGGCGCGGACGTCAGATGTTGAATACCATTGGCCTTGTAGAATGACTGAAATTCTGCGGACATGAATTGTGGGTCATTGTCGGGAACAATAGTCTGTGGAAGACCTTCAATGCAAAAGATAGCGGATAACGCTTGGATGGTGGCAGAAGACGTCGTGGAAGACATTCGGACAACAAAAGGAAAATTACTGAATGAATCGACCACAACCAACCATCGGGCATTCCAGAATGGACCAGCAAAATCGATGTGTAAGTGTTGCCAAGGGGAAGTGGCTTTAGGCCGTGCAAGGAATTTCCGCGGTGCTGCTGATTGTTGTTCGGCACACACCATGTAAGAAGGGCACATATTGGTAATCGCGGCATCGATTCCGAACCACGTACAGTGCTGACGAGCAAGTTGTTTCGTTCGCATTATATCCCAATGTCCTTGGTGGAGAAGCTTTAAGACAGAGGACTGTAACGAAGGTGGGACCACGACCCTGGATTGATCATTATCTAAACGCAACAGCAAAACACCACGTCGTACAAAAAGTCTCTCCTTGTTAGAAAAAATTCGGCGAACCAACGGATCCCCGATCCGTGACTTGGACAAGGGCCATTGCGTAGCAACAAAATGCAGAACGGTACCAAGGACAGGGTCGGCAGCTGTAGCCGTAGCTACCCGACGAAAATCAATCGGAAACGATTCGACCACGTCATCGGTTTCCGAATCAATGAACATGCAAGCAAGTTTGGAGGAATTGAATGCTCTATCCTCAGCAACAGGCAAACGGGACAACGCATCGGCGTTTCCGTGCTTACCAGTGGACCGATACAAGATATCGTAGCGGTACTGCGAGAGGAAAATAGACCAGCGAATGAATTTCTGCGCTGTACGTGGAGGTACAGGCTTGGTGGGATGAAAAAGCTATGTCAAAGCTTTGTGGTCTGTGATGATGGTAAAGTGACGGCCATACAAGAAATCATGAAACTTTGTAACACCAAATACGAGAGCCAATGCTTCTTTCTCGATCTGTGAATAATGTCTTTGCGCAGACGAGAGCAATTTGGACGCAAAGGCAATAGGGCGATCATGCGATCCACCTTTGTGCGCAAGCACAGCACCGATCCCGAAATCCGACGCATCCACCATCAACAAAATGACTGGGTGTTGTGTGATGTCCTTAGGTTAGTTAGGTTTAAGTAGTTCTAAGTTCTAGGGGACTGATGACCATAGATGTTAAGTCCCATAGTGCTCAGAGCCACCATCAACAAAAGGGGCTTCCAGGGATCGAATGGCGTAAGGCAAGTATTGGAAAGCAACGCCGATTTCAACTGGCGAATGGCGCGTTCGCATTCCGTCGCCCAGACGAACGGAACACCTTTACGGTGTAAGCGATGAAGCAGAGCTGAAATGGATGAGGCGTGCGGCACATATCTTTGATAATAGTTAATTTTTCCCAGCACACTCTGTAGCTGCTTCAAATTCTGCGGCGAAGGCAAGTCTTGTATGGCACGGAGGTGCTCGGGACTGGGATGTATGCCTTGGGCACTGAGTACATGTCCCAGGTAGGGTAAGTCACGAGCAAAAAACACACATTTGTACTTCCGCAAGTGAAAACCATTTTGTCGCAAGACCTGAAATAATGTTCTGAGATCGGCTAAATGTTCTTCTTCCGTTTTTCCGGAGATCACAATATCGTCCAGATAGTTTGCTGCAGTAGGGACCAACGCACAAACAGTTTGTAGATATTGCTGAAACAATGCAGGGGCGGATGCACACCCGAATGGCAGTCGTTTGAATCGATACAAACCTAGATGCATGTTAACCACCAAAACGCGCTGGGATTCTTCGTCCACCGGTATTTGCAAGTATGCATCTGCTAGGTCCAACTTCGAAAAATATTTACCCAGGCACAATTTGTCAAAAAGATCTTCCGGCTGGGGTAAAGGAAAAGTTGCAGTCACTAGTTGTGGATTCACTGTTGCCTTGAAGTCCACGCAAAGTCTCAATTGTCCGGAAGGTTTTTGCAAAATTACTAAGGGTGATGCCCAGAGAAAGGCCTGCACACATTCAATTACACCTTGTGATTCCAAATCATGTAATGTTTCTGCGACCTCATCACGCAATGCGTGGGAAACATTGCACGCTCTGTAAAATTTCGGTTGCGCGTTGACTTTCAGTTCCAAACGTAAGTTATAGTTTTTAGCGCAACCGAGGCCCGGTGCAAAAACGTCTGCGAATTCTTAACATAGACGAGAAACACTGAAGGCACAGTCTGGTTCACTGATAGGACCTGATTTACTATAGACAAGTTAAACAACTGAAATAAATCGAAACCAAACAAGTTCACTGCAGCGGAAGAACGAAGGACGTAAAATGACACAAGTTTTGTTTGTCCATTGTATGTTGGAAGAAGGTTGCACTGTCCTAAAACAGGGATCGCTTGTCCTAAATAACTGCTTAACTTAACATTTGCGGCACACAATGGAGGTTTGCTCAGCTGTTTGTACGTGTCGTGGTTGATCAGAGAAACTGCAGCTCCGGTATCGAGCTGCAATGGTATCACTTTGCCGTTAATGTCCAAATCTACAAAAAGTTTATTGTCCAGCTGACGACAAGAGCGACTGTCTCGTGCAACGTGAACTGACACTAGTACAAAATCACTTGCGACTTGACAGGATTTCCGGCGATGTCGAGGCACACTATTTGTGGGGCGAACACAGTCACTGTCAGAGAGATTGGCACTGGGCGGAGTGGCATGAACTATATGAATTTCCATGGGCGAAGTGTCGTGGGCCGGAGTATCCTTGGTTCGATTTTGGCGCGAAGCAAAGGGCCTGGAATGGTTGTGAGTGTCCGATCTGAGCTTTTTCTGGCAAACACTTTGAACATGTCCTTTATTATTACAGAAAAAGCAAATAGCTTGGTGTGATGGGCAATTCTCACGCGAATGTCTAGTAGCACACCGCGGGCATGATTTCACTGCATTTGCCTGCCGGGGCGGGACACGTGGCTGAGAGCCAGGCGGCTTTGGCGCGGCCGGGCGCGAGGACTGTTTATTGTTCCGTGCAGCTCGCCCGGCAGGCCGGTTAACCAGACACATGAGTGGCGAAGTTACAAATGATTCCTGAGAAAAGTCAAGTGTGTCCTGCCGATCCAATATATCCATCACTTGTTGAAGGGAGGGATTGACTAGTTTCAAAATCTGTTTCCTTATACGAACATCAGAAACGTTCTGTGCAATTGCATCACGCACCATAGTATCTGAATAAGGGAGTCCACATTCACACTCAAAAGCACAATCCCTAGTAAGGCCTTGCAAGGTTGCAACCCACTCCCGATTAGTCTGACCTGCCGTACGTTTCATATGAAAGAAGGTATACCGATTGGCAACTACATTGACTGATTCTTTGAAATAGGCATCTAAGGCAGACAACATTTCGTTGTAGGACAGGGTTGCTACGTCGCGTCGGGGAAATAATTTGACTATCACACGGTACGTGGACACTCCAACAGAACATAATAAGAAAGGCTGCCGCTCATTACCTTGAATTCTGTAGGCGGCGAGATGGAATCCAAATTGGCGTGACCACTCCGTCCAGCTTTCCAGTGCAGCATCAAAAGGACGAAAAGGTGGTGCAACTGCGTGTTGTGGCTGCGGTAGCGGTGGAGCGACGGCTGCCGCATCGTTTTGCAGTGCACGTTGACCCTGGACGAGCTGTCCAAGGGCATCCAGTAAGGCCTGCGTCTGCTGATTCTGTAAGCGATAAAATTCGGACAGTACATCTGGAGATTGCGTCGAAGCCATTACACAAGTAAATCAGGGCAGTATAGTTACGAACACGAATTGGCCTCGTCGCCAACTGTTGTGGTTTGGCAAGACAGCCAATCCAGTATGAGGAAGCCGAAAGGCACGCGTTTAAGCTCATGCAGGCTGGCGTGAGGTCTGGAACAGGACACGGATTTTAGACTTCATAAAAAAGGAGGTAACTGGTAGAATACTTAACTTTAATCCACAATTGGTGAACATCGCTCTTGACGGTACATGTTTTACAGCATCAATAGTAACTGGTAATGGCGCCTTGCTAGGTCGTAGCAAATGACGTAGATGAAGGCTATGCTAACTATAGTCTCGGCAAATGAGAGCGTAAATTGTCAGTGAACCATCGCTAGCAAAGTCGGCTGTACAACTGGGTGAGTGCTAGGAAGTGTCTTTAGACCTGCCGTGTGGTGGCGCTCGGTCTGCAATCACTGATAGTGGCGACACGCGGGTCCGACGTATACTAACGGACCGCGGCCGATTTAAAGGCTACCACCTAGCAAGTGTGGTGTCTGGCGATGACACCACAACTTGCACTGCATTATCTCAGTACTATGACCAGCAAGTTCAAGTAGCTTTCAGCCAGATATCAGTTTTTTTCACTTGCAGAGAAAGCCAGAACAGACATATGTCTGTTCTGGCTTTCTCTGCAAGTGAAAAAAACTGATATCTGGCTGAAAGCTACTTGAACTTGCTGGTCATAGTACTGAGATAATGCAGTGCTTACTTCGTCATAACAGAGTTGTGGTGTCATCGCCAGACACCACACTTGCTAGGTGGTAGCCTTTAAATCGGCCGCGGTCCGTTAGTATACGTCGGACCCGCGTGTCGCCACTATCAGTGATTGCAGACCGAGCGCCACCACACGGCAGGTCTAAAGACACTTCCTAGCACTCACCCAGTTGTACAGCCGACTTTGCTAGCGATGGCTCACTGACAATTTACGCTCTCATTTGCCGAGACTATAGTTAGCATAGCCTTCATCTACGTCATTTGCTACGACCTAGCAAGGCGCCATTACCAGTTACTATTGATGCTGTAAAACATGTACCGTCAAGAGCGATGTTCACCAATTGTGGATTAAAGTTAAGTATTCTACCAGTTACCTCCTTTTTTATGAAGTCTAAAATCCGTGTCCTGTTCCAGACCTCACGCCAGCCTGCATGAGCTTAAACGCGTGCCTTTCGGCTTCCTCATACTGGATTGGCTGTCTTGCCAAACCACAACAGTTGGCGACGAGGCCAATTCGTGTTCGTAACTATACTGCCCTGATTTACTTGTGTAATGGCTTCGCCGCAATCTCCAGATGTACTGTCCGAATTTTATCGCTTACAGAATCAGCAGACGCAGGCCTTACTGGATGCCCTTGGACAGCTCGTCCAGGGTCAACGTGCACTGCAAAACGATGCGGCAGCCGTCGCTCCACCGCTACCGCAGCCACAACACGCAGTTGCACCACCTTTTCGTCCTTTTGATGCTGCACTGGAAAGCTGGACGGAGTGGTCACGCCAATGTGGATTCCATCTCGCCGCCTACAGAATTCAAGGTAATGAGCGGCAGCCTTTCTTATTATGTTCTGTTGGAGTGTCCACGTACCGTGTGATAGTCAAATTATTTCCCCGACGCGACGTAGCAACCCTGTCCTACAACGAAATGTTGTCTGCCTTAGATGCCTATTTCAAAGAATCAGTCAATGTAGTTGCCAATCGGTATACCTTCTTTCGTACGAAACGTACGGCAGGTCAGACTAATCGGGAGTGGGTTGCAACCTTGCAAGGCCTTACTAGGGATTGTGCTTTTGAGTGTGAATGTGGACTCCCTTATTCAGATACTATGGTGCGTGATGCAATTGCACAGAACGTTTCTGATGTTCGTATAAGGAAACAGATTTTGAAACTAGTCAATCCCTCCCTTCAACAAGTGATGGATATATTGGATCGGCAGGACACACTTGACTTTGCTCAGGAATCATTTGTAACTTCGCCACTCATGTGTCTGGTTAACCGGCCTGCCGGGCGAGCTGCACGGAACAATAAACAGTCCTCGCGCCCGGCCGCGCCAAAGCCGCCTGGCTCTCAGCCACGTGTCCCGCCCCGGCAGGCAAATGCAGTGAAATCATGCCCGCGGTGTGCTACTAGACATTCGCGTGAGAATTGCCCATCACACCAAGCTATTTGCTTTTTCTGTAATAATAAAGGACATGTTCAAAGTGTTTGCCAGAAAAAGCTCAGATCGGACACTCACAACCATTCCAGGCCCTTTGCTTCGCGCCAAAATCGAACCAAGGATACTCCGGCCCACGACACTTCGCCCATGGAAATTCATATAGTTCATGCCACTCCGCCCAGTGCCAATCTCTCTGACAGTGACTGTGTTCGCCCCACAAATAGTGTGCCTCGACATCGCCGGAAATCCTGTCAAGTCGCAAGTGATTTTGTACTAGTGTCAGTTCACGTTGCACGAGACAGTCGCTCTTGTCGTCAGCTGGACAATAAACTTTTTGTAGATTTGGACATTAACGGCAAAGTGATACCATTGCAGCTCGATACCGGAGCTGCAGTTTCTCTGATCAACCACGACACGTACAAACAGCTGAGCAAACCTCCATTGTGTGCCGCAAATGTTAAGTTAAGCAGTTATTTAGGACAAGCGATCCCTGTTTTAGGACAGTGCAACCTTCTTGCAACATACAATGGACAAACAAAACTTGTGTCATATTACGTCCTTTGTTCTTCTGCTGCAGTGAACTTGTTTGGTTTCGATTTATTTCAGTTGTTTAACTTGTCTATAGTAAATCAGGTCCTATCAGTGAACCAGACTGTGCCTTCAGTGTTTCTCGTCTATGTTATGAATTCGCAGACGTTTTTGCACCGGGCCTCGGTTGCGCTAAAAACTATAACGCACGTTTGGAACTGAAAGTCAACGCGCAACCGAAATTTTACAGAGCGTGCAATGTTCCCCACGCATTGCGTGATGAGGTCGCAGAAACATTACATGATTTGGAATCACAAGGTGTAATTGAATGTGTGCAGGCCTTTCTCTGGGCATCACCCTTAGTAATTTTGCAAAAACCTTCCGGACAATTGAGACTTTGCGTGGACTTCAAGGCAACAGTGAATCCACAACTAGTGACTGCAACTTTTCCTTTACCCCAGCCGGAAGATCTTTTTGACAAATTGTGCCTGGGTAAATATTTTTCGAAGTTGGACCTAGCAGATGCATACTTGCAAATACCGGTGGACGAAGAATCCCAGCGCGTTTTGGTGGTTAACATGCATCTAGGTTTGTATCGATTCAAACGACTGCCATTCGGGTGTGCATCCGCCCCTGCATTGTTTCAGCAATATCTACAAACTGTTTGTGCGTTGGTCCCTACTGCAGCAAACTATCTGGACGATATTGTGATCTCCGGAAAAACGGAAGAAGAACATTTAGCCGATCTCAGAACATTATTTCAGGTCTTGCGACAAAATGGTTTTCACTTGCGGAAGTACAAATGTGTGTTTTTTGCTCGTGACTTACCCTACCTGGGACATGTACTCAGTGCCCAAGGCATACATCCCAGTCCCGAGCACCTCCGTGCCATACAAGACTTGCCTTCGCCGCAGAATTTGAAGCAGCTACAGAGTGTGCTGGGAAAAATTAACTATTATCACAGATATGTGCCGCACGCCTCATCCATTTCAGCTCTGCTTCATCGCTTACACCGTAAAGGTGTTCCGTTCGTCTGGGCGACGGAATGCGAACGCGCCATTCGCCAGTTGAAATCGGCGTTGCTTTCCAATACTTGCCTTACGCCATTCGATCCCTGGAAGCCCCTTTTGTTGATGGTGGCTCTGAGCACTATGGGACTTAACATCTATGGTCATCAGTCCCCTAGAACTTAGAACTACTTAAACCTAACTAACCTAAGGACATCACACAACACCCAGTCATTTTGTTGATGGTGGATGCGTCAGATTTCGGGATCGGTGCTGTGCTTGCGCACAAAGGTGGATCGCATGATCGCCCTATTGCCTTTGCGTCCAAATTGCTCTCGTCTGCGCAAAGACATTATTCACAGATCGAGAAAGAAGCATTGGCTCTCGTATTTGGTGTTACAAAGTTTCATGATTTCTTGTATGGCCGTCACTTTACCATCATCACAGACCACAAAGCTTTGACATAGCTTTTTCATCCCACCAAGCCTGTACCTCCACGTACAGCGCAGAAATTCATTCGCTGGTCTATTTTCCTCTCGCAGTACCGCTACGATATCTTGTATCGGTCCACTGGTAAGCACGGAAACGCCGATGCGTTGTCCCGTTTGCCTGTTGCTGAGGATAGAGCATTCAATTCCTCCAAACTTGCTTGCATGTTCATTGATTCGGAAACCGATGACGTGGTCGAATCGTTTCCGATTGATTTTCGTCGGGTAGCTACGGCTACAGCTGCCGACCCTGTCCTTGGTACCGTTCTGCATTTTGTTGCTACGCAATGGCCCTTGTCCAAGTCACAGATCGGGGATCCGTTGGTTCGCCGATTTTTTCTAACAAGGAGAGACTTTTTGTACGACGTGGTGTTTTGCTGTTGCGTTTAGATAATGATCAATCCAGGGTCGTGGTCCCACCTTCGTTACAGTCCTCTGTCTTAAAGCTTCTCCACCAAGGACATTGGGATATAATGCGAACGAAACAACTTGCTCGTCAGCACTGTACGTGGTTCGGAATCGATGCCGCGATTACCAATATGTGCCCTTCTTACATGGTGTGTGCCGAACAACAATCAGCAGCACCGCGGAAATTCCTTGCACGGCCTAAAGCCACTTCCCCTTGGCAACACTTACACATCGATTTTGCTGGTCCATTCTGGAATGCCCGATGGTTGGTTGTGGTCGATTCATTCAGTAATTTTCCTTTTGTTGTCCGAATGTCTTCCACGACGTCTTCTGCCACCATCCAAGCGTTATCCGCTATCTTTTGCATTGAAGGTCTTCCACAGACTATTGTTCCCGACAATGACCCACAATTCATGTCCGCAGAATTTCAGTCATTCTACAAGGCCAATGGTATTCAACATCTGACGTCCGCGCCGTTTTCGCCACAGTCCAACGGTGCGGCTGAATGTTTGGTCAGGACTTTCAAGTCACAGATGTTGAAGTTGAAAGAGTCTCATTCTCGGGAGGACGCATTATTGCTCTTTTTGTCCTCGTATTGCTCTCAGCCCCGAGATGGTCGCTCGCTGGCTGAGTTGCTTCACGGTCGCCCTCATCGAACCTTGATGTCTTTGCTACATCCGCCGCATCAGGTTCCTATGCAGCGGCAGACACCTGCTTTTACCCTAGGCAATCTTGTTTATTATCGCAACTATCAGGGTTCACGGCGTTGGCTCGAAGGGCTCATTCTTCGCTGCCTCGGCCGCGCTATGTATCTGGTTTTGGGGGCCTCTGGTGAGGTGCATCGGCATCTCAATCAGCTGC
The DNA here is from genome assembly GCF_023864345.2 of Schistocerca serialis cubense. NCBI lineage: Eukaryota > Metazoa > Arthropoda > Insecta > Orthoptera > Acrididae > Schistocerca > Schistocerca serialis. The sequence goes on from NC_064639.1 coordinate 498,009,799, forward strand.
GCCTCTGTTGTCGCACGGAATCTGCCGCTCCCCGTCTGCTTTCAGCGATGGTGCCGTCCAGTCAGCGCCCTGGGGACCCATCTAAAGGCTCGCCTCAGCCCCAGGTGTTACCGACGTTGCCTTCCATTTTGGCCCATGGCGACGCGCCGCCGCCGCCTGTTCTCCCGCCGGCGACACCCGCAGTGGACGCGTCGCTGCAACCGCCGGGCGCCTCCCTGGGTCACGCGCCGCCGATCGCTTCCCGTGACCAGTTGTCCTCCGCCATGGAATTCTTGCCCGCTCCGGACCATATGTCGTCTTTGCCTGTCGGGTGCCCCGGCTCGATGGAGGTCGACCCTTCGGCCCCTCCTGTCTCTCTACGGGCGCATACACTGCATGTTGGTGTGCACCCTGAAGCAGGTTTTCAAATGTTTCCTAGCTTCCCTCGGTCCAAATGGCAGGGTGCGGGTGGCACAGCCTCGCCTGTTGTTAGGCTCCACACCTCATCGCATACGTCAACATGGGGTCCTCCTCACAGCGGGCGGAAGCCTTATGCCACAACCGTCCGCCAATTTGCGGGGGAGGAATGTGGTGTCACCGTCAGACACCACACTTGCTAGGTGGTAGCCTTTAAATCGACCGCGGTCCGTTAGTATACGTTGGACCCGCGTGTCGCCACTATCAGTGATTGCAGACCGAGCGCCGCCACACGGCAGGTCTAGAGACACTTCCTAGCACTCGCCCAGTTGTACAGCCGACTTTGCTAGCGATGGTTCACTGACAATTTACGCTCTCATTTGCCGAGACAATAGTTAGCATAGCCTTCAGCTACGTCATTTGCTACGACCTAGCAAGGCACTATCACCAGTTACTATTGATGCTGTAAAACATGTACCGTCAAGAGTGATGTTCACCTATTATGGATTAAAGTTAAGTATTCTTCCAGTTACCTCCTTTTTTATGAAGTCTAAAATCCGTGTCCTATTCCAGACCTCATGCCAGCCTGCGTGAGCTTAAACACGTGCCTTTCGGCTTCCTCATAGTGGATTGGCTGTCTTGCCAAACCACAACAAGAGTTCATCGGGAGATGCAGTTGCGAATAGTTTTTGTGTTAACCTGAAGACTGGTGACACTGCAATCAAAAGAAGGTATTGTAGCTTCACAGTACCTTTAACTCTATGAAATGCCCAGTGAGCTTGGAACAGTGTCAGGTATTCAAGCCATTCGTCTTCGGTGTCATTAAATTGCCAGAATTGTGGTATGCTGGTCAGCAGCACTTGTTGGTCGGTCCGTAGGGCGCCCGATGAAGCTTGTGTAGCCAGAAGTTGTTGTACTGTCATCAGTAAGGCAGCAATTTGTTAGTTCTGAAACTGAAAAGCTTGTGTTAGAGCCATTACAATGGCCATCTGCAGCTGAGGTGCAGGGGCAGGATGTGCAGGAGATGGGGTAGCCATTGTTTACACAAATACATTATTGCAAAAAGCAAGCAAAACCTCTGAAAAGAGAAATTTGATTTGTTCTGCATATCCTTTCCTGGAATACATGCAAGAACACAACAAAAAATTGGTAAACACTTGACTACGATCGCCACTGCAACCTAAAATACAAGAGAAGCAAGAAAATTCTTCTTCATTGAATTATATTTGTCGCCATCTTTTATGTCGTCTTGTTGTCTCTGTAGGCTTGTACCTAGGGGGCAAGGAGAGGTTGTTGGTGGCTGGTATCCTCCTTCTATAACACAAACTGCATGCACATATTAACTGGGATCTTTATTCCTAAGAATATGAAATCTTCTTAACTGAAGATAATCGTTGTGGTAAAAGTTCTCTGTAATAGTCCATGTTAGCCTCACTGTTGGTGAAGTACAAAGACCGCTATGTCCATTATTCCGGTCCCAGTGTGCTGCCTGGTTCTGCTAGAGGCTGTGACTGCGACACTGACTCATTGACTCACAGGATGACAGACTGGAACTCACTTGGTGTGTCAGACTGGCCCTCCAGTCCACGGTAGTGATCTAAATACTGGTGGCCAGTATGGCGTTGGTGGTGCATTTCCTGCGAATCTCTCTCTGGCCTCTATCGATATTCTCGCGACCTCTATGCCACATTGTGTGCAGGTGCCAGCTTATGCCAGCACATAAATACTAGATTATGCTGGCATGCTCACAATCTGATGCACTCAGAAAAGTCTGTTGGGCTACAGTGTATCATGGTGCACAGTTGTGCCTGTTGAGTGTAGTATGCGTTGGTGCGATGGTCATTATGCCTAGCAGTGATACAGTGTGCCAATGGCCTTGTCACAATGGTAACACTGGTTCCTGTCAGATCACCAGGCTGGGCTAGCACTTGCAAGGGTGACCATCCAGTCTGCCGAGTGCTGTTGGCAAGCCTGGTCCACTCAGCCCTTGTGAGGTAAACTGAGGAGCTACTTGATTAAGAAGTAGTATATGTCAGAGTATGAGACTTTGTAAACACATTCCCCCTCCATATCCGCACCCAGTGATGCCTGTGGGCTGAGGACAACATGGCGGCCAGTCAGTACCATTGGGCCTTCATGGCCTGTTCAGGCAGAGTTGAGTTTAGTTTTTAGTGATGGTGTATGGATGATGATTAGAATAAAGACTAAGAACAGTGTGTTGCTATTTTCGAGAGCCTGTGTTATTGTTATCTGTGTTTGTTTGTTATTATTGTGTATTCTGCATTTCAAATTTTGATGGGTAAACACTTTCACAATGTCAGCGTCAAAAACATGAGGTGACCCAATCTCTGGTGGATTAGATAGCCTGTTATGCGCAGACGCCACATAGATCTTCAGGGAATTAACTGAATCAAGGGAAGTAAAATGTTCATCCCGTGTAACCACATTTCTATTAGATTCAACTGCTGATAGGCTAAATACCCCTCTTTTGGGCAAGACAACAGAGGCAACGCAGAAGCAGCTGCGAGGTTAGGTGTCTGGACAGATGAAAGTCTACTGAAAGTGGCCGGTGAGCCGAATATATACATGATGAATCATGAGGATTTGAAGAATGCATATGCATTTCAACAGCAGAAAGAAGGGCTCTTGCAGTGCTAAAGGAAACAGGACAGTACAAGGTTCTGCCAGGAGCAGCTCAGCAGAGAGTCCCAAAGGCAGAATGGCTCAATGGAAAGTTTTCTGGATACAATAAGGAAAATAAAAGCTCAGACCTATCAGTTGATAGAATATGGTCAGGCAAACAGAATTATTTATCAGAAAACTGAGCATATAACACTGAATGCTTATTTAAGAGGACTTCCACATGACACATCTACAAGAGTGCATATGCAAAATCCAGGAGTTAGAAGAGGTAGATGTGAGGGAATACAAACAGGATGCATCTTCTATAGATGTAAGGAGATATAGATGTGGGTGCATAGCACACTTTCAGGAGCAATGTGATCAGCCAGGAGCAGAGTGACTGGGCACCTTAACCAGGATTGTAGGGAAAGAACCAGACTGGGTAAGGATGTAATAATTGGTCATTAAACATCGGAAGCTTCTTATCTGATGGACAGCATTCTGCAATGCATCACCTTCTTTGCCCATTATGAGTTTTGCTATTTTAAATTTTTCCACGAGATCAAAAAAGGTTATTAAAGAAAGGATGCATCACATTGACAATTAGCAAGAAGGTATTGGTTTTCCTTGTCTTTTCTTATGGCGTAAAATGATTCTTACCCATAGGAATTTACTTTCATTCTCATGCAGGAATTAGCTTCAGGCAAAGTAGTCATCATTGGAAAGCAGTTAGTTTTGCATGATAATAATAATTACAATTGAACTTCATTAAAAACATAGGCTGCAGGTTCAGTTTAGAAATGTTGAAATGGGAAGATAATGGCATGCTTAGGCATGTGATCATCTTGTCACCAAACTGAATATTTCCAACTATCTTATAGGCCAAGAACTGAACAAAAGCAGGTTTATTAGTAATGGAATGCAGGGTTTTATACTATGCAACCTAAGTAAAGAGGAAATAATTCAAATAGCATTATTATTTAACATAAAATACAAGTTGCAGGAATGACTCAACTGTACATCACCGATGTTTGAAGAAAATGAAGGAAGAAATGTCAGTTCTATTAGTATAAGAAAAAAGGACCAAAAATGTATTTCACACATAGCTCTATAGCTTTGCTTATCATTCAGTACTCTAAGATTTAGACCATGATTGATTGCTTTGAATCAGCAGATGAGGCCGATAGCAGTTTTCAAAAATTAATGTCCACAACAAGCACAAAGAGGGTGCCACTGTTGGGGAAATTTTCATCTATATTTACTGTACAGTTTAAGTCAATGATGGTTGCAAGTGCAGTAGTTTAGGTCAACAATCAAGTTTTGCCGAAAGCAGACAAATCTTCCACATAGTAGTAGTGTGAAAATAGTATGATGATCTTGACTCAGGTAAGAGCAAATTCTTTACAGGGTTATTGTCGATGCACTAGCCTGGTTGTCCAATTCAACACACGCAAGCACCATACTTTGTTTACCAGTGTCTTACAGTTTCACCACACACTCACAAATGCAAAAACGTTTTTAAAATTTAGTGTACTGGATTGTACTTTTTCGGTGTTTATTTCTCACAAATAAATGTGTTAATGTCACCCTTTTGGATCACATTATTCCAGTAATATGGAGTACAAATAAGGTGTTTACAGCATGGACATATACTCACTTCTGAGAGAAAAGCACACATAATCCAGACCATTGATACCAATGAAGCAGCATAGTTTTTACAACTCTGGCTGGAGTTAGTGAAACATCAATATTCTTTAGTGTCTTACCATTCATGAAGACCAGAAGAAATTATTTATTTATTCATAGCAAAATTAGTCTCCATGCGTTCAGTATTAAAATCAGAGCTACATGCAAAATTTCATTCAGAACATAGGACAGTCAATGTCTTAGCTCAAATCGGTGCAAAATATTTACTTTGTATCCACGAAGTGTGCAATCGAAATGCAATCATTCATCGCCCACATATATTTAATAATGCACTTTGAATGTCATAAATACAAATTCAAAATTTTGTCCTTATAGTAACAAGTTATATTACATACATACAAACTGACCAGTAATGAAGGCAATTGCTCCACATACCAAGCTCAAATTTTTTATTTCAAAGGTACTAGAAAAAAACATACAAATAAATAATTGTCACATCTAAGCTCTTAATACCATTAAAAGATATAAGGTACAGTGAAAGATCTAACTTTATATACAGAGTCTCCCTTTTTTTAGAACACAGGTATAGTAATTTTAAATCAGATAGCATTAAAATAATTCTCCTAAAGTACCAAAAGTAGTGGAAATTGTTCATTAAAGTCATGACTATGTACACTGACCTTGCAAAATACCATAGCAAATAGTCTTCAGTGCCATGGTTTATAGTCCATACCAGATATCCACTAACACTACAAATGTCCTTTTGCTTTATGTTCCTACTAGCTATAATTGACATATAAACACTTCAGGCAGACATTGTGAGAGAGGCCTATAGCCAGAACTGTGCCCAATGTTCAGTTCCTCTGATATGTGTAAATATTGTGACAAAGATTGCTTCTTCTGTGCACTAGTCATCAATGTTATCCACACACAATAAATGTTTGCATACAAATAGTACTGCTGACAGAAACTTGTCCTAATTCATATAGACCCTATGTATAAAAGTGATTCCAAGATTTTCTCTTAATATGTTAATTTAATTATTAATGCACAATTAATCACTCATGTATTCACAAACATTAGTGAAAGATAAACAAAATTAATCATTAGTTAAATATTTCTTAAGATCATGATGAAGTTTAGCTATTAATAATAAAGGGCTGCAACAAGGTGACAGTGATGGTTCTTTAATTTTCCATTCTAACATCTGTCAGATCTCTTTGGTAACCATCTCTCATTTTGTCCTTGGGTTGGAGCAAGACATTTGGCAGTAAATTCTGTATGGAATTACTTCCATGATACTGATAAATACATATGATATCTGGCTTCGTATTAAAAAGCTGTATATACTTTAGTAACAATTCCTTTAGTTCAGCCTGCTGACATGAGTTAATAGCTGAAGATTCTACCACTTTCTCATTTATGTGACCTTTATCATTCTTCACGGAACCACAGTGAGGAGGCTGGCTATCAATCTGCGAAGCTTTTCTCTTAATAAACTTGAGTGCTATACCTTGGCAGTATTTACTGTATTTGCCTTTCGTCTTTATCAAGTCTACAAAAATATCTTCACCATCAATACCAGATAGCACTTGTGTATAGAGAAGCCTATTTTTGCATACTTCTCCCTCGGCAATTCCACGCCAAAATTGCAGTCAACTATTAATCTGTTTACAACTAGAACCAGGCAAACTATGGCTCCATTCTTTATAATTACCTCAGCCTGCATCTGCACTGATATTCGTGATCTGTTACTAACTGCACCAATAATTTTGTAGTTTTGTATTGGATAAATAGTTACTTTCGCAATCTCACTAATATTATTAGATTTGCTGACATCACATTTGGAGAAGTGGCTGTGCCTGCAACACCTGTAGTCAGAAATTTTCCTGCAACAGCATAATAGTGGGCTGAACTATATTTTTGCATTGATCAAGGCATTTATAATGGTCAGTACCTAACTCACGTCTAACGTCTATATCTTAATACTGCCTTAACAGGTTTACTGAACTGTTTTCTGCCCCCACTACATCACACAACCATTACTGGAGATCATAATGCGGTTTGTTGAAAGACTCATAGTTGGGTGGGATTCTTCAATTACCTCAATAACATTGACTATCGGATTTTGTGGTCGCCAATTTGTATCAACAGTATAGTTATGTACAGGACAACTTTGCCAGTGAATACCATTTATGTTTAACTGACGGTAGTTTCCTATGTTGGAATTCCACTGATTATTATTGTGTTGATGCCACAGATCCACACTGTTACTATAGTGCCTGGCATAGTACCTATTACCTGCTCTTCTTCCTTTGTGAGGATTTGCTGGACCTTGGTTAGCAAGCTGAGTATTACTCAGCAGATATGCCACTGTCTGTGTCACAAAGTTAATGAAGATAAACTGGATGGACTGGTGCCACCATTATTAATGCCAATTCACCTTTAAATTCTCGTGCATTAAATCAGTGGAATCCAGCATGGGAATGAAATGGTCTAAGTTCGTCTCTGGAACATAGACTAACTTTTCTCTTTTGCCCACAGGCAGTGTAGTTTTAGGTATTTGTGACAGATCTCTGGGTGAAATAGATTCATTCCAATATTTAGTTTTATTTAAACACATTTTGAAATATTTTTGTAGACTGCCTTGTATACTACGGAGTGGTTCTCGGCTGAACACTTCTTTGGAGAATTTCCATACTTACATTAATAAGCATGCAAAGGGTACAGCATCAAAAGTATATATGCTGAAGCTAGATATTTCACTGTACTCTATCTCTTTTAATAGTATTAAGTTCTTAGCTGTGACAGGTATTTATTTGTATGTTTTCTTCTAGTAATTTTGAAATAAAAAATTGGAGCTTGGTACATGAAGCGAGAGCCTTCATTACTGGTCAGTTTGTATATATCTAATATAACTTGTTACTATAAGGGCGAAATTATGAATTTGTATTAATGACATTCAAAGTGCTATGGGTAATAGCATTATTAAATATATGTGGGCTTTGAATGATTCCATTTCGATTTCACACTTCGTGGATATGAAGTAAATATTTTGCACTGATTTGAGCTAAGACACTGACCAGTCCTGTATTCTGAATGAAATTTTGCTGTCAAAGAGAAAGCTCTTCAAAAGTCATGTGTGCTCCATACCACAGATACAGGTATACCATCTCTTCAGGCTGGATGACCAGAAGCATGTGTTGATATCTAAAGTGTCTCAGTCAAAAGTAAAGAAAGATGGTATTTGTGTTCTGGAAGTTGAGCAACTAAGTGCAAGTACAAGGATTCACAACAGTTGTATCTGCTCTGATCGTGAAGAAGAGTTAGGCAAAGTAAAGGAGGAAGTGAATGCAGGACTGCAAGTTGCTGCTGAAAGTAGCAAAGAGAATTCAGAGAATCTAAAACAGTATAATGTGTTGGTGTGTGCCAAACTGTGGATGAAGTAAATAATGTCTTTGAAATCTGGTGAAAGTGGTACAACGTTACTTAAAGCAAGAGAAAGTGATGTTTCTTATGTAAAATTAAGTACCGTATTATAATGAGCAAATTACATACGGTATGCCAAATATTAAAATGAAAGGAGGAAGAATTTTTTATGAAATTGGCAGAAACACTGATTTTTCAGAAACATAACTTTCATAACACTGTATTGCTCTCAGAACCTTGAAAAAACTACCTGTTTTTCTTCTAGAAGGTTGAATCAATAACAGTAATGTTAAAAATCCTCAGTTGCACAATGAAAAAGAGTCAAGAGTTCATAAGAATGATGTAGTAAGTAATACCTATTACCATCTGCATAACACCTGATACATCAGATTTTTTTTAATACTTAATTTACTTGCTCTGCAGTAAAGATTAAACCCGTTTGCTGTTTACTTGCACCTTGGAATTTTATCATCAAGACTGAAGTGCAAATCTCACAGAACTTTCAACTTCTTTATCCTGACGCTGTTTTAGTCCATTTTAAGTAACACAAGTAACACAACATTCTCCACAGAAAAAACATTATTTTCGCAAAGTTATGCACTTCTCACATCAAAATTCAATTAAAATTGCAGTTCTTCTTTCTCATACAATTCCTGTTAATCATCTTCTTTTAAATTTGCTCTCATATGTAACACTCGTTGTAATGGAATGTCTGAGGAACTAACAGAAGATAAGTAAAGCCAAGTCGTCGAGGGAATCGAGCTAAAATATCAATTAAGTCGTAGGAGTTCCCATTTTCATTTTCAGTTCAGCCTCATGTTACACTTTCCACCTTCTAATACCATGTCACCCTCACAACACCCCCACAACGACCCCATTAAGTTTTATTTACATTCCCTCCGCAAACATGCCTTCGCCCTAGCCAGATTACGCTCCCATATTTTATTTTCTCAGGCTTGTCTGACATTTGGCATTACCCCCAAAGGCCTCACACTTAAAGTTCCCATCTCTGGCTGCAACCCTTCTTTCCATCAGTCCCTATACCAATTCCAAACTGAACAATCCATTGCCCTCACGCACCTAATCCTTCACCTACACATCAACTCAGCCAATGAACACACCTGTCAACTCCAACCTTAATAAAAGTCCTCAATCTTTCCTCTCCCACATCCACACCGGCTGTTCAGAGCATCCTCCTACAGGCCAACCGCAAGTTAGAACAGCATGCCACCCTCCACCTCAAAAAACTATCCAATCTCCTGGTTTCCCACCTCCGGAAAGGCAACTCACTCACCCTTCACAACCTTTCCAGCAAATCTCAACCTCCTCTCATTGCACACAAACCCAGTCTCTCCCATCTACTCAATCTCCCACTTCCAGCTCCACTCCCTCTAAAACCTCTAAATTCCAATCAACACAATCTGGAACCACAACACCCTAATTCAGTAGTTAACCTTTCCTCCAAACCTCTCTCCCAATCCGAAACCTCTGTCCTATCCAAAGGCCTCACCTTCAGCCCCACTCCCAGATTCAACCAAACAGCCCTCGTCAAAGATTTACTGTCCTACACTCGTACTCTCTGCTGGAAATATCCCTTTGCCACGAAGAAAAATGATCCTAATCCTACTCCTAATGATCCAAATCCCCAAGACACTATCCAAATTGAACCCTGCCTGGAACAGTTCCGTCCTCCGTCACAGCGGGACCCACCTCCTCTTCCTCAAAATCACCCTCTCCAAACTTTCCAGGAGTTTCTGACTTCCAGCCTTGCCTCTCAATCCTTCTTAAAAAACCTTAATCCTACTCCCAACATCACCACTGCTGAAGCCCAGGCTATCCGTGATCTGAAGGCTGACCAATCCATCATCATTCTTCCGGCGGACAAGGGTTCCACGACCGTGGTACTTGATCGTTGGGAGTATGTAGCTGAGAGACTGCGTCAGCTTTCAGACAACACCACATACAAAGTTTGCCAAGGTAATCCCATTCCTGATGTCCAGGCGGAGCTTCAAGGAATCCTCAGAACCTTAGGCCCCCTACAAAACCTTTCACCTGACTCCATCAACCTCCTGACCCCACCGACACCCAGCACCCCTATCTTCTACCTTCTTCCTAAAATTCACAAACCCAATCATCCCGGCCGCCCCATTGTAGCTGGTTACCAAGCCCCCACAGAACGTATCTCTGCCTACGTAGATCAACACCATCAACCCATTACATGCAGTCTCCCATCATTCATCAAAGACACCAACCACTTTCTCGAACGCCTGGAATCCTTACCCAATCTGTTACCCTCAGAAACCATCCTTGTAACCATTGATGCCACTTCCTTATACACAAATATTCCGCACGTCCAGGGCCTCGCTGCGATGGAGCACTTCCTTTCACGCCGATCACCTGCCACCCTACCTAAGACCTCTTTCCTCACTACCCTAGCCAGCTTCATCCTGACCCACAACTTCTTCACTTTTGAAGGCCAGACATACCAACAATTAAAGGGAACAGCCATGGGTACCAGGATGGCCCCCTCGTATGCCAACCTATTCAGGGGTCGCTTAGAGGAAGCCTTGGTTACCCAGGCCCGCCAAACCAAAGTTTGGTACAGATTTATTGATGACGTCTTCATGATCTTGACTCACAGTGAAGAAGAACCCCAGAATTTCCTCTCCAACCTCAGCTCCTTTAGTTCCATCAGATTCACCTGGTCCTACTCCAAATCCCATGCCACTTTCCTTGATGTTGACCTCCACCTGTCCAATGGCCAGCTTCACACGTCCATCCACATCAAACCCACCAACAAGCAACAGTACCTCCATTATGACAGCTGCCACCCATTCCACATCAAATGGTCCCTTCCCTACAGCCTAGGTCTTCGTGGAAAACGAATCTGCTCCAGTCCGGAATCCCTGAACCATTACACCAACAACCTGAAAACAGCTTTTGCATTCTGCAACTACCCTCCCGACCTGGTACAGAAGCAAATAACCAGAGCCACTTCCTCATCCCCTCAAACCCAGAACCTCCCACTGAAGAACCACAAAAGTGCCCCACTTGTGACAGCATACTCTCCGGGACTGGATCAGACTCTGAATGTGGCTCTCCAGCAGGGATACGACTTCCTCAAATCCTGCCCCGAAATGAGATCCATCCTTCATGAAATCCTCCCCACTCCACTAAGAGTGTCTTTCCACCGTCCACCTAACCTTCATACCCTCTTAGTTCATCCCTATGAAATCCCCAAACCACCTTCCCTACCCTCTGGCTCCTACCCTTGTAACCGCCCCCAGTGTAAAACCTGTCCCATGCACCCTCCCACCACCACCTACTCCAGTCCTGTAACCCGGAAGGTGTACACGATCAAAGGCAGAGCAACATGTGAAAGCACCCACGTGATTTACCAACTGACCTGTCTACACTGTGAAGTGGGAATGACCAGCAACAAACTGTCCATTCGCATGAATGGACACAGGCAGACAGTGTTTGTTGGTAATGAGGATCACCCTGTGGCTAAACATGCCTTGGTGCACGGCCAGCACATCTTGGCACAGTGTTACGCCATCCGGGTTATCTGGCTACGTCCCACTAACTGTCAGAACTCTGGAGATGGGAACTTGCCCTTCAGTATATCCTCTCTTCTCGTTATCCGCCAGGCCTCAACCTCTGCTAATTTCAAGTTGCCGCCGCTCATACCTCACCTGTCTTTCAACAATATCTTTGCCTCTGTACTTCCGCCTCGACTGACATCTCTGCCGAAACTCTTTGCCTTTACAAATGTCTGCTTGTGTCTGTGTATGTGCGGTTGGATATGGGTGTGTGTGCGAGTGTATACCTGTCCTTTTTCCCCCTAAGATAAGTCTTTCCGCTCCCGGGATTGGAATGACTCCTTACCCTCTCTCTTAAAACCCACATCCTTTCGTTTTTCGCTCTCCTTCCCTCTTCCCTGATGAAGCAACCATTGGTTGCTTATATATAAATGTATGCAACTGAAGAAGCAACCATTTGTTGCGAAAGCTTGAATTTTGTGTGTGTGTTTGTGAAAACAAAGATTCCATGACTTACCAAACGGGAAAGCGCTGGCAGATATTCACAATAAAAAAGCACTCAAACACACACACAAAATTTCGAGCTTTCGCAACCCCCGGTTGCTTCGTCAGGAAAGAGGGAAGGAGAGGGATAGATGAAAGGATGTGGGTTTTAAGGGAGAGGGTAAGGAGTCATTCCAATCCCGGGAGCGGAAAGACTTACCTTAGGGGGAAAAAACGTATTTTTATTGTGCCTATCTACCAGCACTTTCCCGTTTGGTAAGTCATGGAATCTTTGTTTTTAATATATAAAATAGAGGGAAACATTCCACGTGGGAAAAATATATCTAAAAACAAAGATGATGTGACTTACCAAACAAAAGCGCTGGCAGGTCGATAGACACACAAACAAACACAAACATACACACAAAATTCAAGCTTTCGCAACCAACGGTTACTTCATCAGGAAAGAGGGAAGGAGAAGGAAAAACTAAAGGATGTGGGTTTTAAGGGAGAGAGTAAGGAGTCATTCCAAGCCCGGGAGCGGAAAGACTTACCTTAGGGGGAAAAAAGGACAGGTATACACTCGCACGCACACCCATATCCAACCGCACATACACAGACACAAGCAGACATTTTCATGTCTGTCATGTCTGCTTGTGTCTGTGTATGTGCGGTTGGATATGGGTGTGTGTGCGAGTGTATACCCGTCCTTTTTTTCCCCTAAGGTTTACACTTTTAGTTAATGAAAGTTACACTATTTCATTGTTTATTTCATTCAAGAATTAATTATATAGTTTTATACATTTAGTTATTGATAGTTACATTATTTCATTGTTTATTCATTCCTTTCGAATAACTTCCAAGATATTCTTCAATTGAGTAGTATGCTTCATTTATAAACCAAGTGTCTAATACCTCCTTAAATTTAAAGAGGTTGAGGGTTTTAACTGATTGTGACAGTTTATTATATAACTTTAGACTTTGTTTGTGACTGTTGTGTGCCAGTAACAGCCTAGAATATGATATATCACCCTTTTCCAAAACCATCAGAGTAGAATCTGATGTGTGCTGTTTTTTCTCTTGGTATTTTTTGACTCTATATTCCTTCTTGTTCTTTATCTGCTGCATTTGAAACTTTGTTTGCTTTACTCAATTCTTCTTCTAACTTTCAGTTAGATGCCGGTGCCACAGTAACTTTGCTTAATTGTGCCACAAATGAACAATTAAGCTCACCACACCTTTCTAAATATAGCAAGCACCTCATTGCTTACAACAGACAGGAAATTCCAGTGCTTGGACATTGTAGTTTGCCTGCAACTTACAAATCTCACACTAGGACAGTGAATTTTACTGTGATGAAATTGAGAGACAGTGAGAACATTTACGGGTTAGATGCCTTTAATTTGTTCGGCCTTAGTATCCAAGGTAATGACTTTCCATATTGGCCTTTGATCTGAAAGCCAACATAGCTAGCTTGCTTAAAGAATTTCCTGAACTATTTTCAGAAGGCATGGGGAAAGCAAATAACTTCGTAGTGCATGTTACATTGAAAGACAATGCACAGCGTAAGTTTTTCCGGACCCACCCTGTTCCAATTGCTTTAAGACACAAAGTAGCCAGTGAACTGAAAGAATTGCAAGATAATGGTGTTATTGGTCCCACTGAAGCTAGTCAGTGGGCAATGCTGCTAGTTTTGTTGCATAAGCCTTCTGGGCACATTTGCATTTGTGTTGACTTCAAGACCACACATTTGTGTTGACTTCAAGACCACAGTCAACCTATAGACAGTAATTGGCACTTATCCATTACCTCACCCTGAGAACTCATGGACAGGCTTGGTGCAGGATTTCACTTTTCTAAGATAGATCTGCATGATGCCTACTTGCAAATTCCATTGGATGAAGAATCACAGAAAGTGTTTGTTGTAAATACACACTTAGGACTGTTCAAGTATTTGCATTTTCCCTTCAGCAACACTCCCGCACTAACCATTTTTCAATGTTACTTGGAAGCTGACTGCAGAAGTGCCATTTTGTTCAAACTGCCTTGACGATATTGTCATCTCAGGTCGTACACCAGAAGAACACATTGTCAATTTGGGTACCCTTTTTCGAGTGTTGTCAGAAGCAGGACTCAAGTGTCGTCTCAAAAAGTGTGACTTTTTACAAGCTGAACTACAGTACTTAGGTCATGTGATCAAAAGTCAGGGTGTGCACCCCTTCCAACCCCATTTGCTTGCAATCCATGACCTGCCTGTTCCTCGCAATATGTTTGAACTGCAGCCAATACTAGGCAAGATGACATACTACATTTGGTTCACACTGAATGCCACTCAGCATGGCTCCATTGCATCACTTGCATCACAAAAAGGTTCCTTTTGTGTGGACTAAAGACTGTCAAGATGCATTTCAGAAACTCAAAAATTATTTGCTTAGTGACAGATGTTTAGTACATTTTGACCCTGCCAAGCCAGTAGTTTTGCAAGTCGACACTTCTTCCTATGTGATAAGTGCAGTGCTCTCACACAGAATTGTTGCACAAGACAGACCTATTGCTTCTGCCTCAAAGCTGTGAACTCAAACTCATTGTTATTATTCACAAATTGAAAAAGAAGCACTCTCTATTGTGTATGGTGTGATAAAATTCCATTACTATTTGTATGGTCACAAGTTCTATTTAGTGACAGATCACAAACCTTTGCAGTCTTTGTTTCATCTGTCAAAACAGGTTCCTACACACACTGCTGAAAAATTGTAGTGTTGGGAAAATTGCGTACAGACCTGCAGCAAAGTATGGCAATGCAGATGCCCTATCTCGCCTTGCAATTGGCCCAGACTCTGATTTTGCTGCATCTGCCACATCTTGTTGCCAGATCATTGTGCAGGACTCTGAATTTCTGGAATCTTTTCCCTTGAACTACAGAAAAACTGCACAGGCCACAGAAGCAGACCCAGATCTCAAGATTTTGTTGCATTACATTTGCACATATTGGCCTCGTTCATTTAACAGTATCCAGAACTCAGTTGTGTGCCGATATTTTGTATATAGCCTTTCAGTTCAACAGGGTGTGATTCTAGTACAAAATGACAGTGGACAGTTCCATGAGCTTGTTCCCAAAGTGTTGCAGAAGGAAGTGTTGCAATTGCTCCACCAATGACATTGGGGAATTATTCGCACTAAACACTTAGCGCGCTTGCATGGATGCTCACACTGAGCAGATGACGTCACAGTGTCGCACATGCATGAAGAACCAATCTGCTCCACCACAGACATTCTCAGCTTGGCCTAAGATGCAATCGCCATGGAAATGGCTGTACATTGACTTTGCAGGACCATTTTGGAACACTCATAGGCTCATAGTGATAGATTTCTTTTAGCAAGTTTCCATTTGCAGTGCCTATGACCTCTCCCACATCATGTAGTCCCATTCAAGCATTGTTCTCAATATTCTGCATGTAAGATTTGCCAGAAGTACTTGTGTTGGACATTGGACCAAAGTTCACTTCACGTGATTTTGAACAGTTTTGTAAACGCAATGGCATTCGTCACCTAACAAGTGCTCCATTTCACCCACAGCCCAACGGGAAGCAGAATGCTTTATACACACTTTCAAGCAACAGATGACCAAGCTTTGCACCACCCACACATGGGAACAGGTACTGCAACTCTTTCTCGCCTCCTATTGCTCCCAGCCATGAGACAGACCATCACTGGCAGAACTTCTGCTTGGCTGCCACCATCGGATGCTGCTACATTTGCTACACCCCCCGCAGCATTCAGTGCTGCCAGTGGCCCACAAGTATCACTTTGTGCCATGCAAGGATTGCCATGCAACTGTGGGTGCTGGGAAAAGGCATGATCCAGGAACACATTGGCTCTTATATGTAATTAATTGCAGGTCCTGATGGTTTGCAGCGCCGCCACCAGAAGCAAATTTGTGCATGTCATTTGCCCAGTGATTCTGCTGATTTTCTTCCCCAGGATGCATGGACTCACAGAACCATGCAGCCTTCACAGCCGCCCACTGGTGCCACCAGGACACCCCAGGAGGGACAGATGGATGATGTGCCCTCGTGCTTGCCATTCCCACTTGCTGGGAGTGGGACCCGGCACGGACCTGTACCCGCCTTTGCCATTGCCATCGCCATCATTGCCCCAGCAAATGCCCTCATGCCTGGATGTGTGCCCTTGCAGCAGTTTTCTGGAGGATGTTTCTGTTTCCTCGCAAGCCAGATGGCAGATTATGGTTAGGATTATGCTGTTCTCCACAGTCACGGCTCCTAGTCCACCTCCACATCCAGTGTCCTGCCTCCCTCCCCATTTTCATTCACAGCAGCCTCACTACATGATAATAATGCAGCAGATTGAAGGGGGGGGGGGGGGGAGAATGTACTGGTGTAAGCTGGTGCCAGCATACCATGTGGCATAGAGGTTGCGAGAAGATCAATAGAGGCCAACGACAGCCTTGCAGGAAATGTGCTGCCATCGCCCTCTTGGTTGCCAGTATTTAGATCGCTGCCATGGAGCGGAGAGCCAGTCTGCCACAGTCTGTCACACTGAGTAAGTTCTAGTCTGTCACCTGTGAATCACTGAGTTAGAGTCACAGTAACAGCCTCTAGCAGTATCAGGCAGCACTTAGTGACCAGAATAGTGGACATAACAGACTTTGTACTTCACCAGCAGTGAGGCTAACGTGGAATATTACAGATACCTTGTACCACAACAATTATCTTAAGTTAAGTAGATTTCTCTTTCTTAGGAGTAAAGAACCCAGTGAAGTTTGTGTTATAGAAGGAGGATAATGGCCACCAACAACCTCTCCTTGCTCCCTAGGTACAAGCCTACAGAGACAATGAGATGACATAAAAATTTCCTCTGAACTGAGAAAAGTTGGCAGATCCCTCAATTCTCACAAACTGCACCTTTAAATTTCTGTGGCATCCTTTTACCCAACTATCCCTGTGCACATGAACAGGAGTAGAACAACAAAACAGTAAGCCTGCTCACCAACTGCATCATCAAAGCTGCAAGCTGGAGCTGGCAATGACATCCATGATCCCACCATTTACAGGAACTGAGACTACTCACCAAAATGTAGAGATGTCAGAAACCACTTCTTCATCCACAGATGGTGGTCATCAGTGTTGCAGTGAACATTTCTGATACCAAAATGTACAGGTAAGGTATAAGACATCTGTGAGAACAGGTAAAGCTGCCTGTGATATGTCAGTAGGTAGTGCAGTTCACCACCCGGGGCAAGAATCCAGTGGTCTGGTGGCAGGCATTGGACAATGACCTGTCACAGAAACATTTCTACCTGAAAAGTATTTTATTCCTTAGCAAGGTGGCATCAGAGCTGGAGAGCCAGTCAATAGGCTCTGTGGCACAGATGGCCACAGTTGGTGAAGCACGCAGGTATCACCAACAGGCCACCAGGAGGACAGCACATGGTTGATGGCATCCACTGGCGGAATGCTGCAGTCAACACTGCAGTGCTGATGCAAGGCAGTGTTGGTTACTAGTGGTGGAGAGCTGAAAATGGTCATGACCACAGAGCTGCCCCTGCAGCTTGGCAGGAAACACATCACAACACTTGAGATCAAACTGCAGCATCCAGCACGACTGCTGATGAAGGCACATGCCCACATTGGGTGATGGACAGCAGCAGTGTACACCTGCCCATGGCAACATACAGTGACAGTGTGATGCCCACTCAGATGGTTGTGGCTGGGCTTCCTGTAACTAACATCTGACATCGAATAAGTAACTAAGCATACTGAGCACAGCTGAGTCTGAGAATCTACATTAGGTTGTAGTTATATGAGCTAGGCTGATTAGTGTTTCTAAAACAGAGGAGCTCCTGACCTCTAAGTCATGAGAAGCTGGATCTGCTGAGCAGTTGGGAAATGATGACATCATTTGTCCTTGCTATCCTATCATGTAAACTCCTTCAGAAGTCTTGTCAGTGCTATAATTTGTTACAACTCTGACTTTCAGAAATACTGGGCAGCATCTTCTGCAATGGTAGCATACCAAATACATCTACTTGCACACTGGATATGTGTTCTTGTGCTATGGTGCTGTATTACTGAGATGACTTGGAATACCCTCCTTATGATATTCTTCTGCTGAACAGACATGGGAGTTGTGTGCTTCACAAGTGAGAAACATGGCATAACAGTAAATGAAATTTTGATAAGGAACTCATGTCTTGAACGAGGTGTATCTGTGATGCCTCCTTCTATACACATGCTCCATGAACCCTCATGTATGCTGGATAATGTCAGCTGATGCCCATAACTAGTTCCAATAGTACAGAAGTCTCATACACAAGACTCTTCATATAGTCCCACAAGAAAAAATCAAGAGAGGTTAAACATGGATACTGTCGTATCTAAGGAGTTGGTCCTCATTTGACCCATCCACCTTTCACCATGTGTTTGGTTGAGATGTTTGCAGACCCATGTGTAAAATTAATGAGTGCTCCATCACTTTGGAACCACATTTGGTGGAGTGTGGGTGACAAATCTTCCAATAACTGCACCACTGACCCTCTTCTCATTTTGTATGCATACCATTAAGCAAGAGATTTTAAAGTGATCAAACCTTAAAACTTATATTGCTTCCAAATGATACATTTCTGGACATGAGTTCCTTACCAAAACTGTATATTTAAAGTCCCTTCTACGACACCAAGAGATCTGATAGGAATTTTGAAACACTGCAAACTAGAGCTGTTTATTTTCACTTATTATGATGACAAAACCTATATCATTATGAGATGATCCCTGAATGAGTGAATAAATAAATAAGTCAAAGGCTCAAAATATAGAAAATCATTGTAAATTCATCAACACAAACAGCTTCCCAACATGGGGCCAACAAATTATTCACCACAACACATAGTGCCTGTGTGCTTGCTGACAGTTTGAAGTGAAGGTGCTTCGAGACAATACCTATCACTGCAAACACATTTTATCATGTGATTCACATTTAGATGAACTTATTGATAAACTCTCACCTCATAAAAAACAAGTAGGGGATGTGAACATTGACTCCTTAACTAATAGTTTAAGTTACCTTAGATATATTGATGTAGTACAGTCCTATAATTACAACCACGTTAATTCAACACCAACAAGAATTACAGGTGACTCTCAGACATGTATTGACCATGTTATTACAACCTTAAGTAAGGAGGACCTTGTAGTTGGAACTGCTGAGAACCACATTTCGGATCATAGTACATTAGTCCTACAGCTTCACACTGACAAAGAAATAGTATCTCATAAGGAACAATTTACTTATAAAAGAAAGCTTGACTATCATGCATTAAAGGAAAAACTGGCACACATAAACTGGGATCAGGTAGGCCTATATGCAACAGAAGACATTAATGAAAAGTGGGAAACATTTTATACAACATTAACCCATTGTCTAAATCAAGTATGCCCAAGGATCAAAATACTAAAGAAAACTGACAGCTCCAGGAATCTTAAACTCCCCCCTAATGTGATGAAATTAAAGGATGATATGAATGATCTATATATTCTTTTTAAAGACACCAAATTGCAGTACTTTCAGTCTAAATACAAAGCCTGTAGAAAAACCTATAGGGAAGCACTTAAGACATTAAAGGCACAGAAGTATGCAGAACAGATGAGTCAATCCTGTAATGTTAGCAAAACAGCATGGAATATAGTAAAGAAGGAAAGTGGGGGGAATGACAAGGCATTGTGTAACAACGTAATAATAAGGAGCAATGAAAAATTGGTTAGTGACCCAAAAGAAGTATGCAAGAGATTCATAGATCAATTTAGTAAGACGAGTAAGGAGGATGTGATCAACCCACCGCAGGTGCTAAACCCCAGTAATGTCAGTAATTCATTCTTCCTGAGGTGTGTTACAGAACAGGAAATCCTGAGAACCATTTCCAACTTAAAAGCAAGTACATCCAGTGGCTGGGATGACATCTCAGCAAAATTTCTGAAAGAATGCAGTAATAGTTAATAAAGCCACTGCAGCATTTAATAACAGCTCTTTCAGACAGGGGTCATTTCCTGACTTGTTAAAAGTCACTGAAATAAGACCAGTGCATAAAAAGGGAAAACATACTGATGTACAAAATTATAGGCCTATTTCATTGACATCAGAACTTCGTAAGTTGTTGGAAAGGCTATTTCTTGATCAAATGGAATCATTTTTCTCTAAGTACAATATATTAAAAAGTTCTCAACACGGTTTCAGGAAGGGCAAGTCTACAATAACAGCCATAGCCACATTTATTCAAGCAGTATTGAATAAACTTGATGATGGAAACAAAGTTATTGGCACCTTTCTAGATCTATCTAAGACTTTTGATACTGTAAATCACTCCATTCTTCTACATGTGTTAGAAACTTATGGGGTCAGAGGAGTGGCATTAGATTTGTTAAGATCGTACCTTGCTGACAGGAGACAATGTGTTAAGTTGTATCATACAACCAGGGGGCTTATACGAACAGTAAAATCATCTTATAACATTCTTAACTGTGGAGTCCCTCAGGGAAGTATTATTGGGCCTTTTCTGTTCTTTGTGTACATCAATGATATACTAATTCCAAAAAATGCAGACCTTGTGAATTATGCCAACAACACCTCCTTCATAAGCTGGGGCCCTACAAAACAGCTAGCAGTGCAAAATAATATGAAGAACACTAGCCTCATCACAGAATATATGACTAAAAATAAATTGGCATTAAATAAGGAAAAAACAATTCTAATAGAGTTTATGCTAAATTACAAATGAAGACAAGAGGATACTGAGCCAGAGTTATCAATTGAAACAATTGATAAACATAAATTCCTGGGTATTATAGTTGATGAACATCTTACATGGAAGGAGCACATCAGCTACATGTGTAAGAAAATCTCGTGTAATACCTACCTGCTAAAATGCCTTTCTAGCGTAATAGTGTCACCAGTCTTAAGACAAGTCTATTTTGGTATTATACACTTCCACCTACAATATGGTATTGAGATTTGTGGCGGGGCACCAACGGTATATATGGATAGGGCTTTTAGAGCCCAGAAGAGAGCAATTAGGATAATAGTGAATATTAGTAAATGTCAATCCTGTAGAGAATACTTCATTAAGTATAATATACTAACAGTGTATTCATTATATGTTCTAAGGACTATACCGTTTGTAAAAGAAAATTTGGAGCACAGTACAATAAATAGTGATATCCATAGTTATAATACAAGGAAGATAGAGGGTTACCACCAAAAATTCAGAAATAAAATAGCAACCAATCATAATCCATTTTCTGCTGGAAGATTTTTTTACAACAGACTGCCAAATACCATAAAAATGTTAAAAGGAAACATATTTAAAATAAAATTAAAGCAGCTGTTAATTGCTAAATGTTTGTACTC
Organism: Schistocerca serialis cubense; assembly: GCF_023864345.2. Lineage (NCBI taxonomy): Eukaryota > Metazoa > Arthropoda > Insecta > Orthoptera > Acrididae > Schistocerca > Schistocerca serialis. The sequence continues at coordinate 498,031,335 of NC_064639.1, forward strand.
CATCAAGGATTTTAAATGTTGTATCTACTTTATTTCTACTACTAAACTATTATTATTGTTCATGTAGGTATTGACTGACTATGTCCACGACTGTAAAAGTTATTATGGACAAATAAACCATTATTATTATTATTATTATTATTATTATTATTATTATTATTATAGGAACATGGGCAAGGGAAGGCTGGGAAAATCAGCGGTGCTTCACAATGTGTAGGCTAGTTAGTCATATTTTATGCTACATTTGTGTGGAAGATGTGCCATAATTTACTGATCAAATTCACAGAATGAGAATTACATGTGTAGTGTAACAGAAGATTTACAGTTCAGTGCAGAGAATTAAGTGATTTGACATCTGATCCCCTCAGGCAAAAGGAATACTTTACATTATGATAGAGTAATCACCTTTCATACATTCCAACTACAGAAGACTCTGTAATATTACAAAAGTCAAGAAATGATATCAACTGGTGTGGATGTCAGGACTATTATTGAAAACTTTTTTGTTTTGTGGCAGTCAGGCAGAAACCTGTAGAGGGTGGTAAGTGAAAAATGGTGGGATGCTACTGAATAATTTAGCCTGATTGGGTGAGGTATATCAAGGACTTTGATGGAAAATATTGATGATAGAACATGATAGTCATCTCATAGGAGCAAGTGACAAAATATGTAAAATCACCAAAGTTTGTGGAAAGGAAACTTGTGACACTGTCGTTCCAGCTATGAGTAATCTGAGCAAAAATTGTGATCCTCTGCATTTATGAGAAAATGCTGCCACTATAAACATGGTACTGAATATTTGTAATATGGTTACATTTGTGGCCATTTAACGTTTTTCTTTTCTTTAGGTACAGAGTTTGAAATTGAATATCCCATTTTTCGTAAGCAGGTGGTTTTCTCAGTTAGTCACTTTAGTACCACATCAGACTGACTCATTTTCTCAGTCCCACATATATTTAACTCTTATTTTTGCTCACCAGGCTCAGCTATGTCTGTGAAACTGCACATGTGGACTTGTGATTCAAAACACACCAAATGAGCCATGATTACTGAATGGGGATGTGATACAAGTTCAGAATGTCCTTACTGTGGCTTCACTACAGTCCTTGAGAAATACAAGTTCATAGACACTTATTTACACAGTTCTGATCGCATTGCCAGTAGGCACAGTTCATTGGAGACAGAAGTCTCTTCACTCGCTGATGTTTTACGTGGGCTGTCACAGCAAATAGGCAGTACAAAGATGTTAATCTGATAGGAACTTCCTGGAAGCGGGCAGGATCTGATCTGAAACAGAACTGGCCTCAGGCAGTGCTGTTTTGTGGCAGAGGCTTGGCGGTGGCACCTCGGAACTACAGGAGGAACGGCTTCTTCCTAGCAACTCATCATACCACTTTGCTGCACAGTATCTCTGCAGTGGTCAATACCACTTGTGCTGCTCTTGATACTTGATGACTCCACAAAAATCCTGTGTCTGACACAAGTTTCCACTGGTCAACTGCTAATCATGATAACACATGTTCAATATTAATCTTGCTTTCTTTAATTTCAGTAATACAGTATATGGAATATAGTTTTATGTTGGGTGGAGATATACCTTATAAACTTGAGATATTTAAAAAGTATATTTTTATGTAGTAATGAAACCATGATCATATTTTGAGCACTTTTTAGAGTCACAAAATGATTTACAATTGTGCATTTCAAATACTGTCTAATATGTCTACCACTATCTATAACAAATGTAAAGCTCCTTTTACATTATTTTAGTTATTTTGTGGCTATCAAACTGGAGTGTGAGAGCTTTACTAAGAGAACACCCTTCATTACTAAATAAATCTAAGCATGCATATAATATGAAAAAGTGTCTCTTACACTTTTCAAATGCTAAAGTATCACAATTACAAGATGTAAAATGTCTCATTGAAATAATAACAGTACTAATCAAATTAGTTCATTTTATTATCCTATAGGTACCTAACACATTCCCCTAACTATGTTTAAACTCATCCACTTTTGTTTAATAGTTTAGCTTATTTCACTTTCATGCAGAAGAAAACCATTGCTGTACCAAATCTCCACAAAAATTTAATAGGTAATCACTGATCATGGAAGTCTTTTTCAGTTGTACTAATAGGAATATATTCCTCCTACAGAAGTTACTAATTGACAAACACAATGCTCTTCCAACCACAATTTTCACTGATAATTCTGTGCACCTTCCTGTGAATGAACTGAGCCATAAATCACATTTACCCTGTGACACAACATAATACCTTCCACATATGATCATACTTACTAATAAATTCTTCAGACAATCTATGCACAACATGGCTGAGCAAGACTGCTCCATACAAAACTGAAACAATGACTCTCTGCACACTGATTCGGCATATGATCAGTAGCACTTGGGCATTGTTGATGTTATATACAAGGCAATGAGCCAACCAGGCTAAAAGTGCTCTCAACTTAAAAAATTCTAAAAACCAGAGATGTTTAAGGATTACAGTATCACTATATCAAGACAACAAAGGTACCAGTACTCCTTATAAGGTGTTTGCCGTTTCATATGATCACAAATCTTCTAAAGCTCTGTTGAACTCTGACTCTAATATTGGATCCCCTACATCTTCCAAATTGACATCTATTTCTTCTTCTTTAACATTAGCAGGCACTTCTTCCCCCTTCCCTCAGTAGGGTATCCAGTTACATTTTTTTTTACCTATGTGCTCTCTCTCTTCTGCATTTAACAATGGAATTTCTTTTGCACTCTTATTGTTGGTGGTACCTTTGCTTTTAAATTCTCAAAAGTTATATATTTCTAAATGCTGACTTCAATTTTTTGGAATGTTATGGTATCATTTGGAATTGGCTAGACTTCCATAGAAGAAATATATCAATGATCATCATGTAAAAAATACTGTGCAGAATTAGATTCCTTTTTACTTCATTAGAAGTTTGCTCATATGTATTGGTGGATTAGTCTTATTTTCTCAGAGTTACATTGTAATAACTGTATGGTGTGTTCCTGTGTAAGGTTTCTTGAAGTCATAGTTATGTTTGACTCATTTGTTATCTTCCTGGGAAAGAGACTTTAAAACATCAGTGACAAGTTACTCCTTTTAGCAGGTCATCAGTTTTTCAAACTAATGACACCTGTTTCAGAATAATCACCTTTGGCAAATTACTGTCATAGATTTGCCTCATATGTAAACAGAACATTGTCAATAACCCATCCACTCACAGTTACCTTCTGCACCATCCACACACATTGCTTCAGAATTTTCTCAGAGTTACATCATAGTAACTTTATGGTGTGTTCCTGTGTAAGGTTTCTTGAAGTCAGTTACTGCCCATTTGTCTCTGGGCCAAATGAGGAGTGTTGGTGTAGGAAGAAGGTAATGTACATAGTAAATTCAATACAGTCCCCAGTTACTCCTTCAGATATTTCAGAAAATCTCCTACAAAATACCAAAAACCAGGAAGAACACAAGAATTCAACACCAGAACCAGCTGGTGCAGCATTAAATGTAGTAAATCAACCATCACACTCAAAAAATGAGGAAAATCTTACCGGCCCAACAATAAGACCAGTTGGTGCAGCTTTGGAACCATCACACTGTCTAGTGTCATCTCTACTTGCGCCACCACGATCACCTCCATATTTCACACTTAGCACTGCCAGTGAGTGAAAGAATCAGGAGTGTCTGCTTCACTTGTTGCCAGCACCACCACCAGCTGAATGGGGATGGTCAATGTTGCTTACTCTTTCTTGCATTGCTCAAGCCCCATGAATATTCTACTTACTGATTAGAACTGTTCTGTGATTTGTTATGATTCATGGCTTTTTCTGTTCATATGTGTATGTAGTCTCTGATGCTCTGTCGCCACTGTTGTATTTACTGGCTACTCTGTTAAGTGCAATTGTGACAATGTCATTCCATTTCTAAGTGTGTTCTGTTGATACAATGGAACCAGTGTTGGTTCAGTTGTTACAAAAACAGCATCAGCAGCTCAAATGGCAATGACAGCAGTTATAATTGATTTGTCAGTTGATCACGACTTCACAGGGTGCCATGGTCCCTCTTCAACCACTCTTGGTGCATACACTCATGCCCCTAGCTTTTCCATCATTCCAAGAAATGAAGGAAGAGTGGGACTCATACATACAGTGTTTGCAGCAGCACTATCCAGCATATGAGTTAGGGGACATGACTTTGCAAAAACCCTCTTTTTTTGTCTTGGATCAGACCTGAAACATTTTGTTTGCTTTTGAAATTTTTGCTGTTAATAGACTCTGCAGTGTAGTCATTTTCTCAGATAATTGAGTTGCTCAGTGAATATTATCATAAGTAAACCCATGTTGTGGCTTCCTGTGTGGATTTCCACCACCAACAACAGAAACTGGGTTAGTCTTATTAGGCGCAGATAGCCATCCTATTGGGGTTAAGCCAGAAGTACAGATTTACATATGCTAATTGTCAATAGTCCTTTGCAGACACCCTGTACATGATGTCACTGTCAATTCTGTTCTGGGCAGAGAAGTGCATTGGGAGGCATTACATTTGGAAGATCCCCCATTCAAGGAGGTTCCACCTATCACTGGGGTATTTGAATTGCCACAGACTGTGAATGAACAGTTTTAGGACATAGCAGGAGTAGCAGTGATGTGTTTGATTCCAGAACAATGGTATCATTCATTGATGCCTTTGTCATTTTCTTCTTGTTTTCACTGCTCACTGTCAGACTGTGGCTCTTCCCAGTGCAGTTTCCCCTCATGTTGTGATTGTTTCCAAGCATATTCCCATGGTCATGGCCCACATTGGCAACCACAGCACTCATTTAGTCACAAACAAGGCAATGGTGTTGCTGCCTGTGATGGCTACCTGTGTGGCTAGCCCTCAGATATGGATGTGGAATTCCTGAAGGTTCATTGTGTCATGCCAGTGCTCAGCCAGGAGCTTAGTGTTCCAGCAAGATTTATGTTACCCTGTAAATTCAGCAACAGTTATTCCATTTCCAGGTCAGTACTGGGGGCATTGTGTCTCCTGTCAATCTAGAAATGTATCGCCAATTAGGTTGTCCTTCTCTTTCCTCTACCAATCATTGTTTGGTCATTTAGAGTGAGGTCAGTTAGAATCGATGTTGAGTCTCAGCATGTCAGAGAGACAGTCACATTTTTCATAATTGAAAGTGTTGCATTCAAAAACATTTTGGTCTTGATGTGTTCATAGTTTTTGGTTTTCAGATTCAGAATGCTGCCCATCTTGTTTCGGACTCCATCCTGTTCAGACAACCTCAGCCTCGAGTCACAGTTATCACTAGGACAGGGTGACGCAAAAGGCTATGAAGTCCACCTCATCCTTAAACTGACAGTTGTTCTCAAATTTTGTCATGCCTGACCTATTCCTTTTGCTCTGCAGCGAGCAGTAGAGGAAGAATCAGACAGGTTGCATGGTCTTAATATCACTTAATCTGTTTCCTCCAGCTAGTGGGCTATGCCTATGGTTGTTAACTGTAAGCCTATCGGGGGACTTCCTTTGAGCAGAGATTTTAAGTCCACCATTAATACCCAATCTCTAATTGATAGCTACCTCAGTCTCTGTCCAGAAGAAATACTGTTTCTAAAATTGATGTGGTAGAGGTGTACCTACAGCTACAGGTGTATTCTGCCACTCAACAGATAATGGTCATCAACACACGGCCATTCAGCACTGTGAATGTGCCCACCACTTTCCAGATATACATGGTGATTCATGAAGATATGCAAATATTTTAATATGTTATGCTACAAGTAAAACTAGAGAGAAGTGTTCATATAAACATAGGTCCACAAATGTTTAGTTACGGAGTTACGGCTAATAAAAGATTTTGCCTGAAATTTAGCAACTTCACTAACATAAGCCATTACAAAAATCTACAAGGTTAAGTTAAAGCACTATTTTCATTTATTTTGTTGTTATTGACCTGGTGAATCTAAAAAAACATGTCCCACACATGTATCTTCAGTAATTTTCCAGAACATCCAGAGAAGCAAAGATGTAATTTCATAAAATTTTTACTTTATTAAGTACTAGGTCCAATTTGTTTTTTAAATTCCATACTATTACACAAAGTTTTCAGTAGAAGTTTTAGAGAATTTAATTTTGGAAAAATGGTGGTAATAACGTTAACTGAAACTGTATGAATGTGTCACATAATCTGCTTTTATTAATACCATAGCACACATGAATTCATGTTAAACCAGAAAAAACAAAGCTCACTGTTAAGGAAGTTGTACAGTGTACATACAATTTCACAGTACATTCACAATAAATGTTCAAAAATGTCTCCACCGAGTTCAATGCATTTAGCTGCATGTGTATGAAAAGAGTTTGTTGCTCACAGTTGATGTTGTTGTTGTGGTCTTCAGTCCTGAGACTGGTTTGATGCAGCTCTCCATGCTACTCTATCCTGTGCAAGCTGCTTCATCTCCCAGTACCTACTGCAACCTACATCCTTCTGAATTTGCTAAGTGTATTCATCTCTTGGTCTCCCTCTACGATTTTTACCCTCCACGCTGCCCTCCAATACTAAACTGCTCACAGGGTTGTTCTTAATTTTGTCTATTGCATTCATAATGCAAGCAATTTGAAAGGCATCCCTATTTCATAAAAAATCTACAAACTACAACAGCTACTATGTGGTTTCACTTAAATACACTGTTGTTATTATATTCTTTCACTGAACAATACAGTAAATTAATTTGTTTCAAGGTTAAGAACCGACTGAATCAACTCACAAACAATCTTGTTGGAAGAACATCCACAACTGAGCATTATAGCAGAGGTTGAAAATACCACTTCAGTTGTAAATTTCTTTATTTTCACATGACCGGTTTTGGACTGTTATAAACCCATCTTCAAGCGTCGTAGCTTTGCTGCAGTCCCTGAATGCCACATGTACCAGGCACGGTGTGCTGCCTATGAGTGCCCATAGGCAACACACCGTGCCTGGTATGTGCTGCGCTCGGGGACCACAGCACAGCTACGACACCTGAAGATAGGCCCATAACAGTCCGAAACCGGTCATGTGAAAATAAAGAAACATACAACTGAAGAGGTATTTTAAACCTCTGAATCAACTTGCTAATGGTTGCCAGCAATGATATAAATGTTTCTACCTTCTTAATGGAAAGTAACCAAATTTATTTGTGTAATAATCTTTGCTTCTCTGGATTTTCTGGAAATCTACTGCAGATACATGTCTAGTACATGTCTTATTAAAGTCCTGAGACCAATAACAACAAAATAAATGGAAATCAAGCTTTACTTTAACCTTGCACAGTCTTGCGATGGCTTCATATTAGCAAAGTTTCTAAACTTCTGGCAAAATCTTTTATTAGCAGTAACTCTGTAACTAAACATTTGTGGACCTATGTTTATATGAACTTTTTTTTCTTTAGTTTTACTTGTAGAATAAAATGTGAAAGTATTTGCATATCTTCATGAATCACCCTGTATTTAGGATGGTTAATGCAAGATATTATGTTCTGTCCAAACTATCTTGATGATGTCATCATCATGAGTTCCACATGGTACGGACGTCTCACCAATTTTGAATTCTGTTCACTAAATTGCAAATGATGGGCCTTAAATTAAATCTGTGAAAATCAAAATTTTTCACACAGAAATCGAATATATTGAAGGATGGTGCTAAACTCATGAAGCACCATAAATGATGATTTATAACCTTCCTAAACCATGAAACCTGAAGAAACTCTGATTGTTTCTACATAAAATCAGTTATTATTTAAAATTTCTCCCTATGTGGTGGACATAACTCATCCACTGAACAAGTTTCAATAAAAGGATGCTCCTTTCATTTGGTCAGCAGCCTGTGACAGAGTGTTTACCCACAGAAAGACACTGCTAAAGATATTGTTCTGCCTTGATACCTTTACAACAGACAAACAGCTCTTCCTGGTAACAGATGCATCCCAATAAGGGATTTGAGCAATTTTAGCACTCAGAAAAACCAACAACTCTGAACAGCCTCTTGCATACACCTCCCAAATGTTAACAGTTGCTCAATGCAATTATTCCCAGGTAGAAAAGGAGTCTTTACCCAGTGTGTATACAGTCCATAAGTTCCATTATTTCCTCTATGGCAAGGAAATCCATCTCATCACTGATCATAAGCCACTTCTCTCACTGTTTGGCTCCCATTCACAGCTTCCCAACAAGATCACACAGTCTTGGGCTTTGTTTTTGAGTGCATACCACTATGAGATTCTTTACAGATCCACAGCACAACATGGTAATGCTGACACATAGTCACACCTGCCTATGGGCCATGACCCAGCCTTCGACAAAGCTAGAGCTGTCTGTTTTCAGATAAGAACTCATTTGTAACACACATAAACTGCCAATAATGACCCATTACATCACACAGGCCGTCAAACAAGATCCCACCCTCTGGCAGGTCGTTGATGTGTTCAATGATTGGCCAAAGTGCCTGCACGCTAAGGAGTCTGGTTTACTCTGCAGTTATTTTCTCCTCCTCAATTGCTGGCAGTAGTTGGTGTACTGTCCTCCCTAGCACTGACTCAGGTGATCCCAAAGTCATTGTCCCTCCAGTCCTGTAGGCTCGTATCCATGTTCTTTTACACTGTTGCCACTGGAGTATGACCCACACGAAGGTTTTTGTGTGATGTTTTGTCTACCAGCCTGGCATCAACTCAGTGACTGAGAGGCTCACCCATGAGTGCAAGCAGTATGCTGAACAGCAGGCAATGCCACCAAGAACTTTTGTCCCATTGGCTACACCACGTCAGCCATGGGACCACATTCAAATTGACTTTGTAGGCCCCTTCTGCCATTTTATGTGGTTGGCAGTGACTGTGCATCATCCAGTTACCCATATATCCTGAGCATACCACCATGCCACCAAGGAAGCAACAGTGTGGGTTCTCACCCATGTCTTTGCAATTGAAGGGTCACCCTGGATGATCGCCTCCAATTATGACATGCAGTTCTCATCAGTGCTATTTCAAGATTTCTGTCCCTGTGATTGTATTGCCCACTTCACATCCACACCATTTCATCTGCAGTTGAATGGGGAGATGGAGTATATGTCGCCCAACTTTAAGATTCAGTTAAGAAAGTGCTTGGTGACCTTGTCAATGGACTCAGTGTTGGCTGTGTTTCTCAGAACCCACAGGACCACACAAATACATGGCAGAAGCCTGGAAGAGATGCTCCATGGGCTACAGCCGCAGATTCTGCTGCATTGCTCTGCCCTGTGTTGATGCCTGAGGTGCATTTGCACCCTTCGCAGTATGCTGTCTCATGGGTGTCAGCAACAGTGCGAGCAATTTGCAGTCAGCAAATGTTCACTGTGGATGCTAGTGGTGTGTCACTGTCTCACCATCAGAATCAGCTGTGCCAGTGTTGAGGCACTGACCCACTGTGCCTCCTACCACAGCAGATGCCATGGGAGTGTCTTCACTTGAAGAGCTGTTGGGTGACAACTGTGTCAAGTTGTGGCCACCAGCCGTACCATACCTTCTGCCCAAGCTTGATGGCAGATGCCTGAATGACTCCCTCCCACAGGAGCACCCACCAGCCCTTCCCCAATCATTGCTGCAGCTATCCCTCATGCTGATAGCATGATTTCCATGCCATCAACATATGCATTGTTGTTCCCATGCCTAGTTTGCATTTGTCTGGGGCACTTCTGGCCTATGCCCTGCCAGGACAGAGACAGCCGATGGCTCGGCACCATGACATGGATGCCTCATTAGATACCATTGAGCCAATGAAGGCAATAGCATCGACACACAGCAGTCGTTGTGCCTCCACAACCACCACTAGAGTCACCTCTGCAGTTGCTACAGAGTGACCTAGGTGGACCCTGTGGTCTCCTCAGTCACATCAGTCCATCTCCAGTGCCAGTCCCACCCACTTGGTCTCCCACCTCCTTTTTTCACTAATGCCTGTAGTGCTAGCTCCCCAAAGGGAGAGAGAGACATGTGGCATGTTCACTTACGCTGCCACTGTCACACGTGCAGAGTTCACATTTGGCACCATCACCAAGAGAACAAAACAAGACTACCTGCTTTGGTTGCTGCCAGTGTCATTGCTGGCCAAGTGGAGATGGCCTCACACCAGTAGCGTGACCCACTCTGTCTTGCACTGTCCACACTCCCTGGTGGTTCCACTTGCTGATTACAACTGTTCTGTGATTTGTTATGATGAACTTGCATGTTGCCAGACTTGGCCTGGACTGTTTTTCTCACCGTTTCTGTCCACGTGCATGTGTAGACTCTGGTCCTCTATCACTACAGTTGTAATTACTGTGTGCTTTGTTGTGTGCAGTAAGACTGTAAATACTGCTGTAGAAAAATAGGAAGATCAAAAAGTTTCAACAGCAGAAACAGCTGATGCAACATTAGATGTAGCAATACAAGAAGAATGTGAAATACATCAGAGCAAAAAAAGCAATAATCAGCAACATGTGTGAGTACAGGAGAACAAATCAAAAGGAAACCATTGTAGGCTTAACAGAGAGTAAATGCTGTTCCTCACTAATTAGAAAAACTTACACAAGGGAACAGTGATAGAACAAAAATAATGAAAGCTATTTGTGCATATGTCCATCTCCCGGCACAACATATTTTCAACAGTTCATCAGACATCAGTAAGAAAAATAATATTTGTGGTCTGCACCAAAAATTTAATACTTGGGCAACAAAAAATTAGAAGTGGAAGAGCTCCTGAGTAAAAGATAAGATGTATTATTTGTTAGTGAGTATGGATTAAATCAAGCAGAATTTTGCAATCTAATAATAAGAAACTATGATCTGGTTAATTATTTCTGCTAGTAAATGTATAGAGGTATAGCTGTTACAATATTCAAAAGGAAAATTGGCATTCTGCAATATACTGAGTACAGTAAATGTATAAACTTGCCAGCATGTATAGAGAAAGACTTTGAAATTACTGGCATAATGTATGAAGAACTAACAATTTTCTGTTTATACAGGTCTCCAACTGATAATATTGCAATTTTTATGAAAATTTAACAAAATTATTGCTGATGTTTAACATGAAAAAGATATTGTAATATATGGAGACTACAGCATAGACATAGGTAAAGAATAAAAACCAAAACAAGAATTAAAATTGTTGTTATTATTACAGTGTAATATTAAAATAAAAACAAAGCAAAATGGAAACATAACAAGACAAGCAAAAAGTCATGATAAAAATCTAAAACAGATGATAACTTTTAAAATTACATTGAAGAAAGTAAGTTCATCTGAAATAATGTAAACACAATGAAAAGTATGATGCATTTCATAACACACAAATGGACCATTTTCATTCTCAAAATGACCTGTTAGAACAAGCACACTCATTGGAGGCAATGAACCGTCAAAGAAATAATCAAATTCTGGACTAAATTGAAGTACTTCAGACAAACAGGGAATTTGGATACAGCAAACTTCTTGTTAAGAGAAGGAGCATTTCCCAAAAAATTAAAAATAAGCAAAACAGTGTTGGTATACTAGATGACAACAAAGACAAACCTGATTTATTGTTTGACAAAATGTAAATTTACTGTTTTATTTTTGTATGCAATTCAGTTTTGTTCTGCACTGTTAACCTATTTCTGTTTATGGCTAGTCCAATATCGTTAATATGATGGATTGTATGCTAAATAAATAAAATAATATAAATAAATTACTACAGATCATACCTTTAAAATCTGTTTTCAAAAAAATAGTAGATGTGCTTATGCATGCCTGATTGATCACATCCCTAAAGAAATGCAGTATTATGATTTTATCATGGTTTCCAAAAATAAAAGTCTACAGTAAAAGCTATCTCAAGCCTAAGAGATTCAGTTACATGTACATTAGATGAAATAAAATTGGTTTTTGCTGTTTTTCATTTTATTCCTTTGTATTTATTTCATATTCCGTACATATAGGTAGTGAAAGAATCACAAGGATAGGGAACACGTCAAATTGTAAAGAATTCAAATAAAACTTATGTGATATCCACAGATAGAATGTTAATAAGATATCAATTAAAGAACATATGCTCAGTTGATTAAAAACTGTTTTTCATTGTTGAAGTATGAGAAAGATATATAAGAAGTAAAATTATGCTATAGGCTATCTTACAATAAATATAGATATGAGCACAAAACCTAAATTTTACATGTCTATCATAGTGACCAAAACAACATAAGAGTACAAATGTTTGAACTTACCACATACTTCAGAAGACAAAAAGCTGAAAATATGATGCAGACATTGTAGTTTACACTGTTCTCTAATGTTGCACAATTGTGTTTGAAATAGAATTTATGACATAAAAATAATTAAAACTAGCTTGAAACAATTGTCAGTTTAGTACTGACAAAAGGGATGAAAAATATGATATAGATATTCCAGTTTCCACTGTTCTTAACTGGTGAATCATAATCATATTCAAATTAGATAGCCTGATGTGAGATTAGATAAAATTAATTCTAAAACAACTGTAAGTTTAGTAGGCATATTCATCAGTCTCAGAAATCCCTCAATCATATAAGAAGGTTTCTCTATTAGATCCTCTTTGAGAATTTGATTTAATGTGAGCAATTGCTCAGGACAGCATTTAACATGTAGTGGGAGTGCAGTAAATGGCTTTAAGGCAGATTAAATAAACTTCTTTTAAAAGCATATTAAGACTTTTTAACTCAATGTACAGACTGTTTTGGTTTTTGTGTTGTAGTCGTGATACTAGCTGTTGTCTTTGCAGAGAGAAGTTAGTACAGATAAGAGCTGACAAGGAATAAAATACTGTGAGGTGGTGGTAAGGATCCCCTTGTTTTTTTTTTTTTTTTTTTTTTTTTTTTTTTTTTTTTTTTTTTTTTTTTTTTTTTTTGAGATACCAGAGGCTCTAGTAACAAAATTGAACAATAAAATCCAGAAAAATATAAAACTGAAAATACAAAACACCACACAAATCCAGAGGCCCACAACACCCACCACAAATGTACACACCAAGAACACTACCTCTATACAATAAGTTCATAATCCAAAAACTCAACAGACAAACTTGTACATAATCACATATGGAAACAAACTGACAAACAGAATCTGGAACATCCTCAAGAAATAAGGAATAAAAGTAGCATATCAAAGCAATAACTCAATACAGAAATGTCTAGAGATGGAAGATAACACTGACATATACCAAAAAATTAACTCCAGTGTAACAGTTGTGGTGTTCTATACTTAAAGCAGACTAGCAGAACTTTTGAAGTAAGATATAAAGTACATAAAAGAGCATGAACATATGGGATCACCACTGAACATTTGCAGAACATCTCTGGCAAGAAAGCTACCACAAAAGAAAAGGTCATAAAAATTTCAGTAACAAGAAGCATCTCCTAACCCTACAAGAGAACTTACAAATCCAGAAAGCAATAATAGAGAAGAGACACATAATAAATGACTAGACAAACATCAGCAATCAGACATTATTTGAACTAATAAAACATATTGTAGATAAAGAACAACCACTCCTCCCCACAGACACACACACACACACACACACACACACACACCACAAAATGATATCACAAACTAGGCAATATCCTCACCTTAGATCACCTACCACTGTACTATACAAGAGTGGTTTGAAAATTTAATGGAACGGAAGAGAAAAAAAGTACTTACATGATTGAAACTTTTTTTTTATTTTTCAATGTAGTCTCCTTGTATATTAATGCACTTGGTCCAACAATGTTCCAGTGCCTTGATCCCATCTCAAAAATGAGTTTCCTCCAGGCCTGCAAAACATTTGTCAACTCCAGCTATCAATTCTTTGTTTGAAGTGAATCTTTCTCCACCACAAAAAAATTTCAGTTTTGGGAAGAGATGGATGTTGACAGAAGTATATCAGATGAATAAGGTAGGTGTGGCAACAATTCATACCTTAGTCTGTGTAATTTTGCCATGGCAGTGGCACATGTGCGCGGGTGTGCATTGTCTTGGTGGAAGATAACTTTCTCCCTTGCTAAATATGGCCTTTTTTCCGTGTCTTTTGTTGCAATTTGTCCAGGAGGTTAGAATAGTATTCTCCAGTAATTGTTTGCTCAGTGGGGAGATAATCTACAAACAGAATCCCCTTCACATCCCAGAACACTGATGCCATGACTTTTCCCGCCAAAGGAATTGTCTTTGCTTTCTTTGGTGGTGGAGAATCAGCACACTTCCACTACTTTGACTGTTGTTTTGTCTCTCGGGTATAGTAGTGCACCCAAGGTTCATTTGTGGTCACAAACTGGCACAAAAATGTTTGTTTGATTCTCCTAAAATGGGCCAAACATTGTTCTAATATGTCCATTCTCATGCGTTTTTGATCCAGCATCAAGAGTCACTGCACCCATCTTGCAGATAATTTTTTCATTACTAATTCTTCAGTTAAAATGTGTTATACACTTTCAGATGACGTCTGGCATGCATGAGCAATTCCACTCACTTTCAATTGGCGATCCTCCATGACCACTTTGTGCACTTTTGCAATGATTTCTGGAGTAGTGACACGTCTTGGCTGACCACAGATCATCATCTAAGCTCTCCCGACCAAATTAAAATTCATATGTCCACTTGGCAACAGTTGACTATGAAGGAGCAGAGTCCCCCAATGTATTCTGTAAATCAGTATGAATGTCTTTTGCTTTCATATCTTTCCTTATGAAGTACTTAATCACTGCTCAAATCTCAAAGTTTTCCATCTTCATGAATCACTACACAGTAACAACAACAGAGCCACATCACTGCCACAGCTCTCTTGCAAGAGTACTGCTGTGGCATGTGTTTACAGGCAACAGTCCAATGAATATCACATGAACAACTCATTGCACTAGTGCTGACCTCTCGTGGTGATTCCAAGAACTTTTCAAACCACCATCATAGTAAAGCAATAATCTAAACACACAGTACATAGGACATATTAGTTCCCCTTACGTATACTCACACAACCTGCTGATAAATACATATGTACACACACTGTTGGGTTGTCCAAAGTGCAAGGTGCTAGGCATGGTTGGTACCTAATGAAGAAACCACAAGAAAGCATAGTTACTGCCAGACACTGTGACAAATGAGTGGGGTCAATGTAGACACATACAGAAGACTTTCCATATGCCATTGCATCAGCATGCTTACACATTTATGAGCAGAGTACCACTCAGCCCAGTCTGCAATCCTCGCCAATGATAACAGCATCATCTCTCTTCCAAGTCAGCAGTGCGATAATTGTATTAGACAGAATTCAGCGTAAATGTTTATTGTCAGTTATACTCTGTGAAAAGAGACTAGTATCTTGTTCTGAGTCAAGTGTTACATTAATGTTCAGTAACAGTTATAAATACTCATGATATTTTGGTGGATATAGATTGCCACAAAGTTAAGTATTTCATCTTGTTCCAGTTGTAATTAAGTGATGTAATGTTTTATGTACAATGTAGGAAAAGATGGTACTTACGGTAAAGATGACATGTTAAGTTGCAGACAAGAACAAGTAAAACATACTTACACATAAGCCATTGAACCAAGCCTTTATTAGAAAAAGAAAGATACACACACACCACTCATTCACACAAGCAAGCACACCTCACACACACATAACTGCCAATTCCTGCAGCTCTGACCAGGATGCATTCTGACCTGAGCTGTCAGAGTTGGCAATCACGTGTGAGGTGTGTTACTTGTGTGAATGAATGGTATGTTTCTCTTTCTTTTTTCAATGAAGGCTGGGGCTGAAAGCTCATGTGTAATTTTATTTTAATTGTGCATGTCTGCAGCTTAAAAAGTCATCTTTATGGTAAATAGTAGTTTTCCGTTACCTATATGGTTTATATTCCTACCTGGAGTTTCCATTGTTTGCTAGTATTTTATATGTAGTAGTATCACTTGGACTCTTCCAGGAGTAAAGCTAAGAACCCACCACTGTACTAAGAAGTGTAATTTCCTACAGTACAAAAAATATCGCTCTACGTCTACACATACGCCTATACTCTGCAAACCACAGTGTAGTACATACCATTGTACCAGTTATTAGTGTGTCTCCCTATTCCATACACGTATGGAGAGTAGGAAGAATGAATATTTGAATGCCTCTGTGCATGCAGTGATTATTCTAATCTTATTCTCATGATCCCTGTGTGAGTGATACGCAGGAATCTTCACTCACTTGATTAAAAATTTGGCACTGTGTGCAAGTTGTTTCCATGCATTGTCCACCCTGGGTTTGACTTGTGTATTTTGATTTCTTGGTGTGTATAGAGTGTTTAACCATGTCTGAGTCACCACAGGAATTATCTAAATGAAGTTAACTTGCAGGTGGAGCACATTGAATGACTGCTGCTCATGTCCAACAGATGATTCTGTTACTACTGCATCAGTTGCACCCATTTCATCCATTCAGTAGTAACAAAGAGAATTGGTCAGAATATTGGGCACAGATGGAGGCCCATGTCACCACATACAACATTACAGGTGTGGCACACAATGCTTGTTTTTTTTCAACAGTCAGAACTGAAGGTAGCATATGTGTTTAAAACTTTGTCCCAATACTCATACAGACACTGTGCATGATGACAAACTTGTTAAGCTGTTCATTGAACATTATGATGCTCAGGTGCATGTCACTACAGTGAAGTTCAAATTTTTCTGTCTCATGAAGCAACCTGCACAAACTTTAAAACAGTGGGTTCCAAAGTTAGAGAGCTTGCAGGACAGTGCAGGTTTAAGGGTACTTTTGGACTCACTTACAGTGATGTCATGATATGTGATGCAATCACAAAAAACTTGGCAGATACATAAATTCACACTGCCATTCTCAAACTGTCAGATCCCAATCTGAAAATACACTCCTGGAAATGGAAAAAAGAACACATTGACACCGGTGTGTCAGACCCACCGTACTTGCTCCGGACACTGCGAGAGGGCTGTACAAGCAATGATCACACGCACAGCACAGCGGACACACCAGGAACCGCGGTGTTGGCCGTCGAATGGCGCTAGCTGCGCAGCATTTGTGCACCGCCGCCGTCAGTGTCAGCCAGTTTGCCGTGGCATACGGAGCTCCATCGCAGTCTTTAACACTGGTAGCATGCCACGACAGTGTGGACGTGAACCGTATGTGCAGTTGACGGACTTTGAGCTAGGGCGTATAGTGGGCATGCGGGAGGCCGGGTGGACATACCGCCGAATTGCTCAACACGTGGGGCGTGAGGTCTCCACAGTACATCGATGTTGTCGCCAGTGGTAGGCGGAAGGTGCACGTGCCCGTCGACCTGGGACCGGACTGCAGCGACGCACGGATGCACGCCAAGACCGTAGGATCCTACGCAGTGCCGTAGGGGACCGCATCGCCACTTCCCAGCAAATTAGGGACACTGTTGCTCCTGGGGTATCAGCGAGGACCATTCGCAACCGTCTCCATGAAGCTGGGCTATGGTCCCGCACACCGTTAGGCCGTCTTCCGCTCACCCCCCAACATCGTGCAGCCCGCCTCCAGTGGTGTCGCGACAGGCGTGAATGGAGGGACGAATGGAGACGTGTCGTCTTCAGCGATGAGAGTCGCTTCTGCCTTGGTGCCAATGATGGTCGTATGCGTGTTTGGCGCCGTGCAGGTGAGCGCCACAATCAGGACTGCATACGACCGAGGCACACAGGGCCAACACCCGGCATCATGGTGTGGGAAGCGATCTCCTACACTGGCCGTACACCACTGGTGATCGTCGAGGGGACACTGAATAGTGCACGGTACATCCAAACCGTCATCGAACCCATCGTTCTACCATTCCTAGACCGGCAAGGGAACTTGGTGTTCCAACAGGACAATGGACGTCCGCATGTATCCCGTGCCACCCAATGTGCTCTAGAAGGTGTAAGTCAACTACCCTGGCCAGCAATGTCTCCGGATCTGTCCCCCATTGAGCATGTTTGGGACTGGATGAAGCGTCGTCTCACGCGGTCTGCACGTCCAGCACGAACGCTGGTCCAACTGAGGCGCCAAGTGGAAATGGCATGGCAAGCCGTTCCACAGGACTACATCCAGCATCTCTACGATCGTCTCCATGGGAGAATAGCAGCCTGCATTGCTGCGAAAGGTGGATATACACTGTACTAGTGCCGACATTGTGCATGCTCTGTTGCCTGTGTCTATGTGCCTGTGGTTCTGTCAATGTGATCATGTGATGTATCTGACCCCAGGAATGTGTCAATAAAGTTTCCCCTTCCTGGGACAATGAATTCACGGTGTTCTTATTTCAATTTCCAGGAGTGTAGTTCTGTTCTATTGTGGAATCTGAAAGTATTGTGGACACAGCTGATGTTCGTTTTGATACTCCATGTATTTATGTTGTTAAAAACACACAAGACACTCAGTCTATAGTTCATGCTACTGTTAAGGTGATTGGAAACAGGGCTCAGACAAATAGTAATCATCAAGATAAAAACTTTCAGTTGTGTGGTACATGAGGCATGCTATAGAATTCAGTGAGCAAGTCTTGTCCTCAACGCTTTTCAAATCATGACAGAAAAACTTGTCCTGGCCATGATGAAAAATGTTTCCAGTGTGATAGGCAAAATGATATTAAAATCGTGTGTTTACAAGGCATCCAGAGCTCAGGCCAGGATTGGCACTGGACAGGCACACAGCTTAAGTGGAGCAATGAACAAGTGCATGTCATGTAGGCATTGCCATTAGAGCTGGCACAGTGAAGTCCCTCCTTTCCACCTTGTGGAAATCTTCTGCTGTAGTACACAGACAGGAGAACAAACTTTTTGTGTACTTAAAAGCGGCTCAAAACACAGTTAAATTTCAGTTAGATACATGGGCATCTTTTTCCCTTATAAATAAAGACACATATGAAAGAATCGGTAGCCCACAGCTTCTTCTGTTTTCTCTGCTTGTAATGGACACAAAACACAGAAACTTTTCATGCCCTCATCAAATTTTTTGTTTTATATACTCAGTGCTAGAAACAGTCCAAAAATATTTCATTTAGACTTATTTGATTTGTTCGACATGTGCATACAAGAGAATGCGTCACAAATTAGTGTTTCCGTGCCTCACACTAATATTTCTGACTCGTTTAAGAAATACAGTGAACTGTTTGAACCTGGTTTAGGAAGAGCTAAAGATTTTTAAGAGCACATTACTGTTAAAGGCAATGCACAGCCATGAGTTTTTTGTGCAAGGCTTGTCTTCCATGCAATATGTGAGCAAGTTGCTCAGGAAATACACTGATGGAACGACAATGGGGTTATACAACCAATTTCTGCAAGTCAGTGGGAATCATATTTGGTCATTCTCAAAATCCATCAGGAGGTTTACACCTGTGTGTTTATTTTAAAACAAAAGTAAACCCACAACCTGTGTTGGATTCCATGACCATAGGAATTAATGAATAGGCTGGGACAGGGCAGATTCTTTTCTAAGATTGACTTAACGTGAGGCATACTTACAGTTACCACTGGACAAGCACTCCAAGCAATATTTTGTAATCAGTAATCACCTGTATTTGTTCCAGTGCTATTTTTCAACAGTTCCTGGAACAATTAACAGCAAAATTCCTTCTTGTACAAGCTATTTGGACAATATTGTTGTCACAAGTCATACACTGCTGAACATTTGGCAGATTTAGGCTGCTTGTTTCAAGTTATTTCTGCAGCTGGCTTAAAGTTCAACAGGAAAAGTGCTCCTTCTTCCATAAAGAACTGGAATAGTTAGGATGTGTTATAAATGCACAGGATGTTCATCCTGCTGATTTGCACTTGACTGCAATTAAATATCAGTCAGCACCATGAAACATTAAGGAACTCCAAGCGGTCATAGGGAAGCTTTTGTATTATATTGAAATCATTGTAAACACTGTGCAAATAGCAGCTCTGCCGAACTGGATGCACCAGAAAGTTGTTCCCTTTGTGTGGTTCCAAGAACATCAGAGGTGCATTTCAGCAATTAAATGATGCATTATTGTGGATGCATCATCTTATGGAATTGGAGCTGTGCTCTCCCATAGAATAGTTTCTGCTGATAAACCTATTGCTTTTGCCTCAAAAACTCTCAACAAATTGCTGTGTAATTACAATCAGCTTGAAAAAGAGGCACTCACCATTATCTATGGTATTATCAAGTTCCACCAATTTGTATGGTCAGAAGTTCTATTTTATCACAGATCATCAGTCTTTAACAGCCTCCTTCAGTCCTTTCAACCCTGCCACCAGGGACAGTGCAAAAATTGGAACACAGCTCCAGCATTGTCTAATTATCAGTATGAGTTGTTGTACAGGCTCACTGCCCAAAATTTGAATACTGACTTGCTGTCTTTGTTAGCTGTCAGTACTGGCACAGTGTTTGATTTGTCTCAGGAATCATATTATCAATTTGATACTCAGGGTTCTGAAAGTCTTTTTCTGACCCAGCTCTTCAGGTAGTTTTGCAATGCATGTGCCATAGATGGTCACAAGGTTTGAAAAAAAATTCCCCACACAGTGGTGCATCATTATTTTAAACATTGTCACCATACCCACATAGTCAGTTGTTCTGCTGTTACATACAGAAAATGGCAATGCATGTGTTGTGATACCCTACTGCCTCCAACAGGAAGTTTTATCTTTATTGCATGTAGGTCATTGGGCTGATTTCATATGAATCAACTTTCCTAACACCATTGCACTTGAAAGGTCACGGATGATCTTATAAAGCAAATGACCTCTCCTTGCAATATTTGTATGTAACATCAATCAGCTCCACCACAATGCTTTTTTTAGTGGTCACATCCATCTAAACACATTCAAGTTGATCTCATGGGTTCATTCTCAAACATATGATGGCTGTTGGCGGTAGATGTATACCAGTACAGTAAATTTCCTTTTGTTGTTACAGTGACACCCACCGCTCCTGCAAGTATGGCATTGTTCTTTTTTTTTTAAGGTCTTTGTTAGATCCTTGTCTCAGACAAAAGACCGGAATACACATCAGCCAATTTTCATCAGTTTTATGCTGCCAACAGCACACACCATGTCAGTACTGCAGCTTTTTACCATCAAGCTAACAGTGAAGCTGAACAGTTCATCTGAACATTCAAAAGTCACATGGACTAACTCCATTCTTCCCACATACAGGAGCAAGCTTTAAATATTTTTCTTTCATCCTAACAGTCCTTGTCATGTGATGGGAAGTCACTGGCAGAAGTGTTACATGATCATTGCCATCATACTCTATTGCATTTTCTGCAGCAGCCAAGGAAACAATTTGTTCTGGCACATCATAAAAAATCTCCGCTGCACAATGAAATGAAATAAGCATTTGGCGTCATTGGCCGGGAGGCCCCTTGCAGGACAGGTACATCCGCCTTGGTGCAGGTCTTATAAGATTCAACACCGCATTGGGCGACCTGCGCACTGGATGGAGATGAAATGATGAAGAAGACAACACAACACCCAGTCCCTGAATGGAGAAAATCTCCGACCCAGACGGGAATCGAACCCAGGCCTGTAGGACGGCACTCCATCACACTGACCACTCAGCTGTCGGGGCGGACAGCTGTACAATGAAGTCTTCTTTAAAGCTTTAGGCAACAAACAGCACTGGGAGCACAGTGTCATGACAAAGGCCTCAAGACATTCTTCATATGCCATACAAGGTTTTTCTGGGCTACCTCAGCCTCACCAGAACCAGCTGCAGTGCACTTACCAAGTATGTCAGTGAATCTGCTGCAGAACTTTTGCCCACAGACACAGCACATTCTCACTGACGTTGCCAATGTTGGCACCCATCCTGCTGTGTGAGCCATTGTCTGTGGAGGCGCTGCCCCTGGACAGCCATGATGGTGCCCACTGGATGTGGGGGTGCACACTGTGGTCGGTTTTTTGGTCAGTGTTCCAGTCACTCGCATGGTCTATATCAGGGTACAGACAGCGAGCTGCCATTGGCTGTCGGTCCAATGTCTACTCATACATATATTTGCATTCAGTCCTTCACCCTGCCATTATCACATAACACAGCACTACATGATGATAGTGCTGAGGTCCAAGGGAGAGGAACGTGATGTTGTCTGAAGAATGAGGTGCTAAGGTAAGGCTGGTATTCCTTGAAGAAACCACAAGTAAGCATAGTTACTGCCAGACACAGTGACGAATTAGCGGAATCAGCATAGACTCGCCCAGAAGAGTTTCGATGCGCTGCCGCCTCAGCGACAGAGTACCACCCAGCCCAGTCTGCGATCATTGCTGAAAATGACAGCATTGTCTCCTTACCCAGCCAACAGTGCAATAAAAGAACTATGCAAAAAAGAGTTTAACGTTTCTGAGCAACTTAATGAACGTCCCAAACTGATGAAAGTCAAACACAGCAATGAAGTGAAAGTTAACAGCGACATCATGAACATTCTAATTGGCGTAACAAGTCTTTTGTGTAAGGAGGGGCTAGTTTTTAGAGGCCATGACAAGGAAGAACATTCCCTGTGCCCTGGAAATTTCAGAGCCATTTTTAAACTTGTACTAAATAGACACGAAGATTTGAAAGCAAACTGGAATAAAAGGCCTATTTCCAGGGATTTTCAAAAACTGTACAGTACAGACTGATTAAATGCAGATACACATTCAAGTTTGGACATAACCTCATTTTATGCCTGCACTGTGGACGAAGGTACAGACATTTCAGACAAGTCACAGTGCCCCAGTTTTTATTCACTGTTTTTCACATGGTTTGAATTTAGTTTTGCAGCGGACCTGTTATTGTATAATATCAGTATCCAAGGATTTCTTTTATCCACGCTTCAGAGCATTTATGCTTTCTTCCACCGGCCTTCCAAACACACAGCAGTTAGCGATAGTGTTGTTAGTAAACGCATTCCTTCCAATCGTGAAACGAGATGGAACTGTGACGCCAGAATAGTATCTATTGCAACTACAAGAGAAGTAGGCGGAATTTAAAAAAAAAAAAAAAAAAACTCCTAAACTATGACTTCGTATTTCTATGTTTCAAAGTATTTTTAAAAACTGAAATGCTTTACAACATTCTTAAGAAACAAACAATGATGAACAGTTTTGCAACAGCTTACATAAAAAAAACTTAAGAAACGTGGATAAATTGATCGTCTTTTTAAATTCCACGGAAGCCTCGACTAATTCGTAACCTGAAACTTCCATGAATAGCGCCGAATCGGTGGATGAAACCACTGACAATCCACTGACGTCAAAACACAAACAGCCGCGCGGGATTAGCCGAGCGGTCTTGGACGCTGCAGTCATGGACTGTGCGACTGGTCCCGGCGGAGGTTCGAGTCCTCCCTCGGGCATGGGTGTGTATGTTTGTACTTAGGATAATTTAGGTTAAGTAGTGTGTAAGCTTAGGGACTGATGACCTTAGCAGTTAAGTCCCATAAGATTTCACACACATTTGAACATTTTTGAACAAAACACAAACAGGTGTGCTTCGAGTTATTGGATAACATCGTAACACAGCTGGAACCAAGACTTTCAACCATGATAAACAATTATTTCATAAATTAGGTGAAGATACTCAGTTCGCCAGCTATGCCCGGCGTTGCTCTGTAGACAGTTTGGATTCATTATTGCGCGTCTTTCAGTCGCTCTCACTCACGTCTAGAACTGGAGCCTATTTTCTTCCCAGCATAAAGAAACATTTCACTCTGTCGTCTTGGGAGTTGCTTGCACGCTGTTGAAAAGTCAGTGCAGCGAATACTTCAAGCCCGGAGTCATGGTATGGCGCTGTCATCGAAAGTTTCGGGATGAAGAAGGATCAGCGAGTTAACTTGTTTTACAAGTAATAACGCTCAAATGCCCAATTTACAAGTTCGTTTGTAAACAAAAGTATTATTATTATTATTATCATTATTATTATTAGCGGTAGTAGTTGTGGTCGTTTTAGTCTTAGCATAGTGCGCGGGAAATGCCGTGGCCGGTTGATGCGTGGGGAGAACGGCAGCGGTGGGAGATCGTTCAAAGCGCTGTAGGGGAAATGAGCGCTGGAGGGGAAAAATGCCGTTCTAAACTGAAGCCTACGCTCAATTTTTTTTCTTTTTTTGTAAATATTAAATGGGGCTGCTCTACTACACACTCGCATAGTGACGAGTCAAAAAGATCTACTATCACCTCTGCTTTCGTTAGTATCTAAAAATAATTCCGCCGAAAATGCAGCGATTTACTTTTCCTTGGCTTGTTAACCACTTGTAACTTTCAGAGAAGAGTCACAAGTGGCGAATTTTGAGTACAACCTACACATTTCTCTCGTTGCCAAGTCAAAATTTGCTTCTATTGCCAAAACTCAGTGGGGTTTACAGTGTTTCAATCAGAAACACATTGTGCAGACACAATTGCGTGAGACTTCTGAAACAGTGGTTTATTAAGATTATTAAGTGAGAAGTCAGTAGCTTATGAAAAAGCACATCCTCGGTACAAAAAAATGTGTATTGTCTTCACGTATGTTGTTCCAAAGCCCATAGCATTTCTCGTTTCACCAGCTATCGATGGCTCTTAAAAGTTACATTCTTTCACCAAAAAAGTGTGTAGTAATTGGAATAACACGGTAAATAATGAAGTTTTAGATAATAAGGATATTGTAAAATACTCTCATCTTTGTGTGCTACCATTTGCCAAAATCTCACTTCGATATTTGAAACCGTTTATGAAATACGAGGAATGTTGTAGATATTTCATTCTGGCTGTATCGCTGGCTCGGCGCGATGGAAAATGAGTGTGGTACCTCAGATCAATTTTCTCTAGGTCAGTGACAGATAGATACCTCTACCTAAGTCTAAAGAAAAATTCAGTATCTTAGCTAAATTTCATACGCAACAACAAATTACCTAATACGCACCGAACGTAAAATCATAGCGACCTCTTCTTTATTCATTGCACACTTTCCCTAATTTTGCGCAGTGCCTTACTTTCACGTAAATATCACAGTAACTATGGCCAATAACGAAATGATGGGAACATTATCATGAAACTGACATATAAAGCTATAAGTAAAGCAAAAATGAAATTTTTTACCGAACAGTTTCTGTAAAATCTTTTGAGAAAGATTGCAGGGAGTACGCCTCCTTTCTGTCATCGCTGACTGGCCGAAAGGTGGAAAATACTTAGTGGCCTCCCCTTCCGAACAAACTAATGGACGCTCCCAGGGCCTTGGACGAAAACTGGTCATTGTACATTGGCCACCGTATCCTGCACGAGCTATTTGTGGTGGTGGTGGTGGTGGTCGTCGTCGTGAGGAATGCTAGGCGTGCATACATCAAAAGGGAAGGAAAGGTGATTTTCCAATACATTTCCTCGCCTTCACAGACTTTAGGCCCACAATCCGCCACTGGTACAATGACTGAGTAGCCCCACATAAGCCATATATTTCCGTAGTCAGTGCTAAGTGACGCTTGAGATGTTATAAAGAGCGATGCCACTGGTCAGTGTATAACTGGAAACGGGGGTGACAAGTTGTGCTGTACCCCGTGACAATCCAGTGAAAGGGTTTGGATTTGGCAAACACCAGGAGAACGTTACCTGTCATCATGTGTTATGTCAACAGTGAAGTGCAGAGGAGGTGTCTTTAAGATATGAGTGTGCGATTATGAAAACGTTAAATGCAAAACCATACAAACACGTTTTACAGCATTATGTAGTAAGTACATTAGAGAAACAATTCAGCGATGATGATTTTTTTTTTTTTTTGTACCTTCTACATCTACACTCACATAACTACTCTGAAATTCACAGTTAACTGCCTGGCAGAAGGCTCATTGAGCCACCTTCAAGCTGTTTCTCCACCGTTTCACTCTCGAACATCGTGTGAGAAATACGAATATTTAAATCTCTCTGTGTGAGCTCTGATTTCTCTTATTTTATTATAGCGATCGTTAACCCTTATGTAGGTGAGGGCCAACAAAATATTTTCACATTTGGTGACTCAAAGTGCAGAAGAGTTCCTCCTGCTGCAACGAAAGGCTACTATGTTTTAAATGGACCTGGGCGTAATGAGGGTCGAAAAAATGGAATTTTTATTCAATAAAATTCTTTGATTCTTCCTGATTCTAAAAATATATACTTTATGTACAGCGCATCACTATTTTCGTGTTTAAAATTCCTGTCAAAAGCAGATGCGGTGCGTGAATGCCTAGCTGTCACACTAGTCAAACACGAACCCTGCCTATAATCTTTCGTTATTTAATTTTGGCGCGGCTGTTGCCATAGAAACTAGTTTGTTCAAAAAAAATGGCTCTGAGCACTATGCGACTTAACTGCTAAGGTCATCAGTCGCCTAGAACTTAGAACTAATTAAACCTAACTAACCTAAGGACACCACACACATCCATGCCCGAGGCAGGATTCGAACCTGCGACCGTAGCGGTTCCAGACTGTAGCGCCTTTAACCGCTTAGCCACCACGGCCGGCGAAACTAGTTTGTGTATTATTGTCGAAGAACATATCGACTGCACTATGAGCACGGATTTATTGCAATTGATCTTTCTGTCGATACAAGTGGATTACTTGAGCTTTCTTATGTTTTTCACGTTCGTTTGTGTTGTAAACTTGTTGTTGTGATTGAATATTTCAACCATTTCCCATCGTAAAATGCGAAAAACGATGTAGCTTAATTTCAGTCGTAAAATTTACGGTAATCAACACCAAGTGTGTTGCCGAAAATCGTAAAAATGAAGAAACTGTTACATCACAGAGAAGTGAAGGTAGGCCTAAACGTTCGCCAGGCAGTGCTTCAAAATGCAAATTCAAACATCGTACCGAAAATGAACAAAATGTTCGCGTTGTAAATAACAGTTACATTTTAAATGGTAAGTGCAAGCTTTCAGAATTGTTTTGTTTGTTGCTAAATGTAAATACTGTAATAGCGAAAATTTTCCTACATTTAGTGAGGAAGTAAGTAAAATTAGAGGCCTATCCAGCAAACTTTCAGTGGAATGTAAAGTAACCAAGTGTACAATGACATCTTTTGTAACATGTGCAACATATAGTAAAGTGAAAATGCGCCTTGCTTATACCATGAGGCATATTGGGTTCAAAATGGTGCAAATGGCTCTAAGCACTATGGGACTTAGCAGCTGAGGTCATCAGTCACCTAGACTTAGAACTACTTAAACCTAACTTAACCTAAGGATATCACATACATCCATGCCTGAGGCAGGATTTGAACCTGCGACCGTAGTAGCAGCGCGGTTCCGGACTGAAGCGCCTAGAACTGCTCTGCCATAGTGGCCGTCGGAATATTGGGAAGGCAAGAAAAGCAGCCCAGATATTTTCTTCTATGATGGATTTCCCACCGCCACTTGTTAAGTTTGAGAGGTATTACAAACATTTGCCTAGTACCCCAATGAAAATCCGTGAACCATCTATGCAGAGGGCAGTGAAAGAAACCAGATATTTGTCAGTCTTCTGATACTGCTGCTGCATTGCATGGTTCTTGGAGCAAGAGATGCCATACATTGCTCAATGGAGTTGCCACAGTTACCTCTGAAGATAAAGGCAAGGAGCTATACAACGAATGTCTGACAAAACACTGCTAACGTTGTGCCAGTAAGGTAAATAAATACAGTTGTGGAAAGAAAAATTTGAGGTTTACGTTGATGGTATGGAAACAAGGAGACAATTGATCAAATACGAGACATGGTGTTTGATACACTCACTACCTTGGTGATAGTAACTTTAAAGGTTTCAACAGAGACGCAGCTGCTAAACCATGTGGTGCAACCGAAACTTAAAAAATTAAATGTGTAGAGTATGTGCAGAAGAGATGAGGTCAAGACTTAGAAAACTCCGCAAGGAGATGGTAGGAAATAACTCTCGGATGGCAAAGCAATTGGTGGACAAGTCAGACTCACCAAATAAGAAACAGAAACCCTCAAGGAATATTATGGTCTCTCCATCGTGAAAAACAGCGAAAATATCGGTGAGATGGTAGAAGCAATTTGGGAAACTTTGTTCACAGAATATCCACTGATGAGCATCCATTGTATGGCCTCTGCCCAAAAGGAAACACTTCATGGTGCATGTACAATAGAGATGAAGCAAATGGACAAAAATTTCCACATGCTCACACCATGACAGAAACTGTTATGGTAGGACTATGACCATTACATAGAGAGCTTTCAGATTCTAAACTTCTGTAAAAATGTTTACATGGCAGAACATAGTTCCTGAATGAAAGCTTCAGTAGGTTTTTTTTAGCATGTCAGCTTTTCATGTTCGTATCATGGCCGCCAATATAGTGACAGAAAAAATCACAACATCAAAAGGTAATTAATGTAAAGTAATGAAATTTTGGGAATACATTTGTTTAGGTAACATATGTAAGAGATTAACATTACAAGATTACGGGTTAATGTAACTGCGAGGTAAGCCATTGCAAATGTGAAATGCTGGTGTACTGATAATCAGTGTAACAGCTAGAATGTTGAATGCAAGCATGCAGATGTGCATACATGGTGTTGTATCAGTGCCAGATATCAGTTTGTGGGATATAACGTCATGCCTGTTGCACTCGACCAGTCAGTTGGGAGATAGTTAATACGGTTTGTTGGTGACACTG
Source organism: Schistocerca serialis cubense (assembly GCF_023864345.2). NCBI lineage: Eukaryota > Metazoa > Arthropoda > Insecta > Orthoptera > Acrididae > Schistocerca > Schistocerca serialis. The sequence continues at coordinate 498,059,954 of NC_064639.1, forward strand.
GAGTTGTCATCCGATGACATCCCATATGTGCTCCATTGCAGACATATCCGGTGATTGAGCAGGCCAAGGCATCACATTAACACTCCATAGAGTATGTAGGCTTACAACAGCACTGTGTTAGTCGAGCATTATCCTGTTGGAAAACACCCCCTCGAATGGTGTTCAAGAATGGTAACACAACAGGTCGAATAATCTGATTGATGTACAAATTTACTGTCAGTGTGGGATAACTACAAGAGTGCTCTTTTTGTCATATGACATCACATCCCAGACCATCTCGTTTCCATTAATTGTAGAACATTAGGTACATTTGTCACAATAATCTTTTTGTACACTAGAGAATATACATACATTATAAATGTAATGTATCTTTAACGATTTGTATGTGACATATTATCGAAGTTGCAATAAATTGATCTGTTCTTTGTGCTGATTAATGGCAGATGTGTACTTTTATAAATTGGTTTGTGTGTACAATCAGTTGGCTGCCATCTTTATTGACAGGAGCATGTGGTATTCAGCTTCCAATGCTAGCCAGTTTGACATGACCAAGTGCACAGGCAGTGACACACACACAGTTTGACAGGCAACACACCACACACACATCCCAGGTCCAAGTGTATCAAGTGTAATTTTACATTGTACATGGTCAACAATTCTTTTAAACTTGAACCATAGTTCTTCTACATGCTCGTGCCCAGAGGTAAGTTTCTGGAGTCCCTATCTGACGTTGCTTTGTTGTGTAGCTTTTTATTTTCGTTAATTATCGGTCTTGAGACTAGTTTGAATCCCTCTCTTGCACCATCCTCTTCATCTTACAGTAGAACTTGCAACCTATATCCTTAGTCATTTGCAGGCTGTATCAGAATCTCTTTCTTCCCCTACTGTTTTTAGCCTGTATATCTCCTTCTAATAACATAGTAGGTATTCACTGCTGATTTCTTAAGACATGTCTGCTCATCTTTTCCTCTCTTCTTGTCAGTGTTTTTCGTATGTTCCTTTCTTTGCCAGTTTTGAAGATAAGCTCCTTATTTCTTATCTTATGCAGGGTGGGTATCAGATAACCTTGAGTTTGAGAATCGAGATACACTTCTGCTGTCAGGCTACACTTGGCCATGAAAGGAGATATCATACTACACCTGAGGCAACTGGGCAAGTTATATTCAAGGTCATCTTCACACTCTCTGCTCTTCCCAGAGAATCCCCACCCCTTTCCCTCTTCTTTGGTCACCCTGCCCCGTCAACCAATAAGTTTCAAGCTACCCCTCTCTCTTCTCACCCGTTATAACAAGAGTAAATGCATGTGATGCATCATTCAAATTCTGTGCACTGTAGTGGAAGGATTGTCATGAAGTGCGAGCACAACCCAAACCAGACTAAGTAAACATGTAAGTACACTTAATTCCTTCCTCTCATAATTAATTGCAATTTACAGTTTTAGCTAATTTGTTGAAACTTCACTGATTTTTGAAATATCTACATCTTCATCCTAAGATACATGTAAATACATTGTTAAACAATTATTGCAGCACATTATTTGACAAATTACACCAACACCCTGAATGAAACAATTTCTAGATTGCTTTATGTAAGGAGAAACACGCTCTTTACAAGACAGTAAATGTTTAACAAATTGTATTGATGTTCTAAGTTAAGTAATTTTTGCAATGCATTATTTAGCAACAAATATGCTTTTGGTGGGACATTAAATAAATATTCCATGTTGAAAAATTTCCATAATGCATTATTAACAATAAACATGCTATTGCTAGGACTTTAAATGTGAAAGAAACACCACAATACGATAATTAAACTAATAAACTATTGCTACATACCAGAGCTACGTTATCCTAACATTACTACTGTGTGTGACATCATAGTATGTGTGTGGCGGTAATTACTTAAAGTTAACACTGTGTCGCAATTGCACATACGCGAATATTTCATAGTTACTTATGACTCTCATGCTGGCATCACACACTATTAATGTAGATTTGATATTTATAAATGTTTTTTATGCAGTTGGTGAGGGTTAATTGTTTTCTATAGTGTGAATTTTTGGTTGTTATTTATAAGTCTACTATGGACACTCTCATTGTGACATCACATACTGATAATTTGGGTAGAAAGTAGATTTCATATTTGTTGTTAAATAATACACTGTGGAAACTGTAAACATCAGTATTGAGATGTATTTTCAAAAATATCATGCTAGTTGTTCAGTGCAGGATATAGACATAATTTATTTTAATATCACATATGTGGTAAGTGGTCAGTCCTGTTTCTTACAAGACTGTCTTTATAGAAAATCAGGCAAACTTGTAAACAGCGGTGGGACATATATTGGTCATGTCATTGTTTTTATGAAAAAAACTGTGATGGTGCACATTAATGACATGGAGATGTGTTAAAGGTATTGTGCAAACTGAATCTGGTCGTGGGTCTGTCTGTGGAAGATATAGTGTAAAGTGCATTGCTCACATTGTTCTTCTACCTACATTTGAAGAAAACTGCTAACTGTTTCCTCCAGGCTAACCTTACCACAGTGATGGATACAGAAGTAGTGTGGGAAGCAGTGTGAAACATGGAGATAGCGGTAATACAGAGTGTATCCTGGGAAGTTGTTGTTTATCAAGGTTGGGTACATAATCTCCAGCTTGGATCTTGCCTTGTGATCAATGCAGCTCTGCTAACTACTTCTTGCTGCCTGACACCTACCCTATGTTGAGCAGCATATGGACGATTGCTGCCTAGTGTGTGAGAGACATTCTACTTCACACTCGCTTTCTCTCCATTGAGTGCCTCAGATGTTTTTGACAGTTTCTGGCGACTGTGATGTGTTGCTCCCTATACCTGACTAATACCAGCATTTACATTGCTAATTCCCCCTGCCAGCAGCTGGGATGTAGGTGGAAGACATGCAGCACCAGCCATCAATAGTGTCAGTTAGTTCTGAGCAGGCTAGCTAGGGAGATTTGTGGCAATGACATTATGTTCAGGCCTCCACATCGCAGCATTCTCAGTTTTAAATAAAGTTTTCAGTTTTAAATAAAGTACATTTCTCTATCCATTCCTATCTACATCACACTAATATAGCAGGGGCGAGATTCTCACAAGTGTTTGCACCACTGTGGTATTTATTTATCGAAGGATTAGGTGTATTAGTAAATATATCACACTGCACTATTCGTTATATATCGTATTTATATGCATATTTGGTTGACAGTCCTGGAACATCCGAGGAAATAAGTGAAACTGTGTAAAAATTACTCAAAATTTGTACATAGCAATGGGTAGTATATCTTGTGCTTGCCTCTATGCAAAGCATGAGGTTTTCCCAAAAAAGTAATGCACATGATGCGACAAGCTCTCCCAAGCTTTGTTATTGATTGCAAAAATAAGTTCAGTTGTGTGATATCAGCCTTGTCGAGTGATTAATTTAGGTTCAAGCCAGAAGACAATGTGTAAGTCGGCTTGGTAATGCATAGCAACATAGCAGTGCACAGGATTTGCCTATGGAAAGCTGGCAGAAGATAAACAAAGGGCTCTAGGTAATTTCATGCATGCAGAAAAGTGATATCCAGGGAGTAACGATTAAATGCACAGAGCTTCCGATTATCAGAGTCTGTGCTGAACTGAACTGATGGCACAAATTGCATTCTAAATCTGGTATCAGTTGGCAGAGAGGTGACATGATAAAACATGTGCCCCCACTGCACTATGTAGGCTCCTCTATGAACACACTGGACAATGATGATACTAGAAACTTATGGACTCTAAATAATTAATAACCAAGTGATTTGATGGACACTATCCACTGAACAATGTTAGTCCACGAACAGTTTTTAGTAATTTGTGATTTAAAGTCAATTAAGTACATTGACCCTGAAAACAAAGTCTTGGTTACCATAGACATTGCAAGAAGCCATTGTGCTACACATGTAGTCCAGAGGATTATTACAATTTTTCATTTCAGTGTGAAACTTAGCTGTTTCATGCCAATGTTGATTCCAGAACTAAGGGGTTTTCAAGTTACGTTTCACTCCCTATGCAGTTCCAACCATTTGCTTATTCGAAACTAGGCCTGGATTACTACTATCAACGTCAAAGTGACCATTGTAACTTGTCAATGAGATTCTTTCTATTAACTGAATAAATGTTATCTTTCATATGTAATAAGGTATTACATGTGACATATGTTCTGGGCCATTCCATTCTGTCCATTCCTATGTAAAAATCGTTTGGAGAAAATTATTTGGTGGAACATACAGTTCCCACAACACCAACAGACTTCTTTTGACTGGAATGCTCTCTTTACCTGTACTAGTCTACGATTTATCTCCTCATTGCTTCATCTAACCTGTTTTTTTGTTGTTGTAAAATTCCTTTAGTTTGTCTATTTTGTGGTTACCAATTTCGGTGTTAAGTTGAGCCTAACAACGTTTCTACTACTACTCATTATTTTTGCTGTCCTTTCATTCACTCTCAGTCTACAGTATGTGCTCATTGGACAGTTCATCCTCACTTTCACTAATGACAGAAATGTCATCACCAAATCTTATCACTGATATTCTTTCACCTTCAACTTTAATATCAACCATTTTCGTTATTGCTTCTTCAGTGTTTATATTGGACATTAGTGATGAAAGACTATGTCACTATTCAATCTAAGGACTTCATTCTTGTCTTCCACTACTATGGTTTCCCCTTTCTGCTTGTACGTATTTTGTATTACTCATCTTTTGTTACAGCTTGCTCCCATTTTCCTCAGAGTTTCAAACATCTCGCACTATTTTACATTGATGAACGATTTTTCTGGGTTAAAAAGTCCTATGAATGTGCCTTGATATTTTGTAAGTCTTACTTCCATTACCAAGTGTAATCTCAGAATGGCCTGTCTGGTTCCTTTATCTCATCGAAAGCCAAACCTGATCATCATCTAACAGAGTCTCAATTTTCTTTTTCATTCTTCTGTGTATTATTCTTGTCAGGAACTTCAAAGCATGAGCTGTTTATGCTGATTGTGCTGTAGCTCCCACAGTTATTTCCCCTTGATGTCTTTGGGATTGTGTAGATGATATTTTTCGAAAAGTTTGATCGTGTATCTCCTGTCTCATAGGTCCTATGTACCATCATGAACATTCATTTGGTTGCACTTCTCCCAATAATTTTAGAAATTCCAAAGGAATATTACCTTTATTGTATATGTTATTTTATTACGAATTTCCAATGCTCTGTTGAACCGTGACTCTAGCAATGGATCCGCTACATCTTCCCTATCGACTCCCAATTCTTCTTTTATCACATCACCAGGCAAGTCCTCCCCTTGTAGAGGCCTTCAATGTACTCTTTCGACGTATCTGCCTATTTCTTAGTGTTTAACAGTGGAAATCACATTGTATGGCTTACTGGATGTGTAAATCTTCCTACTTCTTTTAGCTGTGTTACATTTTACAGTTATCATTTTTGTTACAGCTGCCTCATGATCACTGATACCAGTGTGAACATGGTCATCCTGTAAAGAATCAGTTCCATTTGTTGCCATTAGGCTTAATATATTTTTGTCATAAGTGGGCTTCTGAACTGTGTATTCTAGATAGTTTTCAGGCATTTTGTAATGTTTAGGAGGATGTCTTGTCATATCCAGCTCTTACAAATCTGCAACTTTTCCGTTTGATTTACTGATAATTTATTCTTCTCCAGTGATAATGGCATGGTAGAGGATCACACTCACTAGCCAACTATGTGTATCCTCATGTGTTCAGTTATGTGTGGAAGTAAGTATGGTGGTCGACAGAAAGATCCAGTTACAAAATTATGTCCATCCTTTATAATGGCCTCTGCCAAAATAATCTCACATGCATCTTTGTTTTCTATCTCGATGGATCTGAGTTTCTTGCCTGCTGGAACAATTTCGTCATCTCCATTTCCCAGCAGTCAGTCATAAGATTTTAATTGTTTCATTTGTGGGGGCCATTTCTTTGAGTCTGATGCTGACACATCTGGGTCTACTACAGCTATCATTATCTAGATTCGATGGAGAGCTGCCTAAGCCTTTTTTTTAAAATAAAAGCCTTGTGTGGAGTCCACAAATGTTCAGCCACCAGTGTAGTCGTTTCTGATGTGTAGTGCATCTTGATCCTACTCACAAATGGTGTTTTTTAACTGTATAGATTTATTCATAACAAACCTATTGCATATTTAACAAACCTGTGTGCAATGTGCTACATACTGTCTATGTATTTTCTACATGGCGTGTGTGATACAGTCATAATGGAACAGTATGTATAACAATAAGATTTTTTGAAAATCAGTAGATGACAGTCTTAACTATTGAAACTGGTCATTACAAATAAATATCATTGATTATAACTTGGCTAGTAAAAGTTCTTTGATTTTTATCTTAACACTAAGTACAGTAAGAAATCGATTAACCATCACTCTTTAAACCGTCAGTTTCTGTTAACCGTCACTGCTGTAACAGCATAATAATACTGTTATAACAGAATGCTCTAGAGTGCAGTGATGCATTCACTTTGTTTATTTACTCTATTTTAGTGGGAAGTGAATGTACCTGCCCACCACAGAATGGTACATAAAATATGATATTCAGTTGACGTGCTAAAACATCTCCCCCTTTTCTTGTCTTTGTCTCACTTGTGAGTCAACAATCACCACTGTATCGGTTTCCAGTTGTGGCGAGAAGACTGTAATTGTCGCAGTGTATCTAGCGGGCTGTGCCGTGTTAAGTGTTTTCCACTTGAATAAGCTTTATTGACTAATATTTTACACTACCATATTTAGTGATACAATGACTTAATAAAATGTCTGAAAACCGTAAACGTGTTGTTTTAGGACTAAATCAAAAACTTGAAATTATAAAATGCTTAAGAAAGAGCGAAACTGCGACAAGTGTAGCGCTGATTTATGGTATTGTAAGAATGACAGTTAACGATATAAAACGTGATGCTGATAAAATAGAACAACATGTGTCAACAATGCAGAGCAGGAGGTGGAGGTGTGCGAACAAGAAAGACAATGAAACCTGCAAAATATTATGAATAGGACACTGCAATGTACCGATGGTTTATACAAGCAAGAAGTCAGGGGATCCACTTTCAGGGCCTATAACAATGGCCAAGGCTATTGAAATGAACAACAAACTTTTAATGCAAGTATCGGATGGCTCGATAAGTCTAAATTTCGTCATGGCATTCGCCAACTTGATATCAGTAGAGAAAAACTCAGTGGGGATAGCTCTGTAATTAATTGTTCTGGGAACAATTTAAAGAAAAAATGGATGAATTGAATTTTCTTAGGGAGCATGTTTACAATTGTGATGAAACTGGGCTTCATTGGAAGGCTTTACCACAAAAGACATTATTAGCATCACACTCTGAAAAAGCTGCTCCAGGTTTCAAAGTACAACATTGAAATAACTAGTTTTATTTGCTATTACAATCTTGTTTAATTTGTTTTCGCTCCGAAATATTATTATATTACTGTGAGAGTGATATGTGTCTATATATAATATAATTGATTGAGGTTATGTTTTCGAGGAATACAGTGTTTCTGTTATCCATCTATTCGCTCAACCGTCATGACCACGGTCCCGAAGATGACAGTTAATCGAGTTTACACTGTACTTAACTTTGAATTTACCCAACTAATACTAATATTTTCATTTTAGGATCTGTAATGATACAGGGACTGCAAGTTCCTTCTTAAATCTGAAGCTACAACAACCAAGAAGGGGGTTTGTGTGTATAAAGACAAAAGGTGCTGAAATAATGTTTACTGATTGCTCAAGATAACTTTGTTGCGAGGTTATGTTCACAAACGAACTAATGCAACAATTTTGTAAACAATATTAATGTGTAGTAAAGACCATACACACTTTTGCTGAAGTGGGAAACTATATGGGACATGATATACCAGTTATAATTTGCACACAACTTAATATTACAGTGCAGCTGTTGGATTCCTATAAGAAAAGTTTACATCACAATTGTTAAACCTAAACACTGAATCAGAAGGAAGAGTTCAATGGTTGGAAAAAATGTGCAAATGTAAACACTGACTTAGAACAAATGGATCAGGGAACAGAGAAAAACGGGAATATTACACTAATAGCATTAGTACCTGCACTGCAATTATGGAAACCGATTTTTTGAAAAGATATTTTGGTAAAAGTTCACAAAATACACCAATACAGCTCACAATATATTATGAACTACATTGTGCACAACACCCATAAGGGATCCGAATTTCCTCAAAATATATATTTTATCATGTAAATACCATTGAAGTTAGGGAATGATTCCTTGTGTGTGAGGATACAGTTGCTAAAATTTTCTAAGAAGTGCAAATTTAGTTTAGAATTGATTTTAGAGGCCTGTAGTACTAATGTTGCGTGCCTGGCATCTGTAAATTATCGAAAATATAAACCTACAATATATCATGACATACATAAGCCTAAGCATAATCAGTGAGATATTGAGGGAAAACGACATGAACAGCAAAACTGAATCTAGTATTCTGACTCAGCCCTATGCAACACATACAATGTAGTCTCTCACAAAGGAATTTCCAGAAGTCAGCTTATACCAGGTATCTACCCCAGTAGCAGTCCGACTCATTTTCTCCTCTGTTCGGTAGATATTTGCAATTTGTATTTGGAATCAGCCTAAACACATACTACTCATCATGTCTTTCACATGACACCCATTGTAGACGGAAAGCATTGGATTCCTCCCCATTACAAGCAAAATGAATTTTAAAGCGGAAATTTACGTGTCCATTCGATTGTGTGGGCTCATATTACACCAATGCGTTACTTATTTTATCGATATGTATTAACACGGACAGTAAAACCCACAGAATTATTAAAAACCGCAGTCATAAAATAGAATGATTTATCAGTACACCAGCAATGGCAGGAATGCCCTGATCCGCGCTAATTGCTACCACCACGCAGCAGTGTATATATATGGAGTGAGTATAGCCTACCATGTATGTTCTCAACGTCATAACGGGCTAGTCATGCGTTTTGGGACGACGCTGCTTGTCTACAATTTGCGATAATATCGAAACTTGAATATTACTCGTATTCACCTATTTTATATATGTTTCTGCACGTTTGAATTTTAGTGACACCTATCATAGAGTATTTTCGTTGCTACGGATGTAAAGAGAAGTATATGAAAGGAGCAGTAGCCTAGTTACCATAGAGCTAAGTGGGGCAGTGGCCTGGAGCCCTCGAGGTCAATGGGGCCCTCGGCCTCCATGACCAACGTTAGAAAAAGGTATTTATCTTAGTCGTATCAAGAATTTTCGACTTTTAAATTGCTGGTCTCTGACCAACAAACCTAGAACGGCGCGAATTGAAATCACAAAAATCTCCCCAACCTCTAAATATAATAGGGTGTATTGCTTGTCCGCAGACCTGGGCTCCGACGCCATTTGATTTTTGTGTGTTTAAGTCGGAGTTGACATGGCTGCCAATCTTTGCGAACTAACAGTGAGTGGCGCTGAATTACTAACAGCGTGTTTGACAATACGATGTGCGACTACAATTTTGATATGAAGTCTCTACTGTGGATTATTACAGAACACTGTTACTGTCACGTGTCATTTCTTACATCGAAAACGGTGGGTACTCCGCGCGAAATTGCAGGCATAGTCTGACGTAACGTTCGCGACACTTCGCCTCAATTTTGTTGTCTACTGAGTCATCAGCGCTCCAAGCGGCCAGTAAGTAAAACTGTCGAGTTCAGCGCGATCGTGAAAGCGAAATCGACTGGTAGTTGATAATTTTGATTTGTACAATGGTTTATACAAACAGGAGCGTCCGTGGCACAATAAATTGCAGCAACAACAAGAAGATACCACATCTGTCTTTTTTTTTTTTTTTAGATTTCCTAATGATCCTGAGAGGTATATACCATCATGAGACAAAACTTATCAACAGGATTCTCTTGCAAACTACAGGTGTATTAATGATTAATGTTTTTTTTTTAGTAGCAGAAAATGCCTAGTGAGTAGCAGACGAGAAGATCTTATGAAAAAAAAGATCCTGTTTATCTTTATAATAATGTTAAAATTTGTTCGCTGCACTTTGAACCAAACCAGTTCGTGAATGTAGACAATAGTAAACTCTTATGGAATGGAGTACCCACACTGTTTCACATCCTTAACGAGCTACCTCAAGTGATAATGTAGAGGAAACTGCCACAAAGGGTCGATAATCTACCTAAAGCTCTAAAATAGTACTATGGCACAGAAGCAGCCAGTTCAACTTTCCATATATCAGTGTCAGATTCATCTGAATCATCAACACAGATCTGCTTTGACGATTAAGTGGTTAGATTAAGAGCAGTTATTCGTGTCTTGCAAAAGCCTGTGAAGTGTCAGAATGTGCATATCGCTAGACTTCTTCCAAACTATTATAAGACAAGGAAAATGCCTTTCATTTTAGGTACAGACAGCAACAGGAACTGTATCAGAAGAATCCCGAATGGAGAAGGAAAAACAAATTTTGAGGACTATAGGATCCCTATATTTGAAAAAAGATGTCCTTGATTTGTTGTTAAGCCAGCAAGATGGAAAGATGAAAATAAACTATTTGCTCTAACTTTATTATATTAAAGCACTCAGGCATACAGGTTTTGTCAGAATGTTTTTGCTTCCATCAGTGCGTACATTAAAGAGGGATGTGGAATGCACACAAATAAAATGTGGGATAAGTGACTAAATATTCCACCTTTTAAAGCAGAAGGTAAAGCATTTCTCTGATACTGATAAACTGGTGCAAATGTCATTGGTTGAAATGTCTCTAACGGCAGATTTAACAAATGACAGCAGTCCTGACAGTGTTATTGTGTAAGTAGGCTGTTTATGTTTTCTTATTGGCAACGTTACGTAGCGCTCTGTACGAAAATCACTGGCTGTGCTGTGTGCAGTCTGTGGCTAGTTTGCATTGTTGTCTGCCATTGTAGTGTTGGGCAGCGGCAGCTGGATATGAACAGCGCGCAGCGTTGCGCAGTTGGAGGTGAGCCGCCAGCAGTAGTGGATGTGGGGAGAGAAATGGCGGAGATTTGAAATTTGTGCATGAACTGCTATATATATTATGACTATTAAGGTAAATACATTGTTTGTTCTCTATCAAAATCTTTCATTTGCTAACTATGCCTATCAGTAGTTAGTGCCTTCCGTAGTTCGAATCTTTTATTTAGCTGGCAGTAGTGGCGCTCGCTGTATTGCAGTAGTTCGAGTAACCAAGATTTTTGTGAGGTAAGCGATTTGTGAAACGCATAGGTTAATGTTAGTCAGGGCCACTCCTTTGTAGGGATTTCTGAAAGTCAGATTGTGTTGCGCTAAAAAATATTGTGTGTCAGTTTAAGCACAGTCGTGTACAAATGTTCAAAGGGGACGTTTCATATGTCGACCCTTAGCCGAGGATACCTCACTGGAATCTTCTGATTTTTTCTTGTAGTTTGTGTATTTAGTGTAGCTTTTGTTTATTGCTAGCACGTCATTATAGAGAGAATTTCCTTGGTAGTTGTGGTTTTCAATTGTTGTACAGTAAAACAGTTGTGGCACGCATGTAGATTTGCACCAAGTATTTCGCAGCTGCGCTTGCAATTAACTAGATATTATTTTCAGTGCTATGTTAATGTGTTCCCCTATTTTTGCTCTTCAAATTGTGTTTTTCTGTGCTGTCGTGTGAAATATTGTGACAATAATGGCGTGTGAAAAACGTAACACTAGGCTCCAAAGTAAACTGAGAAATGACAGTGAAGACGAAAGCAGTTTGTTAACGCCATCATGTAATGAATTAACTAATATTCAAAGTAATAATTTGGTAACTGTGCGTAGGGAAATGGAGCGAGCGTCAAATAATGGTGTAGACAGTGAAACAGGTAGTAAACAGGGAAGCACTATCGATCGATCGGTCGGCAACATCTCGCCTCAGGAATCGGGAATGACAGAACACAATATTGCAAATACTGTAGACTCAGGTTTTGAGTTCTCACCGTTTTCTCAAATGAGTCAAGACACATTTTCCACTTGTCAAAATGTGAATGTTGCCGGTGCAAATTCACTGCCGAAAAGCACTGAGGAACATGTTTCAGACACCAGTGCATTGTTATTACAGTTAATGCAACAAATGGGACTGTGAGAAAATTTTAGCTTTTGACCAACATTGTATCAATAAGTGTGTGCATTTGATATCTTTGTTATTGTAATTATGAAAAATTTTATCAAATCATTATTGGCCACTGCCCAAGACAATTTGTAAAATTATTTGTGGGGAGCATGGGGGCTATGTAAGTAGGCTGTTTATGTTTTCTTATTGGCAACGTTACGTAGCGCTCTGTACGAAAATCACTGGCTGTGCTGTGTGCAGTCTGTGGCTAGTTTGCATTTTTGCCTGCCATTGTAGTGTTAGGCAGCGGCAGCTGGATATGAACAGCGCGTAGCGTTGCGCAGTTGGAGGTGAGCTGCCAGCAGTGGTGGATATGGGGAGAGAAATGGCGGAGATTTGAAATTTGTGCATGAACTGCTATATATATTATGACTATTAAGGTAAATACATTTTTTGTTCTCTATCAAAATCTTTCATTTGCTAACTATGCCTATCAGTAGTTAGTGCCTTCCGTAGTTTGAATCTTTTATTTAGCTGGCAGTAGTGGTGCTCGCTGTATTGCAGTAGTTCGAGAAACCAAGATTTTTGTGAGGTAAGCGATTTGTGAAACGCATAGGTTAATGTTAGTCAGGGCCACTCCTTTGTAGGGATTTCTGAAAGTCAGATTGTGTTGCGCTAAAAAATATTGTGTGTCAGTTTAAGCACAGTCGTGTACAAATGTTCAAAGGGGACGTTTCAATTGGATTTGAGGACTTGGAGTTTACACGCACAGCATATTTCTCCCACTATTTGGCAGTTGCTTAACCTATCTACAATAATGTAATGTGGTAACAGACGACAATATCTAAAACACAGTAGGCCTATGGAACGACAAATGGGGCGTCGATCCCTTTTGGACATAGAGGTACATGTCTCTGTGCTTCTTACATGTGAATCTGTTTGTTTATATTCTTTTGATATCAACGTGGGAGGCTGCAGTTCTATATAATATCACAAGTGTTTCTTCACAAATATGTTCTAGCTTGCCAACGGATTCATGATTTTTTATCCCTATTTGCGCATTTTTTAGAATCATTTGTAGAAACATCTACGTAATCTGTTATTACACAAACTCTTGGAGACAAAAAAATAATTCGAACATTTCGTAAATCACGTAGGAAAGGTATGCAAAACAAACATTATGCTTATGACGCATCTGACATTCTCCTTTCTCCCAACTTGGAGCGCTAGTGTCGCTTCAGCTGTCAAACAGTAACAACTTTTACAGCAGTAAGTGTTGCGATTGTTACATTAGACTGCGATTGCAGGTCGTGCAAAGCACCGTCCTTTTCTCGCCATGTCTGCCAAGACCTAGCTCCGCATGGCCTCAGAATTCTCCTCAGCACCATGGTGCACATCGTAGCTGGCAAGCAATAATATGGCCTTAAGCATAGTAACGCAACTGTTTGTGTAGGGAATTCTGCTAAGCGAATGATTCATAATCATAGATCCCGATAAGTGTGGTAACCAATTGCACTCTAAATTTCATAAAAGTTGAAGAGAAAATGTGGATCTTGGTCTTGGGTAGTTTTGTGGACTCTGCAAGTGATTGGCTCGTCATCAGTGCAGCAAATAGAAACTCCAGTGCTCACCTGTATCGCTGTATCAATTAGATTCAGATACCAAGGGAGTTAAAAGATATTCGGATGAGTTAATGATGGTACATACTGCCTTCAGTGGCTTCACTTTCTTTACCTTCTCTTTTTCTGAACTGACATATGCTTTGGACCTGGATGTTTAAGTGCGCATTTTCGAAGTTTTGCAATATTTTAATTCATTGTCTTAAAATCAATTAGCATTTGCTGTTTTGTTGCTTCTCTGTTGGACATCCTTTCTACAAATGATCTGTGGCAGTTCACACAACTATGAGTTAGCTAGTACATCTCGGGCCCTCAGCACAAATATGCTGGTAATATGTATGCGTTTGTGAGATTTTTGGGTATTATCAGCAACATTGTGGCACAACTTCTCTTATTATCATCTTACTTGTTTGTACTCGAGGGGTCATGTGCTTTAAGCTCGACATAAACAACAGGCCAATGAGGTAACAGCAAACGAGGAAGTATTCATAGTGCAATGTATACCTCAGGTTTAACTTATAAAGTCAGTGCAGTGCAGTGAGTATTCGACTCGAGCAAATATGCGTATCCGTGCATTAATAAATAAAGACTGTTTGGCTTGTAAGTTTTTGTTGAAGTGAACTAAAATCATGGATAGAAAAGAAACCCAGTGGTGTGTTTAAGCGAAAACAAAATCATGAAAAAGAGAGTAAACAAAAATTGACTAAAATTGACAAATATTTTACTCACCTTCTACAATTATTTCCTGCCCAAACATTCGTGTTGATTGTGACTCAGATAGTGTGATATCTGTTGAGTAGCATATTGAAGACGGTTCGACAGTAATTGCAGTTAAAAACACCCCCAGCCACGACGACGCCACTGGTCATGTTGCTGACAGCTGCACGGCTTATGAACCAGCAAAAGAACCATTGACCTATATGCTCTTCATCTTCCCATGACATAGGAAACAGGACTTTCAGTGATAAAGAAATACGTCTAATTCTTGCAACGAGGCCGTTAGTGCCTTCAGGACCATTTCCCCACCAGAACAACAGGTGTTTTTCAAGTTGTACTATGTTTCAGTTTCTAAGTGTTGACCAGTTAATTGTTTTTGGCTGTGTGGTTCCAAACTCTTAGATGGTGCCTATTGTCAAATTTGCTGGTTGTTTGTTTCACGAAGGGATAATGTATGGGTTATGCGTGACTGGGACTGGAAGCTCTTATTAGAAAGAACTAAAGAACACAGTTTCTCAAGTGCCCACATGAAAACATGTGCTGTGTACAGAGTTTGGAAAAAGAACAATACCATCCACAAGGAAGCAAAAAATGAAATTCGGAAATAAGAGTAACTTTGGAAATAGGTTCATACAAGGTTATTCGATATCATACTTCCCCTAGCAAAAAGTCTATTGGCTTTCAGAAGACATCTAAAGAAGTTAAGTCAGGAGGAAGGATACCATGGCTATTTTCTGTCCACTTCTAAGAAATTTTTTTAACATTTTACTTTTTTGTTTTTTTCTCTATTGTTTACAATTGAAAAAAATTTTTAAATCATACTTTTTTGTTCTTATAATCTATAAGGTATGTGTGTCAAAAATTCAAAATGAAATAATTAAGCACTTTGGGAACAAAATGGGAAAAAGCTTCTAGAACGAATTAGAGCAGCACCGTTTTTTTGCTAAGGGCACCACACAGGATGTGTCGAAGGTACATCAGCTAAGACCTTTGTTCTTGGATAAGCAGTAATAACCAGATCAGTAAATGGACAACCAATCGATATAGAAGTAAAAGAACTATTTATAAGCTTTTATGCAGTCATCAAACATGGCACAGGTGACTAAACTATTTTTTATTGACAATATTCTTCATTTAAAAAGTGTGTGGGTCAAGGCAATGATGGGGCCAGTGTGGAGAATGGTGCTTACAATGGTGTACAAAAACGAATTAAGAATATTCAGGCAAATGTGGAGTAAGTACATTGCGCTAGTCATAACTTGAATTTTGTGATAAATAATCTTGTTAGCAGTTGTGTGGAAGTACAGACTTTTTCGCAAAAATGCAAGATTAACAATTGTTTTCGGGAATAGCCTTAAACATTGGGAGCTACTGTCGAAATTCACTGGTGAATCAGAAGACATTCTAAGAAATTCAATCTAGTCTAGTAGACTTAATAGAATATCAGCAATTTATAATAGGAAGGCATTATATGAAACAATACTGCAGTATTAAAACGAAACTGCTAAAAATCGAGTTCATATTCCTTTGTGGATTCGTGCACCAAATATTGAATGAGGCTACTTATGCATCCAAAATTTTACAGAAACGCTATATCGATTTGGACAAGGCAAGTAGAGCTTTAGCAGATATTAAAGCAAAATTGACATTTTCTGGAATTATTTAGAATCATTCAAGTGCAAAGCCTATGAGACTGCAAAAAATATGACCTAGATCCCAGTTACCACGAAAAGCAGCAAATGAAAATTAAAAAACATATTGATGAACTAGGTTCTGACCAATCATTTCGAAACAGGGAAGAGATATTTAAAGTTAATATTTGCAAAAATGTACTAGACACAATAATAACTCAGTTAAATATACGTTTTATAGGCATGACTGCAGTCTGTCAAACATTTAATTTCATAACACCATCATTTTTGCTCAGTGTAGATGAAGCAACTTTATTACAAAAAAAGTGATCAATTCCAAAACAAATATTTTGATATAATAGGCCCTAATTTTTCATTTCAAGTTATTAATACTTATCACGTTGTGCTACCTAAACTGGCTCCAACATGAACTGTTCGCCAATTATGTAAGGAAATTTAACTAAATATGTAATGCTAGAATGGGACATTATGGAAGTGTTTGCCACAGTTTTATCATTTTATACAATACCTGTCACTTCCGCAACAGTCGAAAGCTCATTCAGCAAATTAAAAACAACCAAAACTTATTTAAAGAACATTATGGTTCAAGGTTAATTCTGACATTTGGCACTCACAACAATAGAAAACCAGGCTGGGTCAGATCTAGATTTAAGGGGGGTAGGATGGCAAATGGGCCATCTTGGAGCAGGAGAAACACCACAGGACATTTTACTTTCCACCAGTGTGCGATTTGCAGGGGGGGATGGAGGGGATTTCCCCCCCTCTGCATCAGACCAGCCACTCCTCTGGTTTTAGTTTATGCATCCCAATCTGGGATGTTTATTTCCCATGCACTGGAGTTAAACTTTACATATAATTTAAATTTGTGGAGCCGAACACTGAAAGTTTTTAATACAGTCTTACTATTAATATGTTTCCTTATTAATTTTGAAAAAGTGTTATGTAGTAGTAAGCATTTCAAAACATTTAGAACTAAATCATCATTCTCATGTTGTCATTGTTGCTTTCGTCTAATGTGCATCATCCGTGTACTTGCGAGCTTGCGAGGGAAGTAGTGTGGAAGTCATACTGCAACAGTCGTACTGCAGAGTTGGGTGAGCTGGGGGCTGAAATTCCCACCCTGGGCCCTGGCACAGGATGGTGACCGGCCCAGTACCTGTGTGAACATTTACCGTTAGGCCACCTTTTGGCAATGGTATGGCGTGGACTAATGCGCCTGGGATGAAAGCACAAAGTAGTGCGAAGTGAGCAACAATACCTACCAGACGGGACCCAACAGTCTGACTTCGCTACCCGTGAACCACGTGGGTGGAGCTTAACACAGGCTCCCCAGCATCGCTTACTCCAAATTAATTGGTGCCGTTCGTTTGTTGCCTCGCATCCGCCAAACACATGGCGTCCTTCACACGTTCCTGCTTCAGTAGCTTCATTAGTGAGCTGAGTGTGTCCGGGCCTGTAAGAACTACGGAATTTCAGGATGTCATTCAAACAAGGAAAAATTTCTGATTTCCTTAAGAACAGTGCATTACCTAATACGTGTACAAACTCTGACTGTCAGGATACTAACAGTGGTGCTAAAAGAGTTAAAATAGACAGTGAATGTAAAAAAGAAAACGGTAATGATGGTGCTAATACAGGGGAAGAGACTAATCTCTGGTGACTGAAAATTGTGACACATCTCAAGGTAGGAAATGAGATTATAGTAGGAAATTGTGTTGCCTCATCACGTTTTCAAACCTACAAAAGACTAAGCCACGGCTCTCCGTAAATGACAAAAACTTGGTAATATGCACAGTGTGTTCACAAGTTCGTGAACTTAAGGTGGAAAGCAGTGACCGTGTGCGTATCGATAACGCGTTTTTAGCTGGTGTTTCTGCTAATAACGCCAAAAAACTAAATGATAAAATCGGGGGCCATGCAAAGAGTAAATCACACATGAAGTGCGTAGAAATTATGAGTATAAAATAAAATAAAAGTTTATAAAAATGCTTGCGCGAAAGTGAAAAGTTGTGGGGATAGAGCATCAAGAAAAGTAATCACAACTGCTCCGTTGTTCAGATCTGCATATGCAATAGCTAAACAGAAATTATCATTCAAATCGTATCCTGCAGTAATCGAAATACAAAAGCTTAATGGTTTATCAGTCAGTAATATGCTTCATTCTGACCATGCATGCCGAAATATCATTATGTTTGTAGTAGAAGAAATGAAAAATAATCTTGCTCACTTCCTTGTAGAATCGGATACAAACTTTAGTATCATGATGGACGAAAGTACAACGGTTTCCAATAAAACTTGTTTAATAATATACTGTATTTATGTTTGTCCTTTGAGGGAGTTGCTTGCAATTATTTTTTTGACATTGTTGAATTAGAAAGTGGGACAGGAGAATGCATTTTCAGCACACTGTTAGAAGCTCTTGAAAAGTATGGCATTACAAATGACATACTAAAAAAACACCTTACAGGTATCGCAACAGATGGTACCTCAACAATGCTTGCACCTTACAAAGGTGTAGTCGCTCTACTGTGTAGTCATTTACATAAAGATTTAACTGTCGTTCACTGTATGAACCACAAAATGGAATTAGCTGTCCACGATGTTATGAATGATGTAGCAGATGTATACCATGTACAGGTTTTTTTAGATTCCTTATATTCTGTGTTTTTTTTTGAGGTCCCAATAATCAGAGACTACTACAAAATGTTTAACAAGAATTATCCTCACAGCTATTAAAACTAGGCTGTATTTCTTGCATACGGTGCGTTGCTTCCACATTTAATGCTGTTCGAGCTCTTCTTGAAAGTCACATTTCTCTTGTCCATCTTTTTGAAAAACTGATACATGATGGTTTCCGATCAACTCAGGAGAGATCTAAATTTGAACGTTTCTTGAAATGGAATTAGTTATGCTTTATGAGGCCCTAGAAGTTCTGCAAGTATTATCATTCTTTATGCAGAACAGAAATTCTTCAGTCCTTAAAGCAAAACAGGAAACTGATGTGGCTATAAGAACTCTTGAAACACTGAAAACAAATGACTCGCCATGAATTACGATGGTAGTACAGAGTTGGAGGAAAAGCGCGCATTCAAAGGGGTATTAATTAAAGAACCATCTTGTGATGAATGTAACAGACGTCAGACATTTCGAAACAAATTTTTTCAGTCTTTGGTAGACAATGTATAAAACCTCTTTGAGGACCTGGAATTCTTTTCGGATGTAGCCATATTAAATTCAGATACATGGCCTTCAGATGATTATGAACATGTGTTTTATGGTGACATGTCAATTTCTCACTTGGTGGATTTTAAATTACGTGAAAGCACGTGTGCGTCACTAGTTAAAGATTTTCGAATCTATAAAGAATCCTCAACACATGCCCAATTCTGTGAAGGAACTTGTGAAAGCAGTCGAAGTTATATCTATGGCTGAATGTGAACGCGGATTTAGTGCCATGAATTTAACACTGACTGATCAGAGAAATCACTTACAAATTCCGACACTTTCAAATCTACGTTTCATTTCAATAAATCGACCTCCACTGCATTGCTTCGATGCAGAAAAATTTGCAGCAAGATGGATCAAGTCTCAGCACCATAGCGCCTTTGACAAACCAACAGGCAAACCCTCGAATCTTCAGGAGCAGTCTCATTCATATCGTCTCTTCAACTAAACTCTGTAAGTTAAAATGACAATTATATACTGTAGTACTAGCTGAACCGGCCACACTTTGCTGTGACTTTGTCATAATATGATGATTTAACAAATTAACATTCACTTATAATTTCAGAGTGTTAAAATTAAGCTCAAAACAACAAAAATTTTTAATTTTATATTTTATTCATCTCATATTTTAGCATAGTTTGAGTATCGTATATTACATGAATCAATTACAAAGTTGTTAATTAACAACATATGAAGGTTTATTAATTTTATAAATGAGGTAAATAAACTCGGCATTGCCCAGATCTCTCTACTCTCCTCTTAAGTCCATCTCCTTCTTTTTCCACTCCCCATCTTCTCCTGCCCTTCTCTCTGTCCATCTGCTTCTCTCCTCTATCATCTCCTACCCCCTGTGTCACTCTCCCCTTCACTAAGGTCGATTTCTCTCCCCCTCTAAGTCAATCTCCTCCTCCTCTCTCTTTCTGTCCCTGTGACATACAACATTTACATATTGAAAGCAGTAATTTGCGTCTACAATTGCCATAAGAACAGTGCTGAATGTTTTTTTGTAGTTGATGTATTCACTTCCAGTATTTGGGGGACATATAATTTGCACATGTTTGCCATATATGGCTCCTATGCAGAGAGGAAAATTCCGCTTCACTTCGAAATTTATTGCTACCTTCTGCCATTCTTCAGTATCCTTTGGAATCTGGAAAGTAAAACATACTCATTACTTCCCTATTTTTTCAGACTCATGACACAGAGGAAACGTATCAAAAGATGACGGCGATGTAGCTCTTCATGATCTATGTCAAGCACATATTTTCAAATGTTCTTTTTAAAGCAGCCTTGGGGGAGTATGAACATTAAACTCCGAGCATCGAAACATTGGTTGCAAAACGTAGCTGTGAAATTGTATATGTGGACAATAATAATTGTGACGAATTTGCTCAAACAGAAACAAAAAAGCTCGAATTAATTCGATTTTAGAAATAAGTATTTTAACAGTTCTTTTATATCCATTTTAATTTGCTTAAAAATGCCAATAAAACACTACTTAAATGAAACCAGTATTGAATGTTGCGTGTTTACCTTTATGTAATTCTTCAACACCAATGAAATAGCTTCACATACTTCTGGCACTATGAGGGAAATAGCAGAATATGATACTTTAAATAAGTACATTAGTGACTTGTATGAATCGCCATTGGCTAAAAATCGTAATGTGATGGCCCACCGAATTCTTGGTGAAGTACTGTCTTGGCAGTTGTTATCTTTCTTTACAATAAGAGGTGTAGTTAACTGCATATGGTAATTAAAGTCTTCAGACGACATTCTCGTAAAATTACTAAATAACGCACCATCTTCTGCTTCTAGTTCCTAGGATACTATTTTGTGGACCTTCTTTAAATACACTTCTCTTCCACTATCATTTTCTTTTCCTTTGATTTTCATTTCTGTTGTTAGCTGCATGTGCAAGTAACAAGTAGGCCGCCGCTGCGATCACTTTATCATCCATTATACTGCAAGAACGACACATGTGTGGCACAAATTCTGTTGCTTTGGTATAAATTAACCTGCAACATGCAACATACGCCACAAGATGTTGCTTGCTGTAGCACGCTACAAGACGATGCACGCCACATTTCTGTAGCATGCCACAATGTTGCAAGATATCGCCCCAGCGCAAACGAGGCTTTAGAGCCAGGTCTGTACTGTATGGTGGATGTGATGTGTTGCGTACGAAACCAAAACCTGCAATCAGATCCAAATGTCGTGGAAAACTGTGAAGAGGTGTCATCCTGCAGCAAGATAACGCTCGCCCACATTCTGCCAAACGGACATCCGACGCAATAAGGGAGTTGAGATATGAGGTGCTGGAACATCCACCATACAGTCCAGACCTGCCTCCAAGTGATTTTCAAATGTTCGGACACTTATCGGAAGCACTACAGGGAAGAAGATTTGAAAATGAAGAAGACGTCATTGCTGCGGTGCAAAATTGGTTACAGATGCAATCGAAAAACGTACTTTCTGATGAAATAAAAAAAACTCTTAAAACGTCGGGAAAACTTCATTGAAGTCCAGGGAGGTTACTTAGAAAAATAATGCATATTTCAGTTTTTTATCATCAGAATAAGTACAGCTTTTCACAAATGTGCCTTTACTTTTTGAATTCCCCTTGTATACCTGTGTGTAGATAATTTTGTAAATAAGTTTTACCTATAATGTACTTTTAAAGATATAACAAAGGATGGCTTTTCTGATAGTGCATACGCATGAATAGTAAGTTTTGGCATTAACATCTATCTGCATTTAACTGTTTAACCGTGGGTAACGCCATGGTCCAAGCTAGTAACATACATAATTATAGTAACCCCATAAGATATCCCTTCCCCCCTCACTGATAAAAGCACAAATCGCACACTGCTTTCCACTGTCTATAATTTCACAAATAAATTCATAAAACTTTGTCAGCATGATCAGGAAGGATTCAGGATTCACAATCATAGCAGTGGAAATTCAAAAAATAACAAAATAATTTTTTTTTTTTTACATGTGAAAGTTCATCATTTTTTCACTTCTATTGGCTGCGTTTGTTGCTATAGGTACACATTTCTTCATAAGTAAGAGAGCTTCTTCGACGAACTTGCGCAGCATACAAACCATAATTACAGGTGTATGAAACTCTAGAAATTATTTAATTTATGAAAAAATGAATGTGCTGTTACATTTTAAACTTCATGTTTGGAAAAAATTCAAATTTTATACTCAATTATCTCAATTTTTACCACAGTTTTTAATAGATTTGGAAAATTCTAGAGTTTCATACACCTGCAAGTATGGTTTGTATGCTGCGCAAAATTCATTGAAGAATCTCCCTTACTTATGAAGAAACGTGTACCTATAGCAACAAATATAGCCAATGATAAGTGAAAGAAAGGTGAAATACAAATGTAGAAAAATAAATTATTTTCTTATATTTTTGAACTTCCACCACTATAAGTGTAAGTCCTGAATCATTTCTGGTCATTCTGACAAAGTTTTATGAATTCATCTTTAAAAGTATGGATGGTGGAAATTAAAAATTCCTGTGGTGTCTCTCCTGCTCCAAGTCGTCCCGTTTGACGTCCTACCTCCTTAACAATACTTATTGATAATTTTGCAAAAACTAAAGCTAGAAAAAGATCGTATAATATATTGTTCAAATAAAATTGTCAACTTCATTTTATTGTCTAACTGTAATCTACTACAGCCACGAAAACATGGCCTCTGCCTTCGACGCTTACCAACAATTATCAATCGGAAATCGTAGCTCTAAGCGAAATCAGTAAATCAGGCTATCAGGTACAGCGCTCACAGTGCACTAGTTGCACTAGTAAGTTGCCGGCACTGAGAGCAGCCCATCTCACCACACCTCTGTGCCATTGAGGATGCATAGATCTCGATTTGACAGTTCCCAGTGCACTTTGCGAGAAGGGTCCATGTCTTCATGGCTAAGTAATAGTTCTTCATTGTTTAGTTTTTGTCAGCTTCTGCCCACGAGTTTGTTCACTTTGTATTGATCAACATTGAAAATTATCCAATAGGATCCGTTTACTGTAGGCTATGTACTACCCAGGTCGAACCCTATTCATGTGCAAAATTTCATCCAGATCCAGCCAGTAATTTTTGTGTGAAAGTGTAACAAACAAACAAACTTTCACATTTATAATATTGTTAGGAAATACAATTAAATACTATTCGCTACTTTACACATAATAATTTACTTAGTAATTAGTAGGTATGGCTTATTACGACATGCAGTGGGCGGTAAAGAGATGGTGATGAAGTAGTTTTGTATGTGTACAGTATTTGGCTTAATTTAAATAGGGTCCCAATTTAATTTTTACCCCGGCGTCTTTGGTTATGTAACTATGCCACTGGAAAGGAGAACCTGTTCCTTTTAATACATGCCGGTATGCACAACAAATGTATAATTGTAAATATATTCATATGAGGCACTTTATATGTTGAAAAATATTGTGGATTGCAGAGATCGTTTCTGCGATTTTACAGCAATTTATTTACGAGACATGTGCTAGACAAATTTGTAAGTGTGTCTGAATAAAGTGCCAGTCTCTGTGTACATATTGGTGCTACGTTAATATAAAATTTATACATGACAGTCTGATTAATTTCCACCAATTTATGCATGTTCTCAAATACTTGTACATATCTCAGTACAGGGGATAGGCAAAATAATGTGAAGAGTAGTAGTAATAGGAGGATGTGTTTGACGGTCAACAACACAGGTAAGATAAGTGTCACACTGGTCTGTGCATGTTCAGTATGGACTAGGCATAAGTGCAGGTGGTTTACAAGTATTACACATTTCGTATTTGCATTCAGAGGCTGAGGTTGATGTGCAACGAAAGACCAAACAGAGTTCCAAAGAGGGCAGATTGTGGGGGGCCGATTGGTCATCTTGGTTACTGATGCTCCAGCCAATCATCAGGAAAGTAAAACCATGGACAATAAACAACAAAATACAAGGTCAGTGGTAGAATTTTGGAGTAATAAAAGAAGTGACAGCCAACAGTGCAACAGTCATGTTAGCCTACACAAAACATGGAAAGACATCATCTTGTAAATGTAATAGTAGATGCAAATCAAAACTAACTGACAAGAGAACGTCGTACGCTAACATGAATTGTATCAAAACAATACAAAACTACAGCACCTAAAGTGACTGCAGAGCTATATATCCATCTTCAAGACCCTGTATCTATCAACACTGTAAGCCGAGAACCGAGTGTTCATGGACGACCTGCTATACCAAAACCATTAGTGATGACAAACAAAGGAAAGAAGTGCAAAACATGGTGTCAGGAGAATAAATCCTGGATGGCTGATCAGTGGAGATGTGTCATATGGTCCGACATGTCAACGTTTTCGTTATTCCCAACATTGGGCCAAGTTTACGTCTGGAGAACGCCAAAAGAAGCCTAGATTCCTGACTGCTTGATTCCAACGGTTTAAGCATGGAGGTGGAAGAGTGATGGTGTGTGTAGCCATATCAAGGTACTCTGCTGCTCACATCATTACTACCAAAGGCCGTGTTACAGCCAACGATTATGTGAGCAATTTCGGTAATCAGGTGCACCCCCCTGATTCAAATGTTGTTCCCGAGCAATTATGCCATATTTCAGGACGATAACGCATCGATTCACGCAGCCAGGACAATACAATCATGGTATGAGGAGCATGCAACTGAACTGTTGCGTCTTCCCTGGCCAGCACCGTCCCCAGACGTGAAAATTCTCGAACCATTGTGGGCGGTATTGGAGCGCGGACTCCGGAGCAGATTTCTGCCCCCCTCGTCACTACATTAGTTCAGAGAGATTCTGATCGAAGAGTGGATAACATTCCACTGACGTCTATACAATCATGATATGCTAGTATTCCAAGAATAATCACAGCTGTATTAGGGGCAAATGGGAGTCCAATCCCTTACTAATAAACCATTCCCAAGTAAGTACAGGTGTTCACATTATTTTGCCTATCTACTGTACTTCTGCATAAAACAATTTCCTATACAGTGTCACTGTAACGTAATTAATTAGAACAGATTCGGCACTCTGAATCAGTGCAACAGAAAATGTAAAAAAAGTGTACTGTTGCTTCCTTTATTACTCCAAAATTCGAGCACTAATCTTGTATCTTTTTTTTTGTTTATTGTCCATGGTTTTACTTTCCTGATGAGACTGCAAAAACGTGATCTATCTGTAGCAGCGAAGTAGTAACAATCAAAGTACCAGGTAAAATGCGCCATCCCAAAATCATGTCACTTAAGCTGCAGGAGATGTTGTGGACAGAATTCTCATTCTGCACATCCAACTGTTCACTCTGTAGACGTTTATACGCTATGGAACATGCCCAGTAGGCTATGCCATGGAGGTAACTATTATACCTCATGGGCTACTCTCACTTCATTTACACTCTTTGGTTTATCCACCTACATCTACGTGGATACTCTGCAAATTAAATTTAAGTGTCCGGCAGAAGGTTCATTGAACTGCCTATGGGGCAGGAGGTTGATTATCTTATACATATAAAGCTTTGCTGTCGTTTACAAAAGCCTAATAACTATTTTTGCGGTCAGCCAGAGATGATGGAGAACATACTGACCACAGTTTTCAGTCTGCAAGTCAACATTCTTCTTGTGATCACTGAAAGAAATGTTTGTACCCTCTATTTACTCAGCGGGATCAGGAACTATGATTATAAATAAAAGTTTTGCATTCATTCTGATTCATATAATCAGTAAAAGCATACATGCACAAATATATTAATATTCCCGATAATAGTAATGATTATGTCCCTATCATAACATCACTATGAGCAGTTCAGAAGCGACTTCAAGTTCGATTTAAATGGATTTTCCCACTGACTTCTAATCATCGAAGTTTATAGTTCACCACAAAAGTGGAAAATAATCTCACCAATTGCCAAGAGGTTTTGTTAACATTACGGGCGGCACACAAACAGTTTCTTCCATGAAATCTAAGCTATCCAGGACGGCGTACAGTACTCGCCAGATCACTTTATATTTGTACTGAAAACATATGTTCAGCAGTGGATTGGCTGTGACGTCATCTGGGGCAACGCATAAGCCGGCGTTTGACTGATGCGAAGCAATTGATAGATGGGTACAAAGTGTGTGTATCACTGCCTCTTAGGCTTTATTTACAGGTATATATGGGCGCAGCGGATGGTTTGAACGGAACATCTGCTGTCATCTGCTCTATGCCCAGGTAGCAGCATCTAAATGGCTACTTTCTCCGACACACAGTATTTTATAACACTTTGTGTATCAATTTACAACCTTCAGAATTTTGATATTAATGGAGTTAAGTTGACTTTAATTACAGAAAAAGTTTAAGCTTGACTGCATTTAAACTTTACTGGGCCAAATTTTTAAAAGGGCACCAACAGTAGAACATAACTTCTGAACTACTTCTTTAAGAGTCCTTGTATTGATTGTTATTTACATCAAAGTCTTGAAACTTGTCATATCTTTATGATTTAATGGATGTAATCAAGTGCTGTAATCAGAACTTTCTCTAATTTATACAAATAATGACTAATCCATTACAAATAAGGAAATTTTTGTTCCAAATTTAGTTTTTAGTAAATTCCTTGAAAACTGTTTGAGGTAGCTTAGTGGGGTAACTTTCAGTTAATGTTCGTATATCAGACTGAACCTTCATACCAATTTCCCTCATTCTGCGTCTAATATTTGGCGCTTTCAGTTTTTCTCAAAAAGCTGATTTTGACTAAAATACTGCTCCAATCAAGATGAGACTTGTAACAGTTGATTGTGACATACACATGCACATTCTGAACAATTTGTGGCTTCCTAAATTCATTACTTAGCACCACTTTTTTCTTAAAGCAATTTATTTAGTGAAACATATTCTTCAAATGATTCTGAGATTTAACAGTTTTACCATTGATATACTGAAGCATGCATTCACAAAGTTTGGAAAAACTACTTTAATTTTTAATTTCATTCTTAGATTAAGGCGCAATACTCTGTATGCTATGCACAGGCGCATTATGATGACGTAGTGCTAATAGCGGTGAACTGGTGTTACGTCCCAGCACACTTGCTCGCCTCTGTAACTCTCAAATTATACACCGCTTGTTTCGCCACACACTATCATAATAATTCTCTATTATTCCGCTCTCGAAGAAGTGTGTAGGAAAAACGAACACCTATATATCTATCTCTTTATGTTCGATGAATTATTCTGATACAATTCTACCCTTGAATGACGTTTACTAATTTTCTATCTTCATACTCGCAGAATCCATACAAAAAGTAGTTCATACAATAGCTATGCCATGAGCGCATAAATATTCTTTGTAGTACTCTCTCTGGTGGTTGTTAGAAAAAGAAAAGGGGTGCTTTCGAGATTGTCTTCGTGCCGATTAGCCTGAGCTTGGTTTGGAAGAACTGTAACTGATTATTGAGATTTATAACAGAAGATAACTGATATGAACTGTACGATTAAAAAGGAAATATATATAGATTGCTCCTTCATACCAAGGTGTGTATTTGACAATTGAGAATTAATGATATTTATCGATATATTGCGTAGTTGTTAATCAGAAGGGACTTCCAAAAGACTGGATATGAACCTGCATTTAATAATCCAAGAGCTCCGTTACTTCTTCGGAAGGTTAAACTTCATCAAAGCCAAATATCCGCTTGATCTGAGGTTTCCCGACTAATTATACAACGCTCCCAAAATTACGAGGTATTTTATTTGTACAGATTAGCAGACTGCCACAAAGCACGAGCCTGCAGAGAAGAAGAATCATCGCCTGATTTCATTCCAACAAGTAAAATTTCAGAATCATTTTGAGTGACTGTGCTATGACCGTGTTTCCTATCATGAATGATTGATTGCTCGAACGAAAAAAGAGCTATATAATCACGTAGATAGGAGGAAAAATTACAGTGGCGCCAGTGTGACAGGACTCTCTTGGATTGTTATATAATATATGTATTTTTTGTTTCATGAAAACCAACGAGAACGAGAGGCAACTAATCTGAAGAGAGATTCGGTGCCCATAGTAAAAGATTGCTGATACCAAGAAACGATTTCAACTATTGGACAACACCGAGACTACAGAACAAGGCCAGAGAAATCTAATTTTTTTATCCTGTACTTAAAATAGTTTGAAATCAATTTAGAAAGAACTTTTTTCCAGATAGTAGTTAGATTGTAGAAATATACACTCCTGGAAATTGAAATAAGAACACCGTGAATTCATTGTCCCAGGAAGGGGAAACTTTATTGACACATTCCTGGGGTCAGATACATCACATGATCACACTGACAGAACCACAGGCACATAGACACAGGCAACAGAGCATGCACAATGTCGGCACTAGTACAGTGTATATCCACCTTTCGCAGCAATGCAGGCTGCTATTCTCCCATGGAGACGATCATAGAGCTGCTGGATGTAGTCCTGTGGAACGGCTTGCCATGCCATTTCCACCTGGCGCCTCAGTTGGACCAGCGTTCGTGCTGGACGTGCAGACCGCGTGAGACGACGCTTCATCCAGTCCCAAACATGCTCAATGGGGGACAGATCCGGAGATCTTGCTGGCCAGGGTAGTTGACTTACACCTTCTAGAGCACGTTGGGTGGCACGGGATACATGCGGACGTGCATTGTCCTGTTGGAACAGCAAGTTCCCTTGCCGGTCTAGGAATGGTAGAACGATGGGTTCGATGACGGTTTGGATGTACCGTGCACTATTCAGTGTCCCCTCGACGATCACCAGCGGTGTACGGCCAGTGTAGGAGATCGCTCCCCACACCATGATGCCGGGTGTTGGCCCTGTGTGCCTCGGTCGTATGCAGTCCTGATTGTGGCGCTCACCTGCACGGCGCCAAACACGCATACGACCATCATTGGCACCAAGGCAGAAGCGACTCTCATCGCTGAAGACGACACGTCTCCATTCGTCCCTCCATTCACGCCTGTCGCGACACCACTGGAGGCAGGCTGCACGATGCTGGGGCGTGAGCGGAAGACGGCCTAACGGTGTGCGGGACTGTAGCCCAGCTTCATGGAGACGGTTGCGAATGGTCCTCGCCGATACCCCAGGAGCAACAGTGTCCCTAATTTGCTGGGAAGTGGCGGTGCGGTCCCCTACGGCACTGCGTAGGATCCTACGGTCTTGGCGTGCATCCGTGCGTCGCTGCGGTCCGGTCCCAGGTCGACGGGCACGTGCACCTTCCGCCGACCACTGGCGACAACATCGATGTACTGTGGAGACCTCACGCCCCACGTGTTGAGCAATTCGGCGGTACGTCCACCTGGCCTCCCGCATGCCCACTATACGCCCTCGCTCAAAGTCCGTCAACTGCACATACGGTTCACGTCCACGCTGTCGCGGCATGCTACCAGTGTTAAAGACTGCGATGGAGCTCCGTATGCCACGGCAAACTGGCTGACACTGACGGCGGCGGTGCACAAATGCTGCGCAGCTAGCGCCATTCGACGGCCAACACCGCGGTTCCTGGTGTGTCCGCTGTGCCGTGCGTGTGATCATTGCTTGTACAGCCCTCTCGCAGTGTCCGGAGCAAGTATAGTGGGTGTGACACACCGGTGTCAATGTGTTCTTTTTTCCATTTCCAGGAGTGTATATTGTGTGATTTTCGTATCTGGACATTGAACTTTATACCATCTGTGAAGTAATTTGAAAGTTAAGTGTGTCTACGACAGTAAATTTGAAACTGTATTTAGTGATTAGAACCTGGTATTGACAGTTATTTAATGGTATTGACTAGAGCGGCATTTAAATGTTATTGAATCAGCAACGAGAAGTGCAACAGCCTTCAACTGTTTGTGCAGGAGCAGAGGCCACGGATAGCAATTCTGAGACTGTTGTGGCTAGCGGTAGCAATATAAATAATCCCGCTGGTTCAGAAAACATTCATACAACAGCTGATCAGACTGTTGTTGACACATTAGTTGTTATTATGCAACAGTCGTCTCTATTAGCCGAAGGCCAAGCGGAGGTAAAACGAGACTTATCCGTTATACAAAAGGACTCCAAAATCAATTAACCGAAAATCAAACAGAATTACAAAATCAGTTAAGAGCACCCTTTACCGAATTAGATCAGAAATTAAATACCCGGACACAGGAAATAAAAAAACACGCAGAAAGGACCGAACAGAATCTTATTGCTCAAATTGAGCAGGTCCGCCAACAATAACAAGAAAACAATAGTAAATTAAAAGCGGAACTAACCGAATATGTATCCGTCAAAATTGACATGATACAAAAACAAGTAGAACTGTTTCCTCAAGTAATACAAGCTCAGGAGGACATAAAGTGTTCCGTAGCTAGGATACCAGAAATTATAGAATCCCAAGTTAATCTAAAGAAGCAATTTGATGAAGTGAAGGAAAAACAGGAGACAATGGAACATAGAATGAATGTACTTGCGGGAAAGTTTTCAGAAATGACATTAGAGCGGCAAAATTTTCCTTCGGAAACCATAGAAGAAACTGTGAAAGTAGCTTTACAGTCAATTTCAGAGGGTTCCGAGGAGAATTTTTTCAACAAAGGGTTAAAGGAAGTTCGAGAACAACTTGGCAAAGAATTCTCGTGTTGGAAAGAAAATATCAAAAGATCACTAAATCTCTCGCAGGAGGATTTAGAAACAGCGAGTAGTAGGAAACAACATTCTCAATCTGCACGTGAAATTCCGTCCACGTCAAGATCCGATGTAGACAGAACTGGAATGTCACAATTTAGATTGGATATAACAGATAGCCACAGGGAGAGTACGAACAGGATGATTTTTGGAATTGTAGTACTTTTGAGGAAAAGATGATTAAACAGAGACTATTTCAAATCTTTAACCCTGACAAAAAGAATGTTCATCCTGTAGTCTTTATTCGAAGTTTCAGAGGTCTATTTCCACGATCTTGGACAGAATGGCAAAAGATTAGTTTTGTATCTGGATATATACAAGGATCAGGAGCATTGTGGGCATCCGAACAAACATCTTCTTGTAAATGTTACAAAGAATTTGAGCAGGCTTTTCTAGCAAAATATTTGTCTGCTGGAATACAAGAAAGACCTTAGGCAGGAAGTATTATATCCTGAGCCTTTCTCATTTTCTAGAGGATCTCTAAAGAGATATTTTGAGAAATACATTAATAAATCTTTGTATTGGTATGTACCGATTCCTTTGCTGGATATAATTAGAATACTCAAGTCCAGACTACCCACCTGTATAAGGAATCAGCTGTTATATATAAATGATAAGGATATATACTAATTTATGACTACGCTTGATCATATTGATATAATTGAGGAGGACAATAAAAGGGCAAGAGAAATGTCATATCAAAGAAGAGCAATAGAAGCGAATCCGAGCTGCAACTCAAGTGGGAATGGCAGTAATGGTAGCAGTAACAATAATCATAACCAACTACACTCTCCGAGGAGACTTAGCAATGGACAAAATGCAAACAATAATTATTACCATAATGGAAACTTTAGTAATGGTGCAGCGAGGGGCTATTTTAGGAACAGTAGGAATTTTAATCGATATCATCCAGTGTATGGCAACACAGGACAGTTCTACCAACACCAGCAGAACAACAACAATAATTACACGAATCAAGCAAGACAACATAGACAGAATTCACCACCACAACCGATAATCAGTGAAGTAGCTGAAGAGACAAATACCAATCGGACCAACAATCAGTCAAACTAAACATGACCGCATCGTGCCCCGGAGGAGCGGTCAGGGGATCTGTTAGGGGCGAAACAGTAAAATTACAATTGTTAAGATATAATAATGGTGAGCTGTTGACTGAAGAGTTAACAAAGGATTTAATAACGTGTCATAATGACAGATCGAGTGTTCCGGTATCGGAAGTATTTGTTGAAATAGAGGAAGTTCCAATGAATGTGATATTAGACACCGCCGCTTCCACCAATGTCATCTCAGGCGCTCTTTTTCGGAGAATTATTAGGAAGAAGAAGGTACCAATTTTGCCGGTACAGAACTGCAAAATCATCGGAGCTGTTGGAGCACGCTCTCCCAATGTCAAAATACAAACACAATTAGAGATGAAACTGGGAAATGTAGCAATAAAATGCACGTTCCTTGTAGTGGAGAAGTTATTAGTGGACTGTATTCTTGGTATTGGGAGTATGCAGGAGTACGATTGTCAGATTGATTTTTTTGGAAGGAATAGTTAAATTTAGATTAAATGGAGAAGAGATAGCACTGGATTTAAATAGAAAGGAAACGGTGCATGAGAAATATTGTCACGGTGCCATAATTCAATTAATTGACACTACAAACGGTCGTTGGAAGGAGCTTTCAAAGGATTTGATACAACAGGAGGACTTTAACCAAACAACAATGATAAAAGCTAGTGCATCAAATCAGCTTACCGGAGAACAAAGGCAGCAGCTTCATTATTTGTTAGAGGCATATGAAGAGATTTTTGATGAGAAACCAGGAATTATTGAAGGGTATATTTGTCACCTACAAGTAAAGCCACATCAGACTTACTGTTACACGCACTATCCGATCCCCTGGCGTTTAAAACAATCCATTCAAAGGGAGATAAATATAATGTTAGAATGGAACTTTATTGAGCCATCAACTAGTCTATATTGTTCTCCGCTCTTAGTCATCCCAAAACCTGGAGGTAATGTTAGATTAGTTCTGGATGCGAGAGAGATTAATAAAATAATAGTACCTGTAAGAACTCATCCGGAAAATATAGATGAATTAATTCAAAATTTCAAGGATGTTTCGTACTTAACTAGTGTTGATTTGAGAAGTGCGTACTGGCAGGTCGAAATGGATGAAGAATCTAGGAAATATACCGCATTTATCTATGCTGGGAGAAGTTACCAATTTAGAGTTGTCCTGTTCGGACTTAATATTAGTGCTGGAATATTTATTTCAGCGTTGGATTATGTTCTTGGACCAGAATTACGTAGTCGTATAACTGTGTTTGTTGACGACTTATTAATAGCCACGAAACAGGGGAAGAGCATTTGCATATTTTGGAAAGGATTTTTGCTGTTTTCAAGAAAACCGGAATTACAGTAAACTTACAAAAGTCTCATTTTGCTTTACCACAAATTAAGTTCTTAGGACATATGATAGATGCGAAAGGTATCCTGCCTACCGAGAAGAAGATAAGTGCAATTCGAAATTTTCCATCACCATGGAATAAAAGACAGCTGAAGGGATTTATAGGTATGGCATCATTCTTCCGTCGTTTCATAAAGACTCAAGCCATGAATTCTGAGGCATTAAATCGGCTTCTACAGAAGGATATGCCATGGCAATGGACTGAAGAATGTGAACTAGCTTTTCGATACATTAAAGACCAACTCGTTAACACATCCTTATTATATCACCCTGATATGAATTGTGAGTTCTGTCTGTCCACGGATTCATCGGATGTTGGTTTAGGTGCTTGTCTCTTCCAAATAAGGAAAATAAAAGGGGTACCAACATTCTGTCCGATAGCATTTGCTAGTCGAGTGTTATCGCCCTGTGAAAGAGCCTATACGACCACAGAACTTGAAGCACTTGCGGTTATCTGGGCATTCAAGAAGTTTAACTATTATTTATATGGTTCGAAAACGATTGTGTATTGTGACCATCAATCACTAACCTTTTTGCAAACATGTAAATTATTACATCCTAGACCGGCACGTTGGACAATGACACTACAACAGTACCAATTTGAAATTATTCATGTGTCTGGCAAAGAAAATATTATTGCGGATGCACTGTCAAGATCCCCAGAAGGTTTAACGCCGAAAATAGGATCAGTAAATACTTCGGATTTTCCAGTATTACTGTTGCAGGACAATATCTACAAGACTTATTATGTACATCTTTGTAGAGATATGGTAAATTTACAACGAAAAGACCCTCGATGGAAGAAGATAATTCAGCTAAAGGAACAACAAAATTCAAGGGCTAGTTTAGATCATTATAAATTAGTAAATGGAGTATTATTCTTCAGATGTGGGAAGGACAACAATCCACTGTAGTGTGTATGTATCCCGAAGGAATATGAGGAAAAATTAATTTGGTTTACCCACTTATCATGGGGACAATTTGGTGTAATTAAATGTGCCAATAAAATAGGAGCATACTGTTATTTTCCGAATATTCGGAGTAAAGTGCACCAAACAATACAAAACTGTTTACTCTGTCAAAAGGCAAAACCGGATAATAGAGGTAGTAAGTATGTTCTGCATTCAATTATTCCACGAGAACCAAGGGCGTTAATTTCGTGTAATATCTGCGGCCCTCTCCCACGATCAAGAGGAGGAGTCAAATTCATTGTTGGATTCTTTGACGTGTTCAGAAAATATGTAAAATTATATCCAATAAAGTGTGCTACTGCCAGAGCTGTTGTAGTGAGATTGGTGCATGATTATCTTCCACATGTAGATTTACCGAAATCCATAATTACAGATAATGCCAGAATTTTTACTGGATTTAAATGGAAGCAAACATTACACAACTTGGTATTCGACAAATTTTGACATCGTTTTACCATCCACAAGGTAGTCCAATAGAAAGAGTTTTCTGAGAATTACACTGATTTATGCGTACATACTGTCACAGTAAACAAATATTATGGGCTGATTATTTGTCAGAATTTGAACAAATATTTAATAATCTGACACATACCTCAACTAACTTTACTCCAACAGAGCTTATGTTTCGTCAGATTGAAAAGAGCTTCTGGATAAACCATCTGCCAAAGTATGAAGTCCAGAACTTAAAATGGGAGGAAAAGATTTGACTCGCACTTGTCAATTTAACTAAAAAGGCAATACAATGGAAATTGAATATGATAAACAGATTCACCGGACTCAGACGTTTCATCTTGGAGAAAAGGTTTTATTGAGGTGACACATCCATTCCTCGAAACTGATGAAGAACATAAAGAAATGGAAGCTTATTTATACCGGACCATATGTTATTGTAAATATACCAAATCCTGGATCATACTTGTTGGCATATCCCGAATCGAAAAGAATAAAGGGATTATTCCCACATAATGATATTAAGAAATTTTTTGAAGGATCGTAGATCTGTGATACAAAATGTGGAGAAGAATTTAGTGTGGAATTTGAGTCGAATGTATACATAAATATCAAGAAGTTTATGTTGTCTAAAGGGTAAGAGACAGTGAGATTGCTCCTGTGATAGGTTAAGAGACAGTGAGATTACTCCTGTGATAGGTTAAGAGACAGTGAGATTACTCCTATGATAGGTTAAGAGACAGTGAGATTACTCCTGTGATAGTTTAGCACAAAAAATTTTAAGATAGGTAGAAGAATTTGTTAATTACTAGTGTTTGTAAGCGTCGACTATGAGCAGAAGCCACAGTGATATACAATGAAAGTGCATTTACATTTCCTCAAGACACGGCACTTATGTGAGAATTGCGTGTGAAACTTGAACAGTGTGGGATATGTAGGTAAATACGCTGTGTGTATGATGTGCGCTGTTCGTGCAAGAAAACAAATGAACCGTGAAATGAAGCAACAGTCGATAATGTCACTGTTGCAAACAATTGAAGAAACTCTCTGGTTGCGCGAGAGAAAATTATTATAATTTTTAGATTTTTCATTATGCCTTCTTTACCAGGAGAATTAATTTAAGAATTTTAATTAACATTTTAAGAATAGCAGTTTGTGTGTTTCATATTATGGACATAATTGTTGAAATATATTTCCATAAATGTTCATGAGAGGATGAAGAAGATTCTGCGTGTGGATGATTTGTTAAATGAACATAAGTCATCATTAATGAAATTTATTTGCAAGTGGATCTATAAATCAATTAATTATAAGAATAATGAAATTTTTTAAAATTATTCCTTTTGTGGAGTCAGTGTCATATGCTTATGTTTAAAATTTTTCATCAGGTGTAAACTTAAATTTTATCCATAATTTCGTAATTGAAAGCAAGCCTCGGACAGATCCAATGCTCTACTTCCATCTGCACTATAACAAAACGAAGATTAGATTAAAATTTTTTTTGAGAGGAATACATTCGATATGAGCTACAACAAAATTTAAATGCCCTACAGTCTATTTGGCAATGTTTTGGACAATCAGCAGTTGTAATGCAAATCAACTTTGGTAGTGAGGACTACAAAAAGAATTCGCGATTTCAGTCTAGTACAGATGGAAGAATATAAGAATCCACTCCGATTTTGAGTTCAACGATGAAATATGGATTTCGTTGCCTTAATCCACTCTCTTCCAGGGATTTATTCAGTCAGAACCTTTTCTTATTCCACTTTAAACCTGTTTCATGTTCACGCCCTGACCATCTGTTGCTGAGATCATCTTCCTGTTTCTAAGGCACATTACCAGCTTCTGTCCTGAACCATAAGCCATCGCCTGTCCTCCGTGCCGCCTCCACCAAATGCTGTACGTCGCCTATCCGCTGTCCATACCCAGTGTTTCTGTTCCATCGACTTCACAACGAGATCGCCGGCAACATCGTCGAAAGAAGAATTTTGAAAAAATTTTTTGAGCAATATTGTAAAGTTTTTTTTGGCTATGAGGCACTTTTCCTTCGATCTAATCTATGGACCTTCTATATATTTCAAAATTACTGGATTTAGGCTTTCCTATCTTCTTTAATACCTGAGCTGGGGTCTATTCTTCCGGGTTTTCCAGGGTTTCCCTGTGAAGGCCAGTTCCCAAATGGGTAGACCTTTTTCGAAACTACACCAATCTACATCTTCCCTGGTTATGTACTCGGGATGCGGGTATACCCCGGTACATGTAAAAGCTACAGCTTAGGTATTCTCGTAACTTATTGTCTTAACATGTTACCCATACTCTCTATAGTAAAATTCTACTAATTCAAAATATTCCTCTTTTGAACAAACAACCCAACAAATTTTTTCTGTTAGCTCGCAAAGTGTATTATCATTAACTTTGCTCGCTGTGAGGGGCAATTGTAATATCTCTTTATGTTCGATGAATTATTCTGATACAATTCTACCCTTGAATGACGTTTACTAATTTTCTATCTTCATACTCGCAGAATCCATGCGAAAAGTAGTTCATACAGTAGCTGTGCCATGAGCGCATAAGTATTCTTTGTAGTACTCTCTCTGGTGGTTGTTAGAAAAAAAAAAGAAGGGGTGCTTCCGAGATTGTCTTCGTGCCGATTAGCCTGAGCTTGATTTGGAAGAACTGTAATCTGATTATTGAGATTTATAACAGAAGATAACTGATACGAACTGTACGATTAAAAAGGAAATATATATATATAGATTGCTCCTTCATACCAAGATGTGTATTTGACAATTGAGAATTAATGATATTTATCGATATATTGCGTAGTTGTTAATCAGAAGGGACTTCCGAAAGACTGGATACGAAACTGCATTTAATAATCCAAGAGCTCCATTACTTCTTCGGAAGGTTAAACTTCATCAAAGCCAAATATCCGCTTGATCTGAGGTTTCCCGACTGATTATACAAAGCTCCCAAAATTACGAGGTATTTTATTTGTACAGATTAGCAGACTGCCGCAAAGCACGAGCCTGCAGAGAAGAAGAATCATCGCCTGATTTCATTCTAACAAGTAAAATTTCAGAATCATTTTGAGTGACTGAGCTATGACTGTGTTTCCTATCATGAATGATTGATTGCTCGAATGAATTGAGAGCTACAGAATTACGTAGATAGGAGGAAAAATTACACCAGCACACTTGCTCGCCTCTGTAACTCTCAAATTATACACCGCTTGTTTCGCCACACACTATCATAATAATTCTCTATTATTCCACTCTCGAAGAAGTGTGTAGGAAAAACGAACACCTATATATATTTCTGTGCAAGCTCTGATTCCCCTTATCTTATTAGGATGATCGTTTCTATCTATGTAGGTTGGCGCCAACAAAATATTTACGCATTCGGAGGAGAAAGTTGGCAATTGAAATTTTATGAGAAGATTTTGCAGCAACGAAAATCGCTTTTCTTTTAATGGTGTCCATTCCAAATCCTGTATCAAGTCCATGACTCTCTCCTCTACTTCGCGATCACAGAAAACGTACTGCTCTTCTTTGAACTTTCTCGATATTCTCTGTTAATCCTATCTGATAAGGATGCCAGACTGCACAGAAGAGAGTGGACAAGAGTAGTGTAGTCAGTCTCTTTAGTAGAAGGCTGTTACGTTTTCTACATACCAATAAAACACAGTCTTTGGTTTGCCTTCTCCACAACACTTTCTGTGTGTTATTTGCAATTTAAATTGTTCATAATTAAAATTGCTTGGGAGTTAGTTGAATGTATGGCCTTTAGATTAGACTGATCTATCGTGTAATCAAAGTTTAACGGATTCCTTCTACCACTCATGTGGATGACCTCACACTTTTATTTATTTAGGGCCAATTTCAATTTTCGCACCATTCAGATATCTTTTCTAGATCACTTTGCTATTTGTTTTGATCTTCCTTATGCGTTTACAAGACGACAAATGACGGAATCATCTGCAAACAACTTAAGACCGCTGTTCAGATTGTCTCCTAACTCGGTTATATAGATTAGGAACAGCAGAGGGTCTATATCACTACCTTGAGGAACGCCAGAAATTACTTCTGTTTCACTCGATGACTTTCTGTCCATTACTACGAACTGTCACCTCTCTGACAGGAAATCATGAATTCAGTCACATAACTGAGACTACATTCCATAGGCATGCAATTTCACTATAAGCTGCTTGTGTGGTACAGTGGCAAAAGCCTTTTGAAAATCTAGAAATATGGAATAAATTTGAAATCCCTTGTCAATAGCACTCAACATTTTGTATGTGTAAAGAGCCAGTTGTGTTTCACAAGAACAATGTTTTCTAATCCGTGGTGACTGTGTGTCAATAGACTGTTCTCTTCAAGGTAATTCATAATGTTCGAACGCAATATATATTCCAAAATCCTGCTGCATTTCGATGTTAATAATATAGGCCTGCAATTTAGTGGATTACTCCTATTGTCGTTCTTGAATATTGGTGTGACCTGTGCAACTTCCCAATCTTTGGGTACCATTCTTATGCCGAGCGAGTGGTTGTATACAATTGTTAAGTATGTAGCTATTGAATCAGCATACTCTCAAAGGAACCTAACGGGTGTAAGTCTAGAAAAGAATACTTGCTTTTATTAAGCGATTTAAGTTGCTTCATAATTCTAAGTTACTCATGTTGGCAGTTCATCCTGATTCGAATTTGGGAATATTTGTTTTGTCTTTTTTGGTGAAGGAATTTCGAAAGGCTGTGTATAGTAACTCTGTTTTCGCAGCACTATTGTCGACAGTATTTCCATTGGCATCCCACAGAGAAGGCATTGTCTGTGTCTTACAGCTAGCATACTTTACATATGACCATAATCTCTTTGGATTTTCTGCCTGGTTTCGAGATAAAGTTACATTGTGGAAACTATTATAAGCATCTCATATTGATGTCTGCCGTGATTTACAAGCTTCTGTGAAAGATCGCCAATCTCAGAGATTTTGCATTCGCTTAAATTTAGCATTCTTGATTGGTTGGTTGTTTGGGGAAGGAGACCAGACAGCGTGGTCATCGGTCTCATCGGATTAGGGAAGGATGGGGAAGGAAGTCGGCCATGCCCTTTCAGAGGAACCATCCCGGCATTTGCCTGGAGTGATTTAGGAAAATCATGGAAAACGTAAATCAGGATGGCCGGACGTGGGATTGAACCGTCGTCCTCCCGAATGCGAGTCCAGTGTCTAACCACTGCGCCACCTCGCTCGGTTTTAGCGTTCTTTTTTCGTAGCTTGTGCAACAGTGTTCTGACTCGTTTTGTGTATCAAGAGGAATCAGCTTCGTCGTTTGTTAGTTTATTTGGTATAAATCTCTCAACTGCTGTCGATACTATTTCTTTGAATTACATTGTTCATTTGGAAGAAGTGAAGAACGTCTTGAAACGTCCCCTTATAACAATTTATACTTATGAAATGTCCACTTAGAACAATTATACACGACTGTGCTTAAACTGACACACAATATTTTTTAGCAAAATCAAAGATCCCTGCAAAAGAATGGCCCTGAGTAACATTAAACTATACCTTTCACAAATCACTTACCTCACAAAAATCTCCGTTACTCGAACTACTGCAATACAGTGAGCGCCACTACTGTCAGCTAAATAAAAGATTCAAACTACGGAAGTCACTAACTACTGATAGGGATAGTTAGCAAATGAAAGATTTTAATAGAGAACAAACACTGTATTTACCTTAATAATCATAATATATATAGCAGTTCAATTTCAAAACTTCCGCCATCTCTCTCCCCACATCCACCACTGCTGGCGGCTCACCTCCAACTGCCCAACGCTACGCGCTGTTAACATCCAGCTGCCCCTCTACAATGGCAGACAACAATGCAAACTAGCCACAGACTGCACACAGCACAGCCAGTGATTTTCATACAGAGCGCTACGTAACGTTGCCAATAAGAAACATAAACAGCCTAGCTTACATAGCCCCCATGCTCCCCACAAAAAATTTTACAAATTTTTTTGGCCAGTGGCCAATAATGATTTGATAAAATTTTTTATAATTACACTAACAAAGATATCCAATGCACACACTTATTGATACAATGTTGGTCAAAAGCTAAAATTTTCTCACCGTCCATAAAGACAGTCCTGATCATTCATCATAATAGTAATTACAGTTTTTTTTCACAAAGTCTCATTAGTAAAAAAAATTGCACACAGAAGTAGTGGATTTCCATGCAGTCTTGAAGAAGTAGTGGTGTCCTTCCAACGGAAAGACAGTGCTGACTCTTGACATGCTGACAGGTAATGGGCCACAATGGAGCAAACCCACAGCAGAGTCATTCGAAGTTCTGACGAATATTGGTAGGTAGGTCATCACAGAGCAGACCCACTGTAGTCCTGGTAGAGAGTATGGTATTGGTGAGTCATCAAAGGTGTAGACCCACTGCAGTCCTTGTAGAAATAATGGTATTGGTGAGTCAGCAAAGGTGTAGACCCACAGTAGTCCATGTAGAGATGACCAGCAGCCATCTGCTGTGACTGTGCAGGTGCACAATCACCATCGAAGAGTCTTGCAGAGAAGATAGCAAGTCCATAAACCACCACTTGTGCACTCACAAAGTTTTTGGAATTGTCCTTAGAACCAGCAATGCTGTTATCCAGTCCCTTGCTGAATTATTAACACGCGTGCAAACACTAACAGTCCCTACTTCTCACATATTGTCCATATACTATGACCAACAGAAACGTGTGCAGTGAAATGGAACTTACAAGTTACTTAATTTGATGAACTGGTGTCAATTACAATATTATAACATGAGAATACAATTACAAAGGTACAAAATACATCACTAAAAACATAACAATACAGATAACATGTGTAGTACAGGCTTTACAACAGAATAGAAATAAACATATACATCAGTGTTACAGGAATTAAGACATGAGTACAAAAATAAAAGATCAGAATCACTTTCGAAACATCAACTTCACACATGAGCATTAAAAAAGAACAGAATACATAATGTCTAAACATCTGTACAAAGAAAATACCATATTATGAATGCAAAGTATATTTGAGGATAACAGTATTCCTCATCATAGTGAATGTAGCTGAGTATTAGAAAAATTCTACAATATAAGTCTTATCAGATAAACATATAAAGACAGGAAGAACATAATTACACACGGGTACCCAAACACATAGTGGGATAACACAAAAGGAAATGACAGGGTTTGTTTCATTGCAGTATTTTGCAAACAAAACTTTCTTTGCTTCTTGGAGATCTTCCTTCATTCATCATTATTCCCAAAAGTCCTATCTAAGCCTGCCTTCTGTATTCTGTTCACATTGTAACGTCTAGAGAAACAAAAACAATATATTATGTAGTAATTAGAGAATTAGATGTATCATATTGTGTCATTGCATAAAATTATGTATTTTTTTTTATTATTTATTTTTGAAAACGTCTGCGTCGGCGAGTAATAAAACCGACACAGAAGATAAATGTTAAACAGAGATAAAAGAAATGAACTAGTATATAATACGTGATGTAGATTAATGTCTTTGTCTTCTTAATGTGGAAGTTGCGCGAGTAAGATCTCCTGTTGTTGTCGTAGAGAACGCGAATGTAGCACTCTTTTGTCGAGACTAAGCATTTTACGCCATTACGCCTGAATTCACAAAGGTCTGTAATCACTGAGATATTTAAAGGTTTTAATAGAGTTGTTTAAATGAAAACTTGTATCATTTATTGTTAAGCTTGCTTGCATATTATCCCATCCTGTTGAGACATTTTTCAGTTATATAAATATTATCTGTGGTGCTGAGCTGCGGGGAGAACGAAGAGCCGCTGCCGCGGCGTATTTAAACGACTTACAATATAGCCGAGCATACCGCAAGGAAGCGGTAAAATAATAGTAAAATAATATTATTTCTTTTAGCTCCCAGACTGGCAGTGAAGATCAGCGGATTTTATGATGTGTTGCAGATTGACGCGGGCTGCTGATAGGATA
The DNA here is from genome assembly GCF_023864345.2 of Schistocerca serialis cubense. Classification (NCBI taxonomy): domain Eukaryota; kingdom Metazoa; phylum Arthropoda; class Insecta; order Orthoptera; family Acrididae; genus Schistocerca; species Schistocerca serialis. The sequence goes on from NC_064639.1 coordinate 498,102,905, forward strand.
TAATTTACAGTGCAAATAATTTAATGCACCTTCAGAATCTGATAGGAATCTTGCTGTGCTCCGTTCTGATCTGGCAAACTTTATAGTGACAACGTATTTTTTAATGAGAGTCTCATGTTCTTGGGCTAGCCGTGGTGTGAAATAGCATTTTAACGAGAGATAAAATCCACTGCGAACTTGTATTTTTGAACGATCATACTCTGTAACATCAGTGTTCATAAAAAAGTAATTTCAACTTTTACTCACTATGAAGTAGGGAAGATATATTGATTCCTAGCATAAGTTGCAGATACGAAAAATCGTTCCTTAAATTGTAGGCCAGATCCAGAACAATCAAACTTCCATGTATAAATTTTATTCCGCTAAAAGGTAATGATGATAATGAAAAGCAAAGCACAGCATTGATAAAAGTATTTCGCGTAACTCTTTCCATAAATGTGTTGTTACAAAGAGAATAAATAAACCAAAGAGCAACAATTTAACCATTCGCGAGAGAGAGAACTATTTACGCGAAACTGTCGCCCAAAAACGCGGGGCCCGAATTTGCAGTGGCCACAAATATAAAATTTTATGTATTTTTCTTTCAGTGTTGATTGTTATGTATGTATAGATATATATGTATTTAGTGATGAATGTATGTATGTATATCATGATCAATGCGATGTATTAATGAATGTGTAAACACTCTTTCATGACAAAACGTACTACTGCAAACGAGTCTGAGAAGACGATCCTGATAGTGCTGAGAAGCTGTAACGACTACGTAATCCGGGGGCAGCCGAACCCCGAGATAAGATAAACTAAAGGTAAGACTACAGTGTAGTTGTCCTGTTTGTAGAAGTCGAGCTCCAGTGAAGTGATCTCATTTCGCTAGTGGTGTGCATATTGTACGTAGTTTGATGTTAGTGTTTGTGACAGGACAAAGATTGGTAGATAGTAAATTTTAGTGTGCAGTTAGTGTAGATAAATTAACGTATTTTGTGTGCAAGGGGCAAAACTGTCAGACTTTGTGTTTTAGTAAGCAATTTAGGAATATGGTTAAGTTGCGTAGTCAACGTCCGAGCAATATGGATACTGAGGAACAACAATTAGTTAGTGCAGGAAATGTGGAACCGGGTACCTCAAGTAGTACTAGTACTCTCTTTGAGGATATGACATGTGAGAATGTGGGGGCAGGGGCACAGGAAGTGGTGCCACCGCCCACTAGTCCTCAAGGGGATGTAGAGAAAGAAGTTGTACCACCACCAGAAAAGCAGGAACCAGAGAGTGGTAATCTGCCTGGTGGGTATTCACTTCAGGCTATATTAGAGCGCGTGCTAGATTACCAGGCAAAGTTTGCGCAACAACAAGCTGAAAAGGACGAAAAAATTGAAACCTTTATTGAACAGCAAGTCGAGCGAGACCGCCAGCAAGCTGAGCGAGATCGTAGGTTAGCAGAAAGGTTCCTTGCCCAGCAAGCTGAGCGAGATCGCCGGCAAGCTGAGCGGGACCAGCAACTTGTGCAATCGTTAGAAAACATGAAAAAAGAGATTGCAGATATGAAACAGAATTATGAGTCGATACCTAAGGCCATGCAGGAGCTGACTGAACAGGTCAACAACCTGCAAGTAGCAAACACTAACAGGGTAGACGAAATAGGTGTATTAGCCAATCGAGTAGAAAAGCTAGAAATAGATTCCACGCAGCTTGTAGAGCAGAAGTGGAACGAACAAGCAACTAAAATTGAAACAGAATTCAACTCATGGCTAGAAGTGAAGGAGTGTGAGATTGACAAGAACATTAATTCCAAAGTGCAAGCAGCCATAGCAAATAGAGATCCCGAAACGTTCAGTACCGCAGTAAACAGTCAGGTACAGAACGACGTGCAAACCATCAAACAAATACTCAGTGAGGATATTCTGCAGTGGCAAGTGAATATGAACAAACGGATATCCGACCTGGAGAAGGGTTTAGCACAAAGCAGAAAGCATTTGGAACAGGAACCTCTGTCGCCAACAGCCCACGGTTTTGGCAACGCACAAACTTATACGCGATACAACAATGAGGAATCTGTAGTCGATAATGCGAAGAGCTGTAGCTTCGGTTCGGAGCACACAGCATATGTCCCAGGAGCAAAACCATGTAGTTCAAAAATATTAGTGGAAGAAAGTTTAATCAAAAATAGACAATTTCAAACGTTTACTACTGAACGGAAATCAGTACACCCAGTAGTATTCATAAAAAGCTTTAAAAATATCTTGCCTAGTGTGTGGAACGAAACACAGAAAATTCAATACGTAATGTCGTACATTCAAGGTGATGCAGCGTTGTGGGCTACAGAAGTAGCAGACAGCTGCATGACATATGAACAGTTTGAAAGGGCATTTCTATCGAAATATTGGTCGCCTTGTATACAAGAGCGGCTAAGAAAAGAAGTATATAATCCCGAACCGTACTCACCTCGTCTGGGGAATTTGAGACGGTATTTTGAAAAATATATAAACAAAACACGCTACTGGGACGAACCTATATCACCAAGAGACATAATAAGACTACTAAAATCACATTTACCCATTCATATCAAAGAGAAATTAATACACGTACCAGAAAGCGATATGGAAAACTTCCTGTCTGTTCTAGATTCTATAGACTTGATACAGGAAGACGCAAAATCAGCGTGTGATCACTCGCGGAATAATGGGTCAGGATGTAAACATGACAGAAATAGTAGTGCACAAAACCACAACCATGGAAATAGTGGGGGTGGTAACAAGCGGCAAGAACATTCGCAAAATGGTAGTAATGGCAGAGGCCAGAACGGGTATGGACAAACAACTTATAACAAAAAGCGTCGATTTGACGACCGGTACGAATCCGGAATGTCGGGGACCAACCGCTGGAAAAATGCGCGAGGTCAGTGGCAGAGCAATTATAGTGATAGTAATCGAAATTGGCAGCAAAATCAGCGAAGAAGCCCAGAGCGACAGGGTAATGACCGGTATGACAACAGTAGACCACCACCGCAAAACGCGCCTATTGCGCAGCCGTGGCGGCCGACAAATCAGAGTGTACATATAGTGGAGGTCGCGGACAATAGCCGTCCAAGTACTTCGCAAGTAAATAATCCAACAAACTAGAATCGGCCTCGATATGCTCTCCATCGATGGCCGAGGGATGGAGTGAGAGCAACACGAGTGATAATAATATACCTGGGATACGTATGCTGCGATACAACGATGGTGTCAGTATGGATAAAGATCTACTGAACGAACCGCACGAATGTAAGAAAGATAATAACGAAAATGTGCAAGCTATTATAGAAGCGAAAATCAATGATGTTGCAGTGAATATAATCATCGACACAGGTGCCTCAGTAAGTGTAATGAGTATGGAGTTATTTAAGGCACTGGGAAAAGGACATAGCATTCCGACTTTCCCGGTTAATAATTGTAAGGTGTCTGGAGCCATTAGTGCACAGAGCCAATCAGTTAAGTACCAGGTGCAGGTGGAGATTTGTAAGGAGGGCGAAGCCATAGTGAGCTCGTTCCTCGTTGTAAAAGGATTGAAGGTGGCCTGCATTCTGGGAGTAGATTTTCTCCGCGAGAGGGACGCATTGATCGACCTCTCCTTGGGGAAATTAAGCATAGTCAATAGGGGTAGAAGGATTGAGTTATCTATGATGAAATCGAAGGAGGTACTTGTGCCGTGTTGTAATCGAATCAATATCAAGGGTAGGAACCCTTGGGTACTACACCTTGATGATTTTTCACATGCAGCAGACCTCTATTATCCGAATTTAGAGGATCGAAATTTTGAAATAAATGTTCAGGCATTTAAAACCAAAGTGCAGGAATCTGAAGGGTTAAGCGATACACAAAAGCAACAGTTGACGCAGCTGCTATCGGAATACACTATGGTATTTACCGACCGACCAGGAATAGTCAAAGGGTACCACTATCACATAGAGGTGATGCCCCATAAAACATACTGTCGCGCAACTTACTCCATCCCTTGGTCGAGGAGGGAATTAGTAGCTAAAGAGATTCGGAAGATGTTAGAGTGGGATATTATTGAGCCCTCCTTCTCTCCATATAGTAGTCCTCTTGTAGCAGTGGCGAAAGCCAATGGAAAAATCAGGCTAGTGTTAGATGCGAGGGACATTAACAAAATTATCATACCTGTCCGGACTCGCCCTGAGAATTTAGACGAGCAGATACAAAAATTTCATGGAGTACAGTACTTGACCTCGGTCGATCTTAAAAGTTCATATTGGCAAATTCCCCTTACACCGGAATCCAGGAAGTACACAGCTTTCATATTCGGAGGGCGAAGTTACCAATTCAAGGTACTTCCCTTCGGATTGAATGTAAGTGCCGGAGTGTTTATTACTGCACTAGAACGGTATTGGGTCCAGACTTATTAGAAAAAATCACTGTATATGTTGATGATCTGGTAATCGCTACTGCTACTTGGGACGAACATATGGAATTGTTGCGTAGAGTACTAGAGAGATTTAAGCAAGCAGGTGTGACAGCAAACCTAGATAAGTCAAAATTTGGACGAAATAAAATTCAATTTTTAGGCCATCTTATTACACCACTTGGTATCCGCCCAGACAACAAAAAACTAGAGGCGATCCGAGAATTTCCAAGCCCCCGCACTAAGAGACAATTGAAAGCGTTCCTTGGGCTCACGTCTTTTTTCAGAAGGTTCGTGCCCAATCAGTTGTTAAATGACGCGTCACTACTAAATCTGCTACGAAAAAATGTGCAGTGGGTTTGGACTGACAAATGTCAACAAGCTTTCGAAGCGATTAAAACCGCCCTACTGAATGCAAATATTTTGCAGCACCCAGATCTGTCAAAAGATTTTTGTCTTGCGACGGATTCATGTTCCTATGGCCTGGGAGCGTGCTTATTTCAGTGGGGGGAAGGAAACGACCCGACAACAATAAAGATTATCGGCTTCGCCAGTAGGACTTTAACTAGCTGCGAGAGAGCCTACTCGGCAACCGAACTGGAAGCACTTGCAGTAGTCTGGGCTGTAAAAAAGTTTAATTATTATCTACAAGGGAAGGAGATTAGAGTGTATAGTGACCACCAGGCGTTAAGTTTTTTGATGTCATGCAAACTATTCCATACCAGACTGAGGAGATGGATGCTTGTCTTACAAGAATACCGGATAAAGATTATGTACATAAAAGGCCAAGATAACGTGATAGCGGATGCTCTGTCGCGACTGCCGGTAGGATTACTGGATTTAGTAGAATTGTTAGAGCAATCCGTGGAGTATAAAGTGCTGTTAGTGCGTGACAATACTTACATGAAGGATTTTTTATATATATGTAAAAACATGCTCGAATTACAAAGGGCAGATCCGATGTGGAAAAAAATCATTAATAATATTGAAGAGGGCGTTAACAATAGAGATGAGCAAGGTTTTAAAATAGTGAATCATATTTTGTATCATAAACTTAATACGAAAGGAGACTGCTGGGCAGTATGTATACCTAACCAGTCGGTAAAAGTTATGACATGGCACACGCACTTGGCATGGGGCCATGCAGGGATTGGAAAGTGTGCAGAGATCATGGCGAGATACTGCTACTTTCCCAGTATGAAACACCAGATTCAGGCAACAGTTAGAACTTGCGTGATATGTCAAAAAGCAAAACATTATAATAGATCCACTAAGTTTGAACTACATCCCATAGTTCCACTCAGGCCGCTTCAAATAGTATCTGTGGATGTAGCCGGTCCTTATCCCATGGCCAGAGGAGGTATGAAATATATACTGGCCATGTACGATATTTTTTCCAAATACTTGGCAATTTATTGCATAAAATCAGCTACGGCCAAAACCATGGTCAGGCGGATCAATCAAGAATACTTGCCTCAAGTGGGAAAACCCGAAGCCATAACGACTGATAATGCTTCTTATTTCACGGGTCGAACTTGGAAAAATTACCTACGGGAACAAAATATACAGCATATTCTGGTATCCCGGTTCCACCCAGAAGCAAGTCTAGTTGAAAGAATATTTAGAGAATTGAATAAGTTCCTTAGAATCTACTTAGGGAACCGACATACGAAATGGCCAGGACTAGTACCAAAATTTGTAGAAATACACAATTTAACACCCCATTCAAGCACAGGCTATCCCCCGGTAGAGATACTGAATGGATTTAATGAGACACCGAATGAATGGCTCACGCCTTTGCCGAGACTACCAGTCAAGGCAGAAACAAGGGAGGAAAAGATGAAAGAGATATGGAACAGACTAACCAGCTGTGCGGCAAAGAGGAAAAGGAAATACGACCGAGGTGTAACTAACGAACAGAAATATAATGTAGGAGATCTAGTACTTATTCGTAACCACGCTAAATCCTCAGCCACCTTAAAACAGAATAGTAAGTGGCAATTGCTATATTCAGGGCCCTTTGAAGTAATAAGCGTGCCACACGAATGTAGCTATTTGTTAGCACATCCCCATACGGGGAAAATCAAAGGATTGTATCCACGTAAAGATGTGAAGTTATTTATTCAGTGACATATCACATATAAAGAGTAATAGTTGTAAGAAGATTTTAATTGTGTTTTAGAATATAAGTATGTTAGTATTAAGAAAGAAATTTGTGTGTAATGAAACTTGGAGGAAATGGATTCAGAAAGTAGGCAATAGCTTACACAGGAAAGATTTTGCTTACAGACAATTAGAGCCATTTAAAATATTATATGATCATTAAGCAACGAACAATCTTCTTGTTGATAAAGTGAGGATTAATTTCTTGAATCATTATACAAGTGATTAATTTCTTGAACCATTTTCTATGTGTAGTATGTAAGCGCAATTATTGATGCAATCTAATATAGTAAGGTAACTGTTGTAATTGTATTAGAATAAGGAACCCTGAGAGAGAGAGTCTTGACTAGCCAAACATAGACTCTGTAATATGCAACAATTATGTGATGTTTGCTGCCAGTAGTGATTTGAGAACGACACTGGAGCATAAGCTAATCAAAAAACAAGCCAGTTCCGTGGAAATTCTGCTTTGTATATAGCAATGCTTCAATTGAAGCCTGTGTACTTGGTACACGCCCTTGAATATTCACTACGCGATACGCGAATTAAGTCAACCAATGTGGAACCTACACTGTAGTCATATAGGAAAAATCATTAAAAATAATGCTAGTGCTAAATGAAGTATTTATTGAGCAATATGCCCAAGTCAAGCTGTCATGCACATGGTAAAATCTGTTTGATAGATGGGTGATAACCAGGCAAGCTACACTGATAAGAAAATTAAAAAATTTTGCAAAAGGGCTATATACGCCTAGTAACAATATGAAAAGTGTGTTGTGATAAGGTAAAAACAAATAGACGCCATGTAGATGAGAGGGAGTATGCGTAGAACAGTTAAAAGGTACTAAAAAATAAACTGTGCGTATAAATAATGGAGGAAAGGACGCAATATTGTGTGTAGCAGGGACAGAAAATGACTGTTGTATCTGCACCAATATATACGTCGATAAGTCTAGTGTTGAGTGACAGACTGTCCTAGTGCAGTGCTCAACGAACAATAGACAGTGTATAAAAAACAGTAGTTATTGATCCGTTCGGAGTCGATTTAAACGAACATCGCTCGATGGGGACAATTAGTATGTGTGTTACGAAACATTCTCACGTGTTGAAAGACGCTCTGGCAGTGTACCAACCATGGAGTGAGTGAAAATGTGTAGTACAATGTGCGTGTGACGAACCTTGAATACCAGTGTCACAATGCCACAAGAAACCCGTTATCACGCCAATCCATCCTGTGCATACCAGTGAAGCGACGGCTTACTGAACAATAAACGCTTTTAACCAGTTGCATCTTCTTCCACAGCTAGTAATCTGTGTTCTTAAAGACAGGACACCATTGTGGAATGTTTGTTTCATGCGCTACGACGGGGAGCCATGCGGAGAAGCCGAGACGAGTACCGTGTCGCCAGCCAGCCGGTCACGGTAAACCACTGCCACTCGCCGACATCGGCGAATGGTTCAGCGCGGTTCGTGACTGCTTGGGCGCCACGTCAGCACGACGTCGCTGTTACTGAGAGCCGGTCGTCGAACCCAGCGGCCGTCGGCACGCGGCGTTCCAGACGACGCTACTCAACAACTGCTTCGCGCCGCCAGCTCCGTACAACATTGTTGTCATTCAAATGAACTATCAAATATGTGTTTAATGCACTAACATGAATAGGGTTTAGTGGACACTAAATGACGAGACAAACATTTGTTTTTTTTTTTTTGAGTTATCTAATACAGACTCAAAGTATTCATTGGTTCAGTGATACATAGATATAATATGTTTTCGTCATGTTAATGAAGTATACTCGCATGAATGCTAGACATTTTAAACCAATTGTCGTGAGCAAATGCAAGGACGATTTAGGATACTACTGTAAAAATGTGTAATAAGTGACTTTCATTACAATCCAAAACACAAACATTATATGGGTAACAAAGAGACTAAAAGTTTAACATGATCTCACAAACAGCCTTTGTTATATGTGAACATTGAAAGAATCTGAACTTTTTGTGATCAAACTGGGTATTAAAACAAACCAGGCGAGATGACCATGGCTCCGGCGCAGTTTTCCCAGGTTTTCTGATCGCACGTAGCCCGAATGGGGGAGCCAAATAAATGTAATGACCCTGGGACTAGGTTGACGGTCACCTCGCAAAGTGTAAGAACAGTATAAAAAGTGTAATTAAACCTACAGTGTAAAAGAACTAAGAAGTGTATGGTGAATGTTCCAACCAAAGTAACAGACAATAACCAAACAGACGTTAGTGGCAGCATATTGCCGAACATTTCCAACGTTAGCCAATTGCTGCCAGGGGGCATTGTAACGTCTAGAGAAACAAAAACAATATATTATGTAGTAATTAGAGAATTAGATGTATCATATTGTGTCATTGCATAAAATTATGTATTTTTTTTTATTATTTATTTTTGAAAACGTCTGCGTCGGCGAGTAATAAAACCGACACAGAAGATAAATGTTAAACAGAGATAAAAGAAATGAACTAGTATATAATACGTGATGTAGATTAATGTCTTTGTCTTCTTAATGTGGAAGTTGCGCGAGTAAGATCTCCTGTTGTTGTCGTAGAGAACGCGAATGTAGCACTCTTTTGTCGAGACTAAGCATTTTACGCCATTACGCCTGAATTCACAAAGGTCTGTAATCACTGAGATATTTAAAGGTTTTAATAGAGTTGTTTAAATGAAAACTTGTATCATTTATTGTTAAGCTTGCTTGCATATTATCCCATCCTGTTGAGACATTTTTCAGTTATATAAATATTATCTGTGGTGCTGAGCTGCGGGGAGAACGAAGAGCCGCTGCCGCGGCGTATTTAAACGACTTACAATATAGCCGAGCATACCGCAAGGAAGCGGTAAAATAATAGTAAAATAATATTATTTCTTTTAGCTCCCAGACTGGCAGTGAAGATCAGCGGATTTTATGATGTGTTGCAGATTGACGCGGGCTGCTGATAGGATATAATTTACAGTGCAAATAATTTAATGCACCTTCAGAATCTGATAGGAATCTTGCTGTGCTCCGTTCTGATCTGGCAAACTTTATAGTGACAACGTATTTTTTAATGAGAGTCTCATGTTCTTGGGCTAGCCGTGGTGTGAAATAGCATTTTAACGAGAGATAAAATCCACTGCGAACTTGTATTTTTGAACGATCATACTCTGTAACATCAGTGTTCATAAAAAAGTAATTTCAACTTTTACTCACTATGAAGTAGGGAAGATATATTGATTCCTAGCATAAGTTGCAGATACGAAAAATCGTTCCTTAAATTGTAGGCCAGATCCAGAACAATCAAACTTCCATGTATAAATTTTATTCCGCTAAAAGGTAATGATGATAATGAAAAGCAAAGCACAGCATTGATAAAAGTATTTCGCGTAACTCTTTCCGTAAATGTGTTGTTACAAAGAGAATAAATAAACCAAAGAGCAACAATTTAACCATTCGCGAGAGAGAGAACTATTTACGCGAAAACATCCTCTGTCAAAAATAGTTTTTCTCCACTGTACAGTATCCTTTTTTTTTTTTTTTGCCCAAACCATTTTCATATAGCTTCTCAATACATTTCTTCCAAGTCATCATAGTTAGTTTCTTATATAGTCTACCCCTCTTAAGCTAACTTAAATCTACTGAGCTCAGATGCTAAACTAAGGGACGGGGCAATGCAGCATCACATAAAACAATTAATACAAACATCAATGACAAAAAATAGAAATGGCAAAGCAAGCAGCAAAAATTACAACTAATATAAGGTACTGTGCAGGAAACAAGAAAAACTAGCTTAGAAGAGTAACACAAAGTCAAATTCAGTAACACTATGTCTGGCAAACAGCAGCAGCAAATATAAAAAATATAAAAAATATAAAACTTATATCTATACATGACAAAGCTCAAGCAGAAAAAATATTACACTAAAATGGCCATGTCTAATACCTATGTCACATCTTAACACTAGAGTGATGCATCACGAGAACTTACACTAGCAGATAAGTTACCAAATCGTAAAGAAATTATTTATGCAATTCCTGTGAAGGGAAATGTCTATTTATGTGCCCTCGTTTTCTTGGAAGTAAATCATAAATTTCTTATTGACTGAATCTGTAGGCATAAAATAACTATATTAGTACATATATTAAATTTTATTTTAACCAATGCTGCAGTGCAGCTAGAAACTTGATATTAAACAAAATGTGTAAATAAATACATAAAGCAAGCCATATGGCATTTTTCTCAACTAGCAAGACAATAGCCGTGAAATGTTTCTCATCGTTTCATTAGGCATTTCAGTAAATATCATAAATTACGAGCTCCACAGTATGCTTTCAACAAGGAAATGTCAGTAGCGCAGACAATGGCCTCCCCTTTCTTTTTTTCTACCTGTGCTTCTGACGAGGCACTCACACTAATGGCTTGTTCTCCAGGCGTCTGACACACCTGGGTGCCCACGACGCATTATGTGCAGGTGGTCACTTAACTTTCTTACGGAAATATTTACGACAGCAGTTTCCGCTACAGTGACAGTCTCATATAAAAATATTTCACAGGTCAAGAATTTGCGTTGCAAATGTGTAGAAACAAAATCCTATGAATATAACAGTGTCCAAAAAATTTTCGCCGGCATTGTGATACATTCACGCATTTACACACATTTCATAACTCTTAAAGTACGATTCTTGGTTTCCAACATCCTTTTTTAAAAGTCAAGAGTCCCTAACTTCTATTCATTATTCATATACATATAAACACGTAATCACATTCCTCATATATGGTAGCATCATCTTATTGACATAAACATACCTCAACAGCATAATACATATCGTCATCATAAAAATAACATCATAACACCTCAGTCAAATCTCAAAAACGTCGTAGCTTTCTGCAATAATTTCAAAACCTAAAGAAAATTCTCTGCTCATTTCAATAGTGTCATCTACCTCAAACGTACTTTAAAATCATGATCTCATACCAAATACATCATTCAAAGCTCTCATAGTATCACAATGGTTCCAAAAAATATGAAGAGTTCACACAGTACAGACAAAATACAATTTCGTAAGTGTGAAATCATCCAGCTGTGTAATTGCGTAAACATGTGTCACTGACGTAGTAAAAAACATGTTTATCTCTCAGTTAAATGATCAGATAGCTGTGTAATTTATGTTTTAGAGAAATATGGTACCGATGTGTAAAGTTGTATAAGCAAATACCATATTAGCTGGGGCTCCTTGTGCTTGCCAAACACATGGTACACAAAGTAGGCGTGTACCCCCCTGAGGATTATTGTAATTATACCCTCAGGTGTTACAGATTACAAGAATGGAATGAAATGTATTATGGAAAACCTTTGTATCATTGTACCTCAAATATCTTTAAAAATAAATGATTTAAGTACAAAATTAATCACTCAAATACGTGTCCTGTAGTGCTAAACTGTGCGTCTTGTTGTAAGATAATCTCTGTGGGAGTGGCGTAGTTATCGTCCTCCGAAAGCTAAGTTCTGCAGAAGCCAATGTACTTACCTCATGATAAACAAAAGTGAAATGCTTGGCGTAGAGATATCTTAGTTATTACGCTTATTGTTGTGATGATGAAAGTACTGTGCTGTAACGTATTAATGTGCTATGGAAAAGGCTGTCTCCTCGTAGCTATACCACAAAAGTTACTACTAAAACATGTTTTACTTTCCAGAAGAATTCAGAAAAACTGTGCAGATATAAAACAGATACACCGCAAAAGCAACATTGTAAATTGTCACTCATTAGTAGCATCGTGATAAAATCGTGTAGCTGTCACATTAACTAACCACTGTGTCATCTGTTCGCAATAACAATGCATTCGTAATTTCTGTTTGAATAAGTTGTCTTGGTTCTTGACTGGATATTTAACTTTAAACATTGTTGCATGGTAACAGTTTCTAAAGCATACTAGTAACGTGAAGTGAAACGTTTTATGGCAAAGACAAAGTTAAAAAGCAGATTATCTTTCAATAAACGGTTTTACATGTGAAATGTGGTGAAAACCTTTTCCTCTTCTCAGTACGCAGAGTTTCAACTTGAATGCAATTATCATGCGGTATTCATCCGTAAAGAATACGGGAATTTTGCTCAAGGTTAGCGTCAATGTTATTTTTCCCTGAGCCAGCCGGCGCACGCGGGTGCCTGCGGTGCGAGTCATTGTCTGCTACCTCTTTGTTGGCGCGCGCCGTTATTGGGATTTGGAGACCTGGGCCCTGCCCTATTTAAATCCCGCCAGTTCTGATGAAATTCACGTCTGTCGTTACGATCACATCGTCTGTCGTCATGTCGGTAGTTCCTGTAGTTTCTTTCTTGTCGGTTAAGTGGTGGAGAATTTCTCCCTGAGTCGTAACTGCGCGCTGGACCGTTGCGTCTAAAGTTATTCTGCCTCCCTTGATAATAATTGTTTTGGTTCCCATATTGTCTGTTTCTCTGATTGTCTCTGTGATAGTCATTACCGCGGAAAGGTGATCTTTCCCTGTAACTATTACTACTCTGCCAACGGTTGTCATACGGGTGGTGTCTGTTTTGGTCACGATTTACGTTATGAGAATAGCCTTGTCGTGTCCAGTTATTATTTCTTTCATCGCGGAATTGCGACGGATGTGACCTGTAGTTGTTGTGTTCCTGCTTTCGCATCCCGCTACTGTCTGTGTCAATTTCTAATTCTTGTAAGAGTCCCTGAAAAGCTTCAATGTCGTCTTTGCCACGTCCTGCCAAAATAATATGCCATAAATGTTCAGGTAATTTGATTAAACAAATGCGGATGAGTTCTGAGGGGCTGTATGGGTTTGACAGGTACTGATTCTTGTGCAACATGTCTTCAAAATATTTGACAAGACTGGAAAATTCAGATTGTTCAAAGTGTTTCATCATCATGATGCTATGTTTTACTCGGTCTTGTGTGGCTTGAGACCAATATGCTGAGAGGAAGGCATGGTAAAATTCTCCTTCACTGTGGCAATCGTGAATGACCGATCGCATTCTTACAGCTGGTTCATTCTCTAAGTAGCCACACATAAATTCTAATCTGTGTTCTAATGACCAGTTGGGAGGAAAACAATGAGAGAATTGATGGAGCCACGCTTGTGGATGAATGTCGTTGGCAGAATTCTTAAACGTTTTGAATTTACGTGTAGTAATGAACAGCTTATAGTCAAAATCATCGTGTCGGCGAGTAGCATATCGGTCATTGGTACGTCGTGTCGGCGGTTCCATCTCAAAATTCGGTGTACCTTGCCAATTTCTTTCATAATTTCCGATGTGCCCTGAGTTATTATTTTGTGGCTGTTCCGTATTTCTATCTCCTTCTTCCCGTGTTGGAGCGCGAGTGTCCTCTGAAATATGTAATTCTTGTATTACCTGCATCAACTGATCTTGTACTTCCCGGATTTCTCTTTTGTGCTGTGTATTGATTTGAAATTTGATTTTGTTTGAATTTTCTTATTTGTTCATACTCTTCAGTGTCAGTGAAGGCTACGGGTCTTGTGTCATTCAGATCATCATCTACCTTTGTAGATAAGTTAGTGACCTGATCCGAAAGTTCGGCTACTTTCTCCGATAGTGTACTTATTTCCTCAGTGTGTTTTTCTGAACCAAGTTTCAGAGTGTCCATTTGTGTTGAAATCGTATCTACTGCGTCCTTTAAGTTTTCCTGAGTTTTTGCCAGTTGCGTAACCGAATCGGTAGATGCAACTGAGTCAATTTTAGCCCACAAGGTCTCATGATTTTCATGAACAATGGTTTGCAGTTCTTTTATGGCTGCTTCGTGATTCTGTAATGCATTTTCATGCCGCGAAAAAATAGGTTGAAAATGCTCACAAATTTTTGTTTTTACGTCATTACAGACCTTTTGACATTTCGATTCAATGTTATGTAATTCAGTAGTTAAATCTTCACGTGTTTGTTCAAGTGTGGTGTCTAACTTTTGAAGATTTTGTTCCATTGTGTCTAACTTTTGAAGATTTTGTCCCATCTCTCTCTGATTTTGTTCCATTTGTTGCATTAATTGCAATAGTAATGTATTAGTGTCTGGAATCTGTTTCTCTATGCTTTTTGGCAGTGCATTTTCACTGGCAACATTCACATTTTGACAAGCAGAAAATGTGTCTTGACTCATTTGAGAAAACGGTGAGGACGCAAAACCTGAATCTACAGTATTTGCAAAATTGTGTCCTATCATTTCGGATTCCTGAAGGCGAGCTGTTGCCGCGCGATCGATCGATAATGCTTCCCTGTTCACTAATTGTTTCACTGCCTACACCATTGTTTGCTGCCCGCTCCATTTCCCTATGCACAGTTACCAAATTACTATATTGAACATTAGTTAATTCATTACATGGTGGCGCTAACACACTACTTTCGTCTTCACTGTCATTTCTCAGTTTACTTTGGAGCCCAGTGTTACGTTTTTCACACGCCATTATTGTGACAATATTTCACACGATAACACAGAAAAACACAATTTGAAGAGCAAAAATAAGAGAACACATTAACATAGCACTGAAAATAATATCTAGTTAATTGCAGCTGCGAAATACTTGGTGCAAATTTACATGCATGCCACAACTGTTTTACTGTGCAACAATGAAAAACTACAAAGGAGATTCTCTCTACAATTACACATTAGCAGTAAACAAAATCTACACTAATTACACAACTACAAGAAAAAATCAGAAGATTCCAGTGAGGTATCCTAGGCAAAGGGTCGACATATGAAACGTCCCCTTTGAACAAATTATACTTATGAAACGTCCACTTAGAACAATTATACACGACTGTGCTTAAACTGACACACAATATTTTTTAGCGCAACGCAATCTGACTATCAAAGATCCCTGCAAAAGAATGGCCCTGAGTAACATTAAACTATACCTTTCACAAATCACTTACCTCACAAAAATCTCCGTTACTCGAACTACTGCAATACAGCGAGCGCCACTACTGCCAGCTAAATAAAAGATTCAAACTACGGAAGTCACTAACTACTGATAGAGATAGTTAGCAAATGAAAGATTTTAATAGAGAACAAACACTGTATTTACCTTAATAATCATAATATATATAACAGTTCAATTTCAAAACTTCCGCCATCTCTCTCCCCACATCCACCACTGCTGGCGGCTCACCTCCAACTGCCCAACGCTACGCGCTGTTAACACCCAGCTGCCCCTCTACAATGGCAGACAACAATGCAAACTAGCCACAGACTGCACACAGCACAGCCAGTGATTTTCATACAGAGCGCTACGTAACGTTGCCAATAAGAAACATAAACAGCCTAGCTTACAGTCTTTCAGGAGGACGTCAAGTGAATTTTTATCTGCTTTTTTGAATAGGTATATCTTACTTTTATTTTTGGAAGATTTGGGGGGGGGGTTACTGTATTCAATCTCGCTACGACAACCCTGTCTTCACTAATTCCTTTATCTGTTTTGATGCTCGTTATTAGCTCAGGATTATTTGTTGCTAAGAGGTCAAGTGTGTTTTCACAACAGTTGACTATTTGCGTGGGCTCATGAACTAACTGTTCGAAATAATTTTCAGAGAAGGCGTGTAGCATGGTTTCAAATGACGATTTATGCATTCCTCGGGATTTAATGATCTATCGAGGATAAATTAAAGTTACCACCAACTATGATCGTATGAGTCGGCTACATGTTTGAAATCAAACTCAAATTTTCTTTGAACCTTTCAGCAACTGTATCATCTGAACTGGGAGGTCGGTAAAAGTATCCTATTATTATTTTATTCCAGTTGCCAACAATGACCTCTGCCCATACTAACTCACAGGAACTATCTACTTCAATTTTGCGACAAGATAAACTATTTCTGACAGCAATAAACACTCCACTGCCAACCGTGTTTAGCTTATACTTTTGGAACACCATCAGGGTCTTCGCAAAAATTTCAACTGAGCTTATCTCCAGTTTTAGCCCTCTTTCAGTGCCTATAACGATTTGAGCATCAGTGCTTTCTATTAGCACTTGGAGCTCTGTTACTTCCCAACACAGCTACGACAATTTACAACTGTTATACTGATGGTTCAGGTATCTACGTTCTTCCTGTGTTCAGCCTGCACCCTTTGTGGCTGAAGCCCTTTTTTTATTTCCATGAGAGCCAAAAAAACCGCCGAGTCCACACCACACGGCCCTTGTTACCAGTGCAGCTGCCTCCTGCATGAGGTGGACTCCTGACCTATTGAGCGGAACCCAAAACCCAATCACCCTATGGCGCAAGTCGAGGAAACTGCAGCCTACATGGTCGCAGAACCCTATGAACCCCTGATGCTTACCCTCCACTCGGCTCTGTACCTAAGGTCCTCAATCGGTCCTGTTGACTTTGCACTAAATGGTGAATTCTGCATTCATCTCACAAACAAGACTTGCAGTCTTTCCCACTTCTGTTACCCTCTTGAAACCAGAGAGAATCTCCTCCAATCCAAAGTGACACACATCATTGGCACCGATTTGAGCCACCACCTGTAGTTCGCTGCACCCTGTGCTCTTCATGGCATCCGGTAGGACCTGTTCCACGTCTGCAATGACTCCACCCCTTATGCACATGGAATGGACATTGGTTTTCTTCCCTTTCTTGGCAGCCATGCCTCTAAGACACTCATATTGTGCCTAACATTGGAGCTCCCAACTACCAATAATACCACCTTCTGTGATTGTCCAGATCTTGCAGGCTGAGAGGTTACCTCTCAAACAGGGCAAGTGACTGCATCTGGCTGATGGACAGAGTCAGCCACAGACGGAACCTGGAACCTGTTTGTCAGAGTAACTGGGGAGTCCTTACGTGCAGTCCCCTGGGAAATGTTTCGCTGCCTGCCACACAGCTAGCCAACCTCCCACTCCACCACGGGTGAATGGTCAATATCAGTGTGAGCAGTAATTGGGCTGGTCATTGGTGCAGGCCGATTGGCGGACTCAGACGTGCTGGACGTCTATGGGATCCACTCGGCTGGTCAACAACAGTGATGATCTTCCACTGCAGCTTCAAGCTGTGTAACCGAAGCCATCACAGCCTAGAGTTGAGAGTGATGTGTCACCAACTCATCTCGCATCCGCACACAGCCATCACAGTTCCTATCCATACTATAGACTGTGGAAGACTGCACTACATGGACAATCGACATGCGCTCTGGAACACTATTGTGGACACGGAGGAAAACGGAAGAACTGTATTCAATGAATTAGATTAACACGCAGAAACTCAAAAACTGAACTACCAAACTAAATAATTCGCTCCTGATTAGCAACTTTTAATATGTCACAAAATCGGTTTAGTTTCCGATGAAAACAAAAACATAAGAACTGTGTCTATTAAATATGAAAATAACGCACAGAAACTCAAGAAACTAAACTTCCAAAGCCCACAGATGACACTACAGAATTCGCTCTTAGTTAGGAACTCGTAAAATGTCAAAAAGTCGATTACTACCCTGTTGCTGCTTGTGTCTCAGCCAGCTGCTGCTGCCCAAGATTTAACCTCCGTGCGTTTATTATACCCCAAATTGTGGGGCACCAGCGAAGTACGAATTCTATTTGGGGGGACTGACAATGCAGTCTTTCAATTTATACGGCTCCGGCCTCCTTAATTTCCTACCGTTCTGCAATTTCTTTAATTTTAATCTGCAGTTCAAAACTACTAAATTGTGGTCAGAGTCTACATCTGAGTTTCGAAGTGTACTGGAGTTTAAAATCTGACTTCGAAATCTCTACCTGACCATTGTGTAATCTGGAACCTTCTGTTGTCCTCTGGTTTCTTCGATGTATACAGCCTTGCCCCAAGAGATTAAATTGTTTTACCAGCCGGCTTCCACCTTCGATCCTTTCCCCCAATCAATTGTCTGCTAATACTTTTTTTCCTCCCCTTGCTTTTCTTGCAATCGAATTACAGTCCCATATCACAGTTAAATTTTCGTCTCCCCAAAGTATCTGAAAAATTATTTAATCTCATCATGAATTTTTTCAGCCTCTAAATAATCTGCGGAACTAGAAGGCATATGAACTTGTACTACAGTGGTGTTTCTGTTGACTGCGTTCACTATGCTCTTCATTGTAGCTTGACCGCAATTTCTATTCTCTGATTCATTACTAGATCCAGTCTGCACTACCTCTTTTTAATACTGTGTTGATAACTCTCACTTTATTTACTTATACAATATTAACTGTGTTTACAACTTCATTCAAACGAGCTACATAATTTGTAGAACTCTCAAAGCATAGGAAGTGAGTAATAAAACGCATGTAGAATTTTCTGTTGTAAAAATAGTCGTAAGTTGCAGACATTAATAACTTACTTTCGTGGTGCTGAAAGAAGAGTACGTTTATAATATGATTACGTTCTGGTTTGTTACTGACCTATATTGTATTGCCGCGATTCCCTCGATCAATCGATTTAGAACAATTATAAACTACTATCGAAGCACATTGTTCAGTAAAGGTTACTGCTATGATGGTATAGGAATGTGCGTTGGAGATACAATATTGCGCTATGTTTTGTTTTGAATTTTGTGTTTGTGTGCGGAAAAAATGCGTGTCAAGGAATCATTTTTACTTGTTCCTCTGCACTGTTTACTGAAGGTCTGCGATTTTGTGCAATAGCAGTCATGTTTAATTTCACGAAAGAGGTGAGTTTTGCAATAACAGGTTTTAAATATTACTTTGTCAGTTATGTTATCACATATAATTGCCACAAAATGTGCAATTACTTGTAGTTAGTGCATTTGTCTCGATGGTTGGGGCGAGGTTAGATATTATTTCAGTAAACAATAATTATTGGTCGTACCTAGAAGACATTTCTGACACATTGTTTACCTAAGAGCAAACATCGGGTTTCGAAATAGTGTAATGGACTCTATCGTACACAGATAACTTTTTGTGAGGGAACAGTGAATAAGTGTTTACTAGAGCCATTATCAAATAGATTACGAGGACTATAATCCGTAATGTAAAACAAAAGTAACAGGGAAGCTTATACGCAGAAAATAATAACTGTAACAACGTAGGTGGATTCGTAAGAGATAGTTATTCCTAGGAGCAAGCACGTCAAAAGACAGCTTTATGGTAATTACAAGTAGTAGTTCCAGTTGAGTAAGAGGCAGACTGATCGCAAGTAATTGACGAACTGTCTTGATAGCGGTTAGATGACTGTTAACGTTTTGTCGGTCGACTGTTTGTTTTTCAATTGTCCAAGAGAGTACTTAGTGAAATTGAGAGAAATATTTAAATTCAGTTAGTGTATATGTGCTTGTGATGCACACACGGTCGTTGTTAGTTGTTGGTGTCTCATTGAAAGTTAGTCGCAGTAGTAACCAATAAACGTACATTTTATTCTGATTCACTCACTGATGTACAATTCTTACCTGTTTGTATTTGCACTGCAAAGTAGTTTACAGTTTCATATAGACTGTAAATCGTACACAGTGCGATAGTAAAACAAAAGGTAGATAGGTGCTTCATTTTAGATTTGATGCAACCTTGGGTACCTCTCGTGACACAAACCATTTTAGAGGATTTATTATGTATTCATTTGGGAATCCATGTGAAAGTACCATCCTGCTGCCCTTTTCGTGACTTTTTTGAGCATTTTATTACTTTCAGTGCAGCGGTTTGTGAATTCCACATGCTGTGCATGTCGATGTTGTAGGTTATAC
Organism: Schistocerca serialis cubense; assembly: GCF_023864345.2. Taxonomy (NCBI): domain Eukaryota; kingdom Metazoa; phylum Arthropoda; class Insecta; order Orthoptera; family Acrididae; genus Schistocerca; species Schistocerca serialis. The sequence goes on from NC_064639.1 coordinate 498,123,157, forward strand.
AGATATTTCAGAATGGTTGATATTTTTAGTTTTACTGAACTTAGGTTCACTTGGAGTACTATCTGACTCAGTAAGTAATGGAGTAAGCCTAATTGTGCAGTATATTGAACTTTAAGGCTAATTGATGCTCTTCTGATGACTGGAGTTTACTGACATTTTGAAATTTTATGGTTCAGCTGTCGCTGTTGCAGGAAATTGTTTGATAGTGACACATTATCACAAGATGTACTGTGGCATTTGTTGATCTGTAGCTTCCATAACAAAACTGATTTGCCCTCTTCTTGTTGAATATCTTAACTTTGTTTATGTTTATACAAAAATTGCACTGTAAGGCTCTTTAAGGTCCAGTACAAGTCCACATAACATGTATTTCTCTTGAATCCCTGCAGCTCTAGATTTAACTATGTATCACCATATTTCTTCCAGTACGTTTCACAGTAGTTTTTGAAGTATTCAGCAGCTTCACCTGATTAGGCACATTGATTGAGGTGATCGGGAAAGATGATTGTTTTGTGGTGAGTTGGTAAAACCAATGAATATTACTGTTCTTGGTTGTGAGAGTAGACTGCTTTGTAACAGCCTGAAATCTCGGTTCAATGTTGTCAACATTGGCACTGGAAAGTGCATCTTTCTTAAATAAATAGCTGCAATAGTAAGAAATTACCAAAACTGTTGTAGGCCTAATACATAATATGGAAGTTGTGGATTTTTTTGCACTCGTGTGTGCCCCCCCCCCCTCCTCCCCCCCCCCATACACACACACACAAACACAAATAAGATGTAAAGAATAGCTTTTTCCTCTCTCCTTATGGAAGGAGACAAGGAGGTATCTTTACCATATTTAACTGCTATTAATGTAAAGCTGTACAAGTTCCTTTTTTTTTCTTTCTTTTTTTCCGAGTTAGTATTCCACACTCTACTTATAGCCAGCCACGCTGTTGTCATCCGATGTAACAGAGAGGTTTGGATAACTTGATGTGAACTTCTAGAACTTATCAAAACAAGCATTTCCATGTCTGGCTAATATGCAGAGATATAAGTGCTTTAGTTATTGTAGGTTGTACTTTAAGCCTGGTAACATTCCAGTGTAGTGAGCCTGTCCTGAAGTGCTTGGCCATTGGATCAGTAGTCTGTGCTGGAGTAACACAGATATCTTGCAAGATATATATAGTGATGCACTTTTCATTCCAGTTGTCCCAAAGTGAGGAGAGATCCTTGCAGTTGTGGGACATGTCTGAAAACAAGAATACACAATGAATATTTACAAAATAAGAACAGATATGCTAATGTACCTTCCACAGATCCCAAATGAAATGGCCCAACCTTTAGCATATTTAAAAGGATGTGAAACTTATCATCAAATATTAAATGGTCAGTACACTTGAGAGTGTATGGTAAGTTGTAGGCTGTTGTAGCCATGCATCATCAAATAAAACAGAAAACATTTTACAGCACTTATTTACGGTGATCACGTTACTCCACAAAAATTTGTACAAAAGTCAGATTGTACACAGTATTCATCTTAGCCTACGTAATATTAATAATAACATACATGCATCAATTGGTTTTCCTAAGAAACCTTTTTATTACTCAGAGAGCACAGGGAAATAACTTATAAAACTGAGTGGGAAATATTGGAAAAGTTGTCGAGGCTGAATTGAAGCTGACGTTAGAGAAGTGAGGAATTGCGAAGTATGAGATACCAGGGGTTACAAAATATATAAGGTTGAGAGGCAGTGTTGAGCATGTATGTATAATACTCGTGTAAAGTAGGAAATTTCTAAGTTACAGATAACTTTTACATGTATAATAAAGAATTTTTTCAAAGTATTTCATTATTAGCCACATAAAAAATGAAAATGAACAAGTGAAATTTTTAGTAAAGGAAAAGCAATTCTATTGTATTAGAAAGAACTTATTCAAGCCATACTTACGCCTATGTGTTACAAAAATGTGTGAATTTTTGGTAATTATTTCTTGATAAGGTCAGTGTGCACAAACAATTTTAATTGAAAATTGTATGTTACGAACTCCAAATTGTAATTTGAACTTGAAGCACTGTGACTCAGATATGTTCCCCTTTTATGAGTTTATAGGTGTTTAATGAGGCTTTACTTTTCATTGTTCTTATTGATCATTTGTTTTATAGAAGTGGCCCTCCATAAGTGGAGTACAAGATGCGAAGAGTTCCCTGTTTCTGAAAGCAGACATGGTATGTATTAATGTTAAGGTGGGTTTTATTAAGTAACGGAACATTGGCAGGTAGTAAGATCTATGCAGAATTTCTGCTAATGCTTCTCAGTACAGCAAGGTAACCCTATCACAAATCAGAGTACAGTGAATTAGAAGCTAGGTGCTTTCAGGATTGTCACAGTCAGTGCTGAAAGGTGTTGAGCTGTAAAAGTAAAAAAGGCAGCAAAGGGAGTTTGATAAGGGGTAGTCTGTAATAAGTTCTTAACAGCATGGAGTATATATGCTGGAATGATATAAGTCTAGAATAGGGCCAGTGGCGTACTTATGTGTTTCGCGCACGAGTGTTGTCAGAGTGTACTGTCATGTATGATGGGAACAAAAGAAGGTGTGTCAGCTGTTTGTGTTGCACAGCCAATGGGAGAGCAGCAAACAGACATGTTTTGAATATATTCGGAAGAGAAATTAAAACATTGTGGTAAACAAGATTGCAAAAGTAATGCAAGGACAGTAACGCAGCCTACGATTAATAAAAAAATAAATAAAAATAAAAAGCCGTGAAATATTTCTCTGCTTTGTGTTGCTACACAGTGAATCTGTGTGAGCACACTGAGTAAGTGGACTAGTGTTTTTTTAATTAAATCATGGGAGGAGGTATGTGAAGTAATGTTTTCGAATTAAATCACTGGGGAAGGTAGGTGAGTCAGTGTTTTTAATGAAATCGTGGTAGGGGGTAGGTGGATCACTGTTTTTAATTAAATCATGGGAGGCGATAGAGGGATACTAAATGTCTCAAACCACTCCACTTCATACTATTTACTCACATAATCACAGAATACCCCTCTCTAAATTCGCTAATGCACCAAAAAACAGCAAATGAGACAATTGTTTCAAATGTGTTCTTGCCTCTCTTTGGTTATTTGAAAGTATCATTGCATCGGCTATATGAAACTGACGCGTTGCCAACCTATGAGCACTTGATAAACTCCGGCGTGACCGCCGCTGGCCCTGATCTAGAATTTAGCCTGCTGCAAATAAAATTATTTGCATTGGATTTAGAGCCCTTCAGTTTCTGCATTTGCCTAATATTGATGTCTCTGTTATATAGTGCTATTCCAATTGTTGCATTTAATTAATTCTTAATGATTTTCATGAAATCTTGTGTGTGATATAGCAAACTGTTTTTAACATAGCCTCAGGTTTATGTTACTGTGCCCTCTCTGAGAGAGAATCAGCAAAAACCTGTATGCTCATTCACATCAATGCTTATAGTGAATGGATGTCACTTCATGCAGTGTTAAAAGTGATGACTGTGTAGGTTTGGATGATAGATGATAACTACTGTAATAGTTGCCTAGCTCCAGACAGGGAAATAATATATTCCAAGCTGATCAAATCAATTCATCAAGTCCCCTCGACGCTCCATCCTGCTTATGCATTACTCTGTTTTTCTACTACCATCATCTGTGTTGCTGGAACAGCTCCATAGGCCCTTGCTACTGGCAGCAGGGCTCATGGTGGGCTGAAAGAATCATCAAAAAACTCTTTTAACAGTAAACAAAACCCCTTAATGACCAGCCTTGTAAGTGTTAACTGGGATTATACACTCCTGGAAATGGAAAAAAGAACACATTGACACCGGTGTGTCAGACCCACCATACTTGCTCCGGACACTGCGAGAGGGCTGTACAAGCAATGATCACACGCACGGCATAGCGGACACACCAGGAACCGTGGTGTTGGCCGTCGAATGGCGCTACCTGCGCAGCATTTGTGCACCGCCGCCGTCAGTGTCAGCCAGTTTGCCGTGGCATACGGAGCTCCATCGCAGTCTTTAACACTGGTAGCATGCCGCGACAGCGTGGACGTGAACCGTATGTGCAGTTGACGGACTTTGAGCGAGGGCGTATAGTGGGCATGCGGGAGGCCAGGTGGACGTACCGCCGAATTGCTCAACACGTGGGGCGTGAGGTCTCCACAGTACATCGATGTTGTCGCCAGTGGTCGGCGGAAGGTGCACGTGCCCGTCGACCTGGGACCGGACCGCAGCGACGCACGGATGCGCACCAAGACCATAGGATCCTATGCAGTGCCGTAGGGGACCGCACCGCCACTTCCCAGCAAATTAGGGACACTGTTGCTCCTGGGGTATCGGCGAGGACCATTCGCAACCGTCTCCATGAAGCTGGGCTACGGTCCCGCACACCGTTAGGCCGTCTTCCGCTCACGCCCCAACATCGTGCAGCCCGCCTCCAGTGGTGTCGCGACAGGCGTGAATGGAGGGACGAATGGAGACGTGTCGTCTTCAGCGATGAGAGTCGCTTCTGCCTTGGTGCCAATGATGGTCGTATGCGTGTTTGGCGCCGTGCAGGTGAGCGCCACAATCAGGACTGCATACGACCGAGGCACACAGGGCCAACACCCGGCATCATGGTGTGGGGAGCGATCTCCTACACTGGCCGTACACCACTGGTGATCGTCGAGAGGACACTGAATAGTGCACGGTACATCCAAACCGTCATCGAACCCATCGTTCTACCATTCCTAGACCAGCAAGGGAACTTGCTGTTCCAACAGGACAATGCACGTCCGCATGTATCCCGTGCCACCCAACGTGCTCTAGAAGGTGTAAGTCAACTACCCTGGCCAGCAAGATCTCCGGATCTGTCCCCCATTGAGCATGTTTGGGACTGGATGAAGCGTCGTCTCACGCGGTCTGCACGTCCAGTACGAACGCTGGTCCAACTGAGGCGCCAGGTGGAAATGGCATGGCAAGCCGTTCCACAGGACTACATCCAGCATCTCTACGATCGTCTCCATTGGAGAATAGCAGCCTGCATTGCTGCGAAAGGTGGATATACACTGTACTAGTGCCGACATTGTGCATGCTCTGTTGCCTGTGTCTATGTGCCTGTGGTTCTGTCAGTGTGATCATGTGATGTATCTGACCCCAGGAATGTGTCAATAAAGTTTCCCCTTCCTGGGACAATGAATTCACGGTGTTCTTATTTCAATTTCCAGGAGTGTATTTTAATTAAGCAAAGGAGGAGAATATGAGGACCATTGGGTCTCCTCATTGGAAATGTATGTGCCTTCTTCCCAGATGTGAGCCAAGCTCCATGATAATAGGCCATCAGCCTCTAACAACAATCCCTGGTCTTTTACTGAAAGACGGGTTACCACAATTTCACTATCCACTTTCTGATGGTATAAGTGTGTAATTCTTATCCTCCAAACTTCCAAACATGTAAATAGTAGTTGGAAATCACCTATCTTTTTAAATATATAGGCTTAAGAGGTGGATTACCCTTGCAGTGGTGAGACAGTACCATAACCCAGTTTCAAAACCAGGCATACCCCCCAAGTACCGTTACCTGCTGTAGACCAGTACTTTTCTATAGTGCCATGAAAATTGCTCGAGAGCATGGTGGCCAGTAATTTCCAAGAATGATTGCCTATCGAAGTCGTGGGGTGCAAATGATACATATCGAACGTGCAATCGTTGATAGATGCTGAGTATGTTTACGGTGGTCACTACAGCAACAAAAAGAGAAGAGCGTTACAAAAATACATTTAATTCCAAGGAGACGACTTACCTTACTCGTCGTCAGTGTTGGAATCGTGAAAGTCCATTACAATGGTCTGGATGGTTAATTTGGAAGAGTCGAACTGTGTATTCTTCCTGATACTCATTTGTTTCCCGCACTGGCCGCAATGAAATTATAAATGGTATTTCAGCATCAAAACTGTTCTTACGAAGTTTTACACACTTTGCACCACCACCGTCTACACAGTCCCTTCTTTCCTCTTCCAGTAGTAGTCCATATTTACAACAAAAAGTCGAACAATTTTCTATGCGGGATAAACATGGAATTAGTTTTTTCCATGTGAGAGAATCCGCCGAAGAAACTTCAAGAACACCAGACATTCCACTCACTAACGACATAAATCGTCTGGGATTCCCTAACAAGTCACAAATAATTCGTAATTTAGAGCAACTAAGGGAACAACAGAAAATAGATAAAAATGATGATCACAAATGATTGATCACAACGCCCACCACCAGAGTCGCACGATTGATTTACAATTGCACGTTAAATATGTATTCTTTGGACACCACGACTTTGGTAAGCAATCATTCTTGGAAATTACCTGGTGGCCGATCGATTAATTAGCATCCTTGAATTGAAATGCCCTTTTAATTTACCTGCCAATTTGGTTTCCAGGAGGGTCAGTCCACAGCTGACCATCAGGTCCTGTTGGACATGAAATCTGCAAGACTTTTACCAAGCATCTTACTGCTATCTTTTTGGCTTGCATAAAGCATACTATGCTGTTGTAATGTAAGACACAGACAACAGTACAGCTTAAGTGAACCAGAGTTTATTCTTCTTCGAAATACAAGTGAACCGCAGTTGAACATAGACACAAACATAGAAACAGTCCAGGTATTGATACAAGTAGTTGCTGACGATAAGTAAGAACACAATATGAGAGCACTGGTAGATGGCGCAGTGGGTGCTGAGTACATACAGGGTTACAGCAACTCGTCCCTCTTGGGGAAAGGGCGCTCAGCTGATACGGACATTGGGGTGACTTGAAACATCCATTGCCTCTGTGGTGGACGCAGCCGATGACTATGGCCACAGTGTAAAGAGATTTTGAGGCAGAAGTGATGTGGTTGTGGACATGCGCGCCAGGCGCTCCCTTGCAAAATGTCATAAGATAGGGCCAGTGACAAGGCTACTGGTAACATCTTGACATCCAGTTCCTCAACGTGGTGTAACTGTACCAATGGTGAAGGCGCCAGCTGCTCTGTCGGGTGTGGCGGTGTTGAAGGGCCCAAAGGAACCGGCCCAGCCAGCAGCTGAATTGCCAGTGGCACCGAAGCATTGCAAGAAGACTAGACAACAAATGCCAAGGGGCTTTACCTCGGAGGACAGGCATGAGATGGCCATATCCATCCATAGATTGTGAATAAAAAGGACAAGCAGTCACTTGGTAAATGCCTTGATGCATGCGGAAATGTGGAAGGCATGAGACACAGACTGTTGACCATTATCCATCACAAGTGTACAAGGCAGTCTTTCAAAAGAAAAGAAAAAAAGGGGGAGGTCCTGAATTGCAGCTGCAACAGACTTTGAAGGGCAGCGGATAACATATGAAAATTTAGAGAAAGCATTGACAACCAAGTAAGAATGTAGGAAGTGTCCCACAAAATTAACACGGATGTGTTCCTGTGGATGTTGTGGTGCGAGCTACAGAGAGCGTCGCCCCTCAGTTCCACCTGTTGGCTAGCACATTGAGAGCAGTCCATGACAAGATGTACAATTTCACTTTTGATACCAGGGCAAAATGTGTAGACAGACCAATAACTTGGTATGCAAGACCCCCCCAGTGTCTCTGATGTATGAGCTATAGAGCAGCCAGGACTACAACCATAGCCGACAGCCTATCTGTAGCTAAGAGAACACCACTATCAGATACCAAAAAGCAGTGGTGGAGGGGAAAATAGGTGTGCCAAGGGTCAGAAGTCCATGGTAAGAAACTCTTCCACTGCAATTGGCACCTAAACATCTAAATGAAAACGGAGGAGTTCATCATGGTCAAAAGTAGGATCTGGTACCCTCAGAAGCTGGGAGAGCACATTGACGTTGGTGTGCTGTGTAGTAGGCAAAAAAAAAAACTATTTCATAGTTGTAGTGAGGCAGAAACAGGGCCCCACAATGGAGGCAATTTGCTGCTTTGTTGGGCAATGAAGCAGAAGCATTTAACAACTAAACATAGTTTTGTGGTCAATAATAGGTGGATCTTAAACCCCTAAAAGAACACATGAAACTTTTTGAGGTTGCAGGCGATAGCGAGCTCTTCCTTTTCAACTAGACAGTAACACTGCTGAGCAGAGTTGTGCATTTTTGATACTAAACTATCGGGCATTCAGAACCATCCTCATATTGATGCGCTAGAATGGTCCCAAAGAGACCAATGGGAGCTATAAGTACGCTTCATATAAATTCAGTTTTGGAGAAAAACTGTCGACAGGTGAGTTTAGCCAATAACTCGTCGAGATGGGGCAAAGGGTAGGTGTCAGTGGTAGATTGAGCATTAATGGTACGTTAAAGTCACCACAGAGGTGAAGCTGGTCAGTCATGGGGGGGGGGGGGGGGGTAGTCCACTCACTTGATGTAACAGACTGTATGGCCCCAATAATATCAGCCTCTCCAATTACGCTTTCACTTGATCATGCAAAGCCACTGGAACAGGGCACGAACAGAAAAAATATGGCTGGAAAGTGGGCCACAAAATTAGTGGCACAACCTAAACCACTCGAGAAAAGAGAAGAGAACTTGGAAAACAGAGGGTCTACCTGCTGGTGAGGGTCAGAGTCAGAAACCAGGAAAAACCAAAAGCTTTGAAAGCATCCAAACTGTACAAATTTGCAGTGTCAGCATCATCACCTACAAAAAATGTCACAGTATGAACCACAGCTGTATACATAGTGGGAACCATTAATTTCCCCACGATTCGAATATGCTGCTTGCTGTAACTCACCAAATGTTGAGTAACTGGAGATAACTCAGGAGGCCCAAATCCACATAAATTCGGGAGTTCCATAGAGTCATAGCTACACCCGTGTCCACTTGTAATCTGAACACTTCTTTCTATCACTTGCACTTCGATGAACAGTTTTTTATGATGTATAAGCACTTGAGACGCACAGTTACATCCATGTGTGCAGGAGGAGGCTGGAAACATGACACAGATGCTGTGGATCCTTCTTTCCTACAGTTGTTGCAAGTCACCCAGCACTTACGGCACACGGCCCTATCATGTTGCACAAAACAATATGGCCAAGATGGGAGCGCAGAGCGCTGCTGTTGGTGTTTTGATTGTTGTTTGGCATGTAGCTGTGCAGCATAGTGCAGAGGCTGTAGTTGTATGCCTGCTGCGCCGTCCTCCCCTGAGAACTGGCAGAGAACTGACTGATGCTGGATGATCAAAAGTAGGAGCCACTGCGGTGATGTGACACCAAGTATCAGACTGATAACTCACAGCACAAGATGCCTCGAAAGATTGACCAATATTTAATACTTCAGTCAAAGGTGGATACTTGCACTGCAGTGGGAGTTGAAACGCCTCCTTGTTAGGAGCCAACTGAATGGTTGTCTCACGGACCATAGAGTGAGCATAGCAGTCGTGATGAGCATCAGTAACAAACTGATATTTGTGACCGAGGCCAGGGAGTTTGGTCACCCAGCCTGGTAGGATTGGGGGGCTGTGTATGACAACAGTAGAACTGTACAAGTGCTGCAATGACATGTATGCGTTTATGGTGGTAATTTGAAACAGCCTACACTTTTCATTGAATAAAAGTGACACGAGTTCTTTGAGCTGGACCAACTGGTACAACAACTGGTAGATCCAAGGCGAAAACAAAGAAAGGATCAAAGCCTTACACATGTTTGCATCAGTGACACCAGAACTGAGGAAATGTTGCCCAAGCTACATAGCCTCCCAGTCTTCGGCCACATTGTCATAAAGGGGAAAGGATGGGGGGCACGCCATCGGCATTGGCGCCTGCGTAGGCAGCGTGGTCACAAGTTCGTGATAGCAATCGTAAGATGCTGCTGCTGCTCGATGAGAGATTTAAGCACTGGCTCTATGGCTAGAAGAACCTAAGGAACAACCAATAGACTGAGCACACAAAAATGAACACCACACTTGTCACCAGTTGTGTCTTAATGTAAGACACAAACAACGGTACGGCGATAATCATCCAAAATTTAATCTTCTTCCACAAACAAGCAAACAGTATTTAAGAATATAGACACAAACATAAAAACAATCCAGGTGCTAATCATAACTTGTAGGCTTTTGCAGCTGGCATCTTCATTAGTTAAAAGTTTCGATCTGAGAGGCCTTGGTCAATCCGTAAAACTTCTTCTTCTTGACATTTCGTTGCCAACTGCGGCCAACATCTTCCAAGGTGAGTCAGTGACTGGCTGCCAGGCCGTGGAGGTCCCATTTATGTGGAGCACATAGAGGGCACCACCGTACATCACGTGGGGCTGACTGTAAGTCTATCTCTGACTAATGTCATTATTCTTAATTGAAAGTAATCGATTGTCACGTTGTTGATGTCCCCCCCAGCAGGTCCACAACTCTTTTGTGGATATGTGTGTGGCGAGTATGGGACCCCGAGCTAGTGCAGTTCTCTTTCCTTTTCAGGCTGCATAGCTTCCCTTTCCACATCCCACCCTGTCCCCGATCCTCCTCCCACCCCCCCTCCCCCTTCATCCTTCCCCCCTCACCAGACTTTTCCACTTTCAACCCTTTCATTATTCAGAAAGGTGTCAACGCAATTGCAGGTCCTGTAAAGTCTTATTCCAGTTACGAAATGGCACCTCGTGGTTAGAAACAGACGGTGCCTTCCAGGCACGTAAATTTCTTCAAACTACACTGCTACACACCTTCCCTGTCCAGGTGGACGTACACCATACTTCAAATTCACCGTACGAGGTGGTTTATACAAGATCACGCAACTGATTATCCAATGAGGACATTCAAAATTACCTGTCCGATCAGGGCATAAAGGCTGTACATCAAGTCATGAAAAGGGTTGAAAAGAAATTTGACAGAGTTCAACTTCCATCAAACATTAAAGCAGGCTATGAGATAATTTCAGTTCACCCTTACATCCCCAACCCTACGTGTTGCTATCAGTGTCTGTGGTTTAATCATACCAGCCAGTGGTGGTCCAATACGAACAAATGCGTTACTTGTGGCAGGGATGCCCATGAGGGCGATTGTCCACCTCCATCCCCTTGTTGCATCAACTGTGTGAGTGATAGTGCCCTATTTTTAAAGATGAACAAAATAGTCAGGAAATTCGAGTGAAGGAAAATGTGTCTACCTTTGCTGATTGTGAGTTATTCACCAGTAGAAAGCCCACTGTGCTCCCAGCGGGTAAATACAGCACTGTCCTTGCCTCTCCTAGACCTACTAAGGAGGTAGCCATGCAGACTTTGGATCTCACTTTTAGCTTCAAGGTCGTCAGATCGCCATCTCAAAGATCGCCCGTTCAACCTCCCCACTATCACATGCTCACTCTAAGGCTCAACCTTCGTTGGCTCCTGCTAAATCATGGGCCCCATAATCAGACATCTGGACTTCCAAAAAAGAGCCTACTCATGAAGATTTTTTACATACCCAGACCTCACAACCATCGACTCCTCTCACATCTCAATGTCCTGCTTCCAAGAAGGCTCACAAGAAACACAGTTCCTCTCCTTCTCCGCCACAGCATGTCTCCTCTACGGCACCACCCAGCGGTAGCCACCCTCAGCCGTCTTCCGTGTCGCCGAGACGCACCGCTGGTGGCCAATCAACCAGCCGATCACCGGCAGCAGGAGCTGCCCCCAAACAACCTATGGATCAGGATCTTCTGCCTTTGGCAGAATGCCACTCTACGTCGTCAGCTGCCGGCTGTCAGCAGTTGTTGAGTTGATGGCAACTGTGGTGAGATTTTTCCCTTTTCTGCCCACCCTATGCCAATTATCCATTGGAATATTCATGGAATTCGCTGCAGTTGGAATGAATTGTCAATCCTCTTATGATCCTACTCCCCGGTCATCTTTTATCTTCAGGAAACAAAGCTATGTCCTCATGGTCGCTTTGTCTTCCCTTATTTGCAATCGGTCCGGTTTGATCTCCCCTCTGTTGGTGGCACTCCGGCGCATGGGGGACTTATGATTCTTCTCCACGATATTATCCATTATCACCATATGCCCTTAAACAGTTCCTTCCAAGCTGTCGCTGAATGTCTTTCCCTTTCTGGATACACCTTCTCACTTTGTACCATATACATTCCATCATCCACACCAATCGCAAGAGCCGATCTTCTTCGTCTGCGTGGTCAGTTCCCACCTCCTATTTGCTGGTTGGGGACTTCAACGCCCACCACCCGCTTTGGGGATTTCCGTGTCCTTATCCGAGAGGCTCCCTATTGATTGACCTCTTCCACCAAGCGGATCGTGTTTGCCTCAACACTTGGTAACCTACTTTTTTGACTGCCTGTTTTCAACCTGCTATCATTTGGACCTTTGATCGGCACTGTTCAGCTAGCTTGGTGCTTTGAATGGTTTGCTCCTGCTGATACACACTCAAGTGACCATTTTCCATGTGTCCTTCGATTACAGCCACTATGCACCCCAAGATGCTGGCAGTTTTCCCAAGCGGATTGGACACTTTTCTCCACTCTAGCAACATTTGATGACCCTCAATTTTCGCAGCATTGACGATCGGGTCACTCATGTTACGGAAGTTATTCTTAGAGCCATGGAACGTTCAATACCCTGTACCTCCCCTTTGCCCCAGTGCCTGCAAATTCCTGCCATCTGTTCTGCCTCGGGAACAGATGGCATCCACGTCAAAATGTTGCTGCATTTATCATATGGTAGTCCGTTTTTGACTGACAGTATCTTTCCCAGAAGATGGCGGGTAGCTATCGGCATTCCTGTTCCGAAACCTGGAAAGGACAAACATCTCCCCTCTAGCTCTCGCCCCATCTCTCTCATGAGTAGTGTATATAAGGTTTTGTAGCGGATTGTAAATTGCCGTTTAGGCTGGTGGTTGGAGTCCCGAAACCTGCCCAATGGGGTTTCCGAAAACATTGTTCCGCAGTTGACTATTTTGTTGCTCTCTCCATTTATATCATGAACCTCAGGAAATGCAAAACGGTAGCTATATTTTTTGATCTGGAGAGGGCATATGATACCTGTTGGAGGTCAGGCATCCTCTGCACACTGTTCTCTTGGGGCTTTCGAGGTCGGCTACCCCTTTTCATCTGTGAATTTATGACAGAGCGCACTTTTAAGGCGCGGGTGAACGCTACTTGCTCCTGTACTTTCTCCCAAGAAAACACGGTGCCCCATGGCTCCGTACTAAGTGTTTTACTGTTTGCCGTCGCCATAAATCCAGTTATGGATTGTCTCCTTCTCGATATCTCAGGCTCCCTCTTTGTTGATGATTTTACAATCTACTACAGCTCTCAATGGACGAGCCTTCTTGAACGATGTCTTCAAGGATATCCCGATCGCCTCCACTCACAGAGCATCGAAACCATCTTCCGATTTTCTCCTAGTAAGACTGTCTGAGTAAATTTTTGGCATCTTACGGAGTTTTATCTGCCTCCCCTACATCTAAACTCTATTGACCTTCTGTTTGCAGGCATCACCAAATTCTTGGGACTTATGCTTGACAGAAAACTGTGCTGGAGATTCTTTACACTGAGACTGCTAAACCTCCGCTGTCCGATCGGCAAGCTGTCCTTCTGAGTCATTATGCTAGTCATCTCTCCTCCGTGCCTGCTCATCTGACCCATGCCCTTTTTTTCGGCGCCTCCTTGAATTTAGGGTATGCAGGCCACCCTTCATCTCTACCACCATTGGGAGTCTGCTTCTGTCAACTGCTACATTCCATTTCCTTCCAATTTCCTAAAACTTTTTCAACAAATGGGGGTAAGGCGCCACCTTAGCTTTGCCTCCGGACCTGCCTTCTCTGTGATCTTTGCCAGTTTCCCAAGGGTAGTAGCACCCCCTTATATTTTATTTGCTGCTCTATGCGCACAAGTGGAGGATGCCACCTTTATTTAAACTGATGTCTCAAAGACCACTTTTGGTGTTGGGAGTGCCTATATTGTTGATGACACCCCTATTAGATTTCGGCTTCCTGACTAGTGTTTGGTTTTTACTTCGGAGCTTTACGCTGTTCTCCAGGATATCCAGTACATCGGTCACCATAAGCGGATACAGTATGTTATAAGCTTGGATTTGTTCATCTCTCTTCCCAACTTCCAAGTTCTTTATCCCGTCCACCCTCTGGTCCACCGGATTCAGGACTGCCTCCACATGCTCCACTTGGGGGGCATCTCTGTGGCATTCCTCTGGATGCCAGGACATTTTGGTATCTGTAGAAACGAGGCAGCCGATATAGCGGCAAAGGCTGCAGTCTCTCTTCCTTGGCCGTCTGGTTCCCTTTGCCGATCTACAGAGCGTTTTATGTCGTCGTGTTGCTGTTTTATGGCACACACATTGGTCTGCATGTCCCGATAATAAATTATGGGACATAAAACCTCTTCCCTGTGCTTGGACCTCTTCCTTCTGCCTCGTCGTCAGGAGGAAGTAATTTTAACTAAACTCTGGAATGGGCACTGTCTTTTTAGCCATCGACATTGTTTAAGTGGCAGTGCTCACTCTCTTCGTCCCCACTGCTCTCAACTGTGGATGGTGAGACACCCTTTACTTCAGTGACCTTATTTTAATCCGCACCCTACCCGTTTACAGTTGTAGCCTGATATATCTTCACTCTCTTCGTCCCCACTGCTCTCAACCATGGATGGTGAGACACCCTTTACTTCAGTGACCTTATTTTAATCTGCGCCGTACCCATTTACCCTTCCCGTTTAGCAGATGATGCGTGCTCAGCCAATCACATCCTGTGTTTATCAGTCATTTGAAACTCTCTTTGGGGAAAACAACCCGACACCCCCCCCCCCCCCCCATTCAATAGCAGTTTTCTCAAATTTCCTTCTATTTGTAGTTTCTCTCCTCCTTGAGTTTCGCTGCCATTGCTGCTGATTTAAATTTCCGGTTTTTACCCTTCACTGAGCCACAGAATGGGCGCTTAGGACCATAGCAGTTTTGTGCCCTAAAACCATAATAATAAAAAAAAATAAAAAAAACATTGTTGGTACCAAGTCAACTGCCATATCTTATGTAACTTTAAGCCTTCCTCTTTTCTATACATACGTGCATAATAGTGCGATGTTCTGGCTAGTAAGCTCATCTCACTAAATTTTGTTTCATGATCATCGTCTTTAAAAACATGTTCTGCTACAGCTGATTTGTCGGTATGTCCCAGTTGACAGTTCCTTTTGTGTAGGTTAAGCGAGTATTGACACTTCTTTTCATTGTTCCAATATAAACCTTCCCACAGCTACACTGAATTTCATACACCCCAGGAGTTGCTAAGGGGTGTCGAGCGTCTTTCACTGATCTTAAACGTTCACTAATCTTCTTGGTGGGTCTAAAGATTGTTTCAACTTGAAACTTCGCTGGAACTTTCCCAGTATGGTCCATAATATTGCAAATAAATGGAAGTTGTTGTTGCTGAGTGTTGTCAGATACTTTTCATCTGGGATGGAGGGCTCAATCTATCCCATTGCCAGTGTATCCATTTTGCTTCAAAGCCATTCACAAATGATTTAGTTCATCTTGCAAATAAACTGTCCTGGGACAATTCCGAAGTTTTTGAATGTGAGAAAACTGTTTCACTTGGTGCAAGCTAACTGTATCTATTCACACATGGAAGTGGCGATCCTATGGGAGCAGATACATCAAACATGCCGAGTCAAACATGCCGAGGACTGGTGGTAACTAACAGTCAACTGTTAAATCGCCATTTATTTATTAGCAATGCAATGCAGTTTTGTGATATGAAAGGTGGACAGCCTAACATTTAGATCTATGGAACTGATTGCAGAAGTGTTTTCTGATAGGCAGAAGTAGTTCAAGAATTTACAGAATGTCAGACAGGAAACACCAGTTACAGATGATTCCCATGTGGTTATTAACTTGTTGGGAAGGAAATTATCTAAGGAAAAAATTCCTGTTCTCTCCAAAGGAGGAAATTTTGCAATTACTCCATTAAAGGTTCCAACAGAGCATATTGTAGCTAATGTAGAGGTGGGGATTTGTGAGTTATCACCATATTCTGCTGATGTAATCAGAATGGAAACAGCCGTGATACTAAGTAAAGCTAAGCCACATGGCAGCAAGGAGAAAGGAAGACATTACGGGAGATTAATATGGACAGGAATATTATTGTACTTAATGCTGATCAGAGTAATGTTACCATTGTGATGATGAGTGAGGACTACCATAGGAAGATAATGAGTTTTACAAACAAACCGGAGTGGCCATGGACAGCCCTTTTGGATTCTAAAGGATCCTAGAACGAAAATGTTAGGAGCTACCAACTGATTAATAAAAAAAGTCTTCTATTCTTACTGAGGATAAAAAAATATCTATGCAAAACGGAAGCTTGCCATCCTAGATTGTATGGGCTACCGAAGATAAATAAGCCTGTTGTCTCATTGAGACCATTGGATCGCCTTCTCAAGAGTTGGCCAGACATCTCACCTCCTTGCTACAACCGCATATTGGTAAAACTGATTATCACATTAAAAATTCTATGCACTTTATTGAAAAATTGGAGGAGATTACTGTCGGTGCAGGTGATATCCTTCTCAGTTTTGATGTGGTATCCCTGTTTACCATGATTCTTTTTGACAAAGCTCTTATACATAGCTGATATGTTTCCAATTGATATAGTAGCTCTGTTTCGACATCGCCTGTCCATGACCCATTTCCAGTATGATAATGAGTTTTACAAAGAAACTGAAGGAGTGGCCATGGACAGCCCTCAGAGTCCCGCTGTTGCTAATCTATCATGGAAGATTTTGAACAGCAGGGGCTGCAGTCTGCCAGTAAAAGTCCTTTGAAGTGGTGTCGGTGTGTGGATGACACTTCTGTGGTATGGAATCACGTTGAAGAGGAATTGTATGATTTCTTTGTGCACCAAAATAGTATTAATTACTATGGAGAAAGAGAGTAACGGACAACTTAATTTTTTGGATTTATTAGTAATGAAATAAGTAGATGGGAATGTAGGGCATAAAATGTATAGAAAAGGTACACTCACCAACCGGTACCTCCATAAGAATTCGAAGCATCATCCCAGGAAGAAGAGAGGTGTCATTAAAACATTGCTGGACAGAGCTAATAATATCTGTGAGCCAGTTTATTTGCGAGATGAACCAAATCATTTGCGAAGAGCTTTTAAGAAAAATGGATACGATGACAACACCATAGATTGAGCACTCTGTCACAGGAGAAAAGAGTCTGGCAACATTCAGCAACAACAACTGTCTGCTGGAAAAGCTTTTCTTCCTTTTATTCACAATATTATGGACCGTATTGGGAAGGTTCTGCCCAAGTTTCAAGTTGAAACATTTTTTAGACCCACCACGCAGATTAGTGGATGTTCAAGATCGGCGAAACACGCACGACAATCCTTAGCAACTCCTGGAGTGTATAAAATTCCGTGTAGCTGTGGGAAGGTTTATACTGGAACAACAGAAGAAATGTCAATACCCGCTTATCCGAACACAAAAGGAACTGTTGACTGGGACATACCGACAAATCAGCTGTAGCAGAACATGTTTTCAAAGACGGTGATTATGAAACAAAAGTTAGTGAGACGAGCTTGCTAGCCAGCACATTGCATTATTATGCATGCATTTATAGAGAAGCTATATAGATTCAGAAACACCACCGTGATTTTAATAGAAAAGAGGAACGCTTAAAGTTAGGTAAGATATGGTGATCGACTTTGCACCAAAGATGCAATAATTGATCAATAGTTGGCCCCACATGATGTATGGTGATGCGCTCTATATAAACGAGACCTTCTCGGTCAAGCAGCCAGTCGTTGACTCACCTCGGCAGATGTTGCCCGCAGTTGGCAACGAAATGTCAGGAAGTCTTACAGATCGACCGCGGCCTCTCAGCCCGGAAGTTTTAACTAATGAATCCAGGTACTATACAAGCAGTTGCTGACAATAAATAAGAGTACAATATGATGGTGAGTGCCTGCTCCATTGTGCTTATAAAGAGGAGGGCTCCAGTAGAAGACGCCTCTGATGCTCGGTCTGTACAGATACCGTTGGCAGAATATTTGAAGTGTAGTGCTCATGTGGCCTGGGTTATAGCGTATACTACCTGGCATTGTCACATAATAACAGCACTTCACTGAGGGGATGTTGAGATACTTCACCAATTTTTATCTGCAGCTTTTTGTCACCTGGTCCTTTTAGATTAGTGTTGCATCTCTCAGGTCCCCACTAGTCCAGGAGAACAGTGTCTGTCAGTGTTTCATGTTATACTTTTTCTCACAGACATCGAGGGAGTTGTGCACTCTGTGAGTCTGCTGATTACTCCTGCTCATTATGTTGAGGACTTTTGCGTTTGGTATAGTACTCTGTCTGTAGGCTTTGCCAAGTATCACGTCAAAGGAGCCAAACAGTGGGCCTTCTCTTGGGCCCCTCTGTCATCACTTTTCATTTTTCCCCTGCTAAAAAACAAGTCATCCATCTTTTTTGCTGCAGCATGGACCATCCAGACTGAGCTCATCATGGGATACCAACTTGTCAATGTAGTCACACAGTGTTGTTTTGAGGGCTGCCTCTCCAGCAGTGAAATGACACAGTTACCCCATGTCTAAGAGAACACAAGAAGTTGCTTCATAAGCTTAATAGTCTCCGCCCCCTTCACCGTACATCTCGAGCACCATTCTCCAAATATAGGTTATTGGCCTTGTGGTGACTACACTACCAATACCAGATACATGTTTCAACAGCACTATAGACATTGAGAGAGTTAGTCATTTTGTCATTGAGGGATAAGTCGGATCATGAGCACCTTTCATTTGAGCCCCTTTGATAGTTTTCTGGATGAATATGGGATCCTAACGCTGCAGTTTTGATACCACCATCTACTACTCAGTTATGCAATTACTATTTCCCAATTCCCTAGCCATCAGAATTATCACATTCTTTTTCTTTCTCAGGAGTACCAACACTCTGGAAATCAATCCATGACATACCTTCAAATTGGAATGTTTTGGAAATCTACATTTATACTCCGCAAGCCACCCAACGGTGTGTGGCGGAGGGCACTTTACATGCCACTGTCATTACCTCCCTTTCCTGTTCCAGTCGTGTATGGTGGTTCGCGGGAAGAACGACTGCCGGAAAGCCTCCGTGCTCGCTTGAATCTCTCTAATTTTACATTCGTGATCTCCTCGGGAGGTATAAGTAGGGGGAAGCAATATATTCTATACCTCATCCAGAAACGCACCCTCTCGAAACATGGACAGCAAGCTACAATGCAATTCAGAGCGCCTCTCTTGCAGAGTCTATCACTTGAAGTTTGCTAAACATCTCCGTAACGCTATCACGCTTACCAAATAACCCTGTGACGAAACGTGCCGCTCTTCTTTGGATCTTCTCTATCTCCTCTGTCAACCCAACCTGGTACGGATCCCACACTGATGAGCAATACTCAAGTATAGGTCGAACGAGTGTTTTGTAAGTCACCTCCTTTGTTGATGGACTACATTTTCTAAGGACTCTCCCAATGAATATCAACCTGGCACCTACTTTACCAACAATTAATTTTATATGATCATTCCACTTCATATCATTTCGTACACATACTCCCAGATATTTTACAGAAGTAACTGCTACCAGTGTTTGTTCCGCTATCACACAATCATACAATAAATGATCCTTCTTTCTATGTATTCGCAATACATTACATTTTTCTATGTTAAGGGTCAGTTGCCACTCCCTGCAGCAGGTGCCTATCCGCTGCAGAGCTTCCTGCATTTCGCTGCAATTTTCTAATGTTACAACTTCTCTGTATACTACAGCATCATCTGCGAAAAGCTGCATGGAACTTCCGACACTATCTACTAGGTCATTTATATATATTGTGAAAAGCAATGGTCCCATAACACTCCCCTGTGACACGCCAGAGGTTACTTTAACATCTGTAGACGTCTCTCCATTGAGAACAACATGCTGTGCTCTTCAATCCAGCCACACAGCTGGTCTGATATTCCATAGGCTCTTACTTTGTTTATCAGTTGACAGTGCGGAACTGTATCGAATGCCTTCCGGAAGTCAAGGAAAATGGCATTACTTGGGAGCCTGTATCTAATATTTTCTGGGTCTCATGTACAAATAAAGAGAGTTGGGTCTCACACGATCGCTGTTTCCGGAATCCTTGTTGATTCCTACAGAGTAGATTCTGGGTTTCCAGAAATGACATGATACACGAGCAAAAAAGTGTTGTAAACTTCTACAACAGATCGATGTCAGAGATATAGGCCTGTAGTTTTGTGCATCTGCTCGACGACCCTTCTTGAAAACTGGGACTACCTGTGCTCTTTTCCAGTCATTTGGAACCTTCCATTCCTCTAGAATCTTGCGGTACACTGCTGTTAGAAGGGGGGCAAGTTCATTTGCATACTCTGTGTAGAATCGAATTGGTATCCCGTCAGGTACAGTGGACTTTCCTCTGTTGAGTGATTTCAGTTGCTTTTCTATTCCTTGGACACTTATTTCGAAGACAGCCATTTTTTCGTTCATTCGAGGATTTAGAGAAGGAACTGTAGTGCGATCTTCCTCTGTGAAACAGCTTTGGAAAAAGGTGTTTAGTATTTCAACTTAATGTGTGTCATCCTCTGTTTCAATGCCATTATCACCCCAGAGCGTCTGGATATGCTGTTTCGATCCACTTACTGATTTAATGTAAGACCAGAACTTCCGAGAATTTTCTGTCAAGTTGGTACATAGAATTTTACTTTCGAATTCACTGAGCACTTCACCCATAGCCCTCCTTACGCTAACTTTGACATCATTTAGCTTCTGTTTGTCTGAGAGGTTTTGGCTGCTTTTAAACTTGCAGTGAAGCTCTTTTTGCTTTTGCAGTAGTTTCCTAAGTTTTACTTGGCACGTAGCTGTCTAAAACACATTTTGCGATTGCCTTGAACTTTTTCCATAAACACTCAACATTGTCAGTGTCGGAACAGAAATTTTCGTTTTGATCTGTTAGGTAGTCTGAAATCTGCCTCCTATTACTCTTGCTAAACTGATAAACCTTCCTCCTTTTTTTTATATACCTGTTTACTTCCATATTCAGGGATGCTGCAACGGCCTTATGATCACTGATTCCCTGTTCTACACTTACAGAGTCGAAAAGTTCGGGTCTGTTTGTAATCAGTAGGTCCAAGATGTTATCTCCATCAGTCGGTTCTCTGTTTAATTGCTCAAGGTAATTTTTGGATAGTGCACTCAGTATAATGTGACTGTCCCTACCACCCATCCTAAACATCTGAGTGTCCCAGTCTATATCTGGTAAATTGAAATCTCCAACTAAGACTATAACATGCTGAGGAAATTTATGTGAAATGTATTCAAGATTTTCTCTCAGTTGTTCTGCCACTAATGCTGCTGAGTCGGGAGGTCGGTAAAAGGAGCCAATTATTAACCTAGATCGGTTGTTGAGTATAACCTTCACCCATAATAATTCACAGGAACTATCCACTTCTATTTCACTACAGGATAAACTACTAGTAACAGTGACAAACACGCCACCACTGGTTGCATGCAATCTATCCCTTCTAAATACCGTCTGTGCCTGTGTAAAAATTTCGGCAGAATTTATCTCTGGCTTCAGCCAGCTTTCCGCACCTATCATGATTTCAGCTTCGGTACTTTCTATCAGCGCTCATAGAGCACTTCATATCTAACTTCTGAAATGTTCCCACAGGCTGATTCATATGCAGACTCTGCTATGTATCCAGTTCACAAGATTCTGTTGTTGCATCCTTGCTTTTCTGTGGGAATACTGAGAAGTTGATGGTACTAAAGATGTCAAAATGATTGGAATACACTTTCACATGCATTAAAGGCCAGTAACAATACAGTTTGCCATGTACCTGTTGCATCTTCACAGTGAAGCTGGTGGCTATTGTTGGAGCTGTCTATTCCATGAAGAAGTAAACTCTCAACTTATTTTTTGTATTCAGTGACTGTGAGCAAGTGCACCTACTGATTGATTTTGACCTCTCCATCTTGCAGTGCCATTTAGCCTTGATGACCATCTTTCTAGTCTCAGCAGTACTGCATGCACAGTCTCTTTCTTCTGGATCCCTATCCCTATGGGAATCCTTGAGAACAAGCTACCTGATCACTTTATCCAGGAAATTGACCACATGGCCAAAATTGATAATGGTGATGCGGACATTCCGATCCATTGCAGCCACTCCTTCCAGCTAACAGTGTATCATCAAGGAGACCACTGTTGCGTTTGTTCTTCCGTTTGTCCCAGAAAGAATCCTCCATATTACCCCAACTTCGTATTAGACACTCTCTGACTAGGTTTTATCCTGAGCAATAAGATGACCCCTACCCTCACACCGTGTCCACACCCAACATGACAATGACTCACAGCCTTCCTTAAGGCATTCAGATAAACACAGTTGGAGGGAGTGCCTTTTATTTCCAGCTTTAACCCTCGAGTGTGTGCACCTATGTATAAAGTACATGAATTACAAATAATTTTCATGCACCAATCCATTGGTGTTTTACAACTGTGAGCTGGTATCTGTTCCTTCATTATTGCCTCAGCAAGCTGTGTTGTCATACATCCAAGAGAGCAGCAGTAATATAAAATAAACAGTGAACTGGATGAGAAAAAAATTATGATCCAAACAGCAAAATTACCCAGATTCTGATCTAGCAGTGCAACCCCACAACGAGGCAGTTGTGTATAAGATAATTAACAATCATATAAGCATTTGGTTAGGATATGATGCAAAAGTAATGTTTAATGCTTCGAGTGAGTCATTAATGTGAGGTAACACATGTACATGGCAACAGCGTGACATAATCAAAGTTTATTTTCTTATTGTTTAATTAAACAGTGATTTAGTTCTTATAATGTAAGTCTGTTTTATTGTTGTTCAGTTAAACTAAGATTAAACTGTGATCTTCTTCATACTTGTTTACCTTGGCAGCATAAACAGGGCTATTCTTGACATGTGTACAGAGTATACCACTTGCGCCAGTCTGTGTTATTAATAATGTACCTGCTGGAGGGTTAATGTTTCAACTATACTTGGGGACGGGTGTTCGGCTGTTATGGGAGGTGTGCCTCCCTCCTGCCCGCCCTCCTGACCGTCCCCCACCCCCCAATATTTTGAGCTCCAGTAGGTCTTGACTGTGTCTGCCCAGTTTGACTGCCTGGTCATATGCCTTTTGTATTCATTTTATTATTTCTCACAGCCTTTTCTGATTTTGTTAAGCTCTTGGCTTATATGGACTTTCATTTTGTGTATTTTGTAGGATGTTTATTATATTATTGTTTATGAACATCTCATGCCAACTGAGAGTCAGCCACAGAGCAAAGGGTTGTGTCTTTGACACATACGAACCCTCAGGGTTCTAGTATCTGTCTCTGTCCCTCTGCCCTACAAATGTGCTTGATTAAGTGTTAGGTACCCCTTGCGATATTCCCTGCATTTTTTTAAAATCATAACATTGTCAGTGTTCTGGGTGTCTTTGCTCGACTATTTCCCATATGCCATGGCAACATTTAAATGACTTTTACTCCTTGCTAACAGCACTGTTCTCCAGGAATTGGTTTTGCAAATGAGGAACTGGTGACTTCATTCTTTGGTCCCTTAATCCTTCCCCTACAACTAACAGCTAATAGCTGTTAGGCCTCCATGTTTCTTATGTCCTTTACATCAATCCTAAAAGGCAGTGTATGTTGAAAAAAGAAAGAAAAATGTTGATGCAGCAAATGAGAAGCAGTGAATATGAAGGATGAAGGTGCTTGATTGTAAATTACGTATAGTAGAAGGCTGATGACCACCCTTGCCACCTGCAGCATCATGTTTCTTGCATTCACCTCACTCCAACAGTCTCAACAGATGTGTGCATACACTATAGAAAGTGAAGCCATAGTTGACCACCAAAGAAGTAAGTGGTTTACCATTAGGCACACCAACACTGTTCCCCAGCAGAGAGAGAGGAACCTACAAAACGAAACATTCTGAAGCTGTCCCCCTACTCCATCCAAAATGTGCCTGATTATGCATTTACTCCTAGCTGTAAGGATGTTAGTGAGCCACCTCTGTAGTAAAACCTCAGCATAACATGTGACCTCTCTATTTCATTGCTTCTAGGCTCTAGAGTCCCTCTCCTGCTTGGTTCTGAGTGAGTGCCCTTCCTGTTCAGCTTTTCCCAACCTATCCCTTCTGCTTCCCAAGGAAGGAAATAATAGTTCTGAAAGCTAAGACAATGTTGTCACTGCTCCTGTAATATGTATGTATCGGCAGTGTTAGGTGTAAATACTGGCCAACAATTTTAGTTTTCCCATCTGAATTTTCCTTTGATACAGTTATTTGCCTTTTGGTGCCTTCTTTTGCTCTTTCTGTTTGTTAACTATAATTCTTATTGGTCACACTTTTGTCATGTGGACATGCTTTTACTTCTTCAGTAATTTTTCTTGCATGTTGAGAGACCAGCCTTTCATATTTGGCAACAGTTTTTCACTATATTTAATGACCCTCTTTCTGTATTAGCAAACCTCTGTTTTTAGGCAATCTCATGTAAGTGTCTAGCAATAATTTGTATTCATTTGGTGTACTTTTTCAGCTTTTTGCATTCTTCTTCTTCTTCTTCTCCTCTCTCTCTCTCTCTCTCTCTCTCTCTCTCCCCTCCCCCTCTCTCTCCCCCTCCCTCTCTCCCTCCCCCCTCTCTCTTTTGGATATCCACAACATTCCACATGTTATATATATCCACTTCCATTGCCGAACTATTTTTTCCTGTGTGGGTACTGTTTTTTTTTTTTTTTTTGCATGTAGCGGACTCTGCACATTCTTTCAGTGGCTAATTAACCTCTGTACATTCCAGTTGCTTTTTATGTTGACAAACAAAAAAAAGTCATAATTTTTTGTGTACTACATGTGTAATGAAAGATTGTGAGACATGACAAATTTTTCAATTAATAGTGTGCTTCTGGGTGCTCTGCTGTGCTTCCGGCTGCTGTGCCGAGTTGTGGTTTCCATTTTATGCTCAATATTTCGATGACTGACCCAACTGTCTTCTTCAGGTACTGTGAGTTCTGCTGTTGGAGTCCAGGTAGTACTCATAACAGTAAAACTTGCAACACCTGAAGTCAGCTGGGTCAGTTGTCGAAATATCTTGTGTAAAATGGAAACAACAACTCGGCAGAGCACTCTTAAGCACATTATTAATCAATTGTGTCGAGAAAACTTGAGAGATCACAGTATATTCTTCTTTTATTTTGCAGAAATCTTCAGCTGATGAAACACTTCAGAACTTAGCAGATTCATATGGCATCAAAGAGGAGTTTGTAAGTGTTATTTTTTTCTGTTTTATGTATTTTACATTAAGAATATAATGCTTTTTTATATAAAATTTAATACAAAGATCAGACTGAGTATATGCAGGGTGTACATAAATTCCGGCAACACTTTCAGTTATTTATTGCACAAGAACTAAACATTGTACAGATGTCATACATATTGTATTTTGAAGAGAAACTAGGAAAGTGTTTTTTACAAACATTCGATATGTGAACCATGAGTGACCGGGCAGATGTCAATATGGTAATCAAATTCTCGCCATACATGTCCCAGCATGGCATCATTGACTGTGGCACTCACTTCTCATATTTTCTCCTGGAGCTTTGCTTCATCACATGGTAGAGGCAGTACATACACCAGATCTTTAATATGTTCCCACAGAAAAAAGTCACACGGAGTGAGATTTGGTGTTTTTGTCGAACTACAGAAAGCTCGGTCCGCACCTGGATTCGCCACGTGTGCGACTAGCGCTGACTATCAGCAGATTACCAAACTACGCTGTTGTGGTATACATGAGAGAAAACTTTCGGGGATTCTCTTCAAAATGACATACGTATGATATCTGTACAATGTTTGGTTCTTGTGCAATAAATAATTGAAAGTGTTCCCGGACTTTATGTACCCCCTGTATAAACATAATGTAGCTATGAACTGGTTAGATGTTTGGGTCTCAAGATTACAATTTGTTATAAATTACAGATATTTATAGCACGTCTGCCTCCAGTATAGACCTACTGTAACGCTGTTTGTTTCTCAACCTTTCATGTGTGATTAACTGTTGTTGCACAAGATGTTAACAAATATTGTTGAATGTCTGTGTAAGTCATTTCTGTGGTTGAAGTCTAGATCAAGGTTGGTGCCAGCCATTTTACTTTTTCTTAAAGGAACATATGTTTGTGATGTGTCAGTTTTGTGTAGCAAATGAGAGAAGAGTTTTTGGTAGTCAGTGAGAGGCAGTGTATTTCAAGTGACTAAAATTAAAATACAGCAACCAGCATTCTTTACAGGTTTTTCGTGATTTGCATAAAATTTTACCACCAAAGGTTTTACGTTTTTATTTCTGCTTCGAATGAAGATTGTGGTGACAGATTGGTTTTAAGAGATCAGAGGTCTGGATTAGGTTTACAGTTGATAGCCCAGTTAGCTGGCAAAGCCATCAATGGGACATGACAGGAAGCAAGCTGTGTGAGCCAAAATATTAATTATTCAGAAGATAGTGATCATGAGTTGTATACATCTCACATTAGTTTGCACTGTCATTTCAGCTCTATATCATATGACACAAATTTAGTTTTACCCCCCCCCCCCCCCCCATACACACACACACAAACTGTGCATTCAGCTTTTATATAGACTTTACTATAACTATTTTTGTAATCGCATCTACTCTTGGCACTGAAACACTTCAACACACTGCACTCTCATTGCCTACTTTTAACCAATTACTGACATGTTCCCTTGCATTTCCATCACATGTAATGGCAAGCACTATCAAAGATCATCTGCTAAACATGTAATGGCTCTGCTCTTGGTCTAGGCTCTTACTTTTTTGCGAAATGTTTTGTGACACTTGCCAGGACATTGCGCATGTTTGTGTGCGCTCTTCTTTTTGCAAGGGTAGTACAGAAAGTAATGGCAAATTAACTAAGATTCGGGTGCGCACACGCACATGCACATGCGTGTGTGTGCGCGCGCGCACACACACACGCACATGCGCGCGCACACACACACTCTCTCTCTCTCTCTCTCTCTCTCTCTCTCTCCTGTCATCTGATACACTCCATATTACACATACACTGATCAGCCAGACCATTATGACCACCAACTTACTAGGTAGTCAGGCACACGCACAGTGCTTGTAGTATCAGCGAGCGTGCTGTCCTTGCATAGATGGGGAAGGTGCGCGATCTGCCTGATTTTGACTGAAGGCCCCCAGCACAAGCATTTGGGAAACTGCATAACTTATAGGGTGTTTGAGGAATGGTGTGGTGTGTTTCTTCAATACGTGGCGAAACCAAGGTGAAATCACATCCCAGGTATTGGACGTTGCAGTCTAGGCAGACTTGTAAAACAGGACAGTCGGCAGCCTGTGGTGGAACTAACATCAGACTTTAATGCCGTGCAGAGTACAAATGTGTCAGAACACACAATGCACTGAACACTCCTAACGATGGGCCTCTGCAGCCAACCACCCATGCAGGTGCCAATGTTAACACCACGACATTGACAACTATTACTGAAATGGTGGACATACTGGCTGTAGGCAGGTGGTCATAGTGTTCTGGCTGATAAGTGTATTTAGGAGCGTATACCAGAATAGAGGATTTGGGGGGTTTCTTTCATCCCTGGCAAGAGATCAAAATCGCACTGCTTCATTTGCAGTGGAGTACTCACGGTGTGCATAAAAAAAGCAGTAGGTGGGTGACAGTTTCAATTGCAAATAAGGCACGATACAGAAATGCTGCCTCGTAGTTGTACAACACTACAGGCATCACTTCCATTTTATTAAATTTATGTTGTAATGTGTTTGGTTGCATTGCTGCTTGGAGAAATCATTCATTCAACTGAATAGGGGTTTTTGTATTCACGTTCTAATAAACACCAGAAATAATAAGCAGCGTGCATGTTCATCATTACGATATCTGTCCAAGTGCAAACCAGTTACTGCACACCAGTGCACTGTTGCACTTCAGTAACATGACGAGCTATAGTTTGCTATAATTTTGCTCGTATTTTTCATGGTTTGCTATGCAATTTGACAGGATAGCTCTACCTTGAGGGGTAACTTCGTGACAGCAGCAAACAGCTCATTTTCACCAACTACTCATCTGTCTTGTACGTGTGAGCACGGTGAATCAAATTGGGAGTTTTATGTACCAGGTACAACACACACTGAACAACCTTGCTGCTTAAATGTGCAGTAGTGTGTCATAGCCACGAACTTCTCCTTTTTATGAATTTTGTTATACAGTACTTTGATTAATATTTCTTTAGATCGGCTAATTATCAGACTTTTCATTTTGTGATCACTCATGTCAACAGTTGCATTCAGTTTTCCACACCTCAGCAGTGGCATGTGCAAACAGTATAAATACACTGACACCTCACTGTCCACTTAAACTGCTGCTATTACTTTCTTGTCAACCCTGATAAATATTGAAAACTGGCATGTGCCTGTATTCATTATTTCATGATTGAAGTCAAAAGTGTGCCATTTGCAGGCAGCCTCTGGATAGTCCCAGTTGGTTGTTTGGCTACCTAATTAGTCGCTGTGGGTGCTCAGCTTTATTCTGCCCAGCATTCGTGAAAAGTGGCATTGCTGCAGAAGATAAGTGTGGAGTACCTAGTGCAGGTCGAAAACTATTAATTTTTTGTGCAGACTTGACCTGTAAAATAAGCATGTAATTAAAGCTATTTGCAGCTACATTTACTCCTGGTACAATACTCTTGTCAAGATTGCCACCATGAATATAGCTTGTAAATTATCAGTATTTGTAAAAATGTTTTCCTTGAATGTTTTACTTGCTTAAAGATAAATCAACTTAATGGTAGTTAAATTAACTGCCTTATATGTTAAATAACTTAAATAGTAACAAATGTAGTACTAGTTTCTACTGTCTGAAGTGTTCATATTATTCTCTCTTTGTGGTATTATATGATAAGAATGTTTGTAAATACTTGCTGTATGTAATTATATTTTCTTTTACATAGACACACTGATATGATGACCTTGCAACTGCATGTAGTGTTATTTTCTCCTTATCACACACACAGACTGCTGTTCAAAAAGCTTTGTTTCTGTTGTAGGGTTGTTTGTCAACTAGCGGCCTTACGAGGCTTCAGTCCACTGATGCTCCAAAGAAAGAAAAGGTATGTTCTGGATTTATTAGAAATAAAGGTTTGCTTGACAATTAATGCCAAATGTCTGATAAAAGTTCTATATAGCTAATTGTAGAGTAAACAATGTAAATGAAATTGTCTGTGACTAGAAAACTGATTCAGTGTAGCTTGATTACAAATTACTGATCATTTTCCTAAGGCTACATTTTCAGCAACATTGACTGTAAATACATGGTCTTATGACAGTGTCATAGAAGGAAATAAGTTCTTAGGCCAACTTTGTGTGTGTTAAATGCCAGATCCATGTAGAATACAACACACACACACACACACACACACACACACACACACACAAAGCAGATCTGGTGTAAGTACTTCAAAGATGTTGGGAATGCACCTACTTATACCTGGCAGCATTGTTGGATGTGTAAACAGATGTAATTTTTTCTGTTTTCAAACTGCATGGGAAGAAATTACATATGTTGATATCTGGTGAGTGGTGTGGGCATTTTGAGGTATTTGCAGAACATTTACTCAAATTACTTGTTGTATTGCTTCAAATATTATAAAATGACATAGGGCACAGCGATGAGATCGCCACTGTCTCTGGCAGTTGCGAACTACTTCCTGGAGCGCTTTGAGGAGAAGGCTTTGAAATTGGTGGTGTTGTGTCCTTCTTGGTTTGTAAGGTACATTGATGGCACCTTCCTGTTATTATCTTGTTTGTCAATCTCATGAATGTTGTCTGTCCCCAACATTAAATTTACTGTTGAATTGGAGAAGGATGGCAAGCTACCATTGGTGGACTTTTAGTTGAGAGGAAGGCAGGAGGCCAGCTGGATAATTCAGTGTACAGGAAGCCAACACACACTGACCGGTACTTGAACACTCATAGGTTTCACCATCAGGTACACAAGAAGGTGGTCATGGACATGCTGGTACACAGAGCGAAGATTACTTTGGATGATGACCACGTAGAATCGGAATTGTAACAATTGAGACATGTGTTAAGAGACAATGGCTGTAGCAAGGGAGACAATAACACTTTCAAATACCAGTGTGAAGGATGCCTCGTGAGTTGGCAGAGGATGCTATGCCAGCTGCTTTCCTTCCATACCGTGGGGCAACAAGCAGCAAGTTATAATGTGTGCTGCAGAGACATGAACTGAGACCAGTGTTCCAGCCTGCCTCGCAAGAAATGAGTTATTCCGTGCCCTTTTAAAGACAACATTGCTCTTCGTGTGTCTGGTGTGTATCATGCCCCTTGTGAATGCAAAAGTTCTATATAGGTCAGACTGTTCACACAGTTGTAGTGTTGTACAGAGCACAAACAATATATTAAATAAAGGGAGCATGACAATTCGGCCATAGCAGAGGATTGCCTGGACAGTGGACACAAAATACAGTTTCAAGAGATGATAGTCTTGGCTCAAGCATCAACATATTGGGATTCCGTTAAAAAGGAGTTAGCTGAGATATAGAATAAACAACAAAATTTTTAAAATGGACCAGGGGTACACACTTAGTAGGAAGTGCGGTCGGGCTTTGGATATCCAAAGAAATCAGACAGATGTTTGATGTTTTTAGGAAGGTGGGAGCTGCAGTTTCAAATTTGGTGCCAACCCCTGGTGTCACGTGATGACACTCGGTCCCGAATTGGGCCAGAGTTGCCATAAGCTGCTCAACTTGCCTTTCATGCATGCGTTGTTTTGGCCCTCTGTGATTGGTGCCAGAGGCTGCAGTTGTGCCTTTATAAGTGGAAACCATACCCAAGCAGTCAGTTGGTTTTACTCATGGTGATGACTGAAGTAACTGTAGAAAGCACAAGTGTTTTATTTGAGTTGACACACCTTGAAAACGGGGAAGATTTTTATTCAGACAATGCGCTGTGAAAGACTTAGAATAACATACTTTGTCAAAAACAGTTTGGATTCCAAAAAGGACTGTTAACTCAACAGGTGATATATTATAAGGGGCATTAAATAAACAAAAAAAAAAGAGCCGGAGTCTGGAATGTGTAAACCGGTGACAGGAGGGTAATATCTTGGTGTGTGTAACGAGGTTTGGTTCTGACCAGAGCATGGAAGTTCGTAGCCTTTCGCTAGAGGCACGTGTGCACGTCACGTGACTAGACAGAGTTAGCAGCAGCATGCATCAATCATCCAGCGCTGCCAATCGCATTGCAAACAGTGACATGGAGGTGTCAAAAGAAGAGCAAGGATGTATTGTTCGTTTTATGACAGCGGAAGGAGTAGGAGGAATGGACATTCATTGACGAATGTCACAAGTGTACGACAAACACTGCGTGTCCCTTGCAAGGGTCAAGGCATAGCACAAGGGCTTCAGGGAAGGATGGGTGTCGTTAGCTGATGATGCCTGGTCTGGAGCACCACACTGCATTACCGATGACATTGTCCAGCTGGAGGATGCACTCGTTACCCAGGATTGCCAAGTGACAGTGAAAGCCATAGCTGCTGTGATCAGATTGAGCATCGGAAGAGTTCACACGATCTTGAAGGAATGACTGCACATGCACAAAGTGTGTGCCCAATTTACTCATCTGCAATGCTATACTCGGGAAGGGAATGTGTTCTTGGCATGAGTGGTGGCTGGAGAAGAGTCATGGTGTCATCACTTCGACAATGCAAAGCCTCATACAGCCAACACACTTCTGTAGAAATTCAAATGGGAGGTTCTTGGCTACCTTTGGTATAGTCCTGACCTCTCTCCCTGCGATTACGCCATTTTTGGTGCCCTTAAAAAGGCTCTGAGGGACAAACGATTCACCTCGGACGACGACGTCCAGCTGTATGTGTGGAACTGGTTAAAATCGAAACTCCGGGAATTTTATGAGACAGTCATTCACCACATTGTGTCGCAGTGGGACAAGTGTCTCAACAGCCAGTGTCAGTACTTCTGAGATACAGGTATTGGTTTCTGTAATTATGCCTCCGGTTCTTTTCTTTTTGAACGCCCCTTATGGAAAAACAAATAAAAAAATTACTACCATTAGGAATATTTTGCAACATGGCTAAGGCTTTTGTTTGTGTTGACCGTGATGTCCTAATACAAAAGTTAAAATGTTACAGTATAGTAGGCACAACATGTTTGTGGTTTTTATCTTATAAGAATGACAGAAAACAACGTGTGTCACTTCCATGTTAATCACCTAATGATATGCTCTTAGAATTTGAGGCATGGTGTACCATGGCGTTTGATTTGGGGTGCTGTTGTTTCTGACATACACATATGATCTTCCACTTGTAGTTTCAGACTACGCAAATTTTGTATTTTTTGCAGATCATAGAAGTTTGTGAATCAAAAATAGTACCAGGCTCCTAATGAAATATTCGAAAACATCAACAGCGGGTTCAAGGCAAGTGGATTATCATTGTATTTCAAGATTAATTACATACATCTCGTAGAACTAAACAAGCCATAAAAATAATTACCTCAAACAACGAAATTCAAGAAGTAGGAAGTTTTAATTTTTTGGATCTACAGATAGATCACAAGTTCAGTTGGAAAATCCACTACTGAGAATTAATGAAGTGCCTTGGTTCAGCCATGTTTGCAGAAGGCATGATTGTTACCACAGGCAATTTAAAAAATGATGAAAGTAGCTTACTCTGCATATTTCCATTTACTAATGAGTTATCACGTCATTTTATGGAGAAATTAATGTTCCAGGATAGTATTTTCGGAACATAGAAACATGATATAAGAATTATGTATGTCCTTAATTCAAGAATCTCCCTCAAAAATCTCTTCAAAAAATTGGGTATTTTGATAAAAGTAAACAAACTTGGCTATTTTGGGTGCAGCTTTATTATTTCTCCATTGTTACTTGCTAAGTTATATTTTGCATCTGAAGTCAATGGTAATCTTTTTCCATTGATTCAACAGCATAAGACCAGGGACTCATATCACGAAAAAAATGTGTATTCCTGTTTCCAGACCAGTGTTAAACATGTTGGATGTTAGTCAGGATCAATAAGATAGAGAAGAAAAGTGTTTCTTTTTGTGACACTTGTTTGCAATTCTTGTTGGTAGGACCCTTTATTTTCCAAGAGTTCCAGACCCATTCAAAAATTGTCACACCTTTGCATCTCTAAATGAAATGTTTTCAAAACTGAACATGCACTATTCTGAACAAGTCATCACATTCTTTCATGTAACATCGACAATGTATTGTGCAGTGAATGATGCTATGGTGCTGACATTATTTGACTCATTGCTTATTCCTGAGCAAGGCACCGTTCAACAAACCCAAACCTGCTTTCATTCAAGACAATTTGTTCACTTCGTTGGAAGCAGATGGAATTTTTTTTTTTTTTCTTTACGTTGTTAATGTATGCTGTTGCTTCAGTAAGAAAATTCTTGATAGATATTGTTTGGAATTTACTTGCAGAATGTTGAAAACTCTTTGTATATACAATGCCTGTGCATTTACAAAAACTTTTATCTTATGTTTATGTACTTTGTATTTTGTTATTTCAGGAAGCAGTACAACCGCAGCAGCAGGATCAGTTGCAGCCATTATGCCATAAGCAAAACCAAACTGATAATGAGCAGAAGGAAAGCAGCTTTGCTCATTCTAGAGAAAGGTAAATTTCTAACATAGTGTTTTTGTGAAACTTGAAAAAATGAGGGATAAAGCATATTTTTACCATTTCTATTTGATACACTTTTACCTCTACAGTGTTGGAAAACATAATGTACAGCATTAGCCAGTGAACTGCATCTTCAGCTGTGCCGCAATAAGCATCTGATAATGTATATGATGTTGGTCATTAATTTCAGAATTAGGTACCCATTGATGATATCCAAGTGGACCACTTCGTCACAATTAATATGATTTTTGCCATCTTTCGTCTTGAATGTTCTGGAATGATCTCACAAATACTATATCAAATGTGTGATTGTGTTACACTTCTGTTTGATTTTTCTCAGGCAAACAGTTGTTATCTACTAGTACGTTATCTCCTAGTACAATCTTCTTGTAAAAATAACAGCTTATTAACTGTATTACAACAGATACCAAGTTAGGAATTGGCAACAGCCTCTACCCCTAACTAAATAGTGTATCTGTATTTCAGTGACCACTACCAAACACTTGATTGTCTTGCTTTAAGTTGAAGGAAGGTCTGAGGAATCACATTTTTAGTTAATATTTGGGATATGAATATATTTTTCTTAAGTAGCTTTTTAGCTCAGTTACTCTGAAGTTGTGTAGAGTAAGTAATATATAATCAAAAGCACATCATTTGCTACAAACTTCATTACACCGTAGTATGAACTTATTAGTGTCTGTGTGTGTGTGTGTGTGTGACTTTTCACCATTGGCTGTAGAAATTATTTATTTCACAGTTGCAATTTTGGCCTTTGGGCCATTTTCAAATTGTACTTCTTAAGATTTTGCTTTAGAGTATCAGACTTAAAATCCTCCGACATATACTGAAGCAAAAATCTTTTGCAGTTCAGAGAAAATGGCCCAAAGACTGAAATTGCAATTGTGAAATAAATAATTTCTACAGTCAACAGCAAGTATGGTGTCCTTTAAAAGAAAATGCAACATGACTGTGAACCCCTACCATGAGAAGTTTTACTGTTTTCGTTTGTAAGTCACATATAAATTCAACATGCTCTTTTGATTTTATGGAAGCACCCAGAAAGAAGATCAAATTGTCTTTGTTCAGTAGTTTCTTCAATTAATGATGAAGAATGAATGTGATAACACAGGGAAATACATATAGACCTCATTTTAAAAAATCTGTAAGTGTATTTTGTATCTTATTTTCCACATAACATACTGATGAAATAGTCACTTCAGATGACTGGTTGATAGAAAGACTTGTTGGACAGTAGCTCTGGAGAGTACGAAGTTCTTGCACAGTTACAGAAAAGCATAATACAATTAAAGTGTCATAGCAAACAAAATTTGTGATTGAGTTGAGGATTTCTTGGTAGGGAGGACACGGCATGTTATCTTGAGTGGAAAGTCATCAACAGCTGTAAAAATTAATTCTGAAATGCCCCACAGAGTGCGTGGGGATGCTTTGCCATTGATGTTCTATATTAGTGATCTGTCAGATTATATCAATAGCAACCTCAGACTTGTTGCAGATGATGCAGTTGACTATAATGAAGTACTATCTGCGAAAAATGACCCCGGTATACAGTCAGTTCTTAATAAGATTTAAAGTCTAAATATAGACAGCTTGTTTTGAAGGTTCAGAAATATTAAATTGTGCTCTTTACAAAATGCAGAAAAGTAGTATACCGTATTTACTCGAATCTAAGCCGCACTTTTTTTCCGGTTTTTGTAATCCAAAAACCGCCTGCGGCTTAGAATCGAGTGCAAAGCAAGCGGAAGTTCTGAAAAATGTTGGTAGATGCCGCCACAACTAACTTCTGCCGTCGAATATATGTAGCGCTACACAGACATGCTTTGTAGGCACAAAGATAAATACTGGCGCCAAAACCTCTGCGTCAGTAAATAAATTTAAAAAAAAGGTGGAAGACGAGCTTTTTTTTCTCCGCCCCGAGTTTCAACCACTGCATTTTCATACATTATCCAACGAAGTAAATACAAATTCCGTATTGTTCATCTTCGAATGTATTAGAATTTCAATGTTCTACGAAAATCCGACTGGCAAGACTGTTTGGGATGTTTTTCAATATGGCCAACTCTACGTTCTGAATTTTTTCCTACCTGTGAGAAGAGGTGGTTGCTAATAGTAACCTGATGAAATGTGAATCACAAGCAGTATTCTCTTCACCATAAGAGTAATACGAATATAAACATTTTGCCATATGTTCTTCCGTGTTTGTTGCTATCTCATTTAAATCCTGTCTGCCTAATAAACTACGAAACTAAAAGTGAGACAACAGCAAACGCGGAAGAATACACTTATCATGTCATGTTTATATTCGTATTATTCTGAGCCTAATAGTGATACAGTCAGAAATGAACCACGGCAACTGACTAGATTTTTAAATCTAAGATGACTCTAATTTCTTTGCAGAATTTGATGTACTAAAGAAGCGGCCGCAAAGATTTTCAAACGGAGAAAAATTTTCGCCTAACTCTCGTTCAGAACATGTTCTATCATACGCAGCCTATTATTTTGTTCTTGTTGATCATTCTCAAAGAAAGCAGCAGTGTAAGTAACAACAAATAGCAGTCTCTTGACATTGCTTCGCTAATGAGACGATTCGCTTCTTTTTAGTTGTAAGCGGCGGTAGCGCGCACAAAAGCAAGCCATGCCGCGAACGGCGACAGGCCGTAAACACGCACTATCAGAATGCGACAAACAATGCATGACACAGTACAGTGATGCATTTTCAGCTTAGAGTGACGTAAACACCTATAACAGAGAAAACGGCACATATCAGATCAAACAAAATAAGCAATCGATTCAAACCAGACGAAGCACGTGAAAAAGGAATGGTACCCGTGTAAATACGGACGGAGCGCCTGACGCATAGCAATGGCTACCTGGTAAAGCTTACGACTCGAACCAAACTACTGTAGCTGTATCGTCATTCATTCGACCTAAATTGTGTCTCATATTACAATGGACCAACTTTGTTTCGATTTGGAGGTGCGGCCTAAAACTTTTCTCTCGCCTTTAATTTCGAGTCTCAAATTTCAGGTGCGGCTTAGGTTCGGGAAATCTTTTTTTCCTTTGTTTCGAGTCTCATTTTTCAGGTGCGGCTTAGATTCGAGTGCGGCTTAGATTCGGGTAAATACGGTACTTTATTTTACATTAATTTATATGGGATAAATTGTTTCGCTTATTGAGTGTTTCACACTAAGAGCAAGATTCTGAAATGAATTATGCTCACTATGCAACTTTCCATTATATGGAGTCACAGCTACCACAGTGTGTTCACTGGAATCAAAATATTTTTCCCAAAAGATTTATTTTGATGTAGGACCAAATAGAAGTCAGATGTTGGCAAATCTCATAAATAGTATGGATGTTCCACTTCCATCAAGTTATGTAATCTTTCTGGCAGATGAAACTAGCTTTGCCTTTTCCATTCGTGGTCACACTATTTTTTACTACTGATTTGCTTCTGTCATGAATGGTTGAATCATATCCCATGTACAGCAACAAACCTGCCGCCTGCAACTTATGCAAAGCTTTCTAAAAGCTAATTGTTTGTGTAAACTGCCTATAGTATCAGCTGTTTCATACCTTTAATCACCGATTGTACTTTCTGGATATTTTCATCTCTGTTTGCAGTTTTGTATTATCCTGCATATAGATTGTGTAAAGAGAATTATGGCGACAGTTGAATTAAGCTGCCCATTTCTTGACTGTTGGAGAGGAGCAGATTATTAGAAAGCTACATGAGCTTGGGTAAATTTCTGTTAGCTAATAAATCACCCAAAACAAATAGTATTAATTGAATTGACATGGTGTTCTAATTTATCTATTTGAATGAAACACTCACTATATAACAGTTTTAAAATGTCATGCAGTCAGAAGTATTCCACAGGTTGTGTTTACAGTCCTTTTGCATTATTACACAGTGGGACCTTAAGTCCCAGGGTGCCAGTGAAGTATTTTCAGGGGGGGAAATATCCCACATTTATTAATTTGAAACAAGTTAAGTATAAAGTGGACACAGATGCATTCAGGAAATTAAGCTGGGATTCTGAGCTACTTGATTTAACGATCATTTGGCCTGTACATCAATACTTTACTTGTAACCTGTGCATTTGCAGAAAATCATAATTTTACTGATGTCACATTAAATAACTTGTACTCTTGTCAGTGGCAGCTATGCCATTTGTGGGCACAAGGTAGCAGTCTCCTGCCTAAAGCTACGTGGCTTCAGTGTAATTTGCCATAGTGGACATGTCGTCAGAAAAGCACAGCAGCTGTAGCAGTGTGGACTGCTGAAAATGTATGTGTCCCTAAGTCAGAATGTTTAACTCAGCAGTTTCATTAGTGTATCACAAGACATTCTTTTGCTGAGGAACTGAGTAGTCAACATCAGTAATGTGAATTTTTTCCAAAGTTTAGCAATGAGCTCTTCCAGTAGAGTAAGTTAAAAATAAAATAAAATAAAATTTTAGCTTTGTTATCTCCATCTTCTCTCTGTGGCACTGCTACTATTTTCTCTGCTATTGGCTGTAACATTTCTCTGACGGTTTTGAAGTTTATTTCATTATTTTTGTTTGTCTTGTCTCTGCTTCTTTACCATTTCTTCTTGTGCTTTGAACTGCTAACTTTAGTAAGCTACTTTCTAAAGTTTGTAACATATGATATCTTTATGCTTCACACGATCAGGGCATTCTGAGCAGTGCCAGTGGCATTCCTCCTACCTTAACCAGTAGTCAGATAACTGAACTTTGCTGGCGGTGTGAAGTGAACTGAGGCAGCTGCCATAAATTGTCCTTCCAATAGCTTGCTGGTGATGTCTTCCATTTCTTTTCATGCTTGGTCCTGTTTACAGGCCTGTAAACACGTATCGAGTGTTTAAGAATTCAATTTTTGTAATGGAATTTATCCCCTATGTGTTTGTCTTCCTTTCTAGACATAAGTTGCCCATTGATTATGTAATGTTCAAAGTAGATGTAACATTGGTGTACCTTTAACATGAATCAAGACATAACAGGAGACTGTGTTGTCAAGTAAATAGACTCGGTGCAAATCCAAACAGAGAATTTTTCGTTAGGTTGTTGTGTTGCTGTCTCTGCACAAGAACTTATCAAAAGATAATGACAAAACAAGAGGAAAAATGACATAATTGTTTACATCTTCACAGTAAGAATTGGATGTGTAATGGGCTTGCAAGTATATGTCATCTTGTATTGATGTTGTTGGATATGTGAGCTTTGTTTCTAGTGGCCAGTTATAAGACCCTATAACCCTCTTACCAGTACTCAGATGTAGTGTTCTCTTTATGATAATTTTTTTGAAAATCACTTCACATCTGTGAAACAGTGCGACTGTGCTATGGCTTTGTATGTCTGACATAACATCTAAAAGTCTAACCGCAAACCCAAACAATAATAATATTTGTGCGGTGAATGCTATACTTAACTACAGTGCACTCTTTAACTAATCTTGACCCCATGTTTACCTACCTGAAATTTGTTATTATGAAAGGAAAGATTGCTGCTCACCATGTAACAGAGACATTGAGTCGCAGACAGGCACAACAAAAAAACTACTAAACGCATAAGCTTTCGGCCAGAAGGCTTTCTTCCGAAACACACACACACACACACATACACACACACACACACACAGGCGCGCACGCGAATGCAGCTCACACACATTACCACTCCCTTGGGCTGCCGGAGCCAGACTGCGAGCAGTTGTGTATGGTGGGGGAAGCAATGTGGGTTGTGGGGGTAGATGCGGTAGGAGCGGGGTACTGGTGGTGGACAGTGTAATGTTGTTGTGGGAGCTGACAGGGAAAAGGTGGAGAGAGTGTAGGGCAGCTAGTTGCAGTCGGGATGTTAGATGGGAACGTGGAGAAAGAGGAAAGTAAAAAGACCTACCCTCCTATATAAAAGATACCAACCATTTCC
Source organism: Schistocerca serialis cubense (assembly GCF_023864345.2). Taxonomy (NCBI): domain Eukaryota; kingdom Metazoa; phylum Arthropoda; class Insecta; order Orthoptera; family Acrididae; genus Schistocerca; species Schistocerca serialis. Next base: position 498,162,830 of record NC_064639.1, read on the forward strand.
TCCACAGATTCTCCACAGCTCCTGCTCCTTCACCATATGGTGTGCTGCTTGACACCATCGATGCCACCTCCCTTTACCCTAAGGCCCGTTTCACATTGGGACACTGGTGACGGTTGCCAGTGATGGTCATCAGTGACTGTGGTGAACACTCCTGGATCACTGGTCTCTGACACCACAGGTATTGCCAACTGATTAGTTAATGAAATGGACTCGTACACAGGTAGCAACTAAATTTCGCTAGTTTTGTGGTCCAAAAAATAAGGTACTAAATTTGAACAAAGAATATACAACTTACCAATTTTGTTTTTCTCAACCATGCTCTTCTCATTGCAATCACACACACACTTTGTTATAATTTCTTGCCACGCATTCGTTTTCATCACTTTGTTGCTATAAGTCATCGCTTTTCACATCCCAAATAGCAGGACTACTTTCTACTTCACTTATAAAGTCTCCCATCTTAATCAAATCTAAACTTATGGCTAAAGTGTGTACAGTATAATGTACAATGAGTGTTTCGCGTCACTGTCTCAGAAATGACTGCCTGTCGGTTGGCAAATCTGCAGCGCTGTCTCTGTGATCTGTGTCCCAGTGCAAACACTCCAATTCAAACTAATGCATGTCCAGTGGTGACTGCTGTGAGAACAGTGACCTCCTCTGTCACATGTGGTGAGGATGAGTCAGTGCTGGGTCACAGTGGCTCGGTGTGAGGCAGTGTAAGTGTCCCAGTGTGAATGCTCCAGTTCAAACGAATGTATCTCTGTCGGAGAGAGTCGCTGGTGACCGTCACCAGTGTCCCAGTGTGAAACGGGCCTAACATCCCTAATGCCCTTGGCTTAGACGCTATGGAACAATACCTTTCCCAACACCTTAGGAATTCCAAATCTACAACTCCCTTCCTAATCACCATGACCAACTACATCCTCACCCACAAATTACTTCTCCTTTGAAGGTGTCACCGACAAACAAATCTGGGGTGTGGCAATAGGCATCTGCAAGGCACCATCCTAGGCCAACCTGTTCATGGGCTTCTAGAGAAATCATTCCTAACCACCCAAAATCCCAAATCCCTGACCTGGTACAGATTCATTGATGACATCTTCTTAATGTGGATTAAGGGTGAGGACACCCTATCCACATTCCTCCAGATTCTCAACACCTTCTGCCCCATTTTCTTCACCCCGTCTTCCTCAACCCAGCAAGCCTCTTTTTCGATGTTGATCTCCACCTCAAAGACGGCTACATATCAAACGTACCAACCACTAGCAATACCTCCACTTCGACAGTTGCCAACCACCAGAAAGCCCCTTCCATTCAGCCTATCCATCTGTGGCCCTCACATCTGCAGTAATGAGCAGTCCCTCTCAAAATGTACCAGGGGTCTCACTGAGACCTTCACAGACCGTAACTACCCTCCTAGCCCTGTACAGAAACAGATCTCCTGTCCTTACCTCACCACCTATAAAGTCCCATTGTCCAGCAACAGAGGAACATTCCCTCATGATTCAGTACCACCCAGGACTGGAGCAGCTGAATCACATTCTCCACCAGGGTTTCGACTAGCTCGCATTGTGCCCTGAAGAATGTCTAGCCCACTATCCTCCCCACCCCTCCCACTGTGGTATTCCATTGCCCACTGAACGTACACAATATCCTAATCCATCCCTACAAAACCTTCCCTCCAACCCCTTGCCTCTTGGCTCATATCCCTGCAATAGACCTAGATAAAAGACCGGCCCCGTACCTTCTGCCACCACTGCTTTCTGCAGTCTGGTCACAAGTGTCACATGTCTCATAAAAGCAGGGCTACCTGTGAAACCAGTCGTGTAATCTACAAACTATGCTGCAACCACTGTGCTTTGTACTATGTGGGCATGACAACCAACAAACAGTCTGTCTGCACGAATGGCCATCAATAAACTGAGGCCATAATACAGCTGGATCACCCAGTTGGTGACCACACTGCCCAACACAAGTCTTCATTTTAATGAATGCTTCGCAGTCTGTGCCATCTACATCCTTCTTATCAACACCGTCTTTTCTGAATTTCGCAGTTGGAAACTCTCCCTGCAATATATCCTTTCTGTCCATAACCCTCCCGGCCTCAGCCTTCCCTAGTCGTCGTCCTGCACCCAACTATCCCACTCCATGTCTCCACTGTGCAGCATTCTGTTCCATGAGCACACCCCGGTCTTTCTACTACACTCCATTTCTGCCTCCCCCTTCTCTTCCGTCTAACCTCCTGACTGCACCTAACTTCTCTACCTTCTCTCCACTTTGTCTGTGTATGCTCTGTATGCTCCCACAAACAGTACTTCTCCGTCCACCACCTATACTGTGCTCTACCTCCCCCTCCCTGCCCCAACTACCGCCAGCCACCACCCAGATTGTTTCTGCCACCATGTGGAGTTTTTCACAGTCTGGCCAAGGCAGCCAGAGGCAGGGTCATACGTGTGTGAGCTGTGTTTGCATCAATGTGTGTGTGTGTGTGTGTGTGTGTGTGTGTGTGTGTGTGTGTGTGTGTGTGTGTGTGTGTGTGTTTGTTTGCTATTTTGAAAGAAGGCCTTCTGGCCAAAATCTTACATGTTAGTATCTTTTTAGTGTGCCTGTCTACGACTCAACATCTCTGCTATATGGTGAGTATCAATCTTTCCTTTTCATAATATTGTCATTATTCAGCCCTAGATTTTCCGTTGTTTGATTTTAACTGAAATTTAATTGGGCTGTCGAACTTCCGAAGCAGCCACTAAACATAGTGGCTGCATCCACTACTGGAACAGGAATTGTGGTTAAACTCACCTTGAGAAATTCCTCCTCAAATTAATGCTTTGGAGGAGAATTAATAAAGTACAAAAACAAGAATGAAACTGAGAAGATATTTATTCACTTTTTTCAGTAGTTTTAGGGCTTTCCGCAGTTCAGTGAATATTAATATGTATCATTTAAATAAACAAAATATGCTCTTGAAACTTTAAGGAAATATCTTTATGCAGATGAATTTTACTCAACGGATCTAGCAAAGTGACCCCCTCAAAAGCATTTAAGACAATGTTGTAGCTGCTGGTACATTTATCATTGTTACATTAGAACATAAGAAGTAAGAAAACTGAAATGGATATTTGAAATGAAACAGAACCACTCTGTAGGTATAATAGACAATATATTGAACAAAGTTCACTCGATCACAGAACAGGTTGGAGTAGTCTGGCTCTCCTTTACATTAATGACAGTACGAAAGGTCACAGCTTGCTATATTAATTGTAGTTCAGTTGATGATGTGATGTCAGAACAGTTGTGCAAATTTTTCACGCCCCTGGTTAAAACAATATGAGAGTGGTGTCATCTAGCCTACAGTTATTCAGCACACTTGAAACAAAGTTGTGCAACCACTGCAAACCCATAATTGAGCTTGGTAATTCTTGTAAGCATGCCCAGTAATTACCACAAATGACTTTCTATACAGAAATATTAATAAATGTGTTCCTCCAATATTTTGTGCAGGTGTTAGCCTAAAGAGTAAAATTTTGCTATGTGCAACAAAGAAACATGACTGTTAATGTCACTGGTGTCTGGCTACAAGTTTTTTCCTTTTATAAGGCATTTCCAAAATTGAATGCAACAAGGCAACCTGTTATCCCTGTCTCACCACCTACATCACATTTTCTCTTTTAGAAAAAAGCATTCTCCAGGTGGAAAAACAAGGGTAAAAGCCTAGTGGCTTTCTTCTGTCAGGTGCATGTTTTGCTACTTTTTGCAATAATAGATAATATTAAGTTAAGGATGGCATCAGACCTTACATAAATGATTTGTTTTATCTTCTTAAATGTAGAACAGTAATTTAATTTTGTATTTATCATTTACATTAAAATTTTACCACTTTACTAAATAAGAATGTCAGATACAAACAACACACTATATATGTGGATGATAACACTGTTCAGTAGATTAAAACTGAAGAAACTGCAAAAAGGTGGGGATTTAAGGAGACGGGACCTGGATAAACTGAAAGAACCAGAGATTGTACAGAGTTTCAGGGAGAGCATAAGGGAACAATTGACAGTAATGGGGAAAAGAAATACAGTAGAAGAAGAATGGGTAGCTTTGAGGGATGAAATAGTGAAGGCAGCAGAGGATCAAATAGGTAAAAAGACGAGGGCTAGTAGAAATCCTAGGGTAACAGAAGAAATATTGAATTTGATTTATGAAAGGAGAAAATACAAAAATGCAGTAAATGAAGCAGGCAAAAAGGAATAGAAACGCCTCAAAAATGAGATCGACAGGAAGTGCAAAATGGCTAAGCAGGGATGGTTAGAGGACAAATGTAAGGTTGTTGAGGCTTATCTCACTAGGGGTAAGATAGATACTGCTTACAGGAAAATTAAAGAGACCTTCGGAGAAAGGAGAACCACTTGCATGAGTATCAAGAGCTTTGATGGAAACCCAGCTCTAAGCAAAGAAGGGAAAGCAGAAAGGTGGAAGGAGTATGTAGAGGGTCTATACAAGGGCGGCATAATTGAGGACAATATTATGGAAATGGAAGAGGATGTAGATGAAGATGAAATGGGAGATATGATACTGCGTAAAGAATTTGACAGAGCACTGAAAGACCTGAGTCGAAACAAGGCCCCCGGAGTAGACAACATTCCATTAGAATTACTGAGAGCCTTGGGAGAACCAGTCCTGATGAAACTCTACCATCTGGTGAGCAAGATGTAGGAGACAGGCAAAATACCCTCAGACTTCAAAAAGAATATAATACTTTCAATCCCAAAGAAAGCAGGTGTTGACAGATGTGAAAATTACTGAACTATCAGTTTAATAAGTCACAGCTGCAAAATACTAACACGAATTCTTTACAGACGAATGGAAAAACTGATAGAAGCCAACCTCGGGGAAGATCAGTTTGGATTCCGTAGAAATTTTGGAACACGTGAGGCAATACTGACCCTATGACTTATCTTAGAAGAAAGATTAAGAAAAGGCAAACCTACGTTTCTAGCATTTGTAGACTTGGAGTAAGCTTTCAAATTCTGAAGGTGGCAGGGGTAAAATACTGGGAGCAAAAGGCTATTTACAATTTGTACAGAAAGCAGATGGCAGTTATAAGAGTCAGGGGTATGAAAGGGAAGCAGTGGTTGGGAAGGGAGTGAGACAGGATTGTAGTCTATCCCCGATGTTATTCAATCTGTATATTGAGCAAGCAATAAAGGAAACAAAAGAAAAGTTCAGAGTAGGTATTAAAATCCATGGAGAAGAAATAAAAACTTTGAGGTTCGCCGATGACATTGTAATTCTGTCAGAGACAGCAAAGGACTTGGAAGAGCAGCTGAACGGAATGGACAGTGTCTTGAAATGAGGGTACGAGATGAACATCAACAAAAGCAAAATGAAGATAATGGAATGTTGTCGAATTAAGTCGGGTGGTGCTAAGGGAATTAGATTCGGAAATGAGAGGCTTAACGTAGTAAAGGAGTTTTGCTATTGTGGGGAGCAAAATAACTGACACTGGTCGAAGTAGAGAGGATATAAAATGTAGACTGGCAATGGCAAGGAAAGTGTTTCTGAAGAAGAAAAATTTGTTAACATTGAGTATAGATTTAAATGTCAGGAAGTCGTTTCTGAAAGTATTTGTATGGAGTGTAGCCATGTGTGGAAGTGAAACGTGGACTATAAATAGTTTCGACAAGAAGAGGATAGAAGCTTTCGAAATGTGGTGCTACAGAAGAATGCTGAAGATTAGATGGGTAGATCACATAACTAATGAGGAGGTATTGAATAGAATTGGGTAGAAGAGGAGCTTGTGGCACAACTTGACTAGAAGAAGGGATCGGTTGGTAGGACATGTTCTGAGACATCGAGGGATCAGCAATTTAGTATTGGAGGGCAGTGTGGAGGGCAAAAATCGTAGAGGGAGACCAAGAGATGAATACATTAAGCAGATTCAGAAGGATGTAGGCTGCAGTAGGTACTGGGAGATGAAGAAGCTTGCATAGGATAGAGTAGCATGGAGAGCTGCTTCAAACCAGTCTCAGGACTGAAGATAACAACAACAACACCAACACCACTGTTCATTTATACATAGGAGGAAGTTAGTTTTCAGTGTGGGAAACTTGAGTTTGTTAACTGTTCAGTTTAAATGTAATGAATATTAACAGTGGGTTATCTGCTTCTGGTAACATTGTCTTGTGCTGCATATTCGTAGAGTTTGCTAATTTCTAACATGAAGAGGACGTTGTAGGAAAGCAAGAGCTCCAGAGGCTGGAAAACACAATTGAGATAGAGTTGATCTTGAGCTGCAAAAATCATAAGTAGGGGTTATTTGACCAGTGTCAAAGGACACCCTGTGGATGAAAACTACTTTTCTTGTTTTTGAAAAAAAGATATGTAATGTCTTGCAGACTCATCAGTTAACTTAAACCATTTTCTGTATGGGTTATTTGGTTGTAGTCATTGTGATTTCTGGCACCTTTTTCAGCAGTAGATAATGAGGAAAAGTTTGTCTTTAATTATAAAAGCAAGGATTGCTTGTTGTGCAGCTCATCTTGTGTTGGCAGTCTGCAAATGTTAATAGTACACATGAAACAGAACTTAGACTGGTTGAGAGAAACTACTCTACGAGCCTGGTTTTTAGCATGATAGAGTAAATATTGCCTTCCTATCAAATAAACTACCGTATTTACTCGAATCTAAGCCGCACTTTTTTACCAGTTTTTGTAATCCAGAAAACCACCTGCGGCTTAGAATCGAGTGCAAAGCAAACGGAAGTTATGAAAAATGTTGGTAGGTGCCGCCACAACTAAGTTCTGCCGTCTAATATATGTAGCGCTACACAGGCATGCTTTGTAGGCACAAAGATAAATACTGGTGCCAAAACCTCTGCTTCAGTAAATAAATTAAAATAAAAAAAAAGTGGAAGACGAGCTTTTTTTCTCCGCCCTGAGTTTCGACCACTGCATTTTCATATATTATCAACGAAGTAAATACAAATTCCGTATTGTTCATCTTCGAATGTAGCAGAATTTCAATGTACTACGAAAATCCGACTGGCAAGACTGTTTGGGATGTTTGTCAATATGGCCAACTCTATGTTCTGAATTTTTTCCTACCTGTGAGAAGATATGTTTGCTAATAGGAACCTGATGAAATGTGAATCACATGCAGTATTCTCTTCGCCATAAGAATAATACGAATATAAACATTTTGCCATGTATTCTTTTGTGTTTGCTGCTATCTCATTTAAATCCTGTCTGCCTCATAAACTACAAAACTAGAGTGAGACAACAGCAAACGCGGAAGAATATACATATCGTATCATGTTTACATTCGTATTATTCTTATGCCTAAGAGTGAGACAGGCAGAAATGAAGCACAGCAACTGACTAGATTTTTAAATCTAAGGTGACTAATTTCTGTGCAGAATTTGATGTTCTAAAGAAGCGGCCGCAAAGATTTTCAAACGGAGAAAAATTTTCGCGTAACTCTCGTTCCGAACATCTTCTATCATACACAGTCTATTATTTTGTTCTTGTTGATAGTTATCAAAGAAAGCAGCAGTGTAAGTAACAACAAATAGCAGTCTCTTGCCATTGTTTCGCAAATGAGACGATTCCTCTTTTTTTTTTAGTGGCGGTAGCGCGCACAAAAGCAAGCCTTGCCGCGAGCGGCGACAGGCCGTAAACACGAACTACCAGAATGCGAAAAACAATGCATGACACAGTACAGTAATGCATTTTCAGCTTAGAGTGACGTAAACACCTATAACAAAGAAAACGGCACTTATCAGATCAAAGCAAAATAAGCAATCGATTCAAACCAGACGAAGCACGTGAAAAAGGAAGGGTACCCGTATAAATACGGACGGAGCGCCTGACGCATAGCAATGGCTACCTGGTAAAGCTTAACTGCTGAGCTTACGACTCGAACCAAACTACTGTGGCTGTATCGTCATTCATTCGACCTAAATTGTGTCTCGTATTACAATGGACCGACTTTGTTTCGATTTGGAGGTGCGGCCTAAAAGTTTTCTCTCCCCTTGAATTTCAAGTCGCAAATTTCACGTGTGGCTTAGATTCGGGAAATTTTTTTTCCCTTTATTTCGAGTCTCATTTTTCTGGTGCGCCTTATATTCGAGTGCGGCTTAGAATCGAGTAAATACGGTATGTGGTTTCACATTTGCTATGTGAATACCAGCAAATTTCACTTACTTGAGCAGACAAAAAATTGCACATTGTATTAATTTTGAATCTGTTATTAGATATGATATAATTTTCTTGGGAAGTTCAAGAAGTGTATCTCAAATACTGATACTGCAAAAGAAAATTGTCATATACATTTGTACTGCACAGCCAACAAGAGTCTTGTCGCCCATTATTTCAGAGACTACAAATCCTAACTGTGGATAATATAAAATTACTTTTATTTCTTGTGTTATATATGTGGTTATAATGATCTCAAATAATTTGTGTCTGCCATGTAGGAAGATTATAATTTCTCTAATGCGTATGGAGGGGACAGTTACAGCATGGACGTATTTTAGTTGCCTTTAACAAGAGGAACATGTGAATGAAGATAATTATGTAGTGATATTCCATACACCAATTGAAATTGTATGCTCGGATTCCACAGTATATGGGGATGACAATACAAAGTTAATGAAATAAAAAGACACACTAACGAAACAAATCAGTAATCAATAAACAGCATGAAAAGGCAACAACCTGATTGATGCATCAAATGTAGATGCATATTGCTGTACAGAGGCTACACTAGATTTCAAATTACTGCTCCTTCTCTAGCAATTTTGCCCACACACACAAACATCTCATTCCCCCTCTCCTTCAGTGCCACGTTGATGAGGGTGATATTATTTCACTTTTGTTAAACTGGTAATCATGGTGTGTTACAAAAAGAAGATCCCACTGATTACAGCACAGATATGCTGAATTATGGTTGTGCAATGAATCTGACAAGCATCTATGTTTTGCAAAAACAGGCAGGCTTTTTGCAATAATTGGGGTCTAATTAACCTTCATATACTCTGAGCTTTTGCAGATGTTGTTCATATTGACAGCCTTCATGACCTGAATTATATTTCCTCCTGTTCTATATGAAATTAAATAATCAATACTATTTTTTAACTATTGATAATATTAATGAGATTGAATTTTTTTCAAATATAAAGTGTGTAAAACTAAGGATTAAGGGTGCTCTAATAATTGTGTAAATTTTAAAATATTTAATTTGAATTTATATTGTTTCATCTCAATTGCCCAGCAGGTCAGTGTCTAACTCAGGAAGAGAAGGTAGCAGTGACCGAACACAGAAGTTTCCATACAATGCTCAAGACATGAGAAGTATAATGAGTGAACCATATACATATTTCTACTCTGGAACACCAACTATGGTTCCGCCATACATGCAATATAAGGAGGAATATGATAGGATAATAGAGAGGACGTTATCTAGTGGAATTTTTTCTCAGTCTCACAGTGCAGTGAGTAAGGAACCTTTCAATAATCCAAGTGTAGTGAATAAAGTGACACCTGCAAAACTGAGTTCAGATGCTCGTGCATTGGCAGCCAAAAGGATTCACCCTTGCAATGTGTGTGGGAAGTCCTTCACAAAAGTGTACAGCTTGACTACCCATCAGAGAATCCACACTGGTGAGAGGCCATACTCTTGTCCAGAGTGTGGCAAGGCCTTCACAGAAGGTAGCAAACTGACTAAACACAGGCGCATCCATTCTGGAGACTGGCCTTATACTTGCCCACAGTGTGGCAAAGGATTCTCAGATTCCTACAACCTCGCTCGTCACCATCGCAGTCACACAGGAGAGCGGCCTTACAGGTGAGTTGTACTGTTAAGTTTTTTTTTTTTAGAGTGTGTGTGTGTGTTGCATTAGTTTGAGTGGGTTCTTGAGGGAGGACAGCTAGCTGACTGAGCACTGGTGAATGGCCCTACAGCTGCCCGCAGTGCGGCAAGGGCTTCTCCGACTCGTGCAACCTCGTCCGGCACCATCGCGGTCATACGGGCGAGCGCCCTTTCAGGTGAGTTAAAATTTTCATAAATTCCCCAGGGAGGTAAATTTAGTGTGATATCTTTCAGAAAACTATTTGTCATTAGCTTCAGAGTGACCTTTGGGTGTGTGCATGTATGAAGTACACAGTACAACCTCGTTTATCTGGGACCAGAACTGATACGATAAATCAAATTGGAGAATATTTTGAAAGAAGGTGAATCTTGTACAGTAACGAAATTACTTGCAACATATTGAGATATAACAACAGTATCCCCTTCTTTTCTTACTGAGGCTTGACGTAATGTCCTTTGCTTCAAACAAGTATAGTATGACATTTTTCAGCAGCATGATAATAGAATTGTTTGTTAGTTCAGTTGTAGTGGTATCAAACTGACACTCCACCGTGATAAGAGTGAGCAGATGCATAGTATTTGCATGTCATCTGCTCCTATTGTGTTGTCATTACTTCCTCCTTGTTCTCGGTTTCCCAATTGTCTGCCCCAACATTTGAACATTCTGTTATTTTTGAAAACATTGGTGAAATGATCTCATCAGCCATAATGTAAAAGTTGTTGCTTGCCAGTTGTGCTAGGGACACACAACAAGGAATAGTTTTCTCCCTGCTGAGATGTTTTGGGTGGTGGTTGAGACAGTTACAGGTGGCAGCCATAAATGAAAATTCAGACAAATAACTGACTCTTAATGTAATATTGATAAACTATGCACTACCACATTTAAAAGCTGTCAGGTAAGAAAAATGTAAATTGCAACTGAAAAATGTTCATCAGAGATTAATTGACATCATAATAAATGAGGGTCAGATGAACTAGCTTGTACTGTACTGTTCAAATATTCTTTGTCAGCACAAAATTACTACATTCTTCATATCTTTGTAGGTATTTTTATGTTGTTTCTCGGTCAGGATATTCTTTATATTGTTTGTAATTTGTAAAACAGTTTTGAGTTTCGTAACTGAATCCTTTTGTCTGATTTCCAAGACATTGGGATGGTGGTATTACTTCAGACACTGATGTATCTTCAGAAAGTAAAGTTAAAATTATTTAAAAAATTAACTTCATCTAAACACATTATGATTCACATAGCACTTGCAGTGTTTGCTGATTGTTATGCTAATCAATTGTTTTTCAGTGGTCACGAAAGTTATGGGAACATTTTTCAGTTATACTAGGTATTAATCTTTAATCTTCCCACTATTTGCTTCAGATGTAGTACTTGCAAATGTTTTGATAAGTTTTAAAATGTGTAGCAAGGAGGAGGAAAAAAAGGAAATCAGTGTGTTCATATAATGGATACCTAAGCAGGATTGTAGGCATCTGATACTTAGTTCTATTGTTAACCACCAATTTGTCATTTTGGATGAATGTTGATTTGGTTTTATGGGATATCCTCTCTCTTATGCTTCTCTTTCGGTTACCTTTGTCCCTATATTATATTTGTTGCCACATCATATTCTACAGTTCACTTATTACACTCATAAAATGTAATCACACATAATAATTCTGTAATGTCTGATCACTGTTGTGGTAATTCCATCAACATTACGAACTGTAATGCACAGTGGGTAAATTACAAGATTATAGCACAACCTTTCAGCTTTTACCCAAGACGTCACCAAGATGGCAGAGCGCCCTGTTTTAAGCTTATACAATATGGCAATTATAACATTGCCCATTACACAAGGGAGCAGTCATAAATAAAATGAAAAATATTTAATTACAGAAATGGCTTGTGACCAGTGGGACAACTGCGGAAATTATGGGGTTTTGGGCAGGGACAAACTAAATATATTACAATCCTAATAATGAAGATGTGTCAAAACAAATACTAATGCAAAAATTAAGCAAACAAAATCCTCAGAAATCAAGAACACCACAATAAAAAAGTCTAGTAAAAAAACTTGACAGAAATTTCACTCAACGAAGGCCATGATACATTGAACCTACACAAAGCTGGGCGGAGGGGCATAGCTTCAAAATGAGTGCTAATACTGCTTCATCAATACAGTCTTCCGAATGGCCAGCCCTAATTTTTCAAACCAGTAACCTCTCTGGATAGAAAACTATACGTTGTCCTATGCCCATGTCGTGGCCCCGTGTCCTAGATGCAGCAGCTTTGGTCAGTTTCACACCTTCTCCACAAACATAACACCTCACATAATCACCACTTAAACCAAATAACTGTAGGAATTTAATTGTGATCAACTTGCATTTCTCCATTGCAGCATTCAGGGTCCTACTCATGAACTTCATTGTCGTATCCATAGTTACTGAAAAATGGAACATAAAATTAAATTGCTAACTGTATAGAACATACCACACTAATATTGGGTTGGTGAATAAGTTTGTAGTGTTTTCCCATAAGTTTAATAGAAGCAACAAATACACCTAACAGACTTTGGTCACAGATGGATAATGTATTCTTCTTCATTATTTATGAAAATCTGCCACCACTGAGGTAACTTTTCGATTCCACAGCTGTAGAAATCACAAGGTTTTGTGGTGAAGTACTGTTTGAGCCATGTTTGGAGCCCATTTTAAAGGAAGTTCCTTGAAGGTTGAGCCCATTTACATGTGGAAAGGAAGTTCCTTGAAGATTGTTCAATAGTGTCTTGAAAATCAGAGGGCACAAGATCAGATGAATATGGTGAGTGCGCTATGACTCCCCAGACACGGCTCGTGTATAGTGTTTTTTGTCAGTCTCGCTAAAAATGTGCAGGCTTTGTCTTGGAGTAGCATCATTTCATGCAGTCTTCCTGGTCATTGTTCTTGAGCTGCATCTGCAAGACACCTCAATGTCAGCAGTGATGGTTACAACTCAGGGAAGCAATTTGTATTACATCACACCATCGCTGTTCCATCAGATGCGTATCATTATCTTTTGTGAATGTGTGCAGGTCTTTGTATGAGGGGTTGCTGCTTTGATTGGGCTCAACCATAGCTATCTCTGCCTCATTTTAGCATAAAGGCACCATTTCTCGTCACCAGTAACTATACAGGATAATGATAGTGTCATTCACAAGCCAGTTTATGACAAGCAAGCAGATGCACGTATGTGCACATGCAGAGCAGTATCCATGCACCAGATTTTTAGATCTACCCAATTGCATGCAAGTGTCGTACAATCGCAGAATAATCACAGTTCATCACATTTGCCAGTTCTCGAATACACTGATGTGGTTCATTGTGGATTAATGCATTGAAATGATTTTTATCAAACACTGAAGGTCTTCCTGATAGTGGAGAGTCACAAACGTCAAAACACTCCTCTTTAAAACAATAAAACTGTTTTCTTTCCGTGATCTGTTCAGTGGCATTATCTCCATATGTGCCTCAAATGTCTCTGGCTGCCTGCGCTGCTGTTGCCTGTCTATTGAGCTCAGGCAGAAGAATATGTCGGAAATGTTCAGATTTCTCCAGTTCACACTCCATTTTGTAGCATCCACAGTTCCACTCACTTCCTCCAAATGACAGTATCTAAACTTCCATAGCAACAATGAATTACAAATAAAAAATGACAATTGATAAATTGACCCATAGCAACAAGAATACCAATATACAAAATAAAAGTGCTGCAAACCACCAACCTATACTTCTGAATCTGAAAACTAGTCTATTACTCATAACTGCCAGCATCAAAATAACTCATCAAACTGACACAAACTCTTCCAATAGTATTCTCACAAACAGCATTCAAGAAGTACAGTGAATCACCAACAGCTCTCCCATCAATTTAGAAACATAAATATCATATACTAGAGAGTGCCACTGCGAAGTCCAACATGCCCTCTGCGAATACAATCCGTTTCAAATACGCCGCACCACCATGATGTCACACAACATAACAAAGTTATGTTATGGGTCAAAACAGCTGGGTGGTACCGCATTTAGTGAATTCAACACATAATTTAACAACTTAAGAAATTCCATACATTAGAAACGATTTGCAGAGGGCGACTTTCAACATGTTTATAGGTGCACAGACTTTTATGTGCATCAATGTGTAGACTTGCACAAGCATCAGACCCCATCCTATGCTCATAGAAAAACTAGGCTTTGTAACATCTTGAAAGAAATTGTTTTCCTGCATTGGCTGCTTCTTTATATGCATTTTATTTTGTATACTGTGACATTTCAGCTGCATAGCCATTTTCAAAGAAAATGTTTAATCAGACAAACACAAACTTTTTGGTCATACAGTTTCAGGGGCGGTGTGCAGTGGGCCGGGCTTGAGAGCTGCAACCATGATATCCGTTTCTGTGAAAACAATAGCACACAGCCAAAAATTGTGTGCAGCGACATCTTGTCACTGCACGGAATTCAGTGCTCCCTCACACTAGTAAATGGCTTGTCTGTGTGCTATTGTTTGTACAGAAACGGATATCACGGCTGCAACTCTGAAGCCCAGCCAGCTGCACACTGCCCATGAAATTAAACAACTTTATCCCAAAAGGTGTATGTTTAATGGGTTAAAAATTTTGCTCGAAAATGTCATAGTATACAAAATAAAATGTATATAAAGAAACAGCCGATGCAGGAAACTAATTTCTTTCAAGATGTTTACCACGGCTGTGGATGCTGTCATAACCTAAGAAAAAGAAATTATACCTGTGTGTTTGAGTAAGGCTATCCATATACGCGGCTACTCAGAGGGAACTCATTTGTGATGCAAGTCAATAACAGGTTGCTTGGAAGTCACTTTGTGTGTGATTCAGTGTAATGCTGCCAGTGTGCTGTTAGAAACCCATAAGTAACCACTTTGTAATAAGTTGGCAACTTGTTTGCTGTTGGTCAACAATTGTAGTTCCTGTAAACGAAGTGCATTAGAATGGAGAAGTGTTTAATAACAAACCTATTGGACTGCATTCTGCATTGAATCATTTTCCTTCCTGTCTAAATTTCATTAAAATTATTTTATTTGATTAATTTTGTTTTTATTATTTTCATGTTGTCGATAATTTATTTGGAAATGTATCTCATTATTAGTGCGATTAATGGTAAACATGGCAAATGAGTTGTTGCAGAATTGAAGATCCACAGACATTCCTCATTAGAGAAAAGATCACTGGGCTTAATGGGTTTCAGTTGGGACCTGTGTAGATTATATGAAAGAACTTACTCCCGTCTGTAGTAAGGTCACTGGAGAAATGAAGTGTTCCAGGCACCAGGAGGAAGATGCAGGTCTTTGTCATCTTGTAGAAAGGATATTGAATAGATGTGATGATATAATTCTTTTGTAGAAATATGCTTAATACACTACATATACAAAGTAGTTATAATCAAATTTTCGGTACTTGAACCAGTGTAGATAGAAAACTATTTACTATATGGGTACCCAACTTTATAGAAATGATGTTCAGAATGTGTGCTGCAGGGCTTGCATTATTAGTAGTGTTAGCATAGTGACTTGGCCATTAAGCGGTGTTGAGGCTGAAACACAAGCATCAGTGTGCATTACAGCTGCAGAAATCCAAGATGAGTCTGAACAACATGTGCAGGGCTTTACTTGTAAATCTGTTTTTTCAAAATAACAGCAATAGTGCTGTTGCTTTTTGAGATTATCAACACATTAAAGGAATATGGAGAGGTCCTCTATACTCGCTGAGGTTGAAGAATGTGATTCGGAAATTCGAATTAACTGGTGATTTGGGAATTGTTGCTGGGAGAGGCTGACAGCCAAGTGCAACGCAAATTGTTAAAGCAGTTACTGTTGCCATCTATAGTGCCGGTCCAGGCTGTCGTGGATGTAAATGCTCATCACATTGAGCAGTGTTTGTAACATAGAACATAAACATCATGCACAATTAACAAATGTTGCCCTCTCATGTGAAAATTGAAACGTATTTGTTCCAGTGGTATTTTTCTTTTCATTATTTCTTTTCCACATGTCCCCGCAAATATTTCCACAAAGTTTCATTGTCATAATGTCTGCTTGTGTCTGTGTATATGCGGATGGATATGTGTGTGTGTGCGAGTGTATACCTGTCCTTTTTTTCCCCCTAAGGTAAGTCTTTCCGCTCCCGGGATTGGAATGACTCCTTACCCTCTCCCTTAAAACCCACACCCTTTCGTCTTTCCCTCTCCTTCCCTCTTTCCTGACAAAGCAACCGTTTGTTGCGAAAGCTTGAATTTTGTGTGTATGTTTGTGTTTGTTTGTGTGTCTATCGACCTGCCAGCGCTTTTGTTTGGTAAGTCTCATCATCTTTCTTTTTAGATATATTTTTTCCACGTGGAATAAAGTTTCATTGTCATACAATCACTCATTTGTCATGAGGTCTCTCTCAAATAGTGAAAGTTTAATTATCAACACCCTGTACTTCATAGACTACAAAATAATATGGGAAGGGGCTATTATTCTCATTGTACATTACTATAGCATGGAATATTCCTCGTGACAGCATCATCATGTGCCATTAACAAAATGGAGTGGTATGATTTGTAAATGAAGTATGTTAAACCACTGTTTATGTATTTTTCAATTCAGACATGTTTACCACTCATTGCACCAATATTGTTCAGAAGATACCATAACTGTTTTTGTGTTATTCACAGTGATGCATTCAGTTATTTGTTTACATCATAATTATTTTTTTCTTGTTAGTTTGTAGGCATGAGTTCATATTTTTGCCTGGACCTAAGGAAAAGTGGAAACACTTGTGAACTGTCTTTGTGTGGAACAGTAAAGTTGTATTTATTTACTGTACGCATAAATTAAATCAGCATTTCCTTACCTCAGAGTGACTGTCAGTTCCTCTGCTGTAATGTGTACTCTGTATTACACTGGGTTATAAGTGGATACATAAATTGTACTAAATCACTGCAACTGTTTAGATATTTATAGAAAGTTATGCATTTTGAAACTCTGTTGCAGCTCTTTATCTGCCTGCAGCTTACTTTTTCCTGGACATATGGGTGAACCCAAAATTTTATTAGCGTTTTTTATGTGCTTTTAATAATAATACAGTATCACATCTTCTTTTGATGTTAAATTTTTACTCAAACAAATAGAATGTAACAAAAAGATATTAAAGTGTAGTAACACTTTATTGTATGATTATATGATAGCGGAACAAACACTGGTAGCAGTTACTTCTGTAAAATATCTGGGAGTATGCGTGCGGAACGATTTGAAGTGGAATGTTCATATAAAATTAATTGTTGGTAAGGCGGGTACCAGGTTGAGATTCATTGGGAGAGTCCTTAGAAAATGTAGTCCATCAGCAAAGGAGGTGGCTTACAAAACACTCTTTCAACCTATACTTGAGTATTGCTCATCATTGTGGGATCCGTACCAGATCGGGTTGACGGAGGAGATAGAGAAGATCCAAAGAAGAGTGGCGCGTTTCTTCACAGGGTTATTTGGTAACCGTGATAGCATTACGGAGATGTTTAAAGAACTCAAGTGGCAGACTCTGCAAGAGAGGCGCTCTGCATCGCCGTGTAGCTTGCTCGCCAGGTTTCGAGAGGGTGCGTTTCTGGATGAGGTATAGAATATATTGCTTCCCCCTACTTATACCTCCTGAGGAGATCATGAATGTAAAATTAGAGAGATTAGAGCGCGCACGGAGGCTTTCAGACAGTCGTTCTTCTTGCGAACCATACGCGACTGGAACAGGAAAGGGAGGTAATGACAGTGGCATGTAAAGTGCCCTCCGCCACACACCGTTGGGTGGGTTGCGGAGTATAAATGTACACTCCTGGAAATTGAAATAAGAACACCGTGAATTCATTGTCCCAGGAAGGGGAAACTTTATTGACACATTCCTGGGGTCAGATACATCACATGATCACACTGACAGAACCACAGGCACATAGACACAGGCAACAGAGCATGCACAATGTCGGCACTAGTACAGTGTATATCCACCTTTCGCAGCAATGCAGGCTGCTATTCTCCCATGGAGACGATCGTAGAGATGCTGGATGTAGTCCTGTGGAACGGCTTGCCATGCCATTTCCACCTGGTGCCTCAGTTGGACCAGCGTTCGTGCTGGACGTGCAGACCGCGTGAGACGACGCTTCATCCAGTCCCAAACATGTTCAATGGGGGACAGATCCGGAGATCTTGCTGGCCAGGGTAGTTGACTTACACCTTCTAGAGCACGTTGGGTGGCAAGGGATACATGCGGACGTGCATTGTCCTGTTGGAACAGCAAGTTCCCTTGCCAGTCTAGGAATGGTAGAACGATGGGTTCGATGACGGTTTGGATGTACCGTGCACTATTCAGTGTCCCCTCGACGATCACCAGTGGTGTACGGCCAGTGTAGGAGATCGCTCCCCACACCATGATGCCGGGTGTTGGCCCTGTGTGCCTCGGTCGTATGCAGTCCTGATTGTGGCGCTCACCTGCATGGCGCCAAACATGCATACGACCATCATTGGCACCAAGGCAGAAGCGACTCTCATCGCTGAAGACGACACGTCTCCATTCGTCCCTCCATTCACGCCTGTCGCGACACCACTGGAGGCAGGCTGCACGATGTTGGGGCGTGAGCGGAAGACGGCCTAACGGTGTGAGGGACCGTAGCCCAGCTTCATGGAGACGGTTGCGAATGGTCCTCGCCGATACCCCAGGAGCAACAGTGTCCCTAATTTGCTGAGAAGTGGCGGTGCGGTCCCCTACGGCACTGCGTAGGATCCTACGGTCTTGGCGTGCATCCGTGCGTCGCTGCGGTCCGGTCCCAGGTCGACGGGCACGTGCACCTTCCGCTGACCACTGGCGACAACATCGATGTACTGTGGAGACCTCACGCCCCACGTGTTGAGCAATTCGGCGGTACGTCCACCCGGCCTCCCACATGCCCACTATATGCCCTCGCTCAAAGTCCGTCAACTGCACATACGGTTCACGTCCACGCTGTCGCGGCATGCTACCAGTGTTAAAGACTGCGATGGAGCTCCGTATGCCACGGCAAACTGGCTGACACTGATGGTGGCGGTGCACAAATGCTGCGCAGCTAGCGCCATTCGACGGCCAACACCGCGGTTCCTGGTGTGTCCGCTGTGCCGTGCGTGTGATCATTGCTTGTACAGCCCTCTCGCAGTGTCCGGAGCAAGTATGGTGGGTCTGACACACCGGTGTCAATATGTTCTTTTTTCCATTTCCAGGAGTGTAGATGTAGATGTAGATGTAGGTGTAGAACAGTCAGCAACTTGAATCCTCTAAGATCATACATGTTGACTGCAGTTTCTGTCACTTCATAGTAGCACCATGTTCAGAACTGTGTTACCAATCAATGTGGAACAAGTGTCAGTAATTTAAGCCGTCTACCAATTTAACTCTTTTTGAGTAGCTTGTTGTGCAGGCAGCCTATCAGTTGGAAGTAAATCATTTCATTACGCATTACACATTTTTTATATAAAATCCTTTGAAATGAAATGTTGTGTGGCTAAGGCTTCCCATTCAGCAGACTGGTCACCTGGTGCAAGTCTTTTTAGTTGATGCCACTTCGGTGACTGGTGCGTTAATGGGGATGAGATGATGATGACGATGATGACAGCACAACACCCTGTCCCTGAGCAGAGAAAATCTCCAACCCAGCCGGGAATCAAACCCAAGCCCCATAGCATGGCATTCCATCGCACCGACCACTCAGCTATCAAGGCGGACTAAAATCCTTTAATAGTCCAGATCACAATATTTTAACAATCATTGATTATTAGTCTTGGCAGAGCAATAAGCCACATTTAGATCATTTGGTAAAATGAGTGCAGTGTCTAATCACAAGATTTGGTGAAGACACATTATATCAGTATCACATATCCTTATGCAAGAAAGTTTTCACAGAAAAAGTTTTGCGTATTACAAATCGATGAAACATTATGTAAGCAAAACCTTTCTTATTCAAACATATAAGAATGTCATACTCAGTGCACAGTACACTTAATAACAATAAATGTGTTGTGTGCAGTGAGCAGACACCACAGATCAGTGAATAGCCTGTTTACTGCTCTGCATTGGGTACATAACACACCTTGTTATTAAGTGGTACAATGTTACTGTACAGTGTGTATGACATTCTTACATGTTTGAGTAAGAAAGGATTTGCTTATGATGTGTTAGATTGGTTTGTAACATGCAGAACTTTTCCTATAGTTGCTTTCATGTGGAAGCATGCGTTATATTGCTGACTGTTTTTTTCACCCAATCAGTTGTCTTCACACTGACCATGTCAGGAAATAACAGTTTCATACTATGTTATTTACAGTTATCAGTGTCATTAGAGTATTGTTGTGTTGGACATGCCGTTACCTTTTATTTCCATTTTAATTTATTACAGGAGAAAAATTATTTGACTGTAGTTGTTGTGCAGTCCCCTGATTTCTTTTAATCTCAAATTGAAGAACATGTTGACCATATTTTATTAATTAAGTTAGAACTATGTCATTCATGTCTTCATTTGATTTTTGTTCTTCTCCTGATAAGACCTAAAGTTTCAAACAGTATAATTTTTTTTTTTTTTTTTTACGATTTGTCACACAGGTGTGAAGAGTGTGGTAAGGCTTTCTCCCGAACTTCGCAGTTGACAGAGCACCGCCGCATCCATACTGGTGAGAGGCCCTACCAGTGTCAGCAATGTGGAAAGTGCTTCTCACAGTCAGGAAAACTTACTAAGCATAAGCGGGCTCACAGCAGTGGAGTAGGAAGTGGAGGCAGTGGTGACAGACCTTCAAGCGCTATCAGTTGTGAGCCTGTGAATGCGCTAAGCAAGCCAAAACTGAGCACTTCACAACACCCAGTCCCACCCATCACTGGCGAGAGGCCTTTTCCTTGTCACCAATGTGGGCTGACATTTGCGCGTCCTGACTTTCTAAGGCATGTTACGTCCTATCATTTGGGTCTTCAGCAGACATAACACAAATGACATGTAATAACAGAGGATTATGCTAACAAGAATTTTAAGTATGAACCAAAGAACTTTGTGCAGTAACGACCTTTATGAATGCAAATGGATGACACTCAAAACAACATAGTGAACCAATTCACAAAGATTCAAGTGCACTTTAAGTTCTTGCCATTGTCTCATTGTATAACTGTTATCATAACACAGTGTGCTTAATTTGGCATTTAGCAAATAATTATGTGTGTAACTACTAAAGAAGAAATGTTTATTGTCTGTGTGTACCATTGTGTAGCAACTCCACTGCATAACAAGTAATTATCTTCACTCAAGATTTCTGAGGTTTCATATGTAAATAACCCCCTTTCACCCCAGTACACTTTGAATTGTTGTGCTCTTTACGTTTACAGTATTAGGTGTTGAAACTTTGTGAAATATTTAAGAAATGTGATGTTAGAGAAGTAATGTGATCTGATTCATAATGGATTAGAAAAAAAGATCTTAGTTTATGATATTGTGTCTACGAATTCATAGACTTTTTCCCATCATTTTACAATATATATTGACACAAGATTAGCAGAGTGCCTTCACTTTTGGAATCTCTGCAGTAGTTACCATGTTGCTTGGTAGATAATTATTTATAACAACTTGTTATTATGGAATGGACATTTTTTGTGTGTTCCATCTTTGCAGGCACCTTTTGTTTAATTTTGTGTTACCGCCATTTGTAGTGTCAGTCTACATTATACCATTTTAAACTTGCTATTTATTTGTTTATATTTTAACACAAAAAGTAGAGACCTATCTACAGCCAAACTGCAAACCAAATAATATGTAGAGCTGCATTTGTGTCAGTTACTTCACTCCATACTTCAAAACAGGATAGCTGCAGCCAAAATGACTTATTACACTTGAATCTTGTGAAATTGGTCATGTCATGGATTTGCCTACAGTGTTTGGAGTGTAAGTTTGTATGGAATTGTGTGAAATTTGTAATTTTTATAAGCCTCACATTAAAATAATACTGTTGCATGTCTAATGCAGTTTTGTTACTTTTGTATTTTATATCAAATGGTGGGAAAAATGGACAAATCCACCACAAATCTTGTGTTATTGTTTTTTATTACTGTTTTCTCATTACTTACATGAAGTGTGGTCATTCAGGAATTAATTGAATGATTTGTTCCTTGAGGTGTTAAATGTTGTGAAATTTGTAATTTTTTATGTGTGTAGTTCAGTTTGTAAGTAAAATTGGTTTAAATAACTTTGAAATTGATTTATTTTTGCACCCCTTTCAATGTTTTATAAAATTGTACTATAAAAACTAGACTCCTGTTTTATTACTAATTTATTCTGTTTTGTCATGGTAAGTTTCTAACAAGGGAATGGTCAGACTTGTCATGCCGAAACATGTGTTGCTTTTTTTAGCACTGTTATTTAACTGTGCAAAAGGTCCGTATGCAGAATTGTAGCTGCTGACATGAACTGGAAGTCGCCTAAAAAAAAATCACGAACATGGCTGTGTTTCCTGCTTGGCGCTTGCAGTGACGGCTGGCCGCCCCTGGAAATGGCGAGTCGCGAGCGTTGTGCGCATGGTCGGGATGTGCGGCCGTCTTATCGCAGTGTTCACTAAAGAGGAATACAGCTGCACGGTTTTGGTGCAAAGGAGAAACGAATATTCGTTTCTGTGGCATCCACGTCCTTTTAATTTCTGGTGCGTATTTCGAAACATACCATCCTGAAACTGGTTAGAGATGTGAAAGATGTTCTGTACATATTCATCTATACTCCGCAAGCCACTTTACGGTGAACATTCAATCTCCCCTTGCAGGTGATGGTGAACCCTGTAAATGTTTTGCTGCTTGCCATGGAGATATGCCACAGACGCCAAATGAAGCAATCAACAGAAAACACGCGTGAAGACTATGTGTTACGCGACATGGTTGTTAAACTTCTAGACGAGCATGTAAATGGCGCAGACATGTGGCTAGAAACAACTGAAACACTCGATATTGCAGACTGTGAATCTACAGACGGCGAAGACACCGACGAAAGTTGCACTCATGAAGACTCTTCGAGTGATAGTGCCACGTACCATCCGAAAGTAACACCAGCAACTACAATTACCTTATCAGACAAAGAAAGCGGTGATGTAATGGTTGAACGAAAGTGGTAAGAAACGCCTATGTGTAAATACTGTTCAAAATAAGTATCGGTTTGTCCGTTCTGAACGTGACTTGTATAGATGGAAAAAGGAAGCCGGTGGACGACGTAAGAGTCGACTGGAAATTGAGACGGAGATAAATGCGCGACTTTTTGAGCTATTTACCGATGCCAGACAAGTCATTTAATGTCATCGATACAACTTTGCGTGATTGGGCGTTAGAGATTGCCAACGCGATAGGCGCTAAAGAATTTACAGCTTCTCAAAGTTGGATTAGTCGCTTCAAAAGATCACATAAAATTGTGGCAATAAAAAGTAATAAAATTTGTATCGAGAAACAGGTCGGAAAATGAAGTGACACAAATCGAAATGATAGAAGGTTTTCTTAAGAATGCAAAAAATAAGATCGCTAGTTTTAGTGAATCGTGCATGTACAGTGCAGATTAGTCAGGTTTTCAAAAAGAAGTGCGTGCGAAAAGAACACTGACATTCAAAGGGGAAAAACATATTGAGGCGATTGCGCAGTTCACGTCTGCACTCACCCATTCATACACTATATTGCCCATAATTAGTCTGGATGGTTCATTGCTGCCTAAACTAGCCTATATGTGTGTCTTCAAGAACCAACTGGACGTTTTGGACCACGTGTCAAAAGAACAATGTTCTACGCAAACAATCTTGTGGTAGACGCATCGAAGTCTGCAAAAATGGGAAATGAAAACGTTACACTTTTCATGCGTCATGCTTTTCTTCCGTTCTGCGGGAACAAATCTCTTCTCCTTCTAGATTCGTTGTCAGGCCATAAAATGTCTGATTCATTAAAAGCTGTATTTCGAGCCCACCCTGACAAAGAAGTAGAGATACTTCAGATTCCACCCGGCACGACGAACTTAATTCAACCTTTGGACAGATAATATTTCCGTCAGTGGAAGGCATTTTAGAGAAAACTAACAGAGAAAATTATGCAATTTCCTGTGTATGACCGTGACAATATTCTCAAGCTGCAATCAGTAGTACATTATCAATTTTCCTCCCCACGGTTTCGGAATTTGATTAAATATGCGTGGCACTCCTCGAAATATACTGATACTAGGCCTGATTCATTCCTAACGCCAGCCCAATTTTTGTCTACGGACATCTAACAACGTCTGTGATTCGCAGGGCTGTCATATGTCATTTTTACTTGTACGTTCTTGGTGCACAAAAAACCTATGTTTTGAACATTGTATCAATATTTCGCCGTTTTGAGGTAATTACAAGAAATAAAATTTGGACGTGTTCTAAACCGTATATTTATTTGTGTCTATTTCATAGCTATCTGGAAAGAATGTTGTAGATAACATATCAGCCATATTTGTCAACGAATGTTTAATTATCATACGATCCCTTTCACTGGGGGAATCAGCTCTCTCACTGCTGTGGCAAGAGAGCGGCGCGTAGCTAACGCCACCTTGTCCCTAAATGGCGTTGGTATAACGTAGCGAGAGGGGTCAGGGTTGTACAAGAGGCAGTTATAAGCGCGGAAACCATGCGACAATAATGTCTTACTTCATCAAATTGTTTACAGACTTCCAGTTCATGTCAGCAGCTAAAATTCTGCATACAGACTTCTTACAATGTTAACTCACAGTGGTAAAAAAAGCAACACAGGTTTCGACATGACAAGTCTGACCATTCCCTTGTAAGTAATAAATGCATATGTTCCCATACAACTGATGCTACATTGTACAGTATTGGGTCATATTTGCTTTTATTTTGCCTCCTACTACACCCACTCCCCATGCAGTGTGGTTTCTTGATTGTCAAAATGTAACTTCTGCTATTAGTGGTAGGAAGCAATTATTTTTTTGAGCAGTTCTCTGTATGACTTAACATATGTGTTTTACTTATAGTGCTGTCAACTCCTGAGTGATCTGAATTGCAAAAACTGAGAACAAATTATGGTTTCCTTAAAAAAGGTCGGATATAATGCATACTGTATTGTATTTACAATAAAATTAAATGTGAAGTTTCCCAAGTTGATGTAAATGTTTATCACAGTAATCTTCATGTTATCTGAAGAGAAGACAGGCTTTATTTTTATAATGTCTTAGATATGTTCCAAAAGTATATTGTAAGGAGTATCCCATAACAGGTTAATTTAACCATTAATGGAAAAAAACCCGAAATGACTGTAAAAACTGAGCCATTTCGGTTTTGAAGTGCTTCTGTCAAAGATGGTGCCAGAGATTGTTTAGCGGGTGGGGTGTTTATCCAGTAGCTATCTAGAGTATGAGCTTATTAAGAACCAGATCACAAAAAAGGCTAGTGTGCAAAGAACAATAGGAAAAGGTAGAAAACATGAAACAAATACCGTATTTACTCGAATCTAAGCCGCACTTTTTTTCCGGTTTTCGTAATCCAAAAAACCGCCTGCGGCTTAGAATCGAGTGCAAAGCAAGCGGAAGTTACGAAAAATGTTGGTGGGTGCCGCCACAACTAACTTCTGCCGTCGAATATATGAAGCGCTACGCAGGCATGTTTTGTAGGCACAAAGATAAATACTGGCGCCAAAACCTCTGCGTCAGTAAATAAATTAAAATAAAAAAAAAGTGGAAGACGAGCTTTTTTTCTCCGCCGCGAGTTTCGACCACTGCATTTTCATACATTATCCAATGAAGTAAATACAAATTCCGTATTGTTCATCTTCGAATGTAGCACAAATTCAGTGTGCTACGAAAATCTGACTGGCAAGACTGTTTGGAATGTTTGTCAATATGGCCAACTCTACGTTCTGAATGTTTTCCTATCTGTGAGAAGAGATGGTTGTTAATAAGAACCTGATGAAATTTGAATCACATACAGTATTCTATTCACCATAAGAATAATACGAATGTAAACATTTTGCCATGTATTCTTTCGTGTTTGCTGCTATCTCATTTAAATCCTGTCTGCCTAATAAACTACGAAACTAGAGAGAGACAACAGCAAACGCGGAAGGATATTCGTATTATTCTTATGTCTAATAGCGATACAGTCAGAAATGAAGCACGGCAAGTGACTAGATTTTTAAATCTAAGATGACTCTAATTTCTGTGCAGAATTTGATGTAATAAAGAAGCGGCCGCAAAGATTTTCAACGGAGAAAAATTTTCGCCTAACTCTCGTTCAGAACATGTTCTATCATACGCAGTCTATTATTTGATTCTTGTTGATCATTATCAAAGAAAGCAGCAGTGTAAGTAACAACAAATAGCAGTCTCTTGCCATTGTTTCGCCAATGAGACGATTCCTCTCTCTTTTTTTTTTAATTGTGCGCGGCGGTAGCGCGCACAAAAGCAAGCCATGCCGCGAGCCGCGACAGGCCGTAAACACGCACTATCAGAATGCGACAAACAATGCATGACACAGTGCAGTAATGCATTTTCAGCTTAAGAGTGACGCAAACACCTATAACAAAGAAAACGGCACTTATCAGATCAAAGCAAAATAAGCAATCGATTCAAACCAGACGAAGCACGTGAAAAAGGAAGGATACCCGTATAAATACGGACTGAGCGCCTGACGCATAGCAATGGATACCTGGTAAAGCTTAACTGCTAAGCTTACGACTCGATCCAAACTACTGTAGCTGTATCGTCATTCATTCGACCTAAATTGTGTCTCATATTACAATGGACCAACTTTGTTTCGATTTGGAGGTGCGGCCTAAAGCTTTTCTCTCCCCTTGAATTTTGAGTCTCAAATTTCAGGTGCGGCTTAGATTCGGGAAATTTTTTTTTCCTTTATTTCGAGTCTCATTTTTCAGGTGCGGCTTAGATTCGAGTGCGGCTTAGATTCGAGTAAATACGGTAGTGAGAAAATGAAATTGTGGGAAAACTGATGGATAGATGCACCATCAGTTATGGGAAATAATTGATGCGATTGGTTTCAGGTGAGTTAGGAGTGGATTGGAGGAAGAACGATTGAAATAGGTACTGAGTATGTAGGGAGATGAGTAGATTAGATTAGAACAGGCTGTGTGGTAAATATGGAAACTAATAAAATTGCAATGACAGATGATGAAGTTGACTGTTCTTCTATAGGGGAATTTTTGCTTATTGTCAACATAACCATCCTATTAAATTAAATGAACATAAACTGAACTCTCTATTGTGTGTAAATGTACACTTAGAAATACATTGCTGTATAGTTTATTGGTGGTGCCTCAGAAATTATATTTTTAGCTGTGTTGACTATAGAATGTTTCAGGACAAAACTAGCTTGTGGTTATGTTGTGACAATTCATCTTCTAGATCAGTGTTGGCAAAATTTAAATGCCGGCCGGAGTGGCCAAGCGGTTCTAGGCGCTACAGTCTGGAACCGCGCGACCGCTACAGTCACACGTTCGAATCCTGCCTCGGGCATGGATGTGTGTTATGTCCTTAGGTTCGTTAGGTTTAAGTAGTTCTAAGTTCTAGGGGACTGATGACCTTAGAAGTTAAGTCCCATAGTGCTCAGAGCCATTTTTTTGAAATTTAATGGCAATACATTGTAAATATTATAAGCAGCCAGAGTTGACTATACCACATTGTGCTCTGTTAATGTCACAATATTCTGCCCCATTCCGCTTGTTGCTAAAGCTCTCTTGTATAGTGGAGTTTCATTAGAAGGTACTTGATAGAACAAATTTTCATCTTTATTGTTTGGCCAATAATAAAAGGAGGGGTGGAAAGCGTTTGATCTTTAATTCTGCAGAGACCATCATTTTACAGCTGGAGAATTTCTTTACTTTTAGTTACTAAAAGCAACTTCCATACCAGGAGCACAAAGTGGTATTATGGGGGACATTTATTGTCAGCATTGCAAGATAATAGTTTGAATAGTAATACTAATACTGTTGCTTGCAGTGTGGTTTCAGTTGCCTGAGACTGCAGTCATGAGTGTGAGTTGCAATTGTGTGTGTGTGTGTGTGTGTGTGTGTGTGTGTGTGTGGGTGTGGGTGGGTGGGTGGGTGGGTGCGCGCGCGTGCGTGTGTCTATTGTTGACAAAGGCCATTGGCCGAAAGCTTTAAGTGTGAAAATCTTTTTGTTGTGCCTGTATGCGACTCAGAATCTCTGCTATATGATGAGTAGCAACTTTCCTTCTCATAATATTGAATACTAATTTTGTTAGCTGCAAATGTAAGAGAAATTTTAACTTGACCACTCATGAGTGTGCCATTAACTCTATGCTTTGTACTGACTGCAAAGCAGTAGGAATAAATGTGGGAGTTCAGTTTGGTTATACATAGGCCAAATCTGTTGGGAATTTGGGCATTGATTTTGTGTTTCAAATTATATGGAAAATTTCCAATTCAGGTTCACCAAAAAACAATCACAGCAACCTAGGTATCTTAGAAAAATCTAGAAGACCAAATTATCTCACTGAGACTGTCTGATTCAGAACTTTAAGGAGCAGAAAGCACTAGAGTTCCCTAAAAATTGTGATTGGTATCATAGAACAAATTGGTGATACACAGCAATGCTGTTTGTGTGATGCAGGGCTGAATGCAGACTATGACAGTTTTGAACAAGACATCAACAACTTGGAATTATATGCACGTTCACACTGTACATATACTTGACAAGAAAATGTGATACTTCAGGGATACAATTTTAAAGACTCCACAGTCCAAGGAGTCATGACTACTTCCAGGTGTAGTGCTGGCTGGTCAGTATTTTTAATGCAGCAATTGTGCAATCCTACAGATTAGCTACTAGTTATAATTGAACATTAATTTACTATTGGCAATTAAATGTAGATAATAAAGCAGATCTAGGAACTTTTCAAATGATGATTTTGAGACTGGAACAGTGAATTTAGTCAGTGATTAATGTGAAGCCAATTTAAATTGTTGAATTGTGAAAGGATATAAGCAACTAAAACAGAAGTCAGTTGAACAGGTGCCATATTATATTTACAACAAAGAGTAGATCATAGTAAGCCCCCCCCCTGACCCCCCCCCCCCCAATCTGAATCAAAATGACTCTTCATTCTCCATACTTCCAGATCAGTTAAAACAATCTCATTGCTTTAGATTTGTGCCAGTCAAAAGGTATTAAGCTCACCACCACAACATGCAGAGCTGTGTCAGCAACATAATAGCAAGCATCTTGGACTCGTGGTTGCTACATACTGATTCTTTCTGTTACCACTATGCATGAGGTTGCTAAACCAATAAATGCACACTCAAATGTGGATTTATCAGACAACATGTATCGCAGGTTGTTCACTGACAAATCACATACCATATTTGTAATAAGATTGTTAACTGTTTCTATAATGCATTTAGGTAAAGTAGTTATCATTTAATTATCTGTGTTAACTCATATACATATTGTTGTAATTGTCACTTTACGTGTTACTACTTTATACAAGTTACTGAATTGTGTTATTTGAGTAAACGAAAACTTTCTTGGATAGTGTGGCCTCCAATAAATAAATAAGTAACGATTGAATAAGGTTCAACAGAGAATTAATAATTAAGAATAATAATAATGTAAATCTCTCTTAATGTGTGGAATTATAAAAATGACATGCAAGTGGTGGCAAATAATGAAGACTGTGAAGCAGGCTCTCTTTCTTAAGCAGTTATTCAAGATGATCGGCGAGGAATGAAACCTTTTACCTTGTAGCACTCTCACTTTGTTGTTAGATAAGTTGGAATGCCAAAACAGTAAAATAGGTACACTTCTCTTTAAAAATGTATATTTTCAACTAAAGTTTCTTCATGACATCAAAATACATCAGCTGCAACACCACTAATTCCATTGTACACTGAGGTGACGAAAGTCATGGGTTAGTGATACACACATGCAGATGGCGGTAGTATTACACACACAAGGTATAAAAGGACAGTGCATTGGCAGCGCTGTCATTTGTACTCGGGTGATTCTCTTGAAAAAGCTTGTGACATGATTATGGATACATGATGGGCATTAACAGACTCTGAATGCGGAATGGTACATGGGGCTAGACACATGGGACACTCCATTTCAGAAATCATAAGGGAATGCAATATTCTGCAATCTACAGTCTCAAGAATGTGATAAGGACACAAAATTTCGGGCATTACCTCTCATCATGGACAACACAGTTGCCGAAGGTCTTCACTTAATGGAGCAAGAGCAGCAGGATTTGTGTAGAGTTGTCAGTGCTAACATACAAGCATCACTGCATGGAATAACTGTAGAAATCAATGTGGGATGAACGATGTACATATCCATATGGACAGTGAAGTAAAATTCGGCATTAATGGGCTACGGTAGCAGGTGACCAACATTGTGCCTTTGCTAACAGCATGACATCACCTGCAGTGCATCTCCTGGGACCATGACCATATCAGTTGGACATTAGATGACTGGAAAATTGTAGCCTGGTCAGATGAGTCCAGATTTCAGTTGGTAAGAGCTGATGGTAGGGACTGAGTGTTGCACAGATCCCACAATGCCATAGACCCAAGTTGTTGTCAAGGCATTGTGCAAGTTGGTTGTGGCTCCATAACAGCGGGGGCCCATGTCACCGGTTTGGAAAATATTCTGGACAGTTTGAGCAAATGATTTGGCTACCCAGCTCACCCGAGACGAATCGCATCGAACATTTGTGTGACATAATTAATTGTTTAGTTCTTGTACAAAATCCTCTACCAGCAAAACTTTCACAATTATTGACAGCTGTAGAGGCAGCATGACTAGTATTTCTACAGTAGACTTCCAGTATCTTCTCGAGTCTGTGCCACATTGAATTTCTGTGCTATGGCAGGCAAAAGGAAGTCCAACACAGTAATAGGAGGCATCGAAGACTTTTTTCACCTTAGTGTACATGTCATATTGTTGCTATGTGTTCCTTTAAGAGCAAATTAAGCAGAGTAGACACACTTGCTTCATAACTCTATGAAGACTGATACTAGAGAGACGTAAAAAGACAGGACTAATACGTATAAAATGAAATTGTATCCAGTGATGTGATGTTGACTTTTTAAGTAGCTACTGTGTCTGCAGAGAGAATGAATCCAGGCTAATGTATAATTAATGGGCAAAATAAAGCATTATATTGCCCCTGATGTAGAAATACATTAAAGTGTCTTATAGTATACTGAAACATCTGTAATCATTTAAATATAATTTTTCTGAGACTGGTCTATCCGGTAATGTTCAAGAAATGTTTGAGGGTTTGTAGACACTCTTCAACAAGTGAGAGGTCATAAAAGTTTCTCTTAGTTTTTATGAGTCAACGGTCAACCTGGAAGTAAATCTAAGAAGTAAGAAGTGCACGTGAGCCTCTAGCACTGGCTGGCGGAACGCGCCGGTACTAAGTTGCAGGCGCTGTTTAACTCTGTCATGGTAGCCGACCGTTGCATTTGTGTGGTTGTGCACGCCACGGCCCAGAGGATGGTAGAATGAAAATTATGTGATGAAGTTTACGTAACTTCAAATGTGCTCCAGGTTAGGAAGAGTAACAAGTAGAAAAGTTCAATGCTCTTTTGTACACCGCAGATGCAAAACATAAAAAGTTTGTACAGTGCATACAAAATGGTTGCATTCTTGTTTACTGTACTTCTACCATGAGGAAACATATGTGTTCCATCAAAAGAAAAAAGGACATAGATCAATGTCAATTGCCTGATGAGGAAAGAACAGCAGCTAAAATTTTATTGGAGCTTGTTCGCCATTTCGAGCCCTTTACAATTTTTGAGGACGCAATGAAGTCCGCACCTTTCATAACAGATTGAGATTCTAATACAGTGACAACTCTGAAAGGTTTCACAAGACTTTTTTGCACTTGTCATGGTTTAACACTTTGCTCAAACATACTTTTGGCCAAGCTCCTGAACATTTCACAGCCTTCACCACTGCCTGCAAGACCAAAAATAACTTGTAATCACAAGAACAAGTCATAACAGTACAGTGTCTTCAACCTCTTGTCTGAAGCATTATTCCTCCTGAGTTATATAATTTTTCCAAGGGCCTCACTTTCAGCCCTAAACCTGGATTTGATCATGTTGCTTTGGTGAAGGACCTACTTTCCTTCTCATGTAATGTCAACTGGAAATATCACTTTGCAACCCAATCCCAAAACCTTTCCAACAGCAAACCTGACATTGATCCTGTGTTGAACAGTCCCAACTTGATCCACCATCACCACCTCAAAATCATTTCTTACAAGCTTTCCAAGATTCCTCACATCCAGTATTGCTTTGCAACCCTCCCTCAGATCCCTGCAACATGACTTCACACTCTGCATTCCCTAAAACCTGATGACTCCATCATTATCCTCCCAGCAGACAAAGGATCTACCACTGTGGTACTTGACCGAAAGGAGTATGTTAGTGAAGGTCTATGCCAGCTGTGTGACGTCTCTACATACAGCATCTGCCTTTAAAACTTCTCACCCCACCCAAATCACACACTCTCGCCTTTTACCTTCTTCCTAATATCCACAAACCCAATCATCTACCGACCGAGGTGGCGCAGTGGTTAGACACTGGACTCGCATTCGGGAGGACGACGGTTCAATCCTGCGTCCGGCCATCCTGATTTAGGTTTTCCGTGATTTCCCTAAATCGCTCCAGGCAAATGCCGGGATAGTTCCTTTCAAAAGGGCACGGCCGACTTCCTTCCCCGTCCTCCCCTAATCCGATGAGACCGATGACCTCGCTGTCTGGTCTCCTTCCCCAACCAACCAACCCAATCATCTTGGCCATCTTATAGTTGTTTGCTTCAAAGTACCCACCAAATGTATATCTGCCTTAGTTGATCAGCACCTGCAGCTCATAGTACAAAGACTTACCTCCTATATCAAAGATACCAACCATTTCCTAGGTCATCTGAAATCTGTGCATGTCTCTTTGTCACCACCAATGCCATCGCCTTCTATACCAACATCCCCCATGTACATGGTGTGTGTGCTGCTGAACATTCCTTCAGTCAGTACCCACATGATTCCAAACCTATGACATCCTTCCTACTTACCAGCTACTACTTCACCTTTGAGGGGCAAACATACAAACTGATCAGGGGTACGGCCATGGGAACCAGGATGGCTCCTTTCTATGCGAACCTTTTCATGGGTCTCTCTGAGGGAGCTTTCCTGGGATCTATAAGTCTTCAGACCCTGGTTTGTTTTAGGTACATGGATGACATCTGCCAGCTACGCATTTCTGTCCACACCAGCCTAGTTCAAAAGCAGATTCACCGGGCCATCAGTTCCAATCCGGGTACTGCTGATCGCTCCTAGAAACAACTTCGGAGCAAGTCACTGGTCACCCAGTATTTTCCTGGTCTGTAATGTATTAATCAGCTACTTTGACAAGGCCATGACGTCCTAAAATCATGTCCTGAAATGAGATCCATTCTGCCTGAAATACTAGCAACACGCAATATCCTGTTCCAGAGCATGCTGTATAATGTGACAATCATGACCTTGGTGCCTGTTTTACCCCACATGCCACCTGGATTCTTCCGCCAGACACCATCTTCTCAGAACTCTGTTGGTGGAAACTAGCATTACAACATGTCCTTGGTTCTCGCCACCCACCTGGCATTAATTTAGGTTAATTTCTTGTGCCTGAGCATTCTTCACACAGTGGTTAGCACATTGGACTCACATTTGGGAGGATGATGCTTCAGACCCACATCTGGCCAGCCATTATTTCGCTAAATCACTTTAGGCAAATGCTGGGATGGTTCCTTTGAAAGGTCACGGCCGACTTCCTTCCCCATCCTTCCTTAATCCGGTGGGACCTCGCTGTTTTGTCCCCTCTCCTTAAATCAACCAACCAACCGTTATTCACAGTAAACTACTCCTTTCTTCACTCCATTTTAGTTTTCTACATCTTTCAATTTCTTACCTGTCTTTTTCGCCACCCACCCTCCCTCTTCTGTTATGTACAATGCACTTAGCTTTTCACTCTTATTAACTATTGCGCAGTGTTTAAGCAGTAGTCTCTGTCTTGGATATTACCCTGTCTTCCAATTTTAAGCTATCAGGTTTTCAAATCTTGTCTGGTGCAATCCCCAACAATCAGTCTTTCCTTCTGATCCCATCCGATAAGTCTCCCCTCTGGGTTGTTGTTGTTGTTGTTGTTGTTATTGTTGTTGTGGTGGTCTTCAGTCCTGAGACTGGTTTGATGCAGCTCTCCATGCTACTCTATCCTGTGCAAGCTTCTTCTTCTCCCAGTACCTACTGCAGCCTACATCCTTCTGAATCTGCTTAGTGTATTCATCTCTTGTTCTCCCTCTACGATTTTTACCCTCCACACTGCCCCCCAGTACTAAATTGGTGATCCCTTGATGCCTCAGAACATGTCCTACCAACTGATCCCTTCTTCTAGTCAAGTTGTGCCACAAACTCCTCTTCTCCCCAATTCTATTCAATACCTCCTCATTAGTTATGTGATCAACCCATCTAATCTTCAGCATTCTTCTGTAGCACCACATTTCGAAAGCTTCCATTCTCTTCATGTATAAACTATTTATCGTCCACTTTTCACTTCCATACATGGCTACAATCCATACAAATATTTTCAGAAACGACTTCCTAACACGTAAATCAATACTCAATGTTAACAAATTTCTCTTCTTCAGAAACGCTTTCCTTGCCATTGCCAGTCTACATTTTATATCCTCTCTACTTCAACCATCGTCAGTTATTTTGTTCCCCAAATAGCAAAACTCCTTTACTACTTTAAGTGTCTCATTTCCTAAGCTAATTCCCTCAGCATCACCCGACTTAATTCAACTACATTCCATTATCCTTGTTTTGCTTTTGTTGATGTTCATCTTATACCCTACTTTCAAGACACTGTCCATTCCGTTCAACTGCTCTTCCAAGTCCTTTGCTGTTTCTGACAGAATTACAATGTCATTGGCGAACCTCAAAGTTTTTATTTCTTCTCCATGGATTTTAATACCTATTCCAAACTTTTCTTTTGTTTCCTTTACTGCTTGCTCAATATACAGATTGAATAGCATCGGGGATAGGCTACAACCCTGTCTCATTCTCTTCCCAACCGCTGCTTCCCTTTCATGTCCCTCGACTCTTATAACTGCCCTCTGGTTTCTGTACAAATTGTAAATAGCCTTTCGCTCCCTGTATTTTACCCCTGCCTCCTTCAGAATTTGAAAGTGAGTATTCCAGTCACCATTTTCAAAAGCTTTCTCTAAGTCTAGAAATGTAGGTTTGCCTTTCCTTAATCTTTCTTCTAAGATAAGTCGTAGGGTCAGTATTGCCTCACGTGTTCCAACATTTCTACGGAATCCAAACTGATCTTCCTGACGTTGGCTTCTATCAGTTTTTCCATTAGTCTGTAAAGAATTCGCGTCAGTATTTTGCAGCTGTGACTTATTAAACTGATAGTTCGGTAATTTTCACATCTTTCAACACCTGCTTTCTTTGGGATTGGGATTATTATATTCTTCCTGAAGTCTGAGGGTATTTCGCCTGTCTCATACATCTTGCTCACCAGATGGTAGAGTTTTGTCAGGACCGGCTCTCCCAAGGCTGTCAGTAGTTCTAATGGAATGTTGCCTACTCCGGGGGCCTTGTCTCGACTCAGGTCTTTCAGTGCTCTGTCAAACTCTTTACGCAGTATCATATCTCCCATTTCATCTTCATCTACATCCTCTTCCATTTCCATAATATTTGCCTCAAGAACATCGCCCCTGTATAGACCGTCTATATACTCCTTCCACCTTTCTGCTTTCCCTTCTTTGCTTAGAACTGGGTTTCCATCTGAGCTCTTGATATTCATGGAAGTGGTTCACTTTTCTTCAAAGGTCTCTTTAATTTTCCTGTAGGCAGTATCTATCTTACCACTCATGAGATAAGCCTCTACATCCTTACATATGTCCTCTAGTCATCCCTGCTTAGCCATTTTGCACTTCCTGTCGATCTCATTTTTGAGACGTTTGTATTCCTTTTTGCCTGCTTCACTTACTGCATTTTTGTATTTTCTCCTTTCATCAATTAAATTCAGTATCTCTTCTGTTACCCAAGGATTTCTACTAGCCCTCGTCTTTTTACCTACTTGATCCTCTGGTGCCTTCACTATTTCATTCCTCAAAGCTACCCAATCTTCTTCTACTGTATTTCTTTCCCCCACTCCTGTCAGTTGTTCCCTTATGCTCTCCCTGAAACTCTGTACAACCTCTGGTTCTTTCAGTTTATCCAGCTCCCATCTCCTTAAATTCTCACCTTTTTGCGGTTTCTTCAGTTTTAATCTACAGTTCATAGATTGTGGTCAGAGTCCACATCTGCCCTTGGAAATGTTTTACAATTTAAAACCCGGTTCCTAAATCTCTGTGTTACCATTATATAATCTATCTGAAACCTTTTAGTATCTCCAGGGTTCTTCCATGTATACAACCTTCTTTCATGATTCTTGAACCACGTGTTAGCTATGATTAAGTTATGCTCTTCCTCTTCCTACTGTCGAATTCCAGTCACTCATGACTATTAAATTTTTATCTCCCTTCACTACCTGAATAATTTCTTTTATCTCATTACACATTTCATCAATTTCTCATCGTCTGCAGAGCTAGTTGGCATATAAACTTGTACTGCTGTAGTAGGCATGGGCTTCGTGTCTATCTTGGCCACAATAATATGTTCACTATACTGTTTGTAGTAGCTTACCCGCACTCCTATTTTTTTATTCATTATTAAAACTACTCCTGCATTACCCCTACTTGATTTTGTATTTATAACCCTGTATTCACCTGACCAAAAGTCTTGTTCCTCCTGCCACCAAACTTCACTAATTCTCACTATATCTAACTTTAAACTATCCATTTCCCTTTTTAAAATTTCTAACCTACCTGACCGATTAAGGGATCTGACATTCCACATTCCGATCCGTAGAACGCCAGTTTTCTTTCTCCTGATAACGACGTCCTCCTGAGTAGTCCCCGCCCGGAGATCTGAATGGGGGACTATTTTACCTCCGGAATATTTTACCCAAGAGGATGCCATCATCATTTAATCATACAGTAAAGCTGCATGCCCTCGGGAAAAATTACGGCTGTAGTTTCCCCTTGCTTTCAGCTGTTCGCAGTACCCCTCTGGGTAACTTTCGTGAAATCTATCCCTTTTCAGTCCTTTTCCTTCACTCTTTCTTCTTTTTCAACCCTTCTGCTGTAAGGAGCCACTGGCTCTAGAAGCTTGCCTAATTATAATCTTTTATGTGTGTGTTCTGCCGCCACTTTGTGAGTAGATTTTTTTTAATGTATCTAGTTACCTTATTTTGTCAATAATTGTTTGTTTTCGTTGTTATACTTCCATGTCAGAGTTTTAAACATCACAACCAGAACTAACTCATTTAGGAGAGACAGTAGACTTGTGTAAAGCACTAGTGGCACATTGTAGGAAACTTGGCTTTTCGAAAAGACTCGCAAAACCACTGAAACTAGAGATCAAAGTCCAATCAAACAGTTTGTCCAACTTGCAGTTTCAGTACATGATCATTTGATTGAGGGTTAGGGATTGCTAAAAAAAAGAGTTAAGTACACTTCAGAGTACAGACGAACATACCCTAAATGAGCTTGTAATGTTCTTCGAGCCATTCAAACAAGCTAGTAATGATCTAGAACATGACAACTATCCGACTCTCCATGTAGTGCTACTTTGGTGAAGTAAACTTCTGGATGAGCACTTGAGACCTAATGAATTAGATAGTGATGCCTTGGCAATACTTAAATTAAGATGCAGAAATTACATGGACAGAAGTAATGAGAAGATTAAAGTGCACTTTTACCACAGGATCATAACATTTTTGTGTCCCCCAAATCATGATCTTTTGATGCTGAGCACATAAGATAGAGATAATGTTTTGAAAGAGGTTGGTACTCTGCATGCGAATATTTCAGGGGAGTGACAACTAAATATGCCAAATATTCTTTGCTTGTGGAACATGTTTATCAGTGACTGTTCCTACAAATTGTGACATCCATTCTATCTAGTTACTCATGCATCCATTCTGTCTAGTTACTCATGGTTCACATGAAAGTACAGCATGCCCATCTAAACTGCCACAACTGTAGAAGTTGCAGAGGTGTGCGAAAAGTCTGTACCATACAGACAAACACTGCAAAGTATTGTTGTACCTCTCAGTCACTACCACTGAAAAAGATGCAGAGTGTCGACCTGCCAGCACTTTCATTTGGTAAGTCACATCATCTTTGTTTTTAGGTATATTTTTCCTTTGTGGAATGTTTCCTTCTATTATAACCATATATATATATATATATATATATATATATATATATATATATATATATATATATATATA
The DNA here is from genome assembly GCF_023864345.2 of Schistocerca serialis cubense. NCBI lineage: Eukaryota > Metazoa > Arthropoda > Insecta > Orthoptera > Acrididae > Schistocerca > Schistocerca serialis. Next base: position 498,201,157 of record NC_064639.1, read on the forward strand.
TATATATATATATATATATATATATATATATATAAGATGATGAGACTTACCAAACAAAAGCGCTGGCAGGTCGATAGACACACAAACATACACACAAAATTCTAGCTTTCGCAACCAACGGTTGCCTCGTCAGGAAAGAGGGAAGGAGAGGGAAAGACAAAAGGATTTGGGTTTTAAGGGAGAGGGTAAAGAGTCATTCCAATCCCGGGAGCGAAAAGACTTACCTTAGGGGGAAAAAAGGACGGGTATACACTCGCACACACACACATATCCATCCGCATATACACAGACACAAGCAGACATATTTGGTCTTTAATATAGATTATATAATGGTAACACAGAGATTTAGGAACCAGGTTTTAAATTGTAAGATATTTCCAGGGGCAGATGAGGACTCTGACCACAATCTATTGGTTATGAACTGTAGATTAAAACTGAAGAAACTGCAAAAAGGTGGGAATTTAAGGAGATGGGACCTGGATAAACTGAAAGAACCAGAGGTTGTACAGAGTTTCAGGGAGAGCATAAGGGAACAATTGACAGGAATGGGGGAAAGAAATATAGTAGAAGAAGAATGGGTAGCTTTGAGGAATGAAATAGTGAAGGCAGCAGAGGATCAAATAGGTAAAAAGACGAGGGCTAGTAGAAACCCTTGGGTAACAGAAGAAATATTGAATTTAATTGATGAAAGGACAAAGTATAAAAATGCAGTAAATGAAGCAGGCAAAAAGGAATACAAACGTCTCAAAAATGATATCGACAGGAAGTGCAAAATGGCTAAGCAGGGATGGCTAGATGACAAATGTAAGGATGTAGAGGCTTATCTCACTAGGGGTAAGATAGATACTGCCTACAGGAAAATTAAAGAGACCTTTGGAGAAAGGAGAACCACTTGCATGAATATCAAGAGCTTTGATGAAAATCCAGTTCTAAGCAAAGAAGGGAAAGCAGAAAGGTGGAAGGAGTATATAGAGGGCCTATACAAGGGCGATGTACTTGAGGACAATATTATGGAAATGGAAGAGGATGTAGATAAAGGTGAAATGGGAGATATAATACTGCGTGAAGAATTTGACAGAACACTGAAAGACCTGAGTCGAAACAAGGCCCCGGGAATAGACAACATTCCATTAGAACTACTGACGGCCTTTGGAGAGCCAGTCATGACAAAACTCTACCATCTGGTGAGCAAGATGTATGAGACAGGCGAAATACCCTCAGGCTTCAAGAAGAATATAATAATCCCAATCCCAAAGAAAGCAGGTGTTGACAGATGTGAAAATTACCGAACTATCAGTTTAATAAGTCACAGCTGCAAAATACTGACGCGAATTCTTTACAGACTAATGGAAAAATTGATAGAAGCCAATGTCAGGAAGATCAGTTTGGATTCCGTAGAAATGTTGGAACACGTGAGGCAATACTGACCCTACGACTTATCTTAGAAGAAAGATTAAGGAAAGGCAAACCTACATTTCTAGACTCAGAGAAAGCTTTTGAAAATGGTGACTGGAATACTCACTTTCAAATTCTGAAGGAGGCAGGGGTAAAATACAGGGAGCGAAAGGCTATTTACAATTTGTACAGAAACCAGATGGCAGTTATAAGAGTCAAGGGGTATGAAAGGGAAGCAGTGGTTGGGAAGGGAGTGAGACAGGGTTGTAGCCTATCCCCAATGTTATTCAATCTGTATATTGAGCAAGCAATAAAGTAAACAAAAGAAAAGTTCGTAGTAGGTATTAAAATCCATGGAGAAGAAATAAAAACTTTGAGGTTTGCCGATAACATTGTAATTCTGTCAGAGACAACAAAGGACTTGGAAGAGCAGTTGAACGGAATGGATAGTGTCTTGAAAGGAGGGTATAAGATGAACATCAACAAAAGCAAAATGAGGATAATGGAATGTAGTTGAATTAAATCCGGTGATGCTGAGGGAATTAGATTAGGAAGTGAGACACTTAAAGCAGTAAAGGAGTTTTGCTATTTGGGGAGCAAAATAACTGACAATGTTCGAAGTAGAGAGGATATAAAATGTAGACTGGCAATGGCAAGGAAAGCGTTTCTGAAGACGAAAAATTTGTTAACATCGAGTATAGATTTAAATGTCAGGAAGTCATTTCTGAAAGTATTTGTATGGAGTGTAGCAATGTATGGAAGTGAAATGTGGACGATAAATAGCTTAGACAAGAAGAGAATGGAAGCTTTCGAAATGTGGTGCTACAGAAGAATGCTGAAGATTAGATGGGTTGATCACATAACTAATGAGGAGGTATTGAATAGAATTGGGGAGAAGAGGAGCTTGTGGCACAACTTGACTAGAAGAAGGAATCGGTTGGTAGGACATGTTCTGAGGCATCAAGGGATCACCAATTTAGTATTGGAGGGCAGCGTGGAGGGTAAAAATAAAAGAGGGAGACCAAGAGATGAATACACTAAGCAGATTCAGAAGGATGTAGGCTGCAGTAGGTACTGGGAGATGAAGAAGCTTGCACAGGATAGAGTAGCATGGAGAGCTGCATCAAACCAGTCCCACGACTGAAGACCACAACAACAACAACAATAACAACAACATAGGCCTAGTTAGTTCTATGGCTATCTCCTGTATGGATGTTATCTTCTGTTGTGCTTTTTCACGTAACCAAGGGACTGCTATCGCCCCGATCTTATCCCGGGGTAGTACGTAATGTCGGTGACCCGATGTGATGTGAACTACAACCTTCTGATGTGGAGTCGGAGGAAGTTTTCCAGTAGGAAGTGACAGGTATAAAGCAGCCACTTAATTTTTCTTACATAGACAGCTTCACAGGCTACATGGTCCACCTATGACTGTGATCTTTTAGCAGTTTATGAAGCAGTTTGCCAGTTTATATATGACATGGAAGGCAGATCACTAGTCATTTACATGGACCACCAACTGCTAGTGGACTCAGTCTGAAATCCATTGAAAGACACATGTCCCAGGCGATTCCCATCACCTGGACTATATTGCACAGTTTACCACCAACATCAACCATATGAAGAATATGGACAATGTTGTTGTTCTGTGTGTGAACACTCAGTCATTATAATGCTGAAAATGATCTAAAAGAGTAATCTTAAGCCTGAAGGGAACCTGTATGTGCTTGCAAACAAGTTTATAAAAGCTTTTTCATTAAATTCACTTTCACACAGGGTGCCATAAATATTAACAGCATCAGCAGCAGCAGCAGCAGCACTGTTTCTCATCAAAGAGGAAACATTTGTGAAGTGTGACATGAGGTGTCAACCTACTGTGAGGGATTGGAGTGGTTATGAAAATCTTGTAGCTGTAATACACTGAAGAGCCAGAGGGACTGGTAAACCTGCCTAATATCATGTAGGGCCCCTGCAAGCTCACAGAAGTGCCACATCATGATGTGGCATGGACAGGACTAATGTCTGAAGTACTGCTGGAGGGAATTGACACCATGAATCCTGCAGGGCTGTCTATAAATCCACATGAGTACGAGAATGTGGAGATCTCTTCTGAACAGCATGTTGCAAGGCATCCCAGATATGGTCAATTGCGGAGTGTTTAAACTCAGAAGAGCGTTCCTGGAGCCACTCTGTAGCAATTCTGGACATGTGGAGTGTCGCATTGTCTTGCTGGAGTTGCCCAAGTCTGTTGCAATGCACAATGGACATGAATGGATGCAGGTGATCAAACAGGATGCTTACATATGTGTCACCCGTCTGAGTCATATCTAGACATATCAGGGGTCCCATATAACTCCAACTGCACATGCCCCACACCACTGCAGAGCCCCCACCAGCTTGAACAGTTCCCTGCTGACATGCAGGGTCCATGGATTCATGAGGTTGTCTCCATACCTGTACATGTCCATCCACTCAATACAATTTGAAAAAAAGACTCATCTGACCAGGCAACATGTTTACAGTCATCAACAGGCCAGTGCAAGTGTAGACGGGCCCAGGCAAGGCGTAAAGCTTTGTGTCATCCCATCAAGAGTACACAAGTGGGCCTTTGGCTCAGAAAGCCCACATCGATGATGTTTCACTAAATGCTTTACATACTGACACTTGTTGAAATCTGCAGAAATTTGTGGAAGGGTTGCACTTCTGTCACGTTGAACAATTCTTTTCAGTTGTCATTGGTCCTGTTCATGCAGGAGCTTATTCCAGCCACAGCAATGTGGCGATGTTATACCAGATTCCTGTCACTGACAATGCACTCATGAAATAGTCACATGAGAAAATCCCTATTTCTTTGGTATCTCGGAGATGCTGTGTCCATCGCTCATGCACAACTATAACACCATGTTCAAACTCACTTAAATCTTGATAACTTGCCATTGTAGCAACAGTAACTGATCTAACAACAGTGCCAGACACTTGTTGTCTTGGCTTGTTTGCATATCACTGTATCTGAATACGCTTGCCTATACTAGTTTCTTTGGCATTGCAGTGTAATTTTTGTATACTGTCAGCAAACCAACAAATGAAATTTTATGAATTCTCCAGCTACCCCATACTATCTAATTCTAAGACATTCAAGTATGACATTATCTATCATTTCATACAGATTGTTGATAAGTAAGGCTCCATGAAGCTAAGCAAACAGTGCATAATACAAAGCACAAATGCACTGTTCCATAAAAACATGGGAGAACTGCCAGATATCAGTAATGTCCTGCAACAATATTTCGGCGCAGAGTCTTCTGGCCATCTTCACGTGAGTGCCACTGTAGTAGTACTGGTGAGTACACGCTGAGCTCCGCTATTTAAAGCCGTACTGAGGTGACGTTGTGCATGCACTGCTCAGCGTGCGCATTCAAAACGGCCCCGTGCGCTGCACCTCGCGCCCTCCACGGTGAAAGCCTGTCGTATCGGTATTAGGTCGATTTCCATCTTTATGCAGATAACTACGTCGACTATGAAGTTTCTCTATAACAGGATTCCAAGCATAGTTTAGCTGATAACCACTATCTCGATTGATGAGAGTCTCATTGTCAGACAATCTTATTTCCACAGATTCATTGATAATCGAGCTCCAAAAGTTTGATGTATGGGCCAAAATTTTTGGGTCGTCATAATTCATGGAATGGTCTGTGGAAATACAGTGTTTGGCGATTGCGGACTTGGTGGGTTGGAGAAGGAAAATGTGTCATTACGCCCAATTGTGAGTAACATTGGAGCAGCCACCTACGACCTACCAAAATTCTTGGCATCTTTGCTCAAGCCAATGATAGGCAAGTGTGCACATCACATAAAAAATTCTGGTGATTTTATCAGTCGACTTCAGTCACTACAACTGCAAAGTAACGACTTATTGGTCAGTCTTGATGTGGTTTCACTTTTCACAAAGGTGCCTCTGGTGGACCCACTACACCTCATTGGCAATATGTTTGGTGCAGACATTACAGTGTTGTTTGAGCACACTCTCTCCTCTACATATTTTATATTTAACAACGAATTTTATGAACAATCTGACGGAGTTGCCATGGGGAGTCCTTTGTCTCCCCTGGTGGCCAATCTTTTTATGGAGGATTTTGAGGAGAGAGCACTCGACTCTGCCACTTTTAAACGACAGTATTTCGGCGGTACTTTGACGACACTTTCATAGTGTGGCCTCATGGTCCGGACCGTCTCCAAGAATTTTTACGTCACATGAACTCCTTACATGAAAACATAAAGTTTACCATGGAGATAGAGAAAGATGGTTGCCTGCCATTTTTAGACGTCTTGGTGTGACGGAAGAGTGATGACACACTTGGTCACTCGGTGTACAGAAAGCCCACTCATACAGACCTGTATCTACAAGCTACGAGTTGCCACCATCCAGCACAAACAATGGGCATTCTCAAAACCTTGATCCACCGTGCCCATACTATCTCTGATGCCAACAGTCTTCAAGCGGAACACCTGCAAAAAGTATTTTTGAAGAATGGCTTTTCACCTAGGCAAGTGAACCGAGTGATGAAGTCCTACAAACAACGGAACAAGGAAGAGGAAGAGGCCTTCAGGTCGACTGTTTATCTACCGTTTATTGGGAATATTTCTTCACAGATAGGCAGAATATTGAGAAAGTATCAAGTGAGAGTCATCTTTCGCCCTCCTTCCAAAATTTCATCACTGGTGGGACCCATTAAAGATGACCTGGGCCTGAGTAAATCAGGTGTTTACAAAATTCCATGTGAATGCGGCAAATCATATATAGGGCAAACAACACAAACTGTGCAGGAACGCATTGTGGAACACCAACGGCATACTCACCTTCTCCAACCCACCAAGTCCACAATCGCCGAACACTGTATTTCCAAACCGCCCGGTGTGGCCGTGCAGTTCTAAGCGCTTCAGTTTGGAACCGCGTGACAGCTACGGTCGCAGGTTCGAATCCTGCCTCGGGCATGGATGTGTGTGATGTCCTTAGGTTAGTTAGGTTTAAGTAGTTCTAAGTTCTAGGGGACTGATGACCTCAGTAGTTAAGACCCATAGTGCTCAGAGCCATTTGAACCATTTGAACCTGTATTTCCACAGACCATTCCATGAATTATGACGACCCAAAAATTTTGGCCCATACATCAAACTTTTGGAGCTCGATTATCAATGAATCTGTGGAAATAAGATTGTCTGACAATGAGACTCTCATCAATCGAGATAGCGATTATCAGCTAAACTCCGCTTGGAATCCTGTTATAGAGAAACTTTGTAGTTGACGTAGTTATCTGCATAAAGATGGAAATCGACCCGATACCGATACGACAGGCTTTCACTGTGGAGGGCGCGAGGCGCAGCGCACGGAGCCATTATGAACGTGCACGCTGAGAGCGCATGCATAATGTCACCTCAGTATGGCTTTAAATAGCAGAGCTCAGTGCGTACTCACCAGTACTACTACAGTGGCACTCACATGAAGATGGCCAGAAGACTCTGCCCCGAAATATCGTTGCAGGATGTTACTGATATCTGGCAGTTCTCCCGTGTTTTTATGGAACAATCAGTACGCCGGGAAAGCTTTAAACATCACACAAATGCACAGTTTGGTGGCAACTTGTGAATTAAAGTATTTAAGCACTCAGTGATGGTCCATTAAGTAAAAATACCCAGAATGTTAGTTTTGCTCAATATGTGTTGATGTCATGCCTATATTAATTGGCTGGGTGAAAACTGTGACTGCATTTTTGATACATACTTTGCCTGTTGTCCAGAGGTGGCCACATAGTCATTGCATTGTCAAATAAATTGTTCAATTGCATTTAACAAGATGTGAGCTAGTTAAAGAAGATCTCTCCTACAAAGGTGAGCTAAGTTTTCTTTAAAATTATTAATTGAGATGAAGTCCAAATGTCTGTAAGACGGTGGCATGTGATGCAAGCTAAAATTCCTTGAGAGCTCCAGTAATAACAGTGCCACAATTGTGTATAATATTAAATGAAATATTGTAAAGACGTCATTGCACTTAACTGTTGAGAGTGCATATCCCACTGCAAAAATGTTTCAAAGTTCACCACATCTCAAAAAATCAGTCCCAGTCATGGCCTAGCCTGGATTTCTATCTTTTCCAAATTGTGACAAGTAGACTATTCATTCACTAAATCTCACAACTGCTTGCAACCTTTTGAACTGACCATTTGTACCAGAGTGATCCAGATACAAAATAGCAACCTGCACTTAGGTCAGCATCAGTCATTGTTCTTTTTGCTGTACAGCATACACAGGATCTTTCTTAATATTGACCTAATCTTAATTCTAATTGCACCAATAGACACATGATGTACTATCAGTTGAGTTAATATTTACAAGATCATTTATCTGTAGTGATTACCAGGGAAACATTACTTGTAAATTTTATCCATCATATCAATGTACTCTCCCATAAATAAAAACTAACAAAATATACATTTTGTGCTGAATTTTGTGTGGTAGTTTTCATAATTGGATATGACACATAGTTTGGAAATTATTCATGAACTACTGGGTTCAGTAATAAAAATTAACACAATGTGCTTATATTTAATGCAAGTTGTATTTCTACATATGCATCATCTTAAATTCCATCTTATGCTGCCATGATAAATAATGTTTTTCTATTGAGGTGAATTTTAAACATTTTAACCCTTTAACTGCTCTGGATGTGTTAACACACATGCCTTTGTAGCTGTACCTGTGCTCTGAACGTGTTTACACACACCGCCAGTCCTTCTACCTGGTACTCTGAACGTGTCTATGCGTAGTCACATTCAGGGGACCAGGTAGAAGGACTGGTGGCATGCATAAACACTTTCAGAGCACACAGGGACAGGTACAAAGGCACGCATGTTAACACGTCCAGAGCAGTTAAAGGGTTAATTGATTATCAGAATTTGTTCTCTTAGATTAGGAAACAGTCTTATAACAAGGACACCCACAACTATCATTATTTTGCATACTGAAAGGAAAACTAAAAACTTAAAATATACTGAGCTCCTGAAATGCTGGTAAAATTAATTGAGAATTCAATTTGCTGTGTTAGCTGTTTCATTGTAATTGCTCAGAGACTGGTACAACCAGTTTTTATGATGCACATACATTCTCAGGTGTATTTCTGCATAGCAAATTTTTTATGTAGAAATTTTATAAGAACCATACTACTGACTTACAAAGTTCAGAATCCTTAACACTAAAAATTAAAACCATGGCCCATGAATTAATAACAAAAGGCATGAGCCACTATCACAAAATTACTTAAAATGTTTAATGTCCCACATACCTATATGGCTTAATGCATGTTCTGAGGTGCGATGAGGAGCATTACTGATGCAACCAGCAATGGATGTCAGACGTCATAAAGCCAATTGTCACTGATAATTTATGTTCAGAATGTGACAGAAGTGCTTAAAATAAAAATGTTATAAAAATAACGTGAAGAAGGCCCAACAGGGGCTATATGTAGACCCAAATGAAAGAATAATTAAATCAATAACATTGGATTCACATGTGGTAACAGGAAAACATCTAGGCTGTTGAACAATCTAATACTGAAATGACATCAGAGAATACACCAGTGTTTGTTGTTCCCAATTGACAACACCTATATATCATCAGTGTTTGTCGTTCCCAATTGACAACACCTATATATCACCAGGAACACACCTACGATTTCGGTCAAGAACTTTTCAAGATTGTTGGTAACAACATAACACAACTGCTTGTCTTTATATAGTAGTATAGATATATATTTATATACCATATATATTAAGAAATATATAGCATATGTCCATCTGAATGTTTATTAGAGCATCATGTAATTATTTGAAGTAAACTGGTCAAGCACTTTCAAAATTTTTGGTACTGATTTTTCACCTTTATATAATATATTGTATATTTATATACCACATGTATTTACAAAATAGTAGCCTATGTCTGTCCTAACATTTGTTAGAGTATTATGTAAAGCTCTGAAGTAAATTGATTGAGAACATTTTGAGACTTTTGGTAATGACATTAAACAACAATTTGTGTTTATATAGTGCTGTAGATAATGAATTTGCAAGTTCGTGGCATATTTTGATGGAATTATTTTCCAAGTTTCATCTGTGGGCATATCAGATATTCATGTCTGATTCTTCTACTTAGACAATGTATGTATGTTTTTCTGCTGCTTTATATAACTGTATTATGATTCAGTATGCAGATATCCACTATTAAGCTCTTGTGTACATTATACAACAACAACAGCCATAGCATTACACTATGTTCTTATTTGTCATTTCCAATTATACCACCCGTCTTTCACCTGGACCTATATTGTTTTGTTTCCATGCCACCAAGTCTTTTCCAACACAGGCCTTACTATTACACTTAGTCAGTCCTTATTTGTCATTTCCTATTTTACCACCAATCTGTTACCTGCACCTTTATTGTTTTGTTTCCACCCACCTGGTCTTTTCCTGGTTGTGCTAAATTCTACCTCTTGAGTTTCAAGATTCATTGCAGCATTTACTCTGTCACCACTGAGTGTACTTACAGGGTCTGCAACTGTTGATAGCTGCAATATTCCACATGTACCTTCCGGGTGACCCAACAGTAGGCTGGCCACTATACATCTTCAGTGGTCACTGGGTGTTGAGACAAGGCAACTAGGTTCTGACACTGTGTACTCTATCAAAGATAGAACTGAAGTAAAAGTGCACTTACGGACTTTGTATTGCATGCTGCAGTTGGTAACTGTTTGTGTGGTGAATGATAGGAAGTGAAGACAACGAATAATTAGCCACAACCAATGTGAAAATAGCTTTTGATGAACATAGACATAATGTATAGTGTATGAAGCTCTGTGGTGGCATAGTGGAATATACTGTGCAGAATGTCAAACAGAACAATATTCTGTAAAATAGAAATTGTTCCTGTGTAACCACAACCTTGGAAATTGGGATATTCCTAAAATACCCAACTGAGTTTTCAAAATGATCATTGAGCTACACTACAGATCAGTACGTCACCACAGCCACTTTTCCAATCACATTTGTAGTCTTTGGCAGCTCACAATCAAACCGTTATGTTTCAACCTAACCTACACTGTTGGTCACGTTAAAGATCTGTCTGTTATCACAGTGTTTTTTTCCCTCTAGCCACATTTGTTGGCTTTGCCAGCTCAAAACCAAACTATAACACAGGAATGCAAAACAATATTTCAAGATATACTATCATATTCCAAGGAACACACAATATAAGTAATTCATACAAAAACCAGTAACGAGCTTTACAATACATAATACACAGAGTAATAATCATCAATCTTGTACTATCTGCCTATAAACAAAAGTCAACTATTCATATTTTCCACCAAACTAAAGTCATTAGTTTCAGCAGTTCTCATTGGCTACTCTATACTATCATCTGATTGGCTATGACCAAAGGAAACAAATTGCCAGCAGCAGCACACAGCAGAAGAGTCACTAATGCCATAAGTGCACTTTAACTGCAAATTGAATTACATAGGTACTTCATATCTTGTATTAATGAAAAGTGTTCAAAATTAATAGCAAAATTTGTTCATGATTTCTATAATAACAATAGCTAGGCCACTGTTCCGAAGATTAACTTCTGACAATACCAACTGCTGAAACATTGCATCAACAAAGAACACACATCAACCTAAAAAGGCAAAAGTCCACCTCATGATTAACAATTCAGTGTCACTTAAAATTAAATGCACTGAAATGAAAAGAATAGACCAAAGTTGAAAAAAATGAATGAAGATGTTATAATGTCAGTGAAGACCTTTTAGATATACTGAATCTGCAGTAGTGCTATTCCCACATCCCTGGTGGGAGAACCTCTGCTAGTAGGTTTTTGAAATCATAAATGGAAACATTAGTGACAATGGAAGGCTATGTAACTTTTTAAAGTTTTCCTATCAAGACTGATAAAGGCACAGTTTAAGATAAAAATGCAATTAGGTTGGATTATTGGGAATGCACCTAAGATCTGGCATCACGGTCAGTCAATATACAGCTTCATTTAGTGAAATACTAATGTGGCTTTCTGATTCTATCTCAGATATGCATTATTTGAACACAAAAAGCACAGATAATTTCTCACAATTCACAGAAAAATCTGCCCCGCATTCATAATGTAAGTTATTTCCTGTGAATTATGTGAGAATTATGATATCTTTGTGATAAAAGTCTTGATAGTCAAAGCAAGCAACAAAGCTGTGCTTACAAAGTAACAATACTGATTCTGTGTAATTGTGATGTGCTAAAAGAAATACTGAAAAATTAATGGAGTGGTTAAGTAAAATATAGTTACCAATAACAGTTAGAACTGTCTTTTTGCCATTTTATTTCTGCGATATGATATTCCTCTTCCAAATTTTTGATTGTTACAGGAAACATATGTGCTCCAACAATGATGACCAACAAGCACTGTGTCCACATTGTGGAAAGCTGTCTTCACATGTTTGCACACACATTTGTGAACAGTACTGCAGATGTGATGATTGTGAGACAGAGTTTATTCATGGGAGACATCAAACAACACACGAAGGGAGTGAACAAGAAAAAGATGATAATACTTCAGACCACAACAGGATACTGGCACTTGACAACCAATTAGCAATATCTTCACAAGTACATTTGACAGAAACCATCACAAAACTCCCTTTGGAGTGTGACATTTGTGGCTGGGCTTGCTCAGAACCTTCTGATCTTACAGCACATAAGAAAACACACGCAGGGCAGCGACCATTCAAGTGCCGTCTGTGTGAGTGGACATTTGCTCGTTCCTGTGGTCTTATGAAACACATGCGCACACATACTGGGGAACAACCTTTCTTATGTCCTGTGTGCTGTGAGAGCTTTACTACCACATACAGTCTCAGTAGACACAAGTGCTGTCCAAGGGATACTAAGCAGCTTTAATAACCACCAATTTTTTTCCATATTATGTTTTTATGTTTTTATTAATGTTGTGATAACTGTAATGAGACCTTTCTTAATGGTATAGATAAAATGTGTTATTGTGAGGGCCAAGATTTCCTTGTAAAAAGTGAGTGGTTGCCTCAGTCCCATTGTAAAAAGAAAAATAAATTAATGGATTAAAATTCTTAATAAGATCTGTTGGCACTTTTCTTTACTTTAAATTATTTTTTGTTTGTTTCTGGATTTTCTGTATCTGTTACTGAATAAACTGTCATTCTGTTTAAATCAGTGTTTTTTGTGATGTGTGTTTCCATATAGTAGAACAAGGAATATTATTTCAAGCTAGGAAACAGTGCCTAAAATGATCAATGGAAGATGAGGAATGAAACAGTCAAGTGTCTTTTTTGGTAAACATAGACTGCAATGAGTACTAGCTTTTATTATTTCTGTTAGTTCCTCTAGTTGGAGCCTCACATAAATCTCTCATACTTTTCCCAGCAGCAGTGCAGGAAAACATCTTGCCCGGGTGGATATCAGCATGTATATAGTGTAAGAAATGTGTAACACTAATGCTGATTAATGCAATTTATTTACTGACCAGTTTCAGTTCAGGAACCTGTTCACGGCAGTCAAATATGAATTATAAAAACAACAATGCATATAATAGATTTTTTGAAATCCAAGTTACATAATGAAAGTCAAACAGAACAGTTCTGAACACAATAACTGTGTGAAATGCAGACACTAATCATTACAACTGAAGACTTTAAACTGGTTCAGAATTCTGTTCTTGACTATCCTGAACCAGTTTGAAGTATTCATTTGTAGTGATTAGTGTCTGCATTAGTGTCTCTAGATTGTCGCACAGATGACAAAATGGTAGATATCGAAATAGACGACAGAGGGATAGAGAAACAATTAAAATCGCTCAAAAGAGGAAAGGCCTCTGGACCTGATGGGATACCAATTCGATTTTACACAGAGTACGCGAAGGAACTTGCCCCCCTTCTTGCAGCGGTGTACCGTAGGTCTCTAGAAGAGCGTAGCGTTCCAAAGGATTGGAAAAGGGCACAGGTCATCCCCGTTTTCAGAAGGGACGTCGAACAGATGTGCAGAACTATAGACCTATATCTCTAACGTCGATCAGTTGTAGAATTTTGGAACACGTATTGTGTTCGAGTATAATGACTTTTCTGGAGACTAGAAATCTACTCTGTAGGAATCAGCATGGGTTTCGAAAAAGACGCTCATGTGAAACCCAGCTCGCGCTATTCGTCCACGAGACTCAGAGGGCCATAGACACGGGTTCACAGGTAGATGCCGTGTTTCTTGACTTCCGCAAGGCGTTCGATACAGTTCCCCACAGTCGTTTAATGAACAAAGTAAGAGCATATGGACTATCAGACCAATTGTGTGATTGGATTGAGGAGTTCCTAGATAACAGGACGCAGCATGTCATTCTCAATGGAGAGAAGTCTTCCGAAGTAAGAGTGATTTCAGGTTTGCCGCAGGGGAGTGTCATAGGACGTTGCTATTCACAATATACATAAATGACCTGGTGGATGACATCAGAAGTTCACTGAGGCTTTTTGCAGATGATGCTGTGGTGTATCGAGAGGTTGTAACAATGGAAAATTGTACTGAAATGCAGGAGGATCTGCAGCGAATTGACGCATGGTGCAGGGAATGGCAATTGAATCTTAATGTAGACAAGTGTAATGTGCTGCAAATACACAGAAACATAGATCCTTTATCATTTAGCTACAAAATAGGTCAGCAACTGGAAGCAGTTAATACCATAAATTATCTGGGAGTACGCATTAGCAGTGATTTAAAATGGAATAAGCATATAATGTTGATTGTCGGTAAAGCAGATGCCAGACTGAGATTCATTGGAAGAATCCTAAGGAAATGCAATCCGAAAACAAAGGAAGTAGGTTACAGTACGCTTGTTCGCCCACTGCTTGAATACTGCTCAGCAGTGTGGGATCCGTACCAGATAGGGTTGATAGAAGATATAGAGAAGATCCAACGGAGAGCAGCGCGCTTCGTTACAGGGTCATTTAGTAATCGCGAAAGCATTACGGAGATGATAGATAAACTCCAGTGGAAGACTCTGCAGGAGAGACGCTCAGTAGCTCGGTACGGGCTTTTGTTAAAGTTTCGAGAACATACCTTCACCGAAGAGTCAAGCAGTATATTGCTCCCTCCTACGTATATCTCGCGAAGAGACCATGAGGATAAAATCAGAGAGATTAGAGCCCACACAGAGGCATACAGACAATCCTTCTTTCCACGAACAATACGAGACTGGAATAGAAGGGAGAACCGATAGAGGTACTCAAGGTACCCTCCGCCATACACCGTCAGGTGGCTTGCGGAGTATGGATGTAGATGTAGAATGTAGATGCATTTCACACTGTTTTTGTGTTCAGAATTGTTGCGCTTGACTTTCATTATGTATCTTAAATTTTGAAAAATATATGATATGTACTGTTGTTTTTATAATAGCATATTTGATTACTGTGAACACTGTCCTGGACTGAAACCTGCTGGTGACTAAACTGTGTTAGAGTCAGCATTTGTGTTAAGCATTTTCCACAACACAGGAAGTGCTTCTGTGTACTGCAGCATAGCTGGAATGAAAGCAGAAAAAGGAAACATATACATAAGTTATTTTCAGACTGCCATTGACATTCCTAGATAAATTACAGAGAATTATTTAAGATATTCTTTCTAGTTCAGCAAAATAAAATAAATGAAATCTTCAAGAATTTTAAGTGATAAATGTAGCTAGCTTTATTTAATTAATTGAATATCAGGCAAAGAAAGTGTTGTGTCATGACACTGCCTGTATTCAATGCATAAATTGTCCATGAAATGATGGATTTTGTGATGGTGCAAGTCCTTTTCTAAACAATGCCAGATGCTGTAAGGTACTGGAAAGAAATGAGTATATTTACCTTCAGCTGAGCAAGTTGGTAGTTTATTATAAGCATGTCATACACCAATTTACACAAAACATGAACTGGAGGGAAATGATCATTTTTTTTACAAGTTAGTACTAAATCGTAGTGCTGCAAGGGCAACTAGGAACATTAATAGAACATTTAAGTTCAGTACAGTACTCAGGAACTTCAAGAAAGTACGTGACACGTATCATTTCTCACTAAGACCAATGCACAACAAGAATCACACATTGTTACAAGAGAGTACATTTTCCGTGTCTCCTGCAGACACAGATCCACTGCAGTGCAGACAACTCCAAAGTTGAAGTACTTAGGACAGTAAGATTTTTGTGGGCAAAACATCTCAGTTGCACACAGATTCATGGCGAAATTTTGGTGATGTGTAAACTAAATGTAATGTTGCCTCCAACTCTAATAAAATAGTGCCAACAATTTGACCAAGGGTGCACAGATGTGGATGATGCTGATTGGAGAGGAAGGTAATTAACATTGATAACAGAGGGCAATGTTCAGGCGATCAAGGGAAAACATTCTGGGGGAAAGAGATTTTTCAATGATGAGAATGTTTGAACTGTGGTTCCACGACCAAGCAGTGGATTTCTATCATCAAGAAACTGAATGATGGGCAGAATGTTCTGACCATTGTTTACAGAGACTCGGTGATTATGTTAAAAACAGTGTCATGTACCTGTTTACCTATGTAATGTAATACCAAAACTTCCTAGGATTTTCTGCAAAATTGGGAGACAGAATTTGAATTGATGTGATTCTTCAGTTTCTCCTGGTGTATTTCTTGCTTGAACAGTCCACAGGTGTACTGCCAGTCCACAGTGTCCAACAGGCATAATATTTCAGTGATCAGACATGTTGCCATCCTCAGGTGCGCTGACAAACTGAGCTCCTTAGGGCAGGCAGAAGGACTGAGATATCCTGGTGAGTTTTGATGTTGTTTTATTATTCACCAGGGTGCCTGTTTGAGAGTCAGTTGAGCTTATTGCCCAGAAATTTGACGAGAAGACAACTGACCTTTTCAAGCACGTTATGACCTCCATGCATTTTCTCTTTAATGGAGAATACTATGAACAAACAGAAGGAGTTGAAATGGGGAGCCCATTCTCACCTGTGGTCGCAAATTTCTATATGGAGTACTTCAAGGAGGAAGCTTTGGCATCATCCAAATGGAAAACTACTTGATTTCTACGTTATGTGGATGACACATTTGTGATCTGGCCCCATGGAAGGGACAAGTTCCTAGACTTCCTAACATACCTGAACTCCATACATCCGAACATCAAATTCATTTTGGAAACCAAAGCAGAAGGAAGATTACCATTTCTGGATGTCATGGTCAAAAGAAGAGTGGATGGCACTCTGGGACATGGGGTATACAGGAAGAAAATGCACACCGACCTGTATTTGCATGCAGATAGCTGCCACCACCCTGCACAGAGGAATGGGGTGCTAAAAACAACAGGTGCACAGGGCACGCACCATCTCTGCTGCTGAGAGTCTGCCCCAAGAGTTGGAACATCTCAAAACTGTGTTCCAGAAAAATGGGTACTTGGAATGGCAGATCAGATGCGCTCTCTGCCCCACCTCTACAGCACAGTGTGTGGAGACGGAAGATAGCAACTGTCTATATACCGTATACTGGCACACTATCGGGGAAAATAGGACAAATATTGAGGAAACACCGAGTAGGCACTGTCTTTTGCTCACCAAATAAAACATGAGCATTTATGAGAAGTGTCAGAGTGATCTCAGTTTGCGGAAGGCCGGCATATACCAGATTCCATGTCAATGTGGGAAGACTTATATTGGACAGACAGTGCGCACCATCGTAGATTGTTGCTGAGAACATCAGAGGCACAGTCGACTTGGTTACCCCAACAAGTTGGCAGTTGCAGAGCACTGTTTGTCTGAAAATCACGAAATGAACTACCATCATACCAGGGTCTTGGCACAAACATCTAAATATGGGACAGCGTTGTTAGAGAGGCTATTGAAATTCTTACCAGGGACAGACTCTTCAACTTAGATTGCAGCTACAACCTCAGCAGGCATGGAAACCAGCACTGAGTATAATTAAAAAGATGCTCAGCAAAGGAAATGAATGGGCAGCTGGGGCAGACGAGGCAATTACAATGATTGCAGATGCCGACACCAGTACCTCAGCGACCGCTGACACGCAGGCGTGGACCACGGAGAGAACGCCTCACAAGGGGAGTGGATTTAATATGGCTGCCCGACATCAGGAGCTCAGTTTGTCAGCACAACTGATGATGGCAACATGTCTGATCGCCAAAATATTGTGCCTGTTGGACACTGTGCACCAGCAGTACACCCGTGGATTGTTCAACCAGAATTTGAATTCATTGAATGATCCAAACATGGCCCTCCCAATACAAATTTTGGTTTCAACTCATTTTTGTTTATCTGTGAGGCTTTGAGTACAATTAAATTTGTAGTGAAGCCCTCTTTGCTTTTGTAGCAGCTTTCTAACAAGGTTCTTGAACCACAGTGGGTCTTTTCCTCCCTCATAACTGCTGTATTGCTCGTTAAGTTGGCTTAAGTTGCCTTCCTATGTTTTTTTGCTAATATTATGATCTGCAGTGTAGTCTTTTGTGTGTGTGTGTGTGTGTGTGTGTGTGTGTGTGTTTGTTTTGCGCGCGTGTGCGCACATGTCGCGTGCGCGTGCACGCAGGCATATAGTTAGTGAAATAAAGTGTGTGGTTTTTATGTCTATGTATTACTGAGCAAACCAGTACAAAACCTAACACACTCGTAAAGAGGATGGGATGGTAAGGTGCAATGATTAAATGCCTATTTTCATTTTTCACACAAAATGACGTGAAGTCATCACCAACCAATTGGGTCACATTGTCTGATGCAGTCACTTAGGCAGACCAAACTGAGAAACAAAGGGATTAATGCATCCACTAGAGCAGAAATGTTGGTAAAAGGCATCTTGATTACTTCTGGCCACCTGCTGTGGACATCCACTACAATTAACATGGTCTTATAAAATTCTGCAAAATAGTTATGTTTTCTTAAGACCAACATGTACACTCCTGGAAATGGAAAAAAGAACACATTGACACCGGTGTGTCAGACCCACCATACTTGCTCCGGACACTGCGAGAGGGCTGTACAAGCAATGATCACACGCACGGCACAGCGGACACACCAGGAACCGCGGTGTTGGCCGTCGAATGGCGCTAGCTGCGCAGCATTTGTGTACCGCCGCCGTCAGTGTCAGCCAGTTTGCCGTGGCATACGGAGCTCCATCGCAGTCTTTAACACTGGTAGCATGCCGCGACAGCGTGGACGTGAACCGTATGTGCAGTTGACGGACTTTGAGCGAGGGCGTATAGTGGGCATGCGGGAGGCCGGGTGGACGTACCGCCGAATTGCTCAACACGTGGAGCGTGAGGTCTCCACAGTACATCGATGTTGTCGCCAGTGGTCGGCGGAAGGTGCACGTGCCCGTCGACCTGGGACCGGACCACAACGACGCACGGATGCACGCCAAGACCGTAGGATCCTACGCAGTGCCGTAGGGGACCGCACCGCCACTTCCCAGCAAATTAGGGATACTGTTGCTCCTGGGGTATCGGCGAGGACCATTCGCAACCGTCTCCATGAAGGTGGGCTACAGTCCCGCACACCGTTACGCCGTCTTCCGCTCATGCCCCAACATCGTGCAGCCCACCTCCAGTGGTGTCGCGACAGGCGTGAATGGAGGGACGAATGGAGACGTGTCGTCTTCAGCGATGAGAGTCGCTTCTGCCTTGGTGCCAATGATGGTCGTATGCGAGTTTGGCGCCGTGCAGGTGAGCGCCACAATCAGGACTGCATACGACCGAGGCACACAGGGCCAACACCCGGCATCATGGTGTGGGGAGCGATCTCCTACACTGGCCGTACACCACTGGTGATCGTCGAGGGGACACTGAATAGTGCACGGTACATCCAAACCGTCATCGAACCCATCGTTCTACCATTCCTAGACCGGCAAGGGAACTTGCTGTTCCAACAGGACAATGCACGTCCGCATGTATCCCGTGCCACCCAACGTGCTCTAGAAGGTGTATGTTAACTACCCTGGCCAGCAAGATCTCCGGATCTGTCCCCCATTGAGCATGTTTGGGACTGGATGAAGCGTCGTCTCACGCGGTCTGCACGTCCAGCACGAACGCTGGTCCAACTGAGGCGCCAGGTGGAAATGGCATGGCAAGCCGTTCCACAGGACTACATCCAGCATCTCTACGATCATCTCCATGGGAGAATAGCAGCCTGCATTGCTGCGAAAGGTGGATATACACTGTACTAGTGCCGACATTGTGCATGCTCTGTTGCCTGTGTCTATGTGCCTGTGGTTCTGTCAGTGTGATCATGTGATGTATCTGACCCCAGGAATGTGTCAATAAAGTTTCACCTTCCTGGGACAATGAATTCACGGTGTTCTTATTTCAATTTCCAGGAGTGTATATTATCCAGTTCTGATTACCATGTAGTGGCGGCGGATGCAGTTCCAAAAGCAAGTCTAGTAAACTTAAACAGACACCAAGCAATAATAATAGTTTGCTCAGCCATTTCTAATCGTAAATACAAAGCATGTTTGGTGAAACTATCATCTATCTTTGGTAAGGGAAACTGGGGAATGAAAAGGTTTGGGTTCCAGTTACCTTAAAATCCTCACAAATTCTTACTTTAGGTGTTTGGTGTTTAGCCTGCTGAATGATAGGCAAAAGAAATGTGGTCCACATGGCTTTGGCTAACTCCCCATCTGACAATCTGACAGGGGTTTTTTCCTCAGCCATATTTTATATTTTATTTCCTACGCGAATTTGGTGAGCTAGGGAAATTGACCTGGCACAAAGTGCAATAGGTTGAGGCCCTTCTTTTAGCTCTAGGGTACCTTTGATGCCTTTTAAGGTCTCTGGATTTTTTTGTGAAAACCTCTGGATATGACTTCACAAGTTTTTCCACTGAAACTATTTCTGGGTCAAAAACTTATAATTATTTCACTTTATGCATTTTGACAAATATTGTGTCAGTTAAGTGGAATGGATCTTAGCCAGTTTCTCTCCAGCACAGTGGAGCTGGCTGATGACTTTACAACATATAGAGGCAATTAACAGCTTACTTTATCAACTTCATCAGTGACATTAACCAAATATACAGAGCCCTTCACATGCATGTTATCATAATGAATAACTTTTGTACTGATTTTGCACAATTTATCTTTTAGGAAACACTTGTGCCATTTGTGATAGCCATAAAAGTGGCATGTACATATCTAGATCTACAATTACATCTATACTCTGCAAACCACTGTGAGATTCATGGCAGATGGTACATTCCATTGTATCAGTTATTAGGGTTTCTTCCTGTTCCATTCATGTATGGAGCACAGGAAGAATGATTGTTTGAATGCCTCTGTGTGTGCAGTAATTATTCTAATCTTATCTTCACAGCACCCAAGTATATACCTGTATCCAACTCAAAAGGAATTTTCTTGTCACCCACGACTAGCTCTACAACTGGCATCATAGCCCACTTGTTTAATGGTGTCAATTTTATGCATTGGAACTTGCTCTGCCATAGTTGAACACACATCAGCACTGTGACACACCTGGCACACAATGAGATTTTCTTCATTTAGATCACTTTTTTGATACACACTTGTTTTGAAGCACCATTTTCTAAGTATGAAATTTTTAAATACTAATTCTGCCCCATTGTTTGAATTTGATTCTCCTGAATCAGTGTCAGAATCCTCCAACACCATCTTGTACATTTTCCTGCATTTCCTCTTCTTCTTCTTTCTTCTTCTTCTTCTTCTTTCTTCTTCTCCTACTGGTTTTTCTTTGGGCCCCAACTTGTATACTGTTGACTGCTGTCTTTTCTGTGACACATTTTTGGAACATGTCCTTGAATGCTACAAATTTTACAAGTGAAGCCTTTCAGTGAGCATCATGGCTTCATGTGTCCTTGTTTGCCACTACAGTAACATTGTGCTTTGTTAGACTGCTAACTCACTTGAGGCTTTCTGCTAGAAGAAGCCTGATCATGTATCTGTAGCCAACCACTGCAGCATCAGTTGTGGCAGTCTCCATAATCATTTAGTAGACTCCATAATCATTGCAATTTCTTGACATTTATTGAATGTAAGTTGCATTCTCCAAACAGCTTGTTTTCCATTTCTTAAACTACACACTAATCTGTCTCGTAGCACTTCTTGTAGATTATCTTTTTACAGTGTTCTGCCACAGACTTCAACTGAGATATGTACTGCAGAATAATTCTTCAAAAACTGGTTTCTCATATGAAACTTACAGCCATCCAGAATCACTGAAGGTGCAGTAGTTTCACTACTGTCAGTATCATTGAAAGTCATGTCATCCGGGTTCTGAGGGTATGCTAGGACTGTGATGAGAGCTGCATATGCTGCATAATCAAATCCATTGAGACTCAACATTAGTTTGCATGCAGTTGTCTGGAACCTTGTGCACAATGAACGTATTTTTCATAATGGACATATACACAACCTCATGGTACTTGTTTTGTTAGCTTGGGCATTGTGATGGCACCAGGATTATTCACAGACATTTGAATCTTCTTCACTGGTTCCTTGGCCTCACATTCACTGTAGGTTAGTTGTAGTTAGCTGCAACAGGCAGAAGACTTGCTTTGTTTGTGTGGCACATTTTAGCAATTTTGACTTAGACAAACTCACACTGCAGTGTTATTCTTCAGCACACCAGTGTACAAGTGTGCACAGAAACAGGTAAGTGAAAAATCTGATCAATATGCATGTTTATTTATATATGAATGCTAACTTCTGAATTTTTCTTTGTGTGAGACCTAATGTACAAGATTCATTTGTGAAATTTTGAACATTTGCAAGAGCTGCGATAAACTTGTACTGTTGTTGCAGTTATAGGCTAAACTTAATTGTGCCCTTTTAAAATTTTTGAGAAGGGTAGGCGTGCCTTCATTCAAAACAATAATTTTTTAATTTCATTGTACAATTACATGAGAAACAGGTTATTTTTTAGAATTTCCAGATGATTACAAAACTATATTTTTGTAAGTTACTTGTATGAGTGTTTTAGATACATATCTTATTTTGTAGCAAATCAGCCTTTCTGGGTCACAGTTCTGCTAAAGAATACATCATATTTCATTGTATATCAATGCAAATAAATATGCATTTTTGAGAATTTTCAGAAGCTACCATTGTCCTTTGTATAATATATGAGCACTTTGTAATAAATCAGTGATTGTGATTTAGTTACTGTAGCAGATATACCAACATATTCCATTACATTTATTTTTCCATTAAAGAAGAGTAGCTCCATATGTTACCTACATTTCTCATAAATTATCTCCGTTTTTGAGTTTGCTAACGACTGTAATTGACCTCAAAATGTTTTATGTAACTAGTAACTTTTACCACTGGTTTTTATGTTGCCTTAATAGAAATCTTGTTTCATGTATTCACTTGAATTCTGATAGGGAATTAACAGCTTTATAGCTCAACAGATTAAAAGATAATCAGTGGGGTTTAATTTAAAGTTATTTATTCTCTGCCTTGTAATACACCGCACCAGCCAAAATGCAGTCCACTGTTAATGATGTTCATGAACACCGGATGATTTGGTTGATATTTGTAAGCAGCTGGAATTCACCCTAAATACTGTCAAATGATTGGCAACTGCTATGAACTGGTGTATTCGAAGAGCTCCTGAGAGTTGTGTACCTGAAAGCACAGGATCTGTTATTACTCGTCCACTTAACTGTGAGTGGTGTGCATCATGTACAGGATGAATGGTGACAAGGGAGGACTCAAGATGTTGTACCAATCCCCCTAACTGACAAGTTTGAGGTGCTGTCTTTCACTGAATGTGAAACTGGGCCAGTGGGACTCAATTCAAATGTTTTTAGGAAATCTGTTCCGTCCAGTGTCAAGAGGAGGCAAACATGAAAGGGTAGGGATCCACTAATTGTTGGTGGTTCAAATGTACAGCAAATGAAGGTATTCCCTAGGAAAATGGCAGCAAGGGACAGGTAAGGATACCTGCTTCACTAACTGTGGTATGCCAGGGGTCTCATTCAACGTGTTGAAGAGGCTATTCCAGCAGCCATCGAGGGAACAGGATGCAACCAACTGCAGATTGTGTCATACATTGGAACAAATGATGCCTGTCATCTGGGCCCCAGGGCCATACTTGGGTCATTCCAGTGACTGACAGAGAAGGTTGAGAAGACCAGCCTTGCACATGGAGTCTCAACAAGGCTCACACTTTGCAGAATTGTCTCCAGAACTGATCTTGGTTCTTTGGTTCCAGTCCATATTATTATCAGTATCAGTATCAGAGTAAGGTCAAAAGAAATGCCTTCCACAGGTGAGAGAATTAAAATCCTAATGGTAAACTGCCAAAGCATTCACAACAAGCGCCAGAGTTCGAAGCAGTGAAACTCCCCTAATACTAGAAACAGAAAGCTGGTTGAAACCTGAAACTGATAGCAGTGAGATTTTTGAGGAAAATTTAAGTATATATTGAAAGGATAGGCAAATGGGAAATGGAGGTGGTGTATTTGTCGCAGTAGACAATAAACTCAAATCCACTGAGATAGAAATTTAAGCTGCATGTGAGATTGTTTGGGCAAGACTCAGTATCAGGAGTGGGCATAAAATGATAATTGGATCCTTTGGTTGTCCATCATACTTGTCTCCTGATGTAACTGATGTGACTGTGGCAGTAATGATTACCAAAGTACAAAGAATTACTAAAAAAGCAGAAAAATATATATGTTCGGTAAACTAGATAAAAAAATCAGTAGTGTCATATCTCAATGAGTAGCCTGAAATTTTCAGCAGAGGGTAGGGGCATGTAGAGGAACTCTGGCTCAAGTTTAAAAGAATAGTTGACTGGATAGATATGTACCCAGTAGAACAGTTCATAATGGGAGGGAACCTCCATGGTAACAGCCACTGTAAAAAAATTTCTAAAGAAATAGAAATCATTCATGATAGGTGTAAAACAAAACATAGGGCTATAGGTAGACAGATGCTAAATGAAACAAATCTACATCTACATCTACATCCATACTCCACAAGCCACCTGACGGTGTGTGGCGGAGGGTACCTTGAGTACCTCTATCTCTTCTCCCTTCTATTCCAGTCTCGTATTGTTTGTGGAAAGATAGATTGTTGGTAAGCCTCTGTGTGGGCCCCAATCTCTCTGATTTTATCCTCATGATCTCTTCGTGAGATATACGTAGGAGGGAGCAATATATTGCTTGTCTCCTCGGTGAAGGTATGTTCTCGAAACTTCAACAAAAGTCCGTACCGATCTACTGAGCGCCTCTCTCGCAGAGTCTTCCACTGGAGTTTATCTATCATCTCCGTAACGCTTTCACGATTACTAAATGATCCTGTAATGAAGCAAGCTGCTCTCCGTTGGATCTTCTCTATCTCTTCTATCAACCCTATCTGGTACGTATCCCACACCGGTGAGCAGTATTCAAGCAATGGGCGAATAAGTGTACTGTAACCTACTTTGTGGCCGAGCGGTTCTAGGCGCTACAGTCTGGAACCGCACGACCACTACAATCACAGGTTTGAATCCTGCCTCGGGCATGGATGTGTGTGATGTCCTTAGGTTAGTTAGGTTTAAGTAGTTCTAAGTTCTAGGGGACTGATGACCTCAGAAGTTAAGTCCCATAGTGCTCAGAGCCATTTATTTGTAACCTACTTCCTTTGTTTATGGACTGCATTTCCTTAGGATTATTCCAATGAATCTCAGTCTGGCATCTGGTTTACCGACGATTAATTTTATATGGGCATTCCATTTTAAATCACTCCTAATGCCTACTCCCAGGTATGTTATGGAATTAACTGCTTCCAGTTGCTGACCTGCTATATTGTAGCTAAATGATAAAGGATCTTTCTTTCTATGTATTTGCAGCACATTACACTTGCCTACATTGAGATTTAATTGCCATTCCCTGCACCATGCGTCAATTCTTTGCCCGCTCCTCCTGCATTTCAGTACAATTTTCCATTGTTACAATCTCTCGATATACTACAGCATCATCTGCAAAAAGCCACAGTGAACTTCTGATGTTATCCACAAGGTCATTTATAAATACTGTAAATACTGTGTATAGCAATGGTCCTACAACACTCCGCTGCAGCACGCCTGAAATCACTCTTACTTCGGAAGACTTCTCTCCATTGAGAATAACATGCTGTGTTCTGTTATCTAGGAACTCTTCAATCCAATCACACAATTGGTCTGATAGTCCATATGCTCTTACTTTGTTCATTAAACGACTGTGGGGAACTGTATCAAATGCCTTGTGAAAGTCAAGAAACATGGCATCTACCTGGGAACCCATGTCTATGGCCCTCTGAGTCTCATGACTGTCAAGAGAGGAATATGTGATGCCTTCAGTGACTGCTGTAGCAGAATATTGTCAAATGATATTTTACAAAATCCAAAGAAATTCTGGTCATATGTAAAGGCTGTTAGTGGCACCAAAGTTAGTTTCCAATTCTGGTGAACGAGGCAGGAACTGAAATTTGAGTGTAGCAAAGCAAAAGCTGATGCTTAACTCCATTTTCAAAAATTCCTTTACAAAGGAAAACCCTGGAGAATTGCACCAATTTAGTTCTTGTACCACTGGAAAGATGAATGAAATTAGTGCCAGTGATGTTGAGAAACAGCTGAAATCATTAAAACTGAACAAAGCTCCAGGGCCTGATGGAATCCCTGTCACATTGTATATTGAATTTGCAGCTGAGTTAGCCTGTGTTACAACTATAATCTATGGTAGATCCCTCAAACAAAAATCTGTGCACAGTTCTTGGAAAAAAACACAGGTCACACCCAACTAAAAGAAGGCTAGTAGAAGTGATCCACAAAACTACCATCCAATATCCTTGACACTGATCTGTTGTAGAATCTTAGAAAATATTATGAGCTCAATCATAATTAAGTATCTTGAACAGAAAGACCTCCTCAATGCCAACTGGTATGAATTCCAAAAACATCAGTTGTGTGAAACACAACTCACACTTTTCTCACATGACATACTGGAAGCTCTGGATATAGGCATGCAAGTAAGTGGAGTATTTCTTGATTTCTGAAGAACATTTGACTCAGAACCACACCTATGCTTATTGTCAAAAGTCTAATCACATGGGGTATCAAGTAAAATATGTGACTGGATTGAGGATTTTTGGTAGGGAGGACACAGTGAAATGGAGAATCATTGACAGATGTAGAAGTAACTTCGGGTTGCTCCAGGGAAGTGTGTTGAAACCCTTACTGTTCATGTTGTATATTAAGAGACCTTGCAGACAATATTAACAGTAACCTCAGACTTTTTGCAGCTGATGAAGTTATCTATAAGGAAATGCTATCTGAAAGAAGCTGCATAAATATTCAGTCAGATCTTGATAAGATTTCAAAGCAGTGCAAAGGTTGGCAACTACTTTAAATGCTCAGAAAAGTAAAATTGTGCACTTCACAAAATGAAAAAAGTAGTATCCTATGACTATAATATCAATGAGTCACTGTTGGAATTGGCCAACTCGTACAAATACTTGGGTGTAACACTTAGTAGGGATATGAAATGGAAAGATCACACAGGGTCAGTCATGAGAAAAGCAGGTGGCAGACTTTGGTTTATTGGTAGAATACTGGGAAGTGCAATCAGTTGACAAAGGAGATTGCATACAAATCACTTATGTGACCAGTTCCAAACTATTGCTCAAGTGTGTCGGACCATACCGAAGAGGACTAACAGGGGATATTGACTGTATACAGAGAGAGCAGCACAAATGGTCACAGGTCTGTTTGATTCATGGAAGATTGTCACACAGATACCGAGGAAACTGAACTGGAGGGCTCTTGAAGATAGATGTAAACTGTCTCGAGAAATTCTATTAAGAAAGTTTCAAGAAACAGCTTTAAATGAATATACTACAATTCCCTACATATCGCTCACAAAGAGATCATGAGGATAAGATTAGAATAATCACTGCAAGCAAAGAGACATTCAAACAATCATTCTACCCACACGAAATACATGAATGGAATGGAAAGAAACCCTAATAACTGGTACAGTGGGACATAGCCTCTGCCATGTACCTCAGGGTGGTTTGCAGAATGATCTTTCTAGGAATATACTACAATCCCCTACATATCGCTCACATAGGGATCATGAGGATAAGATTAGAATAATTACTGCAAGCAAAGAGACATTCAAACAATCATTTTTCCCACACGCAATACATGAATGGAATGGAAAGAAACCCTAATAACTGGTAGAGTGGGACATATCCTCTGCCATGTACCTCAAGGTGGTTTGCAGAGTGTAGCTGTAGATGTAGACATAAGTTACAGGCAATCCCTCCCAAACACAAGCATGATCTGAAATTTAGTATGTTTGATTAAACATCCAAACTTGATAAATTGTATGTCTGGTTTGTTGCATATTGGGATGCAGAACTTGCATTCACAGGCCAAAGCCCAGCCATGCTTGGATTTGGAAGGGATCTAAGGACTTAATTAAGCATAACCAAAACATCTGACATCTAGCCAAAGATCAGACCCAAGTTAAGGCTTGAGATCGATTGTATGTTGAATGTGGAAGATTTTGTCTGGATAAGGAAAGGTATTAACTGTTATGTATGGGAAAAGGGCAGAGTTTTGAAAAGAGAAGGAAATTTTATGTACACTGTAAAAGATCTTAATCATAATATTCATAGGAAACATGTGGGCAAACTCTTGTCATCCATTTCTATTGATAAGTTTGCCATTTCTGAAAATAATGTAATGCCAACAACTGATGATAATGTAGCTGAATTCAACTCTGATTGAGAAACTAACAATATTTTTGAGAGTGAACCACTACCAAACTCTATCGTAAATGAGCCACCTGTAGCTGTACATTATAATGAATGTGCTGTGACACCAGCTGCTCACTGAGCACTCCAGGACATTTCTAAGTTGCACTGTAGCTTCCGGATTGTTAAAAAAAATAATAATAAAATAAAATAAGAAAAAAACAGAGAGACTTAATCTGAAGTTGTCCCTTTCTTAGATGGGGCAGTTTTTATATCTGCCGATTAAGTTGGTAATGTTACCTTGGTTTGAGTTGCCTTCCTATGTGTTTGCTATGATTTTCATTACTGAGCAATCCAGTACAAAACATGACACTAGGTTCGATTGGTTTTTACAGCACACTGGATTTGCTGGTGGGTGTAACCATTCTTCCAGAAAATTGGCTGTAGCTGCTGCAAGTGTGGTGCTAAACTGCCTTGGTCAGAAATTTTATGACTCCTGTGCATTAGAGTACTGAGTACATCTACTTGTTGTTAGAGAGCTGGGGGCAAGCAGGCATACATTTGTATGGCTTGGTTTACAGTAAATGGTGTGACCTAGCGTGCTATCTAGTCTTCATTTGACTAGCATGTCAAGGAATGGAAGTTGCTTGCTTTCTTTTATTTCCATTGTGAATCAGATGTTTTGTTGCAGAGAATTCAGATGATTCAAAAAGTGTTGTACATACTATCATCCATGTGGCCAAATTACGAATGTATTACCCACATAACTAAAGAAACATGATGATTTGTAGAGAGTGCTGAGCCTAGGGATTTTTCTGCAAATCTTGGCAAGAAATTCCCCATCTGCTCAGATTCCTAAAGTGTCCTTGTTATTGATCAGATGTACAAAGAGGGCAGGATGGTGCAAGAAACCCAAGTTGGTCTCCCTCTCTTTCAAAAGCAGGAGAAGGAAATAATTTTCTGCCGGATTCCAGGGCACATAGGGATTTGAGGGAATGAGCTTGTTGATGGGGCTGCCAAGGGGGCTTTCTCCCTTTCACCACTTTCTGCTAGCTCTTCTGTCCCCTGCAGGCTTTTACCACCTATGTGGCCCTGCAGACCATGTTTGGTGGGAGGCTCAGCAGCTGGAAGTGAGGAGTTGTAAGCAGATGTCAGTGAAATCTTCAGTGCAACCATGGCTTACCTGCTTCAGGTGATGAGGTGATGAAGTTGCCCTTACAAGGTTCAGAAATGGAAATTGCTCATTAACACATGACTTTCTTTTATGTTGTGCAGAGCCACCAGACTGTTAAAGTTGTGGAACTTAGGAGTCAGTTACATAAATTTTAACAGAATGTGTTTTATATGATGACCTGAGAGCAGATCTTTGTCTCCCATGGCACCTGACCTCTATTTTAACTGACAATGAGGTAAGTATGATATGTATTTTAATTTTTTGTGTGATATCAGGACTCCTTTCCAACATACTGGGTGTGAGGTTTTAATGTGTCACAGAGTGGTTTGGTTATTGATTATTTCTAAATAGTCACCAGGGGTGTCAGCAGGTGTGGGGGGTGGGGGTGGGGGTGGGAGGGGGGTTTGGGGTGAGGTGGGGAGAAGGCAGTGGGGACATTTTCCCCTAGTGAGAATTCACTTAGTTCACGAATATGAGAAGGGGGCTGCAAATGTCGGGCCCATATTTTTATGATTTAAAATGTCTAGAAAATAATCACTAAAATGACCTTAAGATACCAATAAAATTACTGTAAAATATGTAAAACATATGTAAAGTGAGTTACAAAATGAATTAGAGTTATGAAAGCTTCATAGGATGTTGGAACTGAAATTTCAAACAAGGGTAACTAATTTAAAAACACAATATTTTTCTTTAAGAAATCTTATTGTTTGAAGATGTACAGAAACTGTTGTATTACTATCATAGAGTGTATGACAGTCACCATGTAGAGGTTTTCAAAAGTGTGGTACATCTATTGTCAGACAACATGTGCTTGTAGTTAGAAAATCTTTCAACATTTGCTGGGAAAATATGTGTTGTTTGTCCAAGTGTCTCTACATATTCGCTAATGAATGCAGAAACATCCATGAGGTGACTGAGCGGTTCAACTCACATCCTCGTCACTTTGGTTGTACTCCCCAGACTTCATAAAACTTCACAGAAATAAATCTAATGGTGTAATGTATGGCAATCTTGGTGGCCAGTTATTTGTACTACCATGCAATGACCAATCCAGTGAATAGGATAAGACACATACATGCTTATAACCAGCCCCAAAACAAACATGGATTAAACATGGCCTATCTTGGAAACCATTCAGAACAGAGCATATGTTCGTAAGAAGTTGTTTGCTTAAAATGAGAGTTCCTATCATACCTGTGAACACTGACCATTCCTCCTGGGACACACTGGTTGTTTTTTTCTGTTTGTGTCATAAGTCTTCTGACTTGTCTGATGCGGCTCATTGCAAATTTCTCTCCTGTGCCAAGACCTTCATCTCACAGTAGCACTTGGAACCTACCGTATTTACTCGAATCTAAGCCGCACTCGAATCTAAGCCGCACCTGAAAAATGAGACTCGAAATAAAGGAAAAAAAATTTCCCGAATCTAAGCCGCACCTGAAATTTGAGACTCGAAATACAAGGGGAGAGAAAAGTTTTAGGCCGCATCTCCAAATCGAAACAAAGTTGGTCCATTGTAATATGATAGACAATTTAGGTCGAATGAATCACGATACAGCTACAGTAGTTTGGTTCGAGTTGTAAGCTTAGCAGTTAAGCTTTACCACGTAGCCATTGCTATGCGTCAGGCGCTCCATCCGTATTTATACGGATACCCTTCCTTTTTCACGTGCTTCGTCTGGTTTGAATCGATTGCTTATTTTGCTTTGATCTGATAAATGCCGTTTTCTTTGTTATAGGTGTTTGCGTCACTCTTAAGTTGAAAATGCATTACTGCACTGTGTCATGCATTGTTTGTCGCATTCTGATAGTGCGTGTTTACGGCCAGTCGCGGCTCGCGGCATGGCTTGCTTTTGTGCGCGCTACCGCCGCGTACAATTAAAAAAGAGAGAGAGAGAGGAGTCGTCTCATTAGTGAAACAATGGCAAGAGACTGTTATTTGTTGTTACTTACACTGCTGCTTTCTTTGATAATGATCAACAAGAATCAAATAATAGACTGCGTATGATAGAACATGTTCTGAAAGAGAGTTTGTGAAAATTTTTCTCCGTTTGAATATCTTTGCGGCCGGTTCTTTATTACATCAAATTCTGCACAGAAATTACAGTCATCTTAGATTTAAAAATCTAGTCACTTGCCGTGCTTCATTTCTGACTGTATCACTATTAGACATAAGAATAATACGAATATAAACATGACATGATATGTATATTCTTCCACGTTTGCTGTTGTCTCACTCTATAGTTTCGTAGTTTATTAGGCAGACAGGATTTAAATGAGATAGCAGCAAACATGAAAGAATACATGGCAAAATGTTTATATTCGTATTATTCTTATGGTGAAGAGAATACTGTATGTGATTCAAATTTCATCAGGTTCCTATTAGCAACGATCTCTTCTCACAGATAGGAAAAAATTCAGAACGTAGAGTTGGCCATATTGACAAACATCCCAAACAGTCTTGCCAGTCAGATTTTCGTAGTACACTGAAATTGTGCTACATTCGAAGATGAACAATACGGAATTTGTATTTACTTCATTGGATAATGTATGAAAATGCAGTGGTCGAAACTCGCGGCGGAGAAAAAAAATCTCGTCTTCCACTTTTTTTAAAAAAAATTATTTACTGACGCAGAGGTTTTGGCGCCAGTATTTATCTTTGTGCCTACAAAGTATGCTTGCGTAGCGCTACATGTATTCGCCGGCAGAAGTTAGTTGTGGCTGCACGTACGAACATTTTTCATAACTTCCGCTAGCTTTGCACTCGATTCTAAGCCGCAGGCGGTTTTTTGGATTACGAAAACCGGAAAAAAAGTGCGGCTTAGATTCGAGTAAATACGGTACATCCTCAATTATTTGCTGGATGTATTCCAACATCCCTCATCCTCTACAGTTTTTACTCTCTACAGCTCTCTCTAATACCATAGAAGTTATTCCTTGATGCCCTAACTGATGTCCGACCATCCTGTCCCTTCTTTTTGTCAATGCATATATTCCTTTCCTTGCTGAGTCTGTGGAGAATCTCCTCACTGAGTACATTATCAGCCCAATGAATTTTCAGAATTCTTCTGTAGTACCACATTCCAAATGCTCTGATTCTCTTCTTTTCCAGTTTTCCCACATCTTTCACTGCTATATAATGCCATGCTCCAAACATACATTCTCAGAAATTTCTTCCTCAAATTAAGGCCTATGTTTGATGTTAACAGACTTCTCTGGGCCACAAGTGCCCCTTCTTGCCAGTACTCATCTGCTTTTTATGTCCTTCTTGCTCTGTCCATCATTAGTTAGATTGCTGCCTAGGTAGCAGAATTCGTTCACTTCATCTACTTCATGATCACCAGTCTTGATGTTAAGCTTCTCACTGTTCTGATTTCTGCTACTTGTCATTACTTTCATCTTTCTTTGATTTACTCTCAACAAACATTCTGTACTCATTAGATTGTTCATTCCATTCAACAGATCCTTTAATTCTTCTTCACTTTCACTGAGGATAGCAATATCATCAGTGAATCTTATCCTTGATATCCTTTCTCCTTGAATTTTAATTCCACTCTTGAACCTTTCTTTTATTTCTGACATTGTGTGACATGCCGTAGGATCGTTAGTTCTGGGGTATGGTGTGATGGGTGTTGTAGTTTCTTTCATTGGGGCGAATGTAGTGGCGTGGGAAATGGGGACATAAATGAGGCTCACCAGTGGTATTGTAGGATCTGCAGTAGAGATAGGAAAATACTGGAACAGGAAGGGAAAATTGCAGCTCTTCAAGCTGACCTAGACAAGGCAAGAGAGGATCTGGACAGATTAAAGAGGGAGAAGGGTGAACAGAGGTGGGAAGTGGCAACAGGTAATAGAGGGAACAGGCAGGACTATCAGATCATGACATGCAGCTCCTTGTTTCAGATGTAAATTCTAAGCAGATTATCAAGACTTCTAAATCTGAATACAGGAGAGTATTCAATCAACCAAAAATTGAGTGTTTTAGAAAACTGCTCAAAGATATGAACTGGAAAGATGTTTATAGTGCTCATGACATGAATGAAAAATATAACACATTCATGAACAATGTCAGTACCATGTTTGAAAACTGTTTTCCTCTAAAAGTTACTCAAATTAAACAGAAGTCTATAATAAAACCATGGATCACACAAAGAATAAAGATTTCCTGTAAGACAAAAAGGAAAATGTATCTGTCGACCAAGAATAGCTCCAATGCTGATGATTTAGCTAAATACAAGGAATACTGTAAAATATTAAAAAAAGTAATTCAGACATCTAAACAAATGCACTACGAGAAGAAGATAGCAATGTCAGGGAACAAAATAAAAACAATATGGGATATAGTGAAAGAGGAGACTGGTAGAACCAGAAAGGAACAGGAGCAAGTAGCACTAAGGGTAGATGACACATTAGTAACCGATGGGCATAGTGTGGCAAATCTATTTAACAAGTACTTTATATCCATTACCGATAGAATGGGATTGCCAGGATCAGTAAATAATGCCCTTGAATATCTGAAACTAGCCTTTACAAATAGCTTCAGGTACATGAATATGTCACTCACTTCACCAAAAGAAATAACTTCCATAATAAAATCTTTAAAAACAAAGCATTCTAGTGGTTATGACGAAATATCAACAAAGTTAATTAAGGCATGTTCTTGTGAGTTTAGTACAATTCTAAGTTACTTGTGTAACCAGTCAATTACAACTGGGACATTTCCTGACTGGCTGAAATATTCAGATGTTAAGCCTCTATTCAAGAAAGGGGATAAAGAGATGCCATCAAACTACAGACCAATTTCACTTTTGCCAGCATTCTCAAAAATTTTAGAAAAAGTAATGTACAGGCAGCTTCTCAACCATCTGACCACAAATAACATATTATCAAGAACACAGTTTGGATTTCTGAAGGATTCTGATATCGAAAAGGCTATTTACACCTACAGTGAAAATGTACTTAATTCATTAAATAACAAGTTACAAGCAGCAGGTATTTTCTGTGATTTGTCAAAGGCATTCGATTGTGTAAACCACAACATCCTTTTAAATAAATTAGAATTCTATGGTTCACGGGCAGTGCTGCAAAATGGTTCAAGTCATACCTCGCTAACAGGAAACAAAGGGTGTCAGCGCAAGGGACTAGTCAATTAAGTCATCAGTCATCATCAGAATGGGAAGAAATTACATGTGGTGTCCCACAAGGATCCATATTAGGGCCATTGCTTTTTTCTTGTGTACATCAATGATCTCTCATCAGTTACACTGCCAGAAGCAGAGTTCGCTTTGTTTGCAGATGACACAAGTATTGCAATAAATAGTATGTCGAGTGTAGTTCTAGAAAGATCTGCTAATGATATTTTCATGGATATTAATAAATGTTTTAAAGCCAACTCACTGACATTAAACTTCGAAAAGACTCACTATATGCAATTCAGAACCTGTAAGAGGTTTCCAGCCAGCATATGCATAAAGTACGAAGAAGAGCAGATAGAAGAGGTTGACAGTCTTAAATTTCTGGGATTACAACTTGATAATAAATTCAGTTGGGAGGAGCACACCACAGAACTGCAGAAACGCCTTAACAAGTCTGTATTTGCAATCCGAGTGTTAGCAGACATAGGCGACATGAAAGTGAAAAAGCTTGCATACTTTGCATACTTTCATTCCATAATGTCATATGGTATAATATTTTGGGGTAACTCTTCAAGTCAAAGAAAAGTTTTCAGAGTCCAAAAGCATGTAATACGTATTCATTGTGGAGTAAATTCACGGACGTCTTGTAGAAACCTCTTCAAAGAACTGGGTATACTAACTACTGCCTCTCAGTATATTTACTCCTTAATGAAATTTGTCCTAAATAATATATCTCTTTTTCCAACAAACAGCTCAGTTCATACATACAATACCAGGAACAAAAATGATCTACACAAGGACTTAAAAGCACTTACTTTAGTTCAAAAAGGGGTCCACTGCTCAGGAACACTCATCTTCAATAATTTGCCAGCAAACATAAAAAATTTAGCTACAAATAAAGATCAGTTTAAAAGGAGCCTGAAAGACCTACTAGTGACCAACTCCTTCTACTCCATTGACGAATTTTTTAATAGAAACAAATGATGTATTGTATATATTCATACTATTAGTATTGTTATTTCAGCTTAAAAAAAAAAGTGACATGTTCCACATCCACGAGGATCTCCTCAACATGGATCTATGGAACGAGAAAATAATCTAATCTAATCTCGTGTCTTCGATGTATAGATTGAAGAGTAGGAGTGAAAGACTACATCCCTGTCTTACACCTTTTTAGTCATTACTCCCTTTTTAACGTGAGCACTTCATTCTTGATCTTCCAGTCGTATTGTTCCCTCTTGGATGTACATATTTTACATTACCTGTCTTTCCCTATATCTTACCCTATTTTTCCGAGAATTTTGAACACCTTGCACCATTTGACATTGTCAAATGCTTTTTCCACATCAGCAAATCCTATGAACATGTCTTGGTTTTTCTGTAGTCTTGCTTCCACTATCAACAGCAGCATCAGAACTGCCTCTCTGGTACCTTTACCTTTCCTAAAGCCAAACTGATTATCATCTAACACATCCTCAATTTTCTTTTCTTCTTTTCTGCATATTATTCTTTTCAGGAACTTGGATGCATGAGTTGTTAAGCTGACGATACGATAATTCCCGCATTTGTCACCTTTTGCAATCTTCAGAATTGTGTGGATTAGCTTTTAATTTCACCAAAGGTTGTTTTGACTTTTCTGTATGCTGTGCCAGTCCTTCCAACAATCATTTCTTTTTCAATTTCTTCCTATTATTTATTCAGCCATTTCATCTCAACTTCCCTGCACTTTGATTTAATTCATTCTTAAGTGACTAATATTTCTGTGTTCCTGAATTTTTTCTGTACATTTTTGTACTTCCTTCTGTCATTGATTGATTGAAGTATTTCTTCTGTTACCCATGGTTTCTTCGAAGTTACCTTCTTTGTACTTACGTTTTTCTTTCCATGTTTTTCTTTCCAGCTTCTGTAAATGCCCTTTTCCAATATGCCCATTCCTCTTCAACTGAATTGCCTACTGAACTATTCATTATTACAGTATCTATAGCCTTAGAACAATTCAACCCACTTCTTTGCACTTGGATTCTTCCTGACAGTTCACTTAAATTTCAGCCTACTTTGTCGCTGCTAAATTGTGATTTGAGTCTATATCTACTTCTGGTTATGCCTTACAATCCAGTATCTGATTTCAGAATCTCTGCCTGACCTGGACGTAATCTAACTGAAATCTTCCAGTATCTCCTGGCCTTTTCCAAGTGTATCTCCTCGTCTTGTGATTCTTGAATGTTGTATTCGCTATTACTAACTCAAATTTATTCCAGAATTCAGTTAGTCTTTCTCATCCCTCGTTCCTAGTACCAAGCCCATATGCTCCTGTAACCCTTTCTTCTATCCTTACCCTACAACCGCATTCCAGTCCCACATGATTATTAGATTTTCATGTCTCTTTATATACTAAATTACCCATTCAATATCCACATGTACTTTCTCTATCTCTTCTTCTTCGGACTGAGATGTCAGCATGTATACCTGAACTATCATTGTTGGTGTTGGTTTGCTGTCAATTATGATGAGAACAGCCCAGTCACTGAACTGTTCATGGTAACTCACTGTCTGCCCTACCTTCTTACTCATAACAAATCCTACTCTCGTTATACCATTTTCTGCTGCTGTTGATATTATCCCATACTCATCTGACCAGAAATCCTTGTCTTCTTTCCATTTTACTTTACTGACACCCCACTATATATAGACTGAGTCATAGCATTTCCCTTTTCAAACTTTCTAGCTTCCCTACCACGTTCAAATTTCTGACATTTCATGCCCTGACTCTTAGAACATTACCCTTTGAAGGTTTTATATCTTTTTCTCATGGTCACCTACCACCTGACAGACCCCTCACAGAGATACGAATGGGTGACTATAGTCCAGAATCTTTTGCCAATGGATAGATCATCATGACACTTTTTCAATTACAGGCCACATGACTTGTGGACACACATTATGTGTCTTTAATGCAGTGGTTTCCATTGCCTTCTGCATCCTAATGTCATTGATCATTGCTGTTTCTTCTGCCTGTGGGAGCTAATTTCCTACCCCAAGGGCAACAGAGTGCCCCAAACCTATGTACACTCCTCCGCTCTCTTTGACAAGGCCGTTGGCTGAATGAGGGCAATGTCTTATTCTGGAAGTCTTCGGGTGCCATTGCTGATGGTTTTTATTCAAAATTTAAGTGGTGGTGTGGTTCTAACCTATGACTGAGGAAGTTTTGATTACTAATCGAAGACACTACCCTTAGACCAAGGGTGCACACGGAAATTTGGGTTTTTAGTACCGTACTTGTGAACAGTGTGTAGCTCATAAAAAAAGAAAGTTTGCTTGTCAACGAATTCTGGACAAAGAATTCTAACAAGCTATATAGAAATGGAATGAAGCTGCTGATCAACTGAGTGTACTACATGCGTACACGGTCCCATTAAAAAGATACTGTAGCCATGGTGAGGGTTCTATCTCAGAAATGTTGCCTTCCTAGGTAGGGCTGCCATTCATCCGGGTTTTCCAAGACTTGCCCTAGTTTTGATGCCGTCCACGTGCGTCCTAGTGGTTTTTTTATACAACTGTATGGTGCATAGGTAGTTTCTTTCATTTACATTTAAAAACCACTGGCCAGCATGCTTAAATTCTCTCCTATGCACATACTTTCCGTATTTCATTGTTGAGAAAAATGGGAAATCGCCCGCCATACGGTTGTGTGCGGGCGAGCCAATTGTGCAAGTCTATGTTTCATTCCACACATCCGTGCAGCAAACATAGAATCTCGATTCTGCAGCACACCCATTTAAGTAATTTTGCATCATTTATATTGGTCAAAATTTTTTAACTCGTTATGGTTTTATTTTTATCGACCAACTTATCATTGACATGTACAGTGGTCGGGCAAAAATGAAGAAACGCCAGAAGAAATGAGTGCTTGAACATACATGCAGATGTTATCCAAGCTTGCAGGTTGCACCGTTGCATGTGATCATGAATGGCACGTGTGCAGTGTCCTCAGTATGTTGCAATTGTCAGTCATGGTTCTGTGTAGTTGTGAGTGCATGATGTTGAAGCTAACTGAATTCATACGTGCAGACATTGTTGGTGCTCGTAAGGTGGGTGCGTGCATAACCGAGGGAGATGAAGTGTCTGGTGCTTCGAGAGGCACCATATCGAAGATTTATACTGCATACCGGAAAAGCAGAAAAAACATCATCGACTAAATCGCAACGTGGATGGAGGTGTGTTTTGAGTCATCGTGACAGATGATTACTGAAGACCATTGTGACGAGAAATAAGAGCACGGCAGATGCTCTCTACACAACTAAATATCGCACTCGCGAAGCATGCCAGTACCAAAACAATAATAAGGGAGCTCCATGAGCAGGGAATTGCAGAGCGAGATTGAATTCGAGAACCACTCATCATTGATGCAGATTCCCGTAACCAGAAAACGTGGTACCAAAGCCATAAAACATGGGATTAAAAGCAATGGAAGAATATTATTTTGGCGGATGAGTCTCTTTGGACTCTGCTTCAAACTTCTAGCTGTGTTTATGTGCCAAGAGTGAAACATGGTGGCGGTTCAGTAATGATTTGGACAGCCATATTATAGTGTTCCATAGGTTCCATGAGTATTCTGCAAGGCCCGTTATTGTCAAGAACTAGGTGACCATATTCGCTGATCTGGTCGATACCATGGTACCAGTACAATATTTGTTCTTCAGTGGTGATGCTGTGTTCCAAGGCGACAGAGCATATGTTCACACAGCTAGCATCGTCCAGGAGTGATTTGGGAGCACAAGGATGAATTATCACATCTCCCCTATCCACTGCAGTCACCGTATCTCAATGCTATTGAGAGGTTCTGGTCTATTTTGGAGAGAAGGGTGCATAATTACTATCCACCTCCATCACTGTTACCTGAAGTTGCCACTATTTTGTAGGAAGAATGGTATAAGCTCCCTTGAAATCCACACAAGACCTGTATTTATCCATTCCGTGATGAACAGAAGCTGTTTTGAATGCCAACAGTTTTCCTAAACCTTATTAGGCACAGTAACATGTTTTTTTTGTGTTTGCATATTTTTGTCCAGCCTCTGTATGTGTCCGAGAAAATAACCCGATCTGACCCAAATATCTGGGGTTTGCAATGTCTTTGCTGGAGGTCGGTGTTTTACATGATGGCAGGCTTATTCCCTGCCTAGGGAGGAGAAAGTCACCCTTACAGTTTCCACGTCACTTGGTGCACACATCATAAATTTAAAATGACTATTGCTGCTCGGTATTTACTTCAGTGTTGTATGCCAAGGTATGGCATTAACTATCCAGACATTTATCGATATTACGTGATGGTAACTGATAAGTTACTTACGAAACAGAGATAATGGTGGCTTTGATTTGATATGTTGAAATGTTAATGACTTGGGAATAAGTATTCTCAATGCTTTAGCAGCCACAAGGTCCATCTGTGTTGCTAGGCTTCGTTCCTGTCATACATCCCGGGGTTCTGGATGTGCTGACTTCGAGACATACAAGAGGGAACATGATAATTGTTTGCCAGCACCTTGTATCACTGGAAGGAAGATGGGATTCCCACTTTGCGAGAAACTGATCAAGTCTGATGAAGCATGAGGCATGTATACTCATCGCAGGGCTGTGTTCTGCGGCATTTGCGGCTTCTATGTGTTGCTTAAAGCAGCGTAGGCCCAATTGGGAGACATGTATTCAAGAACAGGGGGATATCACTTATTTATTTCTTCCTTAGATCATATGTAGTACAATGTACAAGATGATACTGGACTTAATTCTAGACATTACAGTGGACAGCTATCCAGGATTATTTATAGTTCTGTGTGTTATATGACACTGAAGTTACAGCTCTATACATTTACTGCAATTCAAGTATTATTTACTGAATAGAATCAGTGGTACTGTAGATATCCTCTAACAGATCTTTCAAAAATATTAATATTTACTATATATTTTGCATCATTTGGAAACTTGTTGAATAATTTTATTCCCAAGTAGCATGTACTTTTCTGATATAAACTAGTATTAGCTGGGAGTAAATGTAAATTATGTTTTAATTTAGTGTTATGATTATGTAAGTTTCTAATATTGTTATCATTTTCGATTATATTTCTTTTAATATATATTAGCATGTTAAGAACAACATGCGAGGTAGTGGTAGCACTTTCAGTGTTTTAAGTATTGGTTTACATGACTGACTAGTTTATCTCCCTGTAATAATCCTGAAGGTTCTTTCTTGGATTCTGAAGTTCCCCAGAGCAGGTGGTGAATTCCCCCAGAATATGAGTCCATGTTTTAGATGTGCATTAAAATACGCATAATAGGCAATCATTCAAACCTATTCATTTATAGATCTTTTTAGAGTCCTTAAAAGATGGCAGCCTGTATTCAGCTCGGCATTAACATGTTCAAATTTTTGTTCCATTTTAGGTAGCTTTGAATCCAAATGCCAAGAAATTAGGTAACTCCTTTATTGGTCATGGGTTGTTGGTTGATGGTAATATTTGGATAATGCACGATATTGTTTTGAGAGTTATGGAAATTTAATGCTACAGTTTTTTTATTGTTTATTATACGCTGATTCATTGCAGATAATTTTCTTAGTTGATTTGTAACAGAGTTTACTTTATGTTCGATATGATTGTGTTTTGCTGCTTTTACTAATATTGTTGTGTCATCAGCAAATGAGAATTATTTTGTGAGTCAACATGCACATCCATATCATTGATATATACGAGGAAAAGAAGAGAACCCATTACTAGCCCTTGAGGTACCCCATAGGTGATTGGGCGTTCTTCTGATAGGTATTCTGAGACTATTTGAGTTTTTTCATCTACAGGTTCTAGTGCATACTTTTTGCTTGCGATCACTGAGAAATGAACGAATGCATTCATTTGCTAATCCCCTAATGCCTTTGTATTCCAGCTTGTTTACAAGAGTTCTGTGGTTTACCATGTCGAAGTCTAAAAATATACCTGATGTTTGCTGTTTTTCATCAATGGCTTTTAAAATAGTGGTTATGCATTCACGGATTGCTGTCTCAGTTGATTTCTTACTTTAGAAACCATGTCGAGAACTGGCTAATTTTTGTTTATGAAACATATTAACTTATTGTACATTATTTTTTCCAGCACTTTTGAAAAACAGGATGTTAATGTAATGGGGTGATAGCTTATCACTTTATCTTTGTTGTCAGCTTTGAATAATACTCATATATGAGTTAGGGGGTCAACAATATACTGGAGGGACAGCTGTAAGAATTTGCTGGGTATGCCATCAACTCCTGCTGAGTATGTTGGTTTTAGGTCTGTAACAGCCTTAATTGTTTCCTCTCTGCTTACATGAGCCACAGACATTGATAATTTACAGCTGTTGATATGGTTTTCTACTGGCTGCTGATTTCCAAGAAAATTAGCTTTTATTAAATTGTCAGCTATTCCAGTGAAGTAGCTGTTGAATATATTTGCTGATTCGCTTGGCTCAATAATCATTTTATTGTCATGCAACAAGAGAATATTCTCATTGGTTTTCTTTTTCTTGCCTGTTTCCTTATTTATGATCATATGATCATTGAATACTGAATTTGTAAATTGAATTATTGAATATGATTATAATTGAAATGGAATTAAGTACGTAGGTAATTGATAGGTTAGATGCACGATGTGGATGTTTCTTTAGTTAGCACATTAGCGCGTGTATGGAGGTGGCGGCCGAGGGTGTGTGATGTAAGCCAGGCTCATTCAAACTGCCCCTGGGGCACTAGCGCCCGCGATCACCCGCGGCCAGCACCCTGTGCCAATTCGTGTGTTGTCGCAGTGGCCGAGCCGTGCCGCTTAGCTGGCCGTGCGGACCCCCCGACCGCCCGCCGCTCCTATCGACCTTATTCCATTAAAAGACACAACCACGGGTTTGGATATTTTTCTAGCCGTAGAAAACGTGTTAGAGTCAGTGGGTTTAAAATAGGAACGCCTGACCAGTGTAACAACGGATGGAGCCCCTGCGCTACGAGGGATACGCACTGGATTCCTGGGTTACGTCAGGTCAAAAATGGCTGAAGTCGGCTGTTCCTTATTCGCGGCAGTCCATTGTCTGATATACCAGGAGGCACTTTGTGCGAATATTGTCAACATAAAAAATGTTATGGACACAGTTGTTTGAACGGTTAATTATTTTCGCTCGCATGGACTCACACATCGCCAGTTTATAGAATTTCTGGCTGATATCGAAGCGAAATACCCGGACATCCCCTGCCACACCGAAGTAAGATGACTGAGCAGAGGAAAGGTGCTTCATCGGTTTTTCTCCTTGAGGGGTGAAATAAATACCTATTTGAAATGAAAGGACGTCCAGAAGAATTACTTTGTGATCCGAAGTGGGTGGCAAATTTGGCTTTTTTGAGTGACCTTACTGGTCATTTAAATACTTTGAACATTTCACTCCAAGCCGAAAATCACTCTGTTGCTGATTTAGTGCAGATGATTCAAGCATTAAAAAAAAAAAAAACTTGTTTTGTGGAGAAAACAGTTGCGCGAGAAGAATTCAAAAATGGCTCTGAGCACTATGGGACTTAACATCTGAGGTCATCAGTCCCCTAGAACTTAGAACTACTTAAACCTAACTAACCTAACGACATCACACACATCCATGCCTGCGGCAGGATTCGAACCTGCAACCGTAGTGGTCTTGCGGTTCCGGACTGAAGCGCCTAGAACCGCTCGGCCACGTGCCCGGCTGCGAGAAGAATTGTGGACACTTTCCTGCACTAGACAGTGTTAAAGAATATGTGGATTTTTCAGATTATGTTTATATCATTTGCAAATTACAAGAACAGTTTGAAAACAGATTTTTGGAGATAAGTGAGCTTCAACCGGCCTTATGTGTATTTGTTCGCCCGTTTTCCCTTCGGGCAGAGGACGTCTCACAAGTGCTTCAACTAGAGCTGATTGACCTGCAGTGCGATATCCGCCTGAAGAATCGCTTTCTTATGTGTAAAACTTTGGATGACTTTTACAGACGTCTTCCGCGAGAGAAATATCCTCTTTTGTACAAGCACGCGGCCAAATTCTCTCAATATTTGGTTCTACGTATATCTGTGAGCGCTTTTTCTCTATTTTATAGCTTGCTTAAACTATGAACCGTTCATTACTTGGCGATAAAAATTTGACTAATTCTTTGAGGTTAGCAGTCTCACGGAATATTGTACCAAACCTAGACAAAATCGTTTCCTCGAAAAAGAAAAACGTGTAAAATGTTAATTTTCTTCTTTGACAATGTTGACTGTAAGAATTAAAGAGCTTTATAACCTTAATTCTATTTTTAATAAGTTTTCAAACTTGGTCAGTTAAAATTATTATGTACAAAACAGCAAACTAAGGATCCGATTTCTAAACTCTGAAAAGGGATACCAAAAGCTGTAGCATCAAGTATAACAAAAAATATTTACTTGTAACTGCTAACAGTAAGAATAAGACTCTATATCCCTTACATAAAACTATTTCTAAAATAGAATATTTTGTTTACCTTGGATCAGACTGCGGGACAGTCTAGCGCAGAGCAGTGCTGCGCGGTCTCACTCGCTCCTCAGTTATCTCTCTCTCTCTCTCTCTCCCGCTCCTATACCGTCACTAGCGACACACGGTCACGGACGGGGCGCTGAACTACACTGCCTTGCGCCCACCGGGTGCAATTCTTGGATGAGCCTGATGTAAGCGGTCGGATGCCTGCGGGCCGATGGCGCTGCGTGTGTAGGGTTATAAAGCGCGCGCGAGAGACAGAGCAGATGATCTTTTGTCATCATGCAACGTCACGGTAGTGTCCTGTAGGGGCCACGATATGAACTAAGCCACTTGAGCTCTGGAGCTCGTGGTGGATACATTAGGTGCAGCCATCTTGAATGACGGTACTTGCATGATCTCCTGACATTAGGAGAATGCTCTCTGCTGGCACCAATATGAACTAAGCCAGTTGTAGTCCAGACCCAGGGGCGAACACATCTGCTTGAAATTGGTTAAATAATAAAGACAAGTCCATTTTCCTGCCATTATCGTACTGGAATTTGAACTTCCCGCTATTTTCTGGGGGGAGGGGGCATAGGTTAGTGGGGGTAGCCCAAGTGTCGTATCTTCCTGCCAAAATCCACCATCTAGGATGACGTCACAGTGGCGCTCTCTGGTTGCGACGATACAAACTAAGTCAGTTGGATTCCAGACCAGGTGGCGAACACACATGCTTGAAATTGGTTACATAATAAAGACAAGTCCTTTTTTCCCGCCATTTTATTAGCTTAGTAGAGATAGCTGTGGTGTGACACATTATCATGTTGTAATTTGAACTTCGTGCCACTTTTTTTGGTGAGGGGAGCGTAGTACTTTCCCTCCAAAATTCAAACTTCCCACCAAAATCCATCATCT
This sequence comes from Schistocerca serialis cubense, assembly GCF_023864345.2. NCBI lineage: Eukaryota > Metazoa > Arthropoda > Insecta > Orthoptera > Acrididae > Schistocerca > Schistocerca serialis. The sequence continues at coordinate 498,246,104 of NC_064639.1, forward strand.
TGAATGACGTCACGGCCGCCATATTGGATGACGTCATCGCCATCATCTTGAATAACGATACTTTGTGCAGTACCCCTGTTGTTCCAATACTCATGCATGGTCGTTTACATCTTTGGGCGGGTTTAGTGTCATGTCTGACTGGATTGTCTGTGATACAATATTCACAGCCAACGTCTTTCTTCAGGAGTTCTGGGAATCGGGGTGATGCAAAACTTTTTTTGATGTGTGTAGTTTTGTGCATCTCTTCAATGACCCTTCTAGGAAATGGAAATGATCTGTGCTCTTTTTACCCATCGATAGGATTGCTTCGTTCCTACACTGACCATTGGTACGCTGCTGCTACAAGAGGAGCAAATTGTCTCACGTACTCTATGTAGAATCGTATTTGTATCCCAGTAGTTCCAGTGACCTTCCCTCTGTTGAATGATTTCAGATTCTTTTCTATCCCATGGTCTGTCTAGCTGTGGACTCTCGAACATGTCAGATTTCTTACTGACGGCAGGTACAGCCAGCCTACGGACATGCGTCTTAACATGGATGGACTGTTCTCCACAGACGATTAGGACGCAAACCCATAATCCATACACGTGGGAAAGAAACTGAAAAATATCCTGTGTTAAACATAGCTTGTAAATTATTACAGTTCCTTACCATTTGCAAGCATCTTAGCTTTCATGTTACTTTATTTTCCGAAATTTATTTGAGAAATTATGAAGCTGACACCCCTCCGCTAACCCCCCCCCCCCCCCCCCCCCCCCACTTTGGATTCGCCCTTGCTTGAGCTTGAGTTATGGATGAAAATGTTACGGAGATTAGGAGGGACACAGAAAATGACAGCGGGCAGCATTGGAATGATATCAGGGAGAGATCATCTTTCATTGCTGACTGTAAATATTAAATTTTTCGAATCAAGAAAGGTGGTTCCCACGTAAGTTAGCACTGCTCTTACCTTTTACTTGGTAAACTGTCTGCTGTAATCATCACTGGAGCAGTGAAACAGTAACTGCGGCAGCATCTTGTACAGTGCTTCTCTAGGCTACTCTTAATATTTAGTTCAGGTTTCACCGGATAAATGTTATACTTCATTTGACTTTTTTTCTTTTTACTTAATCCACCTGTAAAAAGGCCAGATCGAAATTCAATAATTAAATTGTACGAAAATTTCTGTGTACCTATTGCTACTACTACATGAAGTGAATTTCAGTTTTCAGTAAACGTAACCGTTTTTAACTGTGAAGAAAAACATTGGTTAATATATCCTTATCATTACTACTTCCTGCAGATCTCAGAGCCGTCTCAAATCGATGGGCTGACAATAGAACCTGCTACCAATGAACTTCTACGTTGTCATTTTGTCACGCCTGTCAACGGAAGTGCCCTTGCTTAATTCACAGCCCCTCATTGTCATCTCTGCTGTGGGAAATTAGCTGCAGATTACCGCATACCAACAATGTGCTTAATGTACGGTAACAGCCCTATATCGGTAGAGGAAAGCATCATAGATACTCAATAGTCGAACTAGACGAATTGAGTTCTTACAGAAAGAAATAATAATAACGATGATCAACATACAAGCTGGAATCGAACACGTGGTCTTTCCACGGAAAGTTTTGGCGTTGTTCATTCATCTGCAGGGCCACCATCGAATCTCTTCCTATTCGATTAAGTGCAGTGAATCTTTCAAAATGACAGCTTATTTCAGTGGCGTAACTAGGCTGGGGCAATTGGGGTCTTGCCAAGGGGCCCCCAACGATGAGGCGCCCCTGGTGCCCGAAACATAAACGAAAAAGACACAAGGAAAAATTAAAATAAAAAATATCATCGGTCAGCTAAGTGAAATCTTTCTCTGTATGTAAATAATCAAATGGTTTTGGGACGCCTTCCAATGTAAAGATGAGCGAATCATTTCGTCAGCTTTAGCTATCAGACAATGCTGTACAGGGCTATTACAAATGATTGAAACGATTTCATAAATTCACTGTAGCTCCATTCATTGACATATGGTCACGACACACTACAGATACGTAGAAAAACTCATAAAGTTTTGTTCGGCTGAAGCCGCACTTCAGGTTTCTGCCGTCAGAGCGCTCGAGAGCGCAGTGAGACAAAATGGCGACAGGAGCCCAGAAAGCGTATGTCGTGCTTGAAATGCACTCACATCAGTCAGTCATAACAGTGCAACGACACTTCAGGACGAAGTTCAACAAAGATCCACCAACTGCTAACTCCATTTGGCGATGGTATGCGCAGTTTAATGCTTCTGGATGCCTCTGTAAGGGGAAATCAACGGGTCGGCCTGCAGTGAGCGAACAAACGGTTGAACGCGTGCGGGCAAGTTTCACGCGTAGCCTGCGGAAAATTGGCTCATGCTACAACTGGAGACCGACAGCGCCGACTTCATCTTTCAACAGGATGGTGCCCCACCGCACTTCCATCATGATGTTCGGCATTTCTTAAACAGGAGATTGGAAAACCGATGGATCGGTCGTGGTGGAGATCATGATCAACAATTCATGTCATGGTCTCCACGCTCTCCCGACTTAACCCCATGTGATTTCTTTCTGTGGGGTTATGTGAAAGATTCAGTGTTTAAACCTCCTCTACCAAGAAAAGTGCCAGAACAGCGAGTTCGCTTCAACGATGCTTTCGAACTCATTGATGGGGACATGCTGCGCCGAGTGTGGGAGGAACTTGATTATCGGCTTGATGTCTGCCGAATCACTAAAGGGGCACATATCGAACATTTGTGAATGCCTAAAAACTTTTTGAGTTTTTGTATGTGTGTGCAAAGAATTGTGAAAATATCTCAAATAATAAAGTTATTGTAGAGCTGTGAAATCGCTTCCATCATTTGTAATAACCCTGTATTCAGTACGTCTCTGTACAGGTAAACAAAAGCAGACGTATCAGTCAGATTTAAAGATGGTAGAGTGAAGATACTTTTTGCATACAACACCGAACTGTTAGCGGCCGGAAACAAGCGGATATTAGTCTGAAGTCCTAAGCCGTCGTCACCCGGGACAAGGCAGCTAACGTTGACGTGGACATTGACAAGAAATCCAGCGTCACGAGACACGGCGCCGTCGGCAAACGGGGAGAGATGGTTAATGTGATCTTTAAAGCCGCGATTTTGCGCACTCACCGCATTCCAGTGGCAGTTTTCGGCTTTATTTGGCACGTAAATTACACAGTTTGCTTACGAAAACGCAAGTGTGTAAAATTCCTATGTTAGCTCTATTAAAATACATATTTCCTCCCTTGCTCATATGCTGGTCATGCTGGCCTGCCTATAGTATACGTAAATAAACACGTCCATATGTAATAGGACTAAAAGGAAAGATATATGTCCAGACAGGACACCAGCTGAAAGGTCACAAAATCAAAGAAACTCACTCCCGACAAAAAGCGTACTTACAGGGTGACAGTTATTGAACTACATAAAAAAAGTAAATTAGTTAAAAACTACGGCGTGCACACTCATTATTCAACATGTAAACGCCACTGCGGATATTCGGATTTAGGTTATGACGTGTTCGATATACCTGCCATCATTGGCGATGATGTGACGCAAACGAATAGCGAAATTCTGCATGATCCGCTGAAGTGCCGGTGCATCGATGACCTCCTGAATGCCTGTTTTCAGCACGGCATTGGTTTTGAGCTTATTGCTGTTCTCCTTTTGCTTAATATAGCCCCACAAAAAGGAGTCGCATGTGTTCAGATCCGGAGAATATGGCCGCCAATCGAAGCCCATGCCAATGGCCTCTGGATACCACAGAGCCAGACTGTGGAACCCAAAGTGCACCTCCAAGACGTCAAACACTCACCTGCTTCGATGGGGTCGAGCTCCGTCTTGTATGAACGACATCTTGTCGAAATCATGATCACTTTGGATCATGGGGATGAAATCATCTTCCAAAACCTTCACGTACAGTTCGGTAGTCACCGTGCCGTCAAGGAATATCACAGTGATTATTCCGTGACTGGACTTTGCACTGCACACAGTCACCCGTCGAGGATGAAGAGACTTCTCCATAGTGAAAAGTAGATTCTCAGTCCCCCAAATGTTCCAATTTTGCTTGTTGATGAACCCACCCAAATCAAAGTGGGCTTCGAGCGGTTTTAGGGGCTTCAGTCCGGCTGCTACGCTCGCAGGTTCGAATCCTGCCTCGTTCGTGGATGTGTGTCATGTCCTTAGGTTAGTTAGGTTTAAGTAGTTCTAATTCTAGGGGACTGATGACCCAGATGTTTAAGTCCCATAGTGCTCAGATCCATTTGAAAGTGAGCTTCGTCGCTAAACCAAACCATATTTACATCATACTAATTCCCATCATGCCCCGTTGTCAACCGTGCAGTTTGAACGTCCTAACGCAAACCGTTCAGAAGTTATGACGATTTTATTTCATATAGTTCAATAATTGTCACCCTGTATTTTTACATAACATAAAATATAACCGAAATTATTTCTGTTAATTTAATAAGTTAGTTCCATGACCTTTTAGAAATCGCGAAGGTGAAAGAGAAATCTGGATACAGTGGGACATGAATCCACTATCCAGTGTTTCATAACATGCCGCCCATACCATGTATGCTAAGTTGAAATTCTGATGTGAACGATCTTGGAATTTATGTTACCGTCTTCTGAAGTCTGTAATCGTTTATATGCTATTAACTGAATTTAATTATAATAATACCTAGAAAAAACACGTACTTGATTAATCTTTAGTGTGCAGTTGCCTTAAAATGGAATACTTTCATAACACATGACTTATAATAAGGAAATAACTAAATACGGAAATCTTTTAACCACCAATATGATATTTCCCTTCAGTTTATTACAACAAATCACGAGAGATTCAACGTGCTGGTGCTTAGAAACAGCATATATTGATAGGATGCAAGTTATGACATAAAAGCCACCATGTATGGTCTTCAACTGCAGACGAAAAATGCAATATGGCACTCGCAAGGTCTGCGTGTGGTGTAGATTGCATTCTTGCTTCTTATTGGTTCTACTTTACGTGGTACGTTGCCGAAAGCCGATGTCACACAGGACGAGTTAGCTAACGTTAATGTTAGGCCTACACTCCATGAGTTTTTGATGCCACTCCGTGACGCGAAAAACAAATTAAGTTCTGCGATATTTCTGCAAGTTGTCACATACAGTAGAACTAATAAGAAGCAAGAACGCTCTCTAGGTCGCAAACAGAACTTGTATTGTCGTGTTAAGTTGAAGCCCATATTTAGTAGGTTTTACAACTTACACCCTATGAAACATACTCTGTTTCTAAGCTCCAGCACATTAAATCTCTCGAAATTTGTGGTAATAGACTGAAGAAAAACATCATAATGGTGATTAGAGGATTTCAGTACTGAGTTTTTTTTGCGTGTTATAAGTTGTATTTTATGAAAGTTCGCCATTTTAAGGCAACGGTATATTGAAGATTCAACAAAAACGTGTTCTGCGTAGGTTCTATTATAATTAAGTGTTGCTTAATAACGTATTGGGTATTACAGCCTTCAGAAGACCGTAAGATAAAATACAAAATCGTTCACAGCAGTATTTCAGCTTAGTTGGTAATGGTACCACATTACGAACCAGTGGGTGCATCCTGCTGTATCCAGATTTTTTTTTTTTTTTTCATTTTGAATTTTCAAAGAGGTTGTAGGACTCTCTTATTAAGTTAGCAGAAATAATTTCCGTAATATTTGATGTTATGTACGAGAGTCATTTTTAAAGTAAGAACCGATTTGTAATGAAGAAAACTTCATTTATGAATGTAAATTGTGCCAAATCTACAATATGTAATTTTTTCACTTTTCAACATAGTCACCATAAACATATAAACATTTGTCAAGTCGTGACATTAATTTTTAGATCCCAGCAGCAAAGAAGTCTGCTGCCTGACCTATAAACCCGTTAATAACAGTTTCTTTCAACATACCTTTTTCCAAGCGCTTCTCACCAAGAAATTCCTTCAATTTTGGAAACAGATGAAAGTTTGATGGTGATAAGCCAGGGCAGTATGGTGGATGATCCAGTAATTCCCATCGAAACTTGTCCAGTTGTGTGTTCGTTCTTGCCACAGCGTTGTCATGAAGCAGAACGCCGCTGCGAGAGACCAGTCCCCGCCGGCGATTTTGAGTAGCGCGCCTAAGATTTAATAACGTTTCACAGAACCTCTCAGCTTGTATTGTCACTCCTCGTGGCAAAAAGTGTAACAGAACAATGCCTTTCCGGCCCCCAAAACCATGGCCAAGATTTTCCGTGTTGAAGGTTCTTGTTTGAATTTTCGTGTTTCGTCTGAGAGTCTGAATAATGCTACTCACCAGACTGACGTTTCTTCTCTGGAGTGTAGTGCGCAATTCACTGTTTTAACACCGTTCACAATGTGACTCAAGAACTCCTCACCATTCTTGTGATAGCTCTCCGAAACAGACAAAGAATGTGCCATTCGCTGTGTTTTGTGTTCTTCTGTCAACATTTTCGGCGCCCATCTCGGACACATTTTTTTTTTTTTTTTAATGAAGCTTGTCAGTAGAACGTGAAAAACTACTGAACTTGTGGAAATTTCTGATGCAGCTCGTCAATAGTGAAGCGCCTGTTTTGGCGAATTGGCTCATCAACTTTTTGTGTCAAGTCTTCATTCATGACAGAAGGCCATCCAGATCGTTCTTCATCATGAACATTTATCCTCCCTCTATTAAAGAGCCTACACCATTTACACACATTTCCATCATTCATTACACCTGCACCATAAACTTCAACAAGCTGCCGGTGAGTTTCAGCAGGACGAAGTTGTTTTGCATTTAAGAACCCAATAACAGAGCGCACTTCACAATTGTCGGGATTACTAATTGACATGGCACCAAATGAAGGAGTATAACCACACAACTAATCCCGGCAGGGACGTGAAATATAATGGCGGTGTAGTGAGACACTGGCCACCGTGAACGGACGTCATGTGACAGGATGCGCGGTCACGATGCGCTATCGGTTCTTACTTTAAAAATGACACTCGTAAATGTACGTGTACTTTCTGTCGGGAATGAGTTTCTTCACTTTTGTGACGTTTTATAAGCTGATGTCCTGATAGGACATGTATATTTCATTTTTGTCTTATGATATACTCAAGTTATTATTCATTTATGCTACTGACAAGCATAAGGACAAGTGGGGAAATATGTGTTTTAATAGATCTAACGTAGGAATTTTATACACATCCATTTTCGTAAACAAACTTCGTGGTTTACAAGCGAAAAAAAGCTGACAACTGCTGCTGGACAGCGCTGAGAGCGCAAAATCACATTAATCAGTTTGTCCCTTGTGCCGACGGCGTCGTCTGACATGAGGTTGGGTTTTCTGTCCGCCATCACGTCAGCGTTAGCTGCATCGTCCTGTGTGACGACAGCTAAAATACAGTAGAACTTATTTTGTGTTTCAAGCGACGAAATGCCTCCTCAACCTGAAAGAGCAGGAAGTGATGTCATGAAACTCATGGACCTCCATGTCAACATTAGCACACATGTCCTATGTGACAACGGCTTTACTGTACAGAAGGGAGTAAAGTATGCTGCTATAAAGACTTTTAATGCGTTGCCTAATTATATTAAATATAGAAATGAAAATGAAACGTTGTTCAAAGGTACATTAAGAAAATACCTGCTTCACTATCCCCTGTACTCCTTAGATGAATTCTTTTCCAGAAATAATGCACTCCCTTAATAATAGATGTATTTAGTCTCTTAGTTATTAGATGGATGATACAATATTATATTAATGTTATAGTTATAACGTTATAGTGTGAATTGCTATACTAGTTAAATGACAGCTTGTAAATGAGAAAAAGCGATACTTATTAATATCTATATCATTGTATTATATTACTATTCGGTACCATTAATTGTATTTGTACAATTGTATTGACACCTTCCACATCCATGCGAATCACTCGCATACGCATACCAAATAAATAAATAAATAAATAAAAGTCTCTTGACTTTTATCGATACAGCTGCATTCATCAGCCACTGCTCCGAGAGTCTCGGAGGGTGAACGACTAATACTTGTGTCAGATCATGGGGTGCACACTGGCTAAGAGGTCATTTACAAATAACACTCTTTGCTACAAATTAATTACCACCGAAATGAAACGTAGCGTTAAACAATGGTGACTATAATCTCAGGCCAATTCGCGTTGCAGATGGTGCTCCTAGCGCTCCAGTGGCCACTTCGGGAACTACAAATTCTGAGTCACTGACGGCTGACGTGTCGTTGACATTTACTGAAGTGTGTAGCAAAGCGTCCCAAACGCGTCAAAGCAGTTACATTTGAGAAAACATGAATGGACCACATCTGTTACGTGTGGCAGAAGCCCAGCAACAAACGCGAACTACATAATTAGTGTTTCTCAGTGCCTGGAATATACAAATCCACCGATTCACTTGCGCAGACTGCCCTTCGACCTTGTGCATAATAGAAGAAATAGACTTGGTCGTAAGAACGGAGATAGAATTGACTCAATATATGTCTGTTTCCAGCAGTCACTTCAGGATTAGGTTTGAGATTATTTTTAGTGTCAAGTGGACCAGTACATTAAACGTGAAATTACAATTGGTAGGTACAGTAAAACCATACACAGCTGAACTTGTCCGTAATGTTTACATTTTTGCTTTAACTTTCAATCCTTAACCATGTAAGGTAAACACTCGCAAATACTTGAAACATTTATTTTCCTGCCTACTACAGGTGCTTACGTTTCCCACAGTTTATTTACAACAGTATCGCTATATATCACAGCATCAGCACTGTAACTCGACTGCAATCATGGTGCTATATTTAAAATCTATGTTATAGGCAGCCACCAACTCACTTCCCAGTCTTGGTTCGTTATTAATATAATAGATGACAATTCATATGAAACACTACCATTTACCCTTCCAAACCGAGCCCCATCGTAAATATTATTATCTTACGCTTCACTGCTCAAGAATATTTGAGGGGCCTCTCTTGCAGACACCGCGATGTCAGTGCAATACTATTCTCTCAGCGGGAGTGCACATAGCCAGGAGCTCCTGGCTTAGCTGGCGAGTTTTAATGATGAGGGTTATTTACAACATCTTTATAAAAACTAATATTTGGAGCACTTGCTTTAACTGTAACACTCGTAGAACAGTCTTGGGGTCTCTCACCTAATTCAAAACTATTTCCGCCTCTGACTGTGGACGATTACGGCGGGAAAGACTCTTAAGTCTTGGAACCGTTTTGTCACTAACATCACTGATCGGTTCTTGGGAAGAGGCAAAGTTCAGTGACAGGAGGACTCATGGCGGAGTCCTTATTTCCTCCCACCCTTGTTTAGTGTCAGTACATGTAAGGATTTCTATTTCTGAATCTGACTCTCTGCAAAACCATTAAATACATATCATTTACACTTGCCGTGAATCCCTATTGAGGGTAAATAAATAACAGATAAACGCTGTCATTGCAGGCGTGCAGCAATGGCTTTTACATGCACCTGCAGGGCACGTACAGCTGCCCTCCTTTAATTCATTGATCCACGACGGCTTCTTGATACCAAATAACAATATTTATAGTCACTGGCTCTTTCGAATGTAAAATACTCTGGACGACAGCTGCCTCAGTTTGCTCCTCGTTGCCGCTACGACTCTTCACACGTAAGTTCGGAATATCAACCACGGCAAGCGTTCCTTCTTCAAAAGGACGAAGCAAATCCTGCTGAACGTGAAATGTGCGCTCCAGTTCTAGGTAGGGAACCAGTTCACTCTTTAAACTACACTTTTTAACTAAGAGATTAGAAAGGCCAAAATGCACAACATGTAGAATACTTCTGACGCCAACCTTCCCTTAACCATCCTGACCCCGGAGTTCGTGTTCCGCGTGACGGCAGCTTGACCACTAATGTCGTTTGTTTGATTGGCAAAGTTGGGCACATCATTCGATCGCCAATGTCAGCATGGAGAAGAATTAACATATTAGCAGCTCGAATTTCAGCGACCTCTACCGATTCAGTTCTAGGGAGACGAGTAGCAGAGTAAATCAAGATGCACAGTATTGGGACTGAAGATACGAACTGCACTGAAGAAAGCTTATCCATCTTAAGCGGAAACAATTACAAAACACATTTCATTTCGTTTGTTAAGATACCTACGATTTAAAAGGGGAAGTAGATTTTTGACAAAAAACAGCTTAATGTTTGTAATTCGTCTATAATTTTTGGAACTTCTTGTAAAAAATATATTATTGTTTGTGATATGTGCATCAAAAACTGTTTCGAGACACTACGGTGACACACCCGAATTTTCGAACAATGTCGCTCGTATGATCGAACACACATATCATTTGCCACGGAAACTATGTAGGATCATGCATAACTTCTTCCAATTTTTCTGTAATTACCAGATTTCTAAAATTTATTCTCCTCACATAAACTGCTTCAGACAGACCTTGACAAGCAGACTGGATGTCTAGTTTGCAAAACCGTGTTACCCTGCAGTGCCTTCGAGAATTTCTACACTCCTGGAAATGGAAAAAAGAACACATTGACACCGGTGTGTCAGACCCACCATACTTGCTCCGGACACTGCGAGAGGGCTGTACAAGCAATGATCACACGCACAGCACAGCGGACACACCAGGAACCGCGGTGATGGCCGTCGAATGGCGCTAGCTGCGCAGCATTTGTGCACCGCCGCCGTCAGTGTCAGCCAGTTTGCCGTGGCATACGGAGCTCCATCGCAGTCTTTAACACTGGTAGCATGCCGCGACAGCGTGGATGTGAACCGTATGTGCAGTTGACGGACTTTGAGCGAGGGCGTATAGTGGGCATGCGGGAGGCCGGGTGGACGTACCGCCGAATTGCTCAACACGTGGGGCGTGAGGTCTCCACAGTACATCGATGTTGTCGCCAGTGGTCGGCGGAAGGTGCACGTGCCCGTCGACCTGGGACCGGACCGCAGCGACGCACGGATGCACGCCAAGACCGTAGGATCCTACGCAGTGCCGTAGGGGACCGCACCGCCACTTCCCAGCAAATTAGGGACACTGTTGCTCCTGGGGTATCGGCGAGGACCATTCGCAACCGTCTCCATGAAGCTGGGCTACGGTCCCGCACACCGTTCGGCCATCTTCCGCTCACGCCCCAACATCGTGCAGCCCGCCTCCAGTGGTGTCGCGACAGGCGTGAATGGAGGGACGAATGGAGACGTGTCGTCTTCAGCGATGAGAGTCGCTTCTGCCTTGGTGCCAATGATGGTCGTATGCGTGTTTGGCGCCGTGCAGGTGAGCGTCACAATCAGGACTGCATACGATCGAGACACACAGGGCCAACACCCAGCATCATGGTGTGGGGAGCGATCTCCTACACTGGCCGTACACCACTGGTGATCGTCGAGGGGACACTGAATAGTGCACGGTATATCCAAACCGTCATCGAACCCATCGTTCTACCATTCCTAGACCGGCAAAGGAACTTGCTGTTCCAACAGGACAATGCACGTCCGCATGTATCCCGTGCCACCCAACGTGCTCTAGAAGGTGTAAGTCAACTACCCTGGCCAGCAAGATCTCCGGATCTGTCCCCCATTGAGCATGTTTGGGACTGGATGAAGCGTCGTCTCACGCGGTCTGCACGTCCAGCACGAACGCTGGTCTAACTGAGGCGCCAGGTGGAAATGGCATGGCAAGCCGTTCCACAGGACTACATCCAGCATCTCTACGATCGTCTCCATGGGAGAACAGCAGCCTGCATTGCTGCGAAAGGTGGATATACACTGTACTAGTGCCGACATTGTGCATGCTCTGTTGCCTGTGTCTATGTACCTGTGGTTCTGTCAGTGTGATCATGTGATGTATCTGACCCCAGGAATGTGTCAATAAAGTTTCCCCTTCCTGGGACAATGAATTCACGGTGTTCTTATTTCAATTTCCAGGAGTGTATTTTGCCTCCGCAGGGAGCGCAATCGATTCGACTCCCGTGCTTTGGATGCCACTGCTAGGCTACACACCGCGTCTGAGCACCGAATACACTCATTTTTTGTCAACGGGTGGCCTGGATTTAATTGACTTTGATTAGAAATGCCGCTTTCCTACTGTTAGCTTTACGCGTTACTGTAAGTGATCCTGGGCGACATACTATTGAAATTAGTAATTCTCCGATTTTACTATACAATATTTATTTCATTAAACCCACGAACGTTGACATTCACAGACACCACTAAAGAACACTTCAAGCAAACGGTGTGGCGTTACGCAATAACCGTACGCATGACCCGACTATCAGCTCTGCTTGTACGGCACTGCTTCCAACTGGCGACTATCAGCTTCGAACGTTACTGCCTCCAAGCACGGTCGCTTCACAGTAATCACAATTATACTCTCTGCTGCCAGCGCATAATCGATCCAAAGATCGCATGTAAAGGGTATGACTTACCTCCTCACTGCTATCATTTCTCCGTGTTCTTAATGCTTCCCACTGATTTCCTAATGTCTTGCCGACGGGGAGACGGATACATTCATGTTGGTCCTCAGTCGCCTTGTCTCAGACTGATGCTAGGCAACGGCGTGGGTGTTGCAGAGAGCCCTGTATTGTTAAGAACTGCGTCATGTTTGACCAATGACGTCAGAAATGGCCAGAGAGCATTTATTACACAGATGAAAGAGCTGAAAAGACTGTTCAGAAACAAAGGAATACGACAGACGAAAAATATCATTGACATACATCAAGGCAAGTAGTATTTTCACGTCAAGGATATCGCATGTTTGTATCGTATTATTTCTGTGGAAAATGAAGCGGAAAAAATGGATGGAAATATTGGTAGCATGGAATACCTCACGTCACAAATATATGGATTGTGTCTCGAACCTCATTCGAGCTGTGTTGGTTAACTACAGTACGGGATACAAGTTTAGCGTACGTCGATTTCTTCGTTTTCGTTAGCATTAATATCCTGTTGTTCAGTTGAACTGAATGTGTTGTTCCTTTCGCCTCCGCTACCACTAATAGTCTGTTCTTACGTAGATAGTAGTACTACCGAAGGCAGAAGGAGCTACGTACATAATATTCATATTCCGTACTTCCCATACCTCCGTTGACCTATATAGATGTACACTGCTGGACGTAGTTACATTTGCAGCCTGTACTTCAGGGGAACTACGCGAAGAGCCAATAAGACGACACATATACCATTTGTGTCCTGTACTTCACTGTGGGGTACAGTTTTTTTTTCGCCTTCGATGCTAATAGTATCGACTGAAAGTTGTAGTATTGGTCGCAGCAGTGACAATAGTATCCCATTCTTTAGATGAGCTACACAGCTATACACAACATTTGTATCCTGCTCTCCAGTTGACATATATAGGTAAATCTCATCAATATTACATATGTCGTTCTTTTCGAATACGTAGGTAGTGCCAGTGTAAAGGTCAGCTGAAGGACGAGATAGAAATTTTAGTTGTGTCGGGCGCTTCGCCTTTAATATTGCTAGTACAGATTCGAAAAAATCGTACTGGTACTAGCTGGGAAACGAAAGAAGAACGACAGCTGCGAAATTTCTATTACGCACTGGACTACACGAAAACATACGCAATGGTGTAATACAACAATGAAATACGTCAAAATAGTCAAATGCAGTAAAAGAAAAAAATGAAAAACTGAACCTACCACACGGGAACTTCTTAAAAGAACCGAAGCTCGCTTAGAAAGACATCAACAAAAATCACATACCCACATAAACAACAAACAAAACATTACGAAAACCCTCACTCACACACACACACACACACACACACACACACACACACACAGTCACACATACACGTACATACACACACATTCACCCCCCTCCTCCCCCACCCCCCATCCTAATGTGAAACTAGCTAACGGTATATTTTCCCAACGCGTTTAAGTAAACATTTAAACGGGCAACACGTTTGGGGGATACTACGCCTCCATGAATATTCGTCTAAGTGACTTTAAAGTGTGGAGATCCGGCGTTTTCCCTTCCCAAGAGATTTCACAGCTGACCAATAACCCTCTATGCTATTTGTGCAAGCCCCTGTGGATAATGATCTGAACTCAATATTGTGATTAACTACGAGATGCTGATAACCCCTTTCTCCTAAATCCCTATATGAAGAAAAACCACCTGAAATTACAATGGAACCCTCTCCAACGTGATATTCGATTAAGCTGACCAAAACTTCCTTCCTTCGATTGGGTACTACTTTAAACACTACATCGTCTCACCCTTGACCTGAAACTACAGCCTCTCAAACCAATAATCCCACCGGAGGTTCCCACCTCTTGTACTTCCTTTTTCCAAAACCGATCTTTGCTGCAGCGCCATACGAATAAGCCGTGAGTACGGCGACGAGATACACTTGTGAGGCGCATATGTTCGCCGCACTCACGACATCGAACATACTCGGCAACGACACCACACATTTGTAAAAAACAAATCGTGGCCAATATGTCTACGCCCATAGCGTCTCTCAAACCATCCAGGTTCATCAGAACAGATAAATCCATACCTACAAACGAAAATGAGATACTAAAAATTGTCCTAAGTAAGAAACTAATAGTCCAAATTACCTCAATATCACTAAGAATGAAATTAAGTACCGAATGAATTGCAAACAACCAATTATTTAAATATATGCACACGAAGAATATTTTGAGCAATATGTAGCGATCTCTTTTAAAATCACATTCAATTATTTTAATGTACAATGATAGCGCTTATCCGGAACACAAAACTGTTTTATTATCTATGGCTGAAAGTGAAGACATTGTTATCTATGAGTAATGTATGACGTCATTGGTCAAAGCCAACAGGTTGTATCCCCTCCTTCACTAGACCCCAGCGGGGTCATACACGGTCCGGTCACGTTAAGGTGACTATCGCATATGTTCGACGTCAACGTGCAATAACCACTCATATACAAAAGGTGGTACCACTAGCAGTGGAGGGTATATAAAGCGTGTCGGTGAAACACGGTAAAACAGTGCAGTCGTTGTCGTTATGCGGAAATGGAAGTATTTATATGGCGTCCAAAAGGGCGTTATTATTGCCTTTCGGGCCAAGGGTGGAAGCATTTCCGAAGTAACATGGCGCTATCCAAACCCGGCGTGAGATAACTGTGATACACGAGTGTCGTTTGAAAAGTCCGTGCAAAAATAAAAACGTGTTTGAGTTCAACCTTTTTTATTTTTCGACATAGTCTCCTTTTAGAATGATACACTTCGTCCAACGCTGTTCTAATTTGTTGATCCCTTCCGAATAAATAGGAATTGTTCAAGTCTGAAAAACAGCTATTAGTTGCTGCAATCACTTCCTCGTTTGAATAAAATCTTTGTCCCGCCAGCCATTTCTTCAAATTGGGGAACGAATTGTAGTTCGAGGTAGCCAAGTCTGGAGAATAGGGGGGATGTGAAACGAGATGGAATCCTATTTCCATTAATTTTGCGACCACAGCTGCTGAGGTGTGTGCTGGTGCATTGTCGTGATGGAAAAGGACTTTTTTGCGGTCCAATCGTCGGCGTTTTTCATGCAGCTCGGTTTTCAAACGGTCCAATAATGATGAATAATACTCACCTGTAATATTTTTACCCTTTTCCAGGTAGTCGACGAGGATTATCCCTTGCGAATCCCAAAAGACAGTCGCCACAACCTTTCCAGCTGAAGGAAGCCTTTTTTGGCGCAGATTCTCCCTTAGTAACCCATTGTTTAGATTGTTGCTTGGTCTCAGGAGTATACTAATGTATCCATGTTTCATCCACAGTGACGAAACGACGCTTAAAGTCCTGCAGATTCTTCCTGAATAGCTGCAAACAATCCTTGCAACACTTCGCACGATTCCATTTTTGGTCAAGCGTGATCAATCGCGGAACCCATCTTGCGGATACTTTCTCATGTCCAAATGTTTATGCAAAATATTATGTGCCCGTTCATTCGAGATGCCCACAGCACTAGCAATCTCACGCACGTTAACTCTCCTGTCATCCGTGACCATATCATGGATTTTATCAATGATTTCTGGAATCGTAACCTCCACAGGGCGTCCAGAACTTTCAGCATCACTTGTGCCCACGGACACTCCGAAAATTCTGAAACCAGTTATAAACTGAAACTTCCTGGCAGATTAAAACTGTGTGCTGGACCGAGACTCGAACTCGGGACCTTTGCCTGTGAGGATGGGGCGTGAGTCATGCTTGGGTAGCTCATTTGATAGAGCACTTGCCTGCGGAAGGCAAAGGTCCTGAGTTCGAGTCTCGGTCCGGCACACAGTTTTAATCTGCCAGGAAGTTTCATATCAGCGCACACTCCGCTGCAGAGTGAAAATGTCATTCTGGAGCACTTACAAACTGTTCTAATCGAAGGTGCAGAGTCACTGTAAAGTTTATCAAGCTTCTTTAGTCTCCTGAAGCGTTTTGTCTTTCATAAAGTAATGTTTAATCACCACACGAAATTCATTTTCGTCAATTTTTTGACAATCACTCGACTTCCTTGATTCACACGAATGCCGAACACAAAGAAATAGACCAATATGGGCGAAACGTGGTGTGCGTTCTTTCCAAAGATGCTACAAACTAAATATGACCTCGATACGCGCCAGTGGTGCCATCTCTCGGATTTTGCACGGACTTTTCAAATGCCCTTTGTACCACGGCACATAGACGACAGGGGTGACCGAACGATCGCGAGATGTGTAAAAGTGAATGGGCGCGCAACTGTTGAGCCAGATGAACCAACGGGCTGCCAACAGCGTCTCCTCAGTGATCGTTCAGCGAATGTTGCTGAGTATGGGCCTCCGCAGCAGCTGCTGACTGTTGTTCATCGGCGACGAAGGCTGGAATTTGCACGCCAGTAACGCAGCTGGATGTCCACTGAGTGGCGGCATGTTTCCTTTTCAGAGGAACCTCGTTTTATGCTCCATCGGACAGCTGGCCTTGCCATGTAAGGCGGAAACGTCTGAAAGCAAATACCCTGCAACAAACGCCAGAAAGGCCCAGACTGAGGAGGGAACGTTATAGTCTGGAGAATGTTTTCGTGTCACAATGGATCAACACAAGTGTTCATCTGTCCTTGAAGACTACGTCCACCACTACACGTAGTTTGTTCTTCCTCCGCGCGATGGCATCTACCAGCAGGACAATGCTATGAGTCACCAGCTCGCAGTGTATGTACGTGGTCCGAAGAACACCATGATGAGTTTACCATACTCCCTTGGTCACCAAACTCTCCAGGTGCAAATCTGATCGAGGATCGGTGAGACCACCTCATTCGGGTTATTCGCATCATGGATCCTCAGCTGAGAAACTTAGCGCAGCTGGCCGCGACACTGGACTTGGCATAGCTCCACGTCCCTGTCGGTACCTTCCATGACGTTATGGACTCTCTCCCTGTACGGCACGTAGCAGCCCGCGCTCCAACACGTGATCAGGCTTCTGACGGGTGATCACGTTAATGTGACTGGACTGTGTGGTTGTGGACCGTGCGGGATTAGCCGAGCGGACTAAGGCGCTGCAGTCATGGACTGGTCCCGGCGGAGGTTCGAGTCCTCCCTCGGGCATTGGGTGTGTGCATGTTTGTCCTTACGATAATTTAGGTTAAGTAGTGTGTAAGCTTAGGGACTGATGACCTTAGCAGTTAAGTCCCAAAAGATTTCACACATATTTGAACATTTTGTGGTTGGGACGTAACTTGACTAGGACGACTGGGGAAATAGCCTCATGGATAAATTGCCACTAGAAAAAAAGAGGAAAAATTAAAATGGGAAGCAAAAGTGGAAAATTTAATAAAATCGAATCGCTATGTTCAAATACCGAAATATTGTCTTGGAAATCGTTCTGAAGTAAACAAACACGAATCATTTGACTCATTAACCTAGGTCGAAGATCAGTCTGCATCACGATGCGAATATCAGTTAATTGAATAGAACGAAAGGTGCGGGATGTATTTCTGGAGAGCCTAGCGTTCCCGACTGAGCTTGTCTTAACGACGTGCGCTACATGGATTGAAGTGTCGATTTTTATAATGTAAAATTTCAAGTCCTGAAACTGTGATTAATTCGTTTCCGAGAGGCACAAAATGCTTTCACTGAATTTAACATAGAAATGCCCTGGCGTACATCCTTAGAAACTTCGTCTTCCTTGCCAGCAGCACTACAGAATTAGGTTTATCAGCTTGCCTTAGAAGAAATCGTTAGAAATTGTTGAGAAGCTGTTTGACTTATAGGCGATATTGGGCAGAGGGTAGATGAAACATCCCCTTAGAAAAATTATGAATGACAGTGCTGATAAACCTCTTACGTTATTTGATTTTCAAACAGCTGAGCAAAACTGAACGTACTCAGACATTTCTCTCTTTACTTGTTCTGATCAACACTAAACTGACACACAATATTTTTTTTTTAGCGCAACGCAATCTGACTTTCAATATTCCGTACAAAAGAATGGCCCCGACCTATACCTTTCCTGAACCACTTACCTCACAAAAATCTTCGTTTCTCGAACTACTGCAATACAGCGTGCGCCAATACAGCCAGCTAAATAAAAGATTCTAACTACTGAAGGCACTAACTACTGATAGGCATAGTTAGCAAATGAAAGATGGAGGAACAAACAATGTATATACCTTAATAGCGTTCAAAAGTCATTATATATACACTCCTGGAAATTGAAATAAGAACACCGTGAAATCATTGTCCCAGGAAGGGTAACTTCATTGACACATTCCTGGGGTCAGATACATCACATGAACACACTGACAGAACCACAGGCACATAGACACAGGCAACAGAGCATGCACAATGTCGGCACTAGTACAGTGTATATCCACCTTTCGCAGCAATGCAGGCTGCTATTCTCCCATGGAGACGATCGTAGAGATGCTGGATGTAGTCCTGTGGAACGGCTTGCCATGCCATTTCCACCTGGCGCCTCAGTTGGACCAGCGTTCGTGCTGGACGTGCAGACCGCGTGAGACGACGCTTCATCCAGTCCCAAGCCCGCATCTCGTGGTCGTGCGGTAGCGTTCTCGCTTCCCACGCCCGGGTTCCCGGGTTCGATTCCCGGCGGGGTCAGGGATTTTCTCTGCCTCGTGATGGCTGGGTGTTGTGTGCTGTCCTTAGGTTAGTTAGGTTTAAGTAGTTCTAAGTTCTAGGGGACTTATGACCACAGCAGTTGAGTCCCATAGTGCTCAGAGCCATTTGAACCATCCAGTCCCAAACATGCTCAATGGGGGACAGATCCGGAGATCTTGCTGGCCAGGGTAGTTAACATACACCTTCTAGAGCACGTTGGGTGGCACGGGATACATGCGGACGTGCATTGTCCTGTTGGAACAGCAAGTTCCCTTGCCGGTCTAGGAATGGTAGAACGATGGGTTCGATGACGGTTTGGATGTACCGTGCACTATTCAGTGTCCCCTCGACGATCACCAGTGGTGTACGGCCAGTGTAGGAGATCGCTCCCCACACCATGATGCCGGGTGTTGGCCCTGTGTGCCTCGGTCGTATGCAGTCCTGATTGTGGCGCTCACCTGCACGGCGCCAAACACGCATACGACCATCATTGGCACCAAGGCAGAAGCGACTCTCATCGCTGAAGACGACACGTCTCCATTCGTCCCTCCATTCACGCCTGTCGCGACACCACTGGAGGCGGGCTGCACGATGTTGGGGCGTGAGTGGAAGACGGCCTAACGGTGTGCGGGACCGTAGCCCAGCTTCATGGAGACGGTTGCGAATGGTCCTCGCCAATACCCCAGGAGCAACAGTGTCCCTAATTTGCTGGGAAGTGGCGGTGCGGTCCCCTACGGCACTGTGTAGGATCCTACGGTCTTGGCGTGCATCCGTGCGTCGCTGCGGTCCGGTCCCAGGTCGACGGGCACGTGCACCTTCCGCCGACCACTGGCGACAACATCGATGTACTGTGAAGACCTCACGCCCCACGTGTTGAGCAATTCGGCGGTACGTCCACCCGGCCTCCCGCATGCCCACTATGCGCCCTCGCTCAAAGTCCGTCAACTGCACATACGGTTCACGTCCACGCTGTCGCGGCATGCTACCAGTGTTAAAGACTGCGATAGAGCTCCGTTTGCCACGGCAAATTGGCTGACACTGACGGCGGCGGTGCACAAATGCTGCGCAGCTAGCGCCATTCGACGGCCAACACCGCGGTTCCTGGTGTGTCCGCTGTGCCGTGCGTGTGATCATTGCTTGTACAGCCCTCTCGCAGTGTCCGGAGCAAGTATGGTGGGTCTGACACACCGGTGTCAATGTGTTCTTTTTTCCATTTCCAGGAGTATATATATATATATATATATATATATATATATATATATATATATATATATATATATATATATATATATATATATATAAGTTCATGAAATCCAGTCTTACAGATTTCGTTTTTCCGACGGACACACGTCCAAATAGTCCGCTCTCAAAATTCTGCCATCTCTCTCCCCACGTCCACCACTGCTGGCGGCTCACCTCCAACTTCGCAAACGCTACGCGCTGTTCACGTCCAACTGCCCAAAACTACAATAGCAAATATTCCAACAACGTAAACCAGCCACAGATTGCACACAGCACAGTCAGTGATTTTCGTACAGAGCGCTACGTGGCGTTACCAACATAAAAACTTAAACAGCCTACTTACATAGTGAATAAGTTTAACGCTGCTTTGGTAAGAAATCCAGACTACTCGACTCTCGCTGCTACCAGTAAAATCCTCAGCGGGGGAGAAAGAATCCCCAGAGGGCGTCTCATCAGGAATATTTCAGCCTCTGAAATTTGCTCAATCAACGTCCTGCGATGTGGAGAGATCGTTTTCCTGCTACAAAAGCATTTTTTTCTTATCGGTGGCAATGGATGACTGCAGAAAATTTTGGGAAGTGCCTGGTTGTTCACTGCACATAAAAATGACTGTTAAGGTGTCTTCGTAATTTAAGTAAAGATGGACATTTTAGCAAACAAATGTGACCGAAAATAATTTTATTTTATTAGTGCATTATAGACCGTCAAAATAAGAAATATGTAATGTAAAATCTATCTTCTTAATGTTCTTTTCCTGTTGCTGGTAAGGTTAAGAAAGTATTAAGATACTATAATAGGCTATGGTGTAATTGAAAGTTGATTTCAGTTGAAACTACTGTTTAATTTCGGGATATTGCAAGCATTCATACATAGCTTACCCATTTCCATTAGACAAATATGTACATTGTCATATGTCTGTTGATATTACATAAAAATGCTGGTTCTAATAATTACGTACATAGTTGCGTGTATTGATACCTTCGTTAACTGGAAAGTGATCCTCGTCTGCCTACTGATTACGTAACAGCTAGTCAGCATTAGTTCCATCTGAACCAACAAGATCATGATTTTACGTAATGGGCAGATGATAGGAGACCGGGAGAATATTCATTGTTGTGTTAAAAAAATTATAGTTAATAACAATAAATTCCTTGAGTTTCTGTATTTTATGGATTTGTCACTTTTTTATTATTTTGGATAATCTGGTATATTCAGTCCATTTTCACATGAGTGATTATTTTCACACGTGTTGTTTTCTGCGCTATGAGCAGTTTATGCATGGGGAAGCCGCCTTATTCTCCTTCGAAGCATCGTTACGAAAACGCTGTTTCAGGAAAGAGTCTGAGATCGATTTGGAAACTGTCAGTCTTCGTGGCTTCAGGTTCCAAGAGTGTCCTAAGTGAAAGCAATGTGCGCAGACGTTTCGATATCGCATACGAAATATGATTCTGCAATATCGACAGATAGATTAAACACGAATGCTTAACTATGTGTATCGGTCAGGAGTTGACACCATCATAATATTCAAAATTCTTGCTAGAGATTAGACAGAGCAAAGAATATGCTTTCGTAGTACCGTCACGTCTTTATCAAACTTCTATCGGATAAGTTTCAAGTACTTGGTACATTAACTCGTCTCAAAAACAAAAAACAAATCTGAATCCTATTGCAGTATAAGGTTCAATTTGAGAAATATTGGTTTTTCAGGAGAATGATGAAGATAACAGTATGGAAGCAGATTACTAGTAGGTTGAAGTAATGTAATACGTAGCTGGTGCTAAATACACGCAGAAAACACCTAGAAGGTGTTTAGGGACCATCAGAAGTGATTCCTTAGAAATCTTCGAAGTGGGTAAGAAAACACTTGGACACACCACAAGATGGCGCTTGTTGGTATGTGCTACACTCCTGGAAATGGAAAAAAGAACACATTGACACCGGTGTGTAAGACCCACCATACTTGCTCCGGACACTGCGAGAGGGCTGTACAAGCAATGATCACACGCACGGCACAGCGGACACACCAGGAACCGCGGTGTTGGCCGTCGAATGGCGCTAGCTGCGCAGCATTTGTACACCGCCGCCGTCAGTGTCAGCCAGTTTGTCGTGGCATACGGAGCTCCATCGCAGTCTTTAACACTGGTAGCATGCCGCGACAGCGTGGACGTGAACCGTATGTGCAGTTGACGGACTTTGAGCGAGGGCGTATAGTGGGCATGCGGGAGGCCGGGTGGACGTACCGCCGAATTGCTCAACACGTGGGGCGTGAGGTCTTCACAGTACATCGATGTTGTCGCCAGTGGTCGGCGGAAGGTGCACATGCCCGTCGACCTGGGACTGGACCGCAGCGACGCACGGATGCACGCCAAGACCGTAGGATCCTACACAGTGCCGTAGGGGACCGCACCGCCACTTCCCAGCAAATTAGGGACACTGTTGCTCCTGGGGTATCGGCGAGGACCATTCGCAACTGTCTCCATAAAGCTGGGCTACGGTCCCGCACACCGTTAGGCCGTCTTCCGCTCACGCCCCGACATCGTGCAGCCCGCCTCCAGTGGTGTCGCGACAGGCGTGAATGGAGGGACGAATGGAGACGTGTCGTCTTCAGCGATGAGAGTCGCTTCTGCCTTGGTGCCAATGATGGTCGTATGCGTGTTTGGCGCCGTGCAGGTGAGCGCCACAATCAGGACTGCATACGACCGAGGCACACAGGGCCAACACCCGGCATCATGGTGTGGGAAGCGATCTCCTACACTGGCCGTACACCACTGGCGATCGTCGAGGGGACACTGAATAGTGCACGGTACATCCAAACCGTCATCGAACCCATCGTTCTACCATTCCTAGACCGGCAAGGGAACTTGCTGTTCCAACAGGACAATGCACGTCCGCATGTATCCCGTGCCACCCAACGTGCTCTAGAAGGTGTAAGTCAACTACCCTGGCCAGCAAGATCTCCGGATCTGTCCCCCATTGAGCATGTTTGGGACTGGATGAAGCGTCGTCTCACGCGGTCTGCACGTCCAGCACGAACGCTGGTCCAACTGAGGCGCCAGGTGGAAATGGCATGGCAAGCCGTTCCACAGGACTACATCCAGCATCTCTACGATCGTCTCCATGGGAGAATAGCAGCCTGCATTGCTGCGAAAGGTGGATATACACTGTACTAGTGCTGACATTGTGCATGCTCTGTTGCCTGTGTCTATGTGCTTGTGGTTCTGTCAGTGTGATCATGTGATGTATCTGACCCCAGGAATGTGTCAATAAAGATTCCCCTTCCTGGGACAATGAATTCACGGTGTTCTTATTTCAATTTCCAGGAGTGTAGTTATAGTCTTAAGTATTGAATCAGTAAACTGTGCACTTAAAATACTAAGCAAGCGACAGTAATAATTGTTATTGAGTCCCTAAAAGAAACTGTCACCTGAGATGGTGACGCTGATATAACAATCAGTTGTAACAGACATATTATTGGCGCTAAAATGTTTGGAACGTCTTCTTTGTTGTTGGTAATATTGCTGCTTATTTAACACTTGCATCTAATAATGGTGAACAGCTAGCCAACACAGAATCAAGGAAGACATTTTCAGCGAAGAAAGTTTCGGCAAGCAGTACGTCTTCATTATTTTTTCTCTCGTTTCTTCGATCGAAAAAAGTTGAAGTTCTTGGTTAGTTTGTGTTAGAAGAATACTGAAAACTAGACGGGTAAATCGAAAAAGTAGTCAAGAGGTACTGAATAAAATTGGGTGAAAAAAGAAATTGATTAAGAGAAGGGATCGGTTGGAAAGTCAAAGTCTCACAAGGAACCTCTTGAGTGCGAGATCGCAAAAGGCCAATAATGTTTACGACACTCGACGCCCCACATATTGCGTACCATGCAACCACAATATTGGCTGCTAATAGCAACAGGGTGGGACTGGAAGTATCCAATGATGAGCACAGCATGAACCTGCAGAGCGTAGTTGAACTGTTTAGTCGGCGAGTAACTTACAATAGTGCTACAGTGCTAGGTGAGTTTATACCAAGCAGAGCAGTGGCAACGATAACCAAAGCAAACATTGCATTATATCTACAACAACAGTTGCCGAAGTTGACATTTCGTCAGAAAGGAACCTAAGGAATTTCGCAGAGTGAGAAAGGAGTAGCAGATGAAATAT
This sequence comes from Schistocerca serialis cubense, assembly GCF_023864345.2. Classification (NCBI taxonomy): domain Eukaryota; kingdom Metazoa; phylum Arthropoda; class Insecta; order Orthoptera; family Acrididae; genus Schistocerca; species Schistocerca serialis. The sequence continues at coordinate 498,270,608 of NC_064639.1, forward strand.
TGGCCTTCTCTGCAAGTGAGTCAGTGGCATATATGGTGTCTTATACGCTCAAATGCGAGACAATGTACATGAAGAGTACAATGGTGATGGCTCGTGCTTAACAAGTGAAAGTTCTATTGAAATAGGTGTCGAGCCATGTAGTTCATCATTTTTGTTGGACAGGTAGCCACAAAACTCTTGTCCAGTGAAACGTAATGAAGGACAACGTTTATCCAAGGACGGGTACTAAACATAATTACGTACATGGAAGATCATGCACAGAATACAAAAAACAATTATGAAGAGATTTCGAGTAAGTCGGCAGCAGTATGACCGTATAGGGCATAAGAAAAACTACGGATATTCAATGGAATTCAAGGCGCACTTGTTACAAAATCTGGTGTTGGCAGGTTCCAAGGATACTCGATTAATTTATAGGATGTGCATGATAGTGACCTACTACGTAACGCACATCACATTGCGAGCGACATAGGTTTCAGTGATTTCAAGGGAAGGAGTGGGTGGTTGCATAACTTAAACAGTGCTACAGAACTGGAAGACGTAAGATAACGACATTTCGCCACAGCAAACTCCGGAATCAGGCTGAAATTCAGTAACGAATTTGATTTTAACTCCGACCAGTAGGGATTTGAAGAGCAAATGCATATGAAAGTACCAAGGGACTTGTATCAAGATCAGCTAACATCAGTGCCTTAAGGACAATTATGTCAACTGTTAATCCATGTGAAAAATTAGCTGGAAAGTTATTTATTGTGCTGTGAGAGGTGGGAAGTGCTTTGCCTCCTGTGATTCCTTCTCGTGTGCGTGATCTTGCAAGGTCAATAGGGTGATCTTGCAGGGTCAATAGGGAATATTTACATCACGGCAAACAAGGTTGAGAAAGTGGGCTTAAGACTACTACAACTATGGTATGAGCAGTGCTTTTGCCCAGTAGCTGGTCAAAATAAATTGCTTATGCTTGATTCCTGGCCTGTGTATAAAAATCACACTCCTTTAGAGCAAGCTATCCCTCCGGAAAAGTGTATGAAATTGCAGTTCATACCACTTGGAACCACTGGACAAATTCAGCTTCTGAATATTTGATTTCCGTGACAGTAAAACACATTTTGGCAATGTGTGCAGATACGCTTTAAAGGACAGCCAGTTTAACGATAACGTTCACGACAGACTGTATCGCATTCCGTTGCATGGCATCATATTCCACCAGTTTTCATCAGCCCGTTACACCAACATGATCCTACATGCGTTCTTCATGAGTGGATACCTAGCTCAATGTTCTGCACGTTTTGGAAATCCCGAATTCGCCTTCGATCTTGATGGTGCGAACGCTTGTGACCAATGTGATGCGCCATTTTTTATTCGGCGTTAATGGTGAAAGTTAATGGTTTGTTTTGAATATTTCTTGAATGTCTGAGATGTCCTTCTTGCGAAATATAATACATACATCCCACAGAAGGTTAATGTGTGCACCTATCGGGCACTCATTTTCTGCCGCCCTCCTGCTGCACTTGGTGAGACATTAGCCGCTAATATTTATCCTGTCACAATTGTTAACACAACATCTTCAAATGAACCTTACTAAAGACTGAACTTGCGTACTCGCCTTCAAGGGGTCCTTGTGAAGCATCAAGGACTAGTCGGTTTGATAATGGAAGGAAGCGCGTGTCTGTGTGTTGGGGGAAGCGGGGGGAGGTGGGGGGACGAGGGGTAAATTTGTAGAGGGAGACCAAGACAAATACAATGAGCTGGTTAAATCGATATAGATTGCAGTAGTTATTCAGAGATGATGAGGCTTGCACAGAACAGACTAACATGAAGATATTTTTTCTGAAAACCACAACAAGCTCCATTACATCATAAAGGAACTTGAAACGTCCCGACTGTGTTAGTAAAACCTCTTACGTTATTTGATTTTCAAACAGCTGAGCAAAACTGAAGGTACTCAGACATTTCTCTCTTTCCTTATTCTGATCATCACTAAACTGACACAAAATTTTTGGCGGAACGCAATCTGACTTGCAATAATCCCTCCAAAAGAATGACCCTGGCTAACAATAACCTATACCTTTCATGAATCACTTACCTTACAAAAATATTCGTTACTCGAACTACTGAAATACAGCGAGCGCCAATACTGCCAGCTAAATAAATGATTCTAACTACTGAAGGCATTAACTCCTGATAGGCATAGTTAGAAAATGAAAGATTTTGATAGAGAACAAACAATAATTTACTTTAACAGCGTTCAAAAGTCATAAACAAATTTCCTTTTTTTGACGGACACACGTCCAGATCGTCCGCTCAAAACTCTGGCATCTCTCTCCCCACATCCACCACTGCTGGATGCTCACCTCCAATTGCCCAACGCTGCGCGCTGTTCACATCCAACTGCCCAACACTCACTTCACTTCGCACAGGGCTGAGGGATGGACCCTCTTCAGTAAACGAAGTTCTAGCGCTTATGCGCTTCTCCTTCTGAAATGGTGTGGTGGTAATAAGGGGTTACATGGTGGGTGGTTTTTTGGTGTTGGCTTTTGTGCTTTTTTTTTTTTTTTTTTTTCAAAAGTTGAAAGGATAGTTAGAGTGATAGTGGAAGAAGTGGGAAAACGAATGGCCCAATTGACTGGCCGTGGATTACTACTAAGTTACAGATTAAAGGAGAGGAGGAGGAATAGTGAGAGATAGTGAAAGCGAAAGGCCATTATCCTGGCCTCTTCTTCTTCTTCTTCTTCGTAGCGGCGTCTTGATGGTGGTGGTAGTCGGTCTTGATGTGGCGGGTTGGAGGGTTGGGTAAAGAGAAAGAAGTCAGAGAGTGACAGATGGAGAAGGGAAAAAGGAAGGGCCTGTCATGATTAGGCCAGCATTTGTGATGGTGTGGGTGTGGGGGGATGGCGTGTTAGGGAGTGAATGATTTGACATGTTGGGGGAGAGTTCTATGGTGTGAGGGTGAATGATTGTCATGGGGTGAGATGGCTATTGCGTGTGAAGTCATGGGGGGCGAAATAAAAGGTCAGGCCATCAAGTGGTGGCTAGTCGGTGAATACGGGTACCCAGGGATAGGATTAGGGGATTAGGAGAGTGACGGGTTTGTTGGTAAAAGGAGTTGGCTGCGAAGAGGATGCGGGTGCGAAGGAGCGGCACTTCGGCCAGGTTATGGAGCTCTTGGGTTGGGAAGTCGAAGGGGAGGCGGAGGGCACGCCGGAGAGCCCTGTTCTGGACGGTTTGAAGTCGACGGAGGTGGGTGGGGGCAGCATTGCCCCACACCACCACCGCGTATTCAAGGATGGGGCGAACAAGGGAGGTGTACAGTCTAACAGCAATGTGTGTGGGGAGTGAGGAGGTTGGGTTGATGAGAGGGTAGAGCAGGCATAGCCTCCCTATTGCCTTTCGACGCACGTCATCGATGTGGGGGCGCCAGGTGAGGCGTTGGTCCAGGGTAACCGCCAAGTACTTCGCAGTACGAGTCCAAGGGACTGGGGTACCAAGGACCGTCACCTGAGGGAGCCGAATGGGTATGTGGCGTCTGCAGATGATGAGGGCTTGGGTTTTGGTGGGATTAAATGCCAGACGCCAGGTCCTAGCCCAATCGGTTAGGGAATCTGTAGCCCCCTGGAGCCGCTGTTGAAGAACTGCCGCACTCCGAGAACGAGAGAAGAGTGCAGTGTCATCTGCGTAGAGGGCTAAATGTACCCTCGGCGCAGAGGGCAGATCGGCTGTAAAGAGGGAGTAGAGCAGCGGTCCAAGTACGCTGCCTTGTGGTACTCCTGCCCTGATTCGTCGTCGTGTAGATTTCCCGTCTGGGATCCTAACATGGAAGGTGCGACCTTCCAGGTATGTGGCTATTAGCCGGACATGAGACACTGGAAAGCCAAGGGAAAATAGTTTGTAGAGCAGCCCCTCGTGCCAGACCGAGTCAAACGCTCTGGACACGTCGAGGAGTATGGCCCCGAAGTACTCCCTACGTTCCATGGCGTCCAGTGCCTCTTCTACAAGGCGCAGGAGTTGGTGGGTAGTTGCATGTCCCTGACTGAATACAAACTGATCGTCAGGGAGGACTCGTTCTCGGGCAATGTGGATGAGCAGTCGTTTAAGGTACAGCCTCTGGAACACCTTGGAGATGGCGGGCAAGAGGCTGATGGGGCGGTAGTTGGCAGGGGAACGAAGATCCTTCCCAGCCTTGGGCATGGCGACCACTTCAGCATGTTTCCAGGCAGAGGGATATTGCCTGGTTGTGAGGATGTTGTTGAATGTGGACGTCAGGATGGGGATAGTAGCTGGGGGAAGCTGTTTGAGTAGGGCATTCGTCAGCTTATCGGGGCCACCAGCTTTCTTGGATTTGAGGTACCGCAATTGCAGTTCAACCTCCTCTTCGTTGATGGGAGTGATTTCATCCTCAGGGTCCTGGACGGCAAGGAGTTGTGGGAGGCGTGCCGTTGCCAGGCGAATATGGTTGGGGTCAACGGGGTCACTGACCGGTGTGAAGTTGTGCGTGAAAGCATCAGCCAAGGCGTTGGCCTTAGCGTCTGGTTCGGACACAAAGTCATTGCCAACCTGGAGTGGGGGGATCCGTTGCCCTCGTCTCAGAAGGCTTTTTGTGAGCCGCCAAGCAGACGGGTCACTCAGGTCGATGGCAGAGATTTTGTTCTGCCATGCCTGATTGCGGTGGTCTTGCACCGCAGCCTTGATTTGGCGCTGTAGTCTATTGATGAGGTGCTTGGTTGCCGGGTTTCGAGTGAGCTGCCATTCTCGAATGATCCGGTTTTTCTCTGTGATGAGAGCGACGATGTGGGGGGGGAGTGGACGCAGATGGTCTGGGGGTCTGTGTGGACGGCGAGGGGTCGCTGCTGTTCCGGCGTCTAGGGCAATGGTGGTAAGGTGTATGAGGGTGTTATCTGCGTCCGTTTGATCGGCAGCAGGGATTGTGGGTAGGGCTGCTTCGACCCGTCTCTGGTAGGACTGCCAGTCAATACCGCGGATGTTCAGGCCTTCGCTCGGCGCGGTCAGAGTTCCATCGAGGTCGATGGAACAGATGACCGGCCGGTGGTCCGAGGCTAGGGCAATGCGGGTGGCAGCAGTGATGAGGTGGGGTAGACCTTTCACCACTGCGATGTCCAAGACATCTGTGGGACGTCCTCCAGAGGGGTAAATGGTGGGTTCATGCGGGCCGATGGTGCGGGCAAGATGCCGCTCAGCGACCCGAAGGAGTCGACGACCAGATGTGTTCGTCAGTCTACTGTTCCAGGCAGCGTGTTTGGCATTGAAGTCGCCGCCAACGAAGACGTCGTTGCCGAGCGACAGTAATGCTTCATAGTCCAGTGCTTCAAGAAGGCCTCGTGGTGGTCTATATAGAGCCACGAACGTGATGGGACCCCTCACTGTGTGGACAACAACGCCAGTGGCTTCCACAGTGTTAAGTGGGGGAAGGGGTATGGGATGGTGGTGGAGGGAATTACGTACGTACACCGCCGTGCCACCGTAGGCGGTGGGCCTGTCAGTTCTGTAGCAGGAGTAGTTTGCCACACGAACAAAAACACCGGGTTTGAGGTGCGTCTCAGCAACAAGGCAAATGTCAACCCCCTCATCTAGGAGGAATTGTCGGAACTCGCCCTGTTGCTTGTGGAGACCATTGGCGTTCCAGATCATGGCTGTCAAACCGTGATGTCTAACAGCCATGACTGGTTGGGATGGGGATGGTGATGTGGGACATGGATTGGGAGAGGGCGGTGGCAAGCTGTTGTGGGATGGTTTGGAGGAGGGAGGTAAATGTGGTGGAGATTGCGGAGGTCAGTGCCTCGACGATATTAGTGATGATATCGCCTAGTTGGGTGGAATCAGTGGATGGGGTGGGGAGAGGGCGTTGCTGCAACTGTACCGGTGTGGAGGAGGGGGAAGCAGTGCTTAACGCCTGCCGGTGGGGTGGGGAAGGAACAGCGGAGCGTGACACCCGCTGTGGGGAGGGGGAAGCAGTGCTTGACACCTGCTGGTTGGGGAGGTGAGGGAAGGATGTTGTGGGGGGTTGGATGGGGATGGAGAGGAGGGGTGGTGGAGAGGAGCCCAGAGGGGCGGGATGGGTGCGAGACGCAAAGAGGGGGGGGGCATGGCGCCGGACCCACCAGGGCACCGGAGTAACTGGTGCCCGGGCGGGCCGACGCCGATGTTCCTGCAAATCGCTTCTGGCTTGCCTTAAATGACTTGATTTTTGGGCAGCCCATATAACTGCCCGTGTGACTTCCACCGCATCGGGCACAGGTGGGGGGGGCGTCTCGGGGTTTAGAGCACTCCGAGGAGGCGTGACCACCAGCACACTTAACGCATCGCACCTCGCGGGTGCAATCACCCGCGAAGTGCGCCAGACCCTGGCATCGATAGCATACCAGGGTCATCCTCCTGGAGTGCGGTTTCTCCATCGTCACGCTAACGTGATCGATGAGCGAGAGGGAGAGGAGGTTGCGGTTCTCCGGCGTGTCAGGAGCGGAGACAAAAAAGAGAGGGGTGGGGAGTCGGGTTCTAGGGGAAATGATTCTGGATATGACTGTAGTGGTGATGCTGAGTGATGAAAGTGTCTTCTTCAGGTCATCGCCAGAGTACTCCATGGGGAGCCCTCTGACAACAACCCGTAGGCGGCGGGTCCTTTTAGGGGGGGTGGAGAAACCTATGTTGAGCTCACTAAGGATGTGGAGGGTCTTAGTAAGGTCTGTGGGGGACTGGAGATTCAGGCGGAAATTTTCTTTGCCGTGCCATTTTAAGCGGAAGGGGTGTTCGGTGTGGGTAGTTAGGATTTCTAGAAGCTCCTTGAAGGGTCCCTTGTGTTGTATGTAGATGGGTGGGGGGGCGGGAGGGGTGGCTGAGGGTGCGGGGGTTGGGGGAGTTGGCGGGGTGTCTGCGGCACCATCAATAGCCGCTTAGGTATTGCTGACAGGCACGTCTGACAATGACGTGGTGAACTGGCGACGAGGTGCCGTTTTGCGCGGCACCTGGAAGCCCTCTGCGTCAACAATGGCCTTCTTTTTCTTTGTGAGTCCGCGTTCAGCGGGCTGAGTGGCCTCAGAGTCCGATGAGGAGACCAACTGCCGCTTCCGACGTTCAGCGACCGGGCGCCGATGGTCGTCATCATACTTCATCGTGCTCCCGTCATCGCTGTCGTCGGGCGCGGCAGCCATGTTCGGGTAGAAGATGGCCTGGCGCTGCACTGGGTCGACCAGTTGGCCTACCTCCTCTGCAGCGTCTTGGAGGGCAATCAATTGCTCCTGTAGTCCCTCCTGGATGTCAGCGTCTGACATCAGAGACGACGCAGTGCGCTCATCGTGTGCCGGTATCGGTTGGGGGGCACATACGGCATCCCGTATGTCCGGCATATCGAGTGGTCGGCTGGTGGGGGGGGGGGAGGGGGGAGCGGGATCTAGAACGCGGCGCACGCGGGCTTGTCCCACATGAAGGGGGCCCTGATGCGCAGATTTCCCTAACCCTAGGTGCCGTTTTATTGATGGCTGCATCAATAAAACTGCAACCGGGAATGGCAGGGGAGGGGCAGGTGACAGTGGATGTGGTGGTTGTGGTGGTGGTGGTGGGGGTGCAGTTCATGGCGGTCAAAGGCAGCGCAGTAATGTCGCCACCGGCAGCTGTCTTGGTCCTCTTCAATTGCCCAATCGTCACCGTAGACGTGTGCGTGTGTCCGTCGTTGTATGTGGGGGGCCGGATGGGGCCGCCGACGGCGATCCGCCACACCCGTCGCATCAGAACGTACGTCTGTCTCCCGCGGCATCCCAGCTCGGAACACTCCAGAAGCGAATTTTCCAACAATGAGTCCAAGCAGCCACAGACTGCACACAGCACAGTCAGTGATTTTCATGCAGAGCGCTACGTGGCTTTACCAACATAACAGCCTACTTACAAACTGATTAAACCGCAAAACTACAACCAGGGGAGAAAGAGAGAGTGGGGGGGGGGGATGGAGGGAGGGAGAGGGAGAGTCACTGAAGGGGGACACAAACATTCATGAGAATACAAACCATCAGCTGCCAGTCGACGTGTAATTAACAATGCGAGGAGTTTATATTCTCTGTTTGATAAAGATCTTACTTTGGTATCACAAAACGGCATCGATTCCTTTTTTTAAGTAACAGGTTTACAAAAACACTATAATTATAACTTCTTATGCAGATGTAAGATAATCTCTTGAATCACAACCTCCCATTGTGTGTCACACGAAGATGTTCTGTTTCAAGAAGACTAGTAAATCACTTTACACTGACAACCAATTATTTTGATGCTACAGCTCTCTAGACGCAGTCTACTTAGTTATTTTTTCAGTAGAGGTTACACTCGCGTTCAAACCGCCAAAACGTTTGCTTCAGACAAAGAAATAAAAGTAGTCGACTTAATGCCTCGCAGAACCCAAATCAGGTGGGTTTAGAGTCATAACGACGTATCTAAAAAATTGCCCATGTTGACATATCTGCTTAATCACCCTATTAATGTTAAAGTGGGAAGTTGTTGAGTGAATATAAACACGCTCTAAGAACCACGAGGTATTGTGATTATCAGCAACCTAAATTTGGTGGTAGCAGTGATAGTATTTCTGCTGTTGCAAAATTTATCTTGCCTTCATCTCAAAACACGCATTTTGTAGATAAGTCGTTATGACTGTAAACCACTGCTGGTGGGCCAGAGAGTTCCGCGCTTTCCATGAGTGAGGTCCTTGTCTTGAAAACACGACTTCATCTGGCTCGGTAAGGCAAGACAGCTTCGTGTGTCAGACATGAGAGAACGCACGCAATGCGAGCAGCGTCTGACGCAGGCAACTCGAGGTTACGGCTAGAATCCAGCCTGCGTGACACGTAAAATTCGCGATGAAGGTTATGGTGAGGCACTGAAATTCTCTTTGGCTGTTGGACCATCATTTCACGACAGAGTCATAGCCGGATACTATAGTTTATAGTGGGGAAAACAATAGTGGGGTTTGATGATTATCGACGATAAGGTCATTCGGGACGGTCCTCAAACATAGCCGGAATTTCGAACAGAATTACTTTCGCCTTCCGAAAATATCGGTCGTATGAATCCCAGTTCACTCTTTTCCCATGTAACACCACGAAAGATGTGGCTCAAGGAAATCGGATAGGTGGAGTATGTCTTGACTTCCGAAAAGTATTTGACTCAGTACGTGGGATAAGAAATAAGTTTTGTGATTGGAGTCAGGATTTCTTAGTAGGGAGGACGCAACATGTTGCCTTGGACGAGGAGTCATCGACAGCAGTAAAGTTACTGCAGGGGTGCTCCAGCGAAATGTTTTGGCCTTTTGCTGTTCATATTGTGTGTTAATGAACTGACAAAGAACAGCAATAGTAAACACAGACTTTTTGCAGATCACTCAGTCATCCGTAATGAAGTACTAATTGAAAAAGCTGCACAAATATCCAGTCAATTGATAAAATTTAAAATGGTGCAAAGTTGGCAAGTTACTTTAAATCTTCAGAAATGTAAACTTGTGCACTAAACAAAACGAAAAAAAAAACATTGTACCGCATGATTACAATATCAGTGAGTCACAGCTGGTGTCTATCAACCCATACAAATACTTTGGTGTAATTATTTGTGAGGATGTGAAATGGAACCATTACATAGGCGCAGCTATAGGTTAAGCAGGTAGCGGACAGCGGTTCATTGGTAGATTACTAGGGTAATGCAGCCATTCTACATGTAAAACACTCGTATGAACCATCCTAGAATATTGGTCAAGTGTGTGGGACCCGTATCAAACAGGACTAACAGGGGATATTGAACGTATACAAAGAACAGCAGCACGAATGGTCACAGGTTTGTTTGACCCCTGGGAGAGCGTCACTGAGATACTGAAAGAACTTACCTGGTAGACGCTTGAATGCTGACACCGAAAAGCCTGCTTAGAAAGTTTCGAGAACCAAGTTAAAGTGATGGTCTAGGATCGTGTCACAACCCCCTGCATATCGCTCCCACAGGGATGGAAACAAAGAGACATTTAAGCAGTCATTCTTCCATCGTTCCATACGCGATTGGAAACGGAAGAAATCCTATCATGCGGTACAATGCAATGTACCTTCTGACAAGAACTTCACAGTGGTGTACACACTACGTATGTGGATGTAGATATGGATGTGGATGAGCAGAAGCTCGTATTGACGTGGAGTGGCGTGAATTGACTATTTTTTCCCAAAAGGAACCACCCCGAACATACCCGTAAACATTCTGGAAAATAAAATAAACCTAAACTTAGGCTGGCAGGGGAGAGAATTGAATCACGGACGGCCAGAATGCGACTACAGTGTCTTAACTATTGCGTCACCTCTCCCGATACATCTTAATCATGTAACTATGTTGGGATACACCATTTATCGGAAGCCCACTCACACTGACTTGTATTTATAGGCTGAGAGGGTATCGGATGATTTACGGGCCGCAGCAAGTGCTGATCGCGCCGGTTTGCGGTTTCCTTGAAACTGCGGCTTTTCTCCAGCCTGAAGGTAACGGGTTGGCTTCCACTAGTCCGGTTAGAGGGTGATGGCATGGCCCGACTGAGTAGTGTTCAAAGTTGAGTGTTTTTTCCACAAAATAGCTGGCCTGTCGACAGGTAGCAACACCTTACAGATGTACTCAGAGCTTTAACAGGTAATGGCCAATCACAGGGACTAACTTCTGCTCTGGAGGCTGGCTGGCCGAAATGCAGGTAAGTGAAAATAAATGTCATGGAGCTGTGGATAGCTCGCGCAATTGAGGAGTCTGTCAGTGCCGCTGTTAAGATGCAGGGGGCGAGTTTGAGCCCTCTGGAGCGGAGAGGGTGTCGAAGAATATTTCGACAGTTTGTAGTCGGGGACCAGAAACCTTTTGTCGAGTATCGGACGTTTAGAAATTGTTCGAAAGTGTGTTCCTTTCCACGTACCGGGAAACGTCTTAATCTATTGTTGAATTTCGAGGTGGGTGTTGATGTTCGCTAGCGTTCACGGACTGTTAAGTAAGAGGCCGTCTAACCAATAGTGGAACAACTGGCTAACTGGAAGCGTTGTGCAAGGAACGAAGCGGACTTGGAGAGGGTTATTAGAAGGAAAATAAATTGAGTTTTGCTCCAACTGAAATTTGAAGTGTGGAGTTCTCATGTATATCCTTACCTCCTTTGACATGTTGTTTACAGAAGAGATGGAAGAGAACGGCTGGTGGCATTGTGGTGATTGATGGCAGTGTTTATTGCCCACTTCAGTGGTCTGACTTGGGAGCCTTTGAAGCTAGTCAGATGGCTTCGTTGCATTGAATAGTGGTGTACCGGAAGCGACTGTTTTAATCCTGTCTTGTGGGTCTAAGCAAGGCCGCCAACACTTAGTTGACTATAGCGTCGGTGTAGCAGGGCTTAGAAATTATCCAGAACCGCCGACAAACGTTTGGAAGGAAGTCTACGGAGCAATATGTGATTGGTCTCGCGCACCGCACGACGCTAAGAGTTCGTGGACTATGACCGCGGCGGGGCTTCACCAGACACTGCAGAAGTATCCGAGACGACGGACGAGCAGGAACCTTTCAAGAGTTGTCACCATCCAGCTCAGCATGAAGAGACGCTTCGTGCCTTGGTTCACAGAGCCCACGACATCTCAGTTTTTCACTGATTTAGCTCATTTCGAAGTCACCCTTCGTTAGAATGTTTATAGTGAAAGGCAGATCAGATGTGCCCTGCGCTATCGACGTGAGTCATAATAATAACGAGGTGGCATCAAAGTCTACGGCCTTTCTGCTTCACGCAGGGAGCATTTCCAACAAGACTGGTCGTATTTTGCGGAAATACGACGTGAAATGCGTTTTTAGACCACCATCTATGGTTAGGACTATTTCAGGATTATCCTGGTTTACGTAAGGCGGGTGTTTATCGTATTACCGACAGTTGTGGCATGTCGTATATTGGTCAGACCATCAGGACCATGGAGGACCGGTGTATTGAGCGTAAGCACCACAACCTCTTACAACAGCCGAGTAGCGCTGTTGCTACGGTCGCAGGTTCGAATCCTGCCTCGGGCATGGGTGTATGTAATGTCCTTAGATTAGTTAGGTTTAAGTAGTTCTAAGTTCTAGGGGACTGATGACCACAGCAGTTGAGTCCCATAGTGCTCAGAGCCATTTGAACAGCCGAGTAAACTTGCTGCTGCAGAACATTGCCTCGGCACAGTCATCCTATTGAATGTAACAACACTGAGATTCTGGCATGCACTGTGACGTGTTGAGATAGTGTTATTAAGGAAGCATTCAGAATTAAGTTAACAACTGATGTTAAAGATAGAGGTGGAAGTTTTTACTTGAATTCTGTGTAGAATCCTGGTCTCTCCCCTGTCAAAGAAAAGAGGGACAGAGTTAATGCTACCTTACCCGTTGGCAATTAATTTCACTGTCGACAACTCCTAAAGTCGGTTGCCTTTGGATGTGAGGTGGCACTAGCGTTTACAGTGTGTGTGTGTGTGTGTGTGTGTGTGTGTGTGTGTGTGTGTTTGAGTGTGTGTGTGTGTGTGTGTGTTTGTGTATGTGTTTCATCTTTCCGATATGATCTGTATACTGAGGATTTAAATTTCCTTACACAATGTTTTTTTGCCGTATTTGTGCCTTGAAAATGACGGTGTGGGCCTGTAAAAATATCAGCGGTTGTCAAAGACGTCACCCAGCTAACTTCATGTTAAGTTATTTCAACAACATTTCAATTCTAAAGTTAGTAAGCAACTTCTCATTTCTCATCTCACACATGCCCACACGGTGTCAGGCGTATAAACGCAGATATTATTGTTGATGACTGAGGACAGCGCACTGAAGAACATTACATCAGTACTTACTTCATTTTCAGACTAATAATTCCCTCCCGCCGGAGGTTCGAGTCCTCCCTCGGGCATGGGTGTGTGTCTTGTTCTTAGCATAGGTTAGTTTAAGTTAGTTTAAGTTAGTTTAAGTGGTGTGTAAGGGAAAGCAGAAAGGTGGAAGGAGTATATAGAGGGTCTATACAAGGGCGATGTACTTGAGGACAATATTATGGAAATGAAAGAGGATATAGACGAAGATGAAATGAAAGATATGATACTAAGCGAAGAGTTTGACAGTGCACTGAAAGACTTAAGTCAAAAACAAGGCCCCAGGAGTAGACAACATTCCATTAGAACTACTGACAGCCTTGGGAGAGCCAGCCCTGGCAAAACTCTACAATCTGGTGAGCAAGATGTATGAGACAGGCGAAATACCCTCAGACTTCAAGAAGAATATAATAATTCCAATACCAAAGAAAGCAGGTGTTGACAGATGTGAAAATTACCGAACTATCAGTTTAATAAGTCACAGCTGCAAAATACTAACACGAATTCTTTACAGATGAATGGAAAAACTGGTAGAAGCCGACCTCGGGGAAGATCAGTTTGGATTACGTAGAAATATTGGAACACGTGAGGCAATACTGACCCTACGACTTATCTTAGAAGATAGATTAAGGAAAGGCAAACCTACGTTTCTAGCATTTGTAGACTTAGAGAAAGCGTTTGACAATGTTGACTGCAATACTCTCTTTCAAATTCTGAAGGTGACAGGGGTGAAATACAGGGAGCGAAAGGCTATTTACAATTTGTACCGAAACCAGTTGGCAGTTATAAGAGTCGATTGGCGTGAAACGGAAGCAGTGGTTGGGAAGGGAGTGAGGCAGGGTTGTAGCCTATCCCCGATGTTATTCAATCTGTATATTGAGCAACCAATAAAGGAAACAAAAGAAAAATTCGGAGTAGGTATTAAAATCCATGTAGAAGAAATAAAAACTTTGAGGTTCGCCGATGACACTGTAATTCTGTCAGAGATAGCAAAGGACATGGAAGAGCAACTGAACGGAATAGACAGTGTCTTGAAAGGCGGATATAAGATGAACACCAACAAAAGCAAAACGAGGATAATGGAATGTAGTCGAATTATGGTAAGTCGGGTGATGCTGAGGGAATTAGATTAGGTAATGAGGCACTTAAAGTAGTAAATGAGTTTTGCTATTTGGGGAACAAAATAACTGATGATGATCGGAGAGGACGTAAAATGTAGACTGGCAATGGCAAGGAAATGTTTCTGAAGATGAGAAATTTGTTAATATCGAGTATAGATTTAAGTGTCAGGAAGTCGTTTCTGAAAGTATTTGTATGGAGTGTAGCCATGTATGGAAGTGAAACATGGACGTTAAATAGTTTGGACAAGAAGAGAATAGAAGCTTTCGAAATGTGGTGCTACAGAAGAATGCTGAAGATTAGATGGGTAGATCACACAACTAATGAGGAGGTATTGAATAGAATTGGGGAGAAGAGAAATTTGTGGCACAACTTGACTAGAAGAAGGGATCAGTTGGTAGGACATATTCTGAGGCATCAAGGGATCACCAATTTAGTATTGGAGGGCAGCGTAGAGGGTAAAAATCATAGAGGGAGACCAGGAGATGAATACGGTAAGCAGATTTAGAAGGACGTAGGTTGCAGTAGGTATTGGGAGATGAAGAAGCTTACACAGGATAGAGTAGCATGGAGAGCTGCATTAAACCAGTCTCTGGACTGAAGACATCAACAACAACAAGTGTAGGGACCGATGACATCTGCGGTGTGGTCCCTTAAGAACTCACACACGCACTAATAATTATAGCCATTATGGGTAGTATGTTTTTAGGTTGGCTGGAACCTCCAAGTGCGCCTGGCACAAGTGAGCCATTAATGTTTATTTTGCGCTGGGCAGCGGGTCAGGTATTGATGCGTGGACGTAAAACGGATTGTATATACTGAAAGGCATTGTCCAGTTCGCGGTGTAGCTAAGACCATGCAGAAAACAGTGTGTAGGTAATTATGTAACGTGTTCGGTGGAAGACTGTTAGACACAGAGAAAACACAAGTAACACTCCGAAGAGGGTACATGTTAAGGTACAAATGGCCACAATATCTGTACCTATAACCATAGCACCCTGTATGTGGACTCTGTTTCTCCCATGACGTCGAAGTCGCCTTCCAGCGTTGTTGACAAATGCAGTGAGTTCAAATCTGAGGTTGACGTGGAGTAGTGGTGTGACTGTTGCAAGTTTTGGTTTGCGACGAGTCGGATACGTCTCAATGTGAGGAAGAGCGGGGGAGGCTGTGGCTACTGAAACTGAAGTGGATGAGGTCGCTGTCCAGCTTGTTGGCAGAGGAGAGAGCTTTATGTACGACTTTTACAACGACAGTGCAACCGTAACAATACATGGAACGCGCTTTTTTCTCATCATTAACTTGTGGTTTGTACAAGCAGATGTTATAATAAGAATCTGATTAAATATTGAAAACGAAGTCCGATAGTTGAAAAATTGTTGCGACCGCTAGGAAAAGGCATATTCCTGTGACAAGTAGCGTTTGGTGCATTGAAAGTGGCAATTTAAATATCCCAAGCGTTATGCTGTACTCTGGATTTGCTAAGCAGATTCTCGTGAGATACATAGCGTATTTCTTTGAGTGTCTGCCAACCAGGGCCGTTTTAAGGCTTCGACAAGCGGCTGCTTGGCGCGCCGAGCTGAGGGAGGCGTAAGACTGCAAAATTCGTAAGCATGGTGTTTCATTATTAGCAGCGAAAAAAAAACCATTTCCACGCTCACTAAATTTAGATTTATTCTTACAGCTCTTACTAAGAGTCCAAGGAACGATAACTGACATGTTAGGGAAGTAGTGATTGGCAGGAGGCGGAGGTGCCAAATGAAACGTCGCTAGTGCGGAAATGTACGAATATTATCGAACCGGCCCTGATGCCAGTGACGAGTTTTCTACGTTTCTGTTACACTCTCGTTAGTCAAACAGTACTGTGGACATATGCCCCATACACTAGTCAGTGTTCAGGTATGGGCTGTTCGCATGTTTTGTGTGCAATCTGATATGTAATAAATCAGAATTTTGCGGTATCCTGCTAATGAAGTATGATAATTGCTTTATCTGCAACTGACAAAGGGACCATTAGACCTGTTAATCGCGGATTTTGATAAATGTTATGCGTGTTGTAGAGGCACCTGTCCTGAAGACCCGACCAGCAACTTTTCGTGCGACGGTATCTAGTTTCCGAGAAAATCGAGATTGAAGTTTCCATGCATACCTTTTGTACGTGTAACTTTAGCCATTTCCCGACTAAGCGAGGGTAGTGCAGCGGCTAACGTTCACCGCTACAACGCTGACGGCACGAATGTGATTAACGCACTTATATTTTTATTTTTTCTTCATTTTTCTCATACAAAATGTCATTTATTAGTATACGTCATGCAAAATTATTCAAAAATATTTTTCGACGTGATAATTCAATCAATAAAATAATCATTCCAGCAAACGTTCTTCAAATGTAAATATCGTTTGTTACAAAATAGATTAGAGAATCGTCTTGCCAACTATTGGTTGCATCGGCTGCTGTGCTGGAGGAGAATTCCGGATGGTGTTTGTCCTAGAAGCAACCGAAGCATAAATTCGTAGAGCACCACGCACATTTAATGAAAGCTACCACCTTACAGGTACAAGCATTTTTCAGAAGCGGTCCGTTTGAATCCAAAAAGATTGTTCTCTTTTCGATCCACTTCGATGTAAACCACGAATATTTGATCATTCGCGTGAAAGCAGATACAATAATTTGATGCAGAATTAAAGATGTATTTTTTTGTGGGCCCTTCACTTGTAGCGATTTTTCTCGGGAGCATTTTGTATTTTTTATTCCTGAAAATTTTAACCTTCCTGTAAAAATGAACATCACAAGGTTGGTAAAGTGCTGTATATTTGGGTAGGATAATTTTTACGGTACAGGTGCATGCTTTTCTTTTATCTGCAAATATCTGATCGTAAAGTATCTGATCATATTGCCCTTCCTACAAATCAATATTGGAAAAAAAATTCTTGCCACGCGTGTGGAAGAATTTTAAAAACTCTTCGTACAGAACTTCCGTGAACTTCCCTGATATCGTGCCGGTCACAGTAACACTTTTTTAATTTATTAGTCAACATGTCAACTCTTTTTTGAACAATCTGACCAAATCTTCTGGATAGTTCTTGCAAGAATAGGAAACGTAAGGGAATAGCTTTCTTGATGTAGTTGCAGTATACTGTGCTATGAAGAAAGGACTAATCTTGTTCAGATGTTTTTATCCATAGGCACTGTTTTCACTCCTTGTTCCATGAGACATCTGTCGTGGGTCTTACGTCGACTGGAACGGGCAACTGTTGTGATCGGTAGTAATTACATAATAGAGATTAAAATTAGGAATGATATTTTCGTCTGGATCTGGAAGGACACATAGTATTTAATGATATTCTGCACAAAGAAAAAAAAAAGTTCACATGCTTCACGACGTTTGCGTGCACGGTATATGATATATGATTAACGTTGCAAGTATAGGAGGTACGCACAAAACTTTCAACATCAATTTTCTCGGAAACTGAGGGCTGTCGCATGAAAAGCCGCTAGTTAGGTACTGACGCCAGGTCTCTCCATTACATATCTAAGACTCAATCAAAATCAGTGATTAACAGGTCTTCTGATCCCCTTCTGAGCGTATGTGGTCGTTGCACTTCATATTTGTTCCTTAGGTACTCCAAAATATTCATGCGACTTCACTGAATCCAGTTCACCATCATCAGCCATTTGCCATCCGCTGCTTTATAAAGGCTTCCCATAGACTTTGAAGTTTTTTAGATTTATGCTTTCAAGTAGCTGCCACTTGTTTTCTTATGTCATCTACCCAACTTTCATTAGGCTGCTCTTTTAGTCTCATGGAATCCAGTGCAGATGATATCCACAAGCCTGATTACGTGTCCCGTTCGCTTCACTTCATTTTCGTTACAGTCGTAATTATGTTCACCACTCTTGCCTGTTCTCAGTCCATATGTTTGTTTTCCTGTCTGTTACAGCAATTCCCAAAACGCATCTCGCCATTGCTCGTTGAATAACACGTACTTTTGAATTGTTTTGTACTAAAAGTCAGTATTTGCGCGCCGTAACAACCTGTTGGAACGATAAGGTTCCAGCTGACAAAATCTAAGAAAACGAATTGTTACTGTGACAAGGTTGACTTCTGCTACAAGTAGAGCGTACTAGTGCTGCAGTCTGTGGAGAAATAGGCGAGTTACAAGAACGCCGAAGTTCCAGCTGATAGCACTTTGTTTGATCCGTTGGGACGACAAGGTTTATGTGAGCTATGGAACTTGTTATTTTGTAGTTGAATTATTTTTCTCGTAAGCCATGATAAATAAAGTTCAGTATTTGTGTAATTATTAGTTTTCGTTAATCAAGTCTTATCATCTCAACAAACATTAGGATTTAAACGAGGAAAATATCAACCAAGTAAATTATTCGGTTTTGGAAGGAAAAAAAAACAAGAAAAAGGAAATTTGTTGTTACAAATTGACTAAGGAAACAAGCTAGAACTAAGTGACAATTAATAATGTATGAGATGCTTGAATAACATGATCAGATACCAATTTCCTGTAGTTTTCAGAAGTTGTTTGGAGCAGCAGTTTTATAAATAATGCAGTTATGTTGCACTTTTATTAAAATGTATTTGTAATTGTTCTTTGCAGTTCATTGTGAAAATGAATAATGAGTTAATGAAAATTTGACACCAATTTACACGAAACTAATGAAGTGTTAGCTGACACCTTGTCATTCCAAAGGGTCGATAAGTCAAAAGTAGTGAACAACGCTGACTGTAAACTCTCCGTTTCATATGAATCTAAATCTTCTTTTGAACGCTGTTTAGTTTGTTAGAAGCACTCGATGCATCTCTGCTTCTTTTCATTTCAGTCAATTCAGTCTTTAATGGTGTACTTTTGTGTGCTGATTCCATTTTGTGTAAAATTTTTCGAGGGCCGACCACGTCAACCTCTGCAGGCACAGCAGCTAAAGAAGACAACTGTCAGTCGTAGAAATATTGTGAAGAAATGGGATCAACAACTCGGCTGGAAGCTCGAAAGCACACCATTAGTCAACAACGCCAATAAAACTTGAGAGGTCGCAATTCTGACCTCTTCTACTTGTAACTCATTAATCCTATAATCAAAGGCACCGCGCTTTTAGTTTCGAGAAACGCATAATTTCGCATTTATTTACATTAACAGTTAGCTGTCAGTTCGCGATTTAACTAGGTGCTACTACATTTTTACCGGGCAGGATTTTTTCATAGATAACTGCATCAACAGCAAAATGTCTGGAATGCAGGGCTGTCAATTTGAACCCCAACTCTTGCACAGAACGAGCTACTTACCTGCAGGACATCGGTTAATTTTCACCGTGCTAATTCTATGAATAAAATAATCATTACAGCAAACGTTCTTCAAATGTGTATTTCGTTTGTTACAGAATAGATTAGAGAATCGTCTTTCTAACTATTGGTTGCATCGGCTGCTGTGCTAGAGGAGAATTCCGGACGGTATTTGTCCTAGAAAAACTCATATTTCTCCTACCGATGAGGTCATATCATAAACTAAGTAACAGTCACGAAGTCAAGCTGTAATCCACTGTTTGCCTCTAATCATGTGGTTATGCACGCTGCCTTGAAATGACACGTAATTGCATCTGCGATCACTTTATTGCATTCGTAGATGATGCAACCAGTATGAAAATGGGATCTTCATTACATAAGTTATGGGCAATCATGTCACGTTAAAATTTACTTGCGTCACTTTTTCTCAAGAACTGTTACCTGCTATTTACAATTTTTTATTTACTAGCGCATGTTATGAAACGTAGTTCCATTACTTTTTCCAGGACGCGTACACTGTCACTTGCAAACGCTTTGATTACCAGCACAACGAGCACCACAAATACAACAAGTAACTAAGCATCTCGTAAATGCATACCTTATTAGAGAGTTTACACTTAACGTTTCTTGAAAAAAAAGTACGACAGGTGAGTGAGTGTGGGCAAAGGTAAACATTGCTGTGTACATGGCTCAACAGGTATGCAGCAATACCACGAGAAGACGCCGCAACACAATTGCATCACTCCGCGCAGCAGGTCCCAGAAGGCTCTGCTCCATGTCCAACACTGCCTCATATTCATCTACCGATAGTGCTGTCAGCTGCCAGAGAAAGTGCTGTGAATTGTAGATTACCTTGCTTCCTCCCTCCTTGTGTTGGCGCGGATGGAGACCCTTCCGCCAGAAGATGCAAAAGACGACACGTCACTGACACTTATTCACTTCTTACAGTCAGACAGTTTTCGCAGTTCCAGCAGTAACATAGCTCCGCGAGTTTTGTTCGAAGACTACAGTTCCAACTTAGCAGTCGCTATTTACGGAGCAATACGAAAAGTTAACACGACAAAGGGACCATCAGACCTGTTAAACACAGATTTTGTAAAGTGCTACGTACGTTGTGGAGACACCTGTCCTGAGTTCCTGGCTAGCAACGTCTCATACGGTGGCACCTAGTTTCCGAGAAAATCGAGGTTGAAGTTTTATGCGTATCGCTATATGTGTAGCAATAACCATTTTCTGAACAAGCGGTCGTAGTGTAGCGGCTGACGTTCATCGGTGCAATGCTGGCGGCACGGAATAGAATATTACCCACAACTTTTTATTTTTTTTCCTTCAGTTTCATCATACACAATATCATTAATTAGTATGTGTTATGCAAAATTATCCAAAATTGTCATTTTCACCAACCTAATTTCATTTATAATACAATCATCACAGCGAACGTTCTTTGCCGGCCGTGGTGGCCAAGCGGTTAAAGGCGCTACAGTCTGGAACCGCGCGGCCGCTACGGTCGCAGGTTCGAATCCTGCCTCGGGCATGGATGTATGTGGTGTCCTTAGGTTAGTTAGGTTTAAGTAGTTCTAAGTTCTAGGGGACTGATGATCTTAGCAGTTGAGTCCCATAGTGCTCAGAGCCATTTGAACCATTTTTTTTAACGTTCTTCAAATGTGTAGTCCTTTTGTTGCAGAAATGTTTGCTGAATCGTCTTAGGACCATCACCAGTTACTGTGCTAAAACAGAATACCGCAGCACCACGCAAATTCAATGAAAGCTACTGCTTTGCAGGCACAAAGATTTTTCAGGAGCAGTTTGCTTCAATTCAGAAGAGAGATCAACTTCGATGCGAAGCATGTATTTGATCATTTCTGTGAAAGCAGGTACTCTAATTTTATGCAGAATTAAATAATGTATTTTTTTTTATGGAAACTTGTCTTGAAACAATTTCTCTGTTACTCTTTAGCAAGTCAGAGCCAACGGCCTTGCTGCAGTGGTAACATTAGTTAACGTCAGATCACCGAAGTTAAGTACTGTCAGGCTTGGCTAGTACTTGGATAGGTGACCGTCCGGATCTGCTGAGTGCTGTTGACAAGTGGGGTGCAATCAGACATAGTGAAACCAATTGAGAAGCTAAGTGACAGAACTAGCAACATCTGCCGCGAAAACTGACAACGACCGGGAGAGCTGTGTGTTGAACACATGTCTTTCCATATCTGCATCTGGTGACGCCTATGGGCTGAGGATGACACGGCGGTCGGTCGGTACCGTTGGGCCTTCAGGGCCTGTTTGGACGGTATGTGTTTGTTTGTTTGTTCTTTAGCAAGTACGGGGCATTTTGAACTTCTTCGTGAAAATTTTAATCTGCCTGTAAATGCAAGCACCACAGGATTTGTTAAGTGGGGTATATTTGGGTGGGGTAGTTTTTACGATGGAGCCGCTTGCTTTTCTTTCACCTACACATATTTGATCATAAAGTGTATGATTAGTCTGCCCTCCGCATGCTAAAAAGTTTCTTGTCACGCATATGAAAGAATGATAAATCTTCCAAAGTCTTCGTACAGAGCTTTCGTGAACTTCCCTGATTCTGTGCAGCGCACAATAGCACTTTTTAAAATTTCTAAGTCTCTTTTATGCGTCTCTTTTTTAACAGTCTAGCCAAATTTCCCGGGAAGTTCTTGCATACATAGACAAACGTAAGGGAATATCTTTCCTGACGCAGTTACGGTATACTGTGCTGTGAATAATGACTAATCTCGTTCAGAAGCATTTGTGCACCGAGGTGGTTTTCGCTCCTTCTTCCGCAATCGTTCTATTGTAGACCTACGTCGACTGGCACTGGCAGCCGTTCTGGTCAGAATTAGTTACATAATTGAGATCAAAATTAGAGATGAGTACGTTCGTTTGGTTCTAGAGTGACACATAGTATTTAATGATATTCTGCACAATGAAAAAATAAAGGAAATTCATACACACGATTTGAAACTGTATCGCCAGCGTAGTAGCCACGAATCCTAGCTGCTGCACTATTTTTGCTTCCTCAGTATATGTTTACCGTTGCAGGTGTCGGAGGTGCATCCAAAAATTCAACGTCGACTCTTTCGGAATACGGGAAACGTCACATGAAAAGCTGCTAGCCAAGTAGGTGAGAACAGGTCTTTCTATTACATATCTCATCAAAATCTGTGATTAACGGGTGTGCGGGTCCCCTTGTGAATGCCTACATGATTGTACTGTATGTATTGTGTACTGAAACCGGAGACCTAGAAACGATGGAGAAGTTTCATCCCGCCGTAGCCCTCAGTGGTTCACAACCCAACAACAGGCCACAGCAGTCCACCCACCCCACCACCACCCCACACAGAACCCAAGGTTATTGTGCGGTTCGGCCCCCAGTGGACTCCTCCCCTCCCAGGAACGTCTCATACCAGCGAGTGTAATTCAATTCCAAAAGTTTGTGTGGTAGAGTAATGATAAAATGATGGTGTAAGTGTACGTGGAGACAGTGTTTGCGCACCAATAGCCGGCGTAGTGTAACTGAGGTGGAGTAAGGGGAACCAGCCCGCATCCGCAGAGGCAGATGGAAAACCGCCTTAAAAACCACCCACAGGCTGACCTGCACACCGGATCTCGACACTAACCCACCGGACTGATTCGTGCCGGGGACCGGCATGCCTTCCTGCTCGGGATGCAGTGTGTTAGACTGCGTGGCTAACCGGGCAGGCATGTCCACATGATACTTCCACTCATAGTGACTATATCACAGATTGCCAAGAGACAGCGAAGTTATGAGGATTTCATTGTACGAAGGGCATTCGGGAATGATTTACAATAGTAGTTTTTTGTTCCTTATTTATTAATGAACATGAGTCAAAGTACTTGGGATGTGTCAATATAGTTCCCACTGACGTCAGTACACCGCTGCCACCTTCCTGGCAACTTCATTATTGTGTACTGCTTGGGAGTACCACACACTCACTCGTGGACAGCTGCCTGCAGCTCTTCGTTGTTGCCAAACCTCTTACCTCACAGTGCGTCCTTTGTGTTATCGAATAAAGCATAGTCAGATGGAACGAGATCCGGTATATATGGTGGGTGTGGCACAACTGTGCACCCCAGTGATGGAAACTTTGCAGTCATGACATTGCTGGTTTGGGGCTATACATTGTCATGCTAGAGGAACACTCCTTTCGACCATTTTCCTTGTGGCCTTTGTTGAATCCTGCCTCTAAGCTGTGTCAGTGTGTCACAGTACTCCCTGCTGTCGAGAGTTGTTGCTTGTGGAAGCCAGTCCATTAGCACTATGCCGCAAGTGTCCCAAAAGACTATCATCTGCTTACCTGCAGGCGGAGCAGTGCGAAATTTCTTGGGCTGGGGACCTCCAGGATTATTCCATTGCATGGATTGGACTTTCTTCTCATTTAGATGGTACTGACTCTATGACCCGTCACCAGTTACCAATTTCTCCAAAAAATTCTGGATCTTCATTCTTCATTTCCGATAGTCGAAGACAGACTTGAATTCTGTTCTCCTTCTGGACCTGTGTTAAGGACCGTGGAACTCATGGTGCACACACCTTTTTCACATCCAAATCGTCGTGAATTATGGATTGCTGGGTTGCACAGCCGAGACCGGTCTATCATTCCGGTTCATCATAGGTTACACGTCCGTCAATCGTAATCAATTGAAATACAACCTCAATGTTTCCCGGAGACCGCAGATCTTGAGAGACGACCAGTACTCACATTCTTGCGTGCAGATTCCCTTCCGCTACCGAATCCAGAGAGCCTGTTGTAAACAGTCTTTTGGACAGGAGCTTTTGACTCCGTTCTGCCGCAAAAACAATACGGTCCATCTTCGTCCAAGATAGTTGTCTTCCATATTGTCCATTGCTTTCTCCACTTAACAACAAACAGGCGCTGTACTTTCACTATACACAGTGTTCGCAATTGCCAGCTAGCATGTACGTGGTGTACTAGAATCGATTCATCTCCTACAAGAGGAGGTGTTCACAGCATGAGTGGCATTTCTAAAACAACACTATTGTGTCATGTCTGACCGCCTTTCGTATTAGGTGTAGGACTTCAAGAGCCACGTATGAAACTGTTACCGAGGCTAAGTACAATTATGTTTCATCATTATTAATACATTTTATTGATTATTCTTACTGTGTGCTGTATTCTTGTTCCAGAGTCTTCCTGTCAAGCAAGTTACAAGCGTGCACAGTGCAGCTTTAATGAGAACTATGGTCGAAATACGCTTTCTGCTACCGCGAGTGTTTGGGCCGAACTGATAGTAACAATTAGTTGAAACGTCCCAACGTTGGTGGTGAGGTAAATGGTTTAGGACCAGTATTCCAACACTGATAACAAGGCAAACTTTATAGATTTGCAGAAAAATTTCGACCGGTACCCAGCATTGGAAAGTTCAGACTGATGATATTTTTGTCTTTTCCCAAGACTGGCAACGAGGCATTGCAGCCCTGCATATTTATTCTCGTCAGTAAGGGTGACAAGCAAAAATAACGCCTACTGGAGACGAGATTACCGAAGTAAGAAGACATTTTCATTTTCTATTATTTTAGAATGCATGTATTTTTTTGATTTTTTTATGGCAACACTTCATGGCATATGTTATTGTTTGCATACTAGGGTTTGGGATTGTTAAATCGCTTTCTTTTCAGGAATATTGTTGAGAATTTTAAACTGTTCTGACCATGTTTTTTCAGATGGGCCAATTGGAAGTGACTATCCTACAGCCCATGCTCCAATCATTACAAAAACCTCAGCAATGAAGGACCTCATGGTGGCACGCTTGGTCACACTTGAAGAAAGCATGGACGAAGGCCTAAAACTACTACTACGGGGGTGGTTTGAAAAGTTCTCGGAACGGAGAAGAAGAAAAGTTCTTACATCATTGAACCTTTTTTTATTTTTCAATGTAGTCTCCTTGTAAATTAATGCACTTGCTCCAACGATGTGCCGCGCGAGGTAGTCGCGGTGTCCCAGGCGCTTTGCACGGTTAGCGCGGCTCTCCTCGTCGGAGGTTCGAGTCCTCCCTTGGGCATGGGTGTGTGTGTGTTGTCCATAGCGTAAGTCAGTTTATGTTACATAAATTAGTGCGTAAGCCTAGGGACCGATGACCTCAGCAGTTTGATGCCATAGTCCTTACCACAAATTTGTAATTTTTCCAACGATGTTCCAGTGCCCTGATCCCATCTCGAAAATGTGTTTCCTCCAGGCCTGCAAAATACACTCCTGGAAATTGAAATAAGAACACCGTGAATTCATTGTCCCAGGAAGGGGAAACTTTATTGACACATTCCTGGGGTCAGATACATCACATGATCACACTGACAGAACCACAGGCACATAGACACAGGCAACAGAGCATGCACAATGTCGGCACTAGTACAGTGTATATCCACCTTTCGCAGCAATGCAGGCTGCTATTCTCCCATGGAGACGATCGTAGAGATGCTGGATGTAGTCCTGTGGAACGGCTTGCCATGCCATTTCCACCTGGCGCCTCAGTTGGACCAGCGTTCGTGCTGGACGTGCAGACCGCGTGAGACGACGCTTCATCCAGTCCCAAACATGCTCAATGGGGGACAAATCCGGAGATCTTGCTGGCCAGGGTAGTTGACTTACACCTCCTAGAGCACGTTGGGTGGCACGGGATACATGCGGACGTGCATTGTCCTGTTGGAACAGCAAGTTCCCTTGCCGGTCTAGGAATGGTAGAACGATGGGTTCGATGACGGTTTGGATGTACCGTGCACTATTCAGTGTCCCCTCGACGATCACCAGTGGTGTACGGCCAGCGTAGGAGATCGCTCCCCACACCATGATGCCGGGTGTTGGCCCTGTGTGCCTCGGTCGTATGCAGTCCTGATTGTGGCGCTCACCTGCACGGCGCCAAACACGCATACGACCATCATTGGCACCAAGGCAGAAGCGACTCTCATCGCTGAAGACTACACGTCTCCATTCGTCCCTCCATTCACGCCTGTCGCGACACCACTGGAGGCGGGCTGCATGATGTTGGGGCGTGAGCGGAAGACGGCCTAACGGTGTGCGGGACCGTAGCCCAGCTTCATGGAGACGGTTGCGAATGGTCCTCGCCGATACCCCAGGAGCAACAGTGTCCCTAATTTGCTGGGAAGTGGCGGTGCGGTCCCCTACGGCACTGCGTAGGATCCTACGGTCTTGGCGTGCATCCGTGCGTCGCTGCGGTCCGGTCCCAGGTCGACGGGCACGTGCACCTTCCGCCGACCACTGGCGACAACATCGATGTACTGTGGAGACCTCACGCCCCACGTGTTGAGCAATTCGGCGATACGTCCACCCGGCCTCCCGCATGCCCACTACACGCCCTCGCTCAAAGTCCGTCAACTGCACATACGGTTCACGTCCACGCTGTCGCGGCATGCTACCAGTGTTAAAGACTGCGATGGAGCTCCGTATGCCACGGCAAACTGGCTGACACTGACGGCGGCGGTGCACAAATGCTGCGCAGCTAGCGCCATTCGACGGCCAACACCGCGGTTCCTGGTGTGTCCGCTGTGCCGTGCGTGTGATCATTGCTTGTACAGCCCTCTCGCGGTGTCCGCAGCAAGTATGGTGGGTCTGACACACCGGTGTCAATGTGTTCTTTTTTCCATTTCCAGGAGTGTAGTTGTCAACTCCGGCTACCAGTTCTTCGTTTGAAGTGAATCTTCGTCCAAAATTTTCAGTTTTGGGAAGAGATGGCTGTCTGACGGAGCCATATTAGGTGAATAAGGCGGGTGTGGCAAAAATTCGTACCCTAGCTCGTGTAATTTTGCCATGGCGACGGCACATGCGTGCGGGGCCGCTGCAAGAGTCGCGCCACCAATCTTGCAGATAATTTTTTCATTTCTAATTTTTCAGTTAAAATGTGATATACTCTTTCAGATGACATCTGTGAAGCGTGAGCAATTTCACACACTTTCAATCGGCGATCCTCCACTAACATTTTGTGCACTTCTGTAATGATTTTCTGGAGTAGTGACACATCTTGGCCGACCACTGCACGGATCATCAACTAAGCTCTCCCGAACAAATTTAAATTTATTTGTCCACTTGGCAACAGTTGAATGTGAAGAAGTAGAGTCCCCCCCAGTGTATTATAGAAATCGGCATGAAATTCCTTTGCTTTCATACCTTTCTTTACGAATTACTTAATGATTTCTCGATTCTCGATTTTTTCCATCTTCCAAATCACTACGCGGGAATAACAACAGAACGACGTCACTGCCACAGCTCTCTACCAAGAGCACTGACATGGCACAGTCCAATGAATACCACGTGAACAACTCGTTGCGCGGGCGCTGACCTCTCGTGGTGATTACGAGAACTTTTCAAACCACTCTCGTACAATCTAAGATGCCGCTGCCATACTTTCACGATACGATCAGAAACTTGGGGTTGGAAAAATTACGTACGACGTCTGGAGCAGCATTCCATCATTATCCATACAGTATACCAGATGATGCGGAATGCAAATCATTTTTACTTGCTTATTGGGGCCCCACTGTATTTCAGGTCCTCCAGAAATGGTCTGCTACCTGTGAATCGGTCTCTCTCCTACCCTATCATTAAAGATACAGGGTGAAAGTTATTAAACTATATGAAATAAAGTCGTCATAACTTCTGAACGGTTTGCCTTAGGATGTTCAAACTGCAAGGTTGGCCGCGGGGCATGACGGAAATTAGTACGGTTTGGTTTAGCGACGAAGCCCACTTTCGTTTGGACGAGCTCGTCAATAAGGAAAATTGACTCATTTGGAGGTCTGAGAATCCGCATTTCGCGATCGAGAATTCCCTTCACCTTCAATGGGTGACCGTGTGGTGTGAAGAGTTACAGAATAATCGATGCGATATTCCTTGATGGCACGCTGACTTCCGAATGGTACGCGAAGGTTTTGGAAGATGATTTCATCCCCATTATCCAAAGTGACCCTGATTTCGACAAGACGTCGTTCATACAAGACGTAGCTCGACTCCATCGAAACAGAAGAGTGTATATGTCCTGGAGGAGCACTTCGAGAACCGCATTCTGGCTGTGGGGTATCGAGAGGCCACTGGCATGGGCCTCGATTGGCCGCCGTATTCTCCGCATCTGAACACATACGATTCCTTTTGCGGAGCTATATTAAACACAAGGTGTACAGCAATAACCCCAAAACCATTGCTGAGCTGAAAACAGCCGTTCAGGAGATCATCGACAGCATCGATTTCCCGACACTTCAGTGGGTCAAGCAGAATTTTGCTATTCGTCTGCGCCACATCATCGTAAATGATGGCAGGCCTACCATACGTGCCATAACCTAAATCCGAATATCTGTAATGACGTTTACTTGTTGAATAAAGTGTATGCACGCCGCAATTTGTAACTAATTTACGTCTTTGTAATATAATTCAATGATTGTCACCCTGCACGTTACTGCATAAAAGTACTCTGAGTCACAAGTCCGTGTTGCTGCTGCTAGATGTAGATTATTTCAGTGTTTTAAGGAGTCAAGTCAGAGCTATAAAGAGAGGATTACGCATTTGCAGGGCTGTTAGAACATGCAGATGAACACATGCATCTGCTGAAGCATTACAGTACGAGGACGCTGACGTGTTTGTTCACTGTATGTCAACGACTGGCACTCCCAAACGATCAGCACGGCCACACCCAGAAAACACACAGCCATCCACTACTCGACTGAAACAGTCAGTCGACAAGTTTAGAAGTGCTAAATTACAATCTTTTCACGCTGTGGGGTAAATCACAAAAGAGACAACTGTTCCTACTGGAATGCACATTATGATTACTGTAAAAACACCAGACATGGGGCTGAGGTAAGCAACACGGAGCCCCCAATGAAGCACTCAAACATACTGGACTGGTTCACGGTAAAAGGTCAGTAGTGTTCATAACGACCACATGCAGTTAAAAAAAAGAAAAAAAGGACTTTCTCGGACGAAATGTTTCACGAATGCCATCCTCTCTGTCAATAACAAGTCATTTTCTGTAACTCTTAAAGTTAAAGTGCTTATCAACTTTAAAATTAACACAGGGTCGTCAGCTTCAATGATTAACCTACAGGCAAACCAAAAATTAGGACTACCAAAGTTGATAGACTTTCAAAGTTCGCTGTTGAGTTACACCAATCAGGACATTCCTTTAAAAGAATAATTTTCAACAGATGCTACATCTCAACAATTTACGAAACAACCTATAGTCGCAAATTCAGATAAAGCAACTAATTTATTAGGACTAGACCTCTGCAGTGCTTCGGGTTTCACCATTCATAAAGAGGCGAATCAAATTGAAACTGACGTTCCAAACTGAAGTTGAAACAGTTGTTGCATTTTTTTCCGAAACAGTAAGCAGTATTTAAGATTAACAGGGACACATCACGCTGAAGCTCAATTCGTTGCTGAAATTTTGGAAAGTACACAACATTCCCTTTGCGTTAAAAAATAAGCGAAATCTGGAACTTAACTGTCTTCAACAGAATGAGGCTATGGAGGCTATGCCCAGTAGACCATGAACAACGCCGACTGTAGTTGTACAGCCACTGAACAGCCCACTACCCATCTGCGGTGACCTCAGAGCGATGTTTAACACTCAAACTATCATGGTTTCATATCCTATTCCCAAGCTGGAAAAACTGATGTCAAAAGTAGTTGGTGCTGTGTAGTTTGGCAAACTAGATCTCCAAGAATCATATTTGCAAATTTCTTACACAGATATTTATGATGATAAAATACTCCATTCGGTCCACGCCATTGCATAAGGTTTGTAGTGTAACAGTGAGAGAATGAGATGAAACTGACTTTGATGGATATGGTAAACCCCCCTCCGTTCCTCCCCCACTGTGAGTGTTCTGGAACAGATAAATGTCAAGGACGAGGTCACGCCCCACAGGAATAAAATTCCAATAGGAATCAAACTTCCTTCCCTTCCCTCCATCTTAATATGAGGGTTGGAACTTAAATAGTGGCAACTCTTTATTCACAACCGATATAAAAGAGTTACATGTTTGCACTTTACTGTCCTTCAAAGTAGTCAATAGCGATGCGTAGAACCCGTTGCCAGCGATGTGGAAGGCGTAGTATACCGTTAGCAGAGCCTGTTGTGTTGATGGTGCGAATGGAGCGCTCTACTGCCTGTCGAATCTCTGGACCAGTTCTGAAGCGAATGCCACGAAGTCCGGGGAGTATGGTGGATGGTACAGTACGTCCCAGTCCCGTCGACCGAACAGAGCAGCTTGCGCTGAATGCACCCGTGCATTGTCGTGCAAAATGATGGGTGGATTGTGCAGAAAGTGTCGCCGCTTCTTTCGCAAAGCTGGTCGCAAGTGATGCTCCAAAAACGAACAGTAATACTGTGCATTGACGGTCTGCCGTGGAGTAAGGTAACGCGTTAGGATAACACCATCACAGTCGTACACAAGAATCACCATAACTTTAGACCGCTCCATTCGCACCATCAACAGAACAGGCTCTGCTGACGGTATACTACGCCTTCCACATCGGTGGCGACGGATTCTACCCAACGCTAGTGACTACTTTGAAGGACAAAAAAAAAAAAAATTGGTTCAAATGGCTCTGAGCACTATGGGACTTAACTTCTGAGGTCATCAGTCCCCTAGAACTTAGAACTACTTAAACCTAACTAACCTAAGGACATCACACACATACATGCCCGAGGCAGGATTCGAACCTGCGACCGTAGCGATCGCGCGGTTCCAGACTGTAGCGTCTAGAACCTCACGGCCACTCCGGCCGGCACTTTGAAGGACAGTAACAAAAAATGGTTCAAATGGCTCTGAGCACTATGGGACTTAATTTCTGAGGTCATCAGTCCCCTAGAACTGAGAACTACTTAAACCTAACTAACCTAAGGACATCACACACATCCATGTCCGAGGCAGGATTCGAACCTGCGACCGTAGCGGTCGCCTGGTTCCAGACTGTAGCGCCTAGAAAACGCTGGGCCACTCCGGCCGGCGGACAGTAACAGGTGCAAACATGTAACTCTTTTGCCACTGTTTAAGTTCCAACCCTCGTATAAATGCAACTGTCATTTATACTCTGTACAGGAACATGTTTGTTAGGCATCACGGTGTACGTATTTGTTATAAATAATAATAATAACAAATTAATTTCAGCTATATTATTAACAATAACTTTTCTCAACCTCTCCTCCGCTAAGTAACTCTAGGTCTAAACCCCATAGTTCGAGGAACACTATCATCAGAGCTATCCTACTCATAAAATAGTGGTAAATATTAGCACAATTATTGAGGTAAGACATGTTACGTAAATTGAAGTTGGAGGGGGTGAGGGGAGAAAAGAAAAGATACGACTTTATGTGGAATCAGCGGCGACAAGCGAAAATGTGTGCCACACTGGGACCTAAATCCGGAGTTTTCTGCTTACTAGGCAGTTGTGTTAAACACTGCTATCGAGATACAGTGATTATCACAAATGCATGGACTATCTCGTCATGCTCCCCGGTCAACTCACACTCGCACCTAGCGCCACCTATCCCGTCCATGTCCTTCAAGTTCATCTGAAAGAACAGACACCACTCATTCATACAACAGAGGTAAGACGCTTTGGCATTCTGAAGTACTATAATAAAACGATGGCATGACATCTCTGAAAGCTCCCGCTTGAAACTAGTCACATAAACATTATGCATGTGTGACTAGTTTCAAGCGGGTGCTTACAGAGATATGCCATCGTTTTATTATAGTACTTCGGAATGCCAAAGCGTCTTACCTCAATAGTATGAATGGTATCTACAGCTGAATACTGCGCGTCGGTGTGGCTAAACAGCCCGCACGTGGCAAAAATAGATGTGGTGCTAAAGCAGACGATGCGAATAATTGCTGGAGCTATTAAAACTACTTCACTCTACTGGCTACCAGTCCTCAGTAACATCGAACCGCCTTATATGCGACGCTGCAACATGATATCCAGTAATACAGACCTGCCAATCCACCAGGACCTTACTGTATTTAGAAGATTCAAATCCAGAAATCCTCCTGTGGAGACTGCAGAGCAAATTCTGAGCCAAAACTACAATGGCATTGAAATCTGGCGAACGGACCGGAGAAACATAGCCAATCCAAGATGGCATACTTTATTTGAGACTCCCAACTGCCCAGCGGGCTTTCGCCTCCCAAGGAAAACCTGGGTAACAATGAACAGAATACAGACAGATCATGGCCGATGCGGATCCTCGATGTACAGATGGAACTTGAGACCTGACCCTGGGTGCGACTGTGGTGCCAAAGAACAAACCATCGACAACATCGTCAGCGAGTGTCCACTGAGGGCGTTCGCCGGCACTGATGACGACTGCCTGAGGGCAACACCACAAGCTGTGGAGTGGCTGCAGGATCTAAGTGTGGAATTGTGATTGCTTAAAATACTGGAATCTGAACTTTATGCAATCTTATTGTTTTGTAATGTAGTTATACATTTATTGTTATGTGCCAATGTTAAATTTACATTATTTTATTATGTTCGTATCCTATATTTTAACAATGTATATTCTCTTGTATGCTGTTTCCAGTGTAGTGTGTCATGCCATAAGCAAATAAATAGTAACATTACCCATCGGAGGAACGACCACTTAGGCCCGGTCCCCATTAGGGCTTCTGCACGTCTAAACTGCTCGGCACTGCCGAGGTTGCCATGGAAGAGGCGACTTCCCATTATGGCGCGGCTGTGCGGCACGCGCCAATGCCAGAGGCAAGCGTTTTCCGCATTGACGCAGCGGCTCGTGGAACTGACCTTCCCATCTGGTAGCGGAAGCCGCTAGCGGTTGCCAGTGATGGACCACCGCTAAGGTACGGGGCGGGACCCACTTAAAAGCGTGGCGTGTTTGATTAACTATAGCGTGAAGACAGACGAAGTTGGGTGAAGACATTCCAATTTTTTATTTTCTTCACGATACGTTCTTTCAATGATTTCATTATTAACGTTTTCTTATATCAGATTTGATGAACTACAGTTCATAATTGTTCCCTGTCTCATTATATAGTCATCAACATTTAGAAAACCTATCGCTCCAGAACAAAAACTTGCTGTGACTCTCACAACAGCATTTAGTACTACAGTACTCAGTATTTGCTATATTAACATCGTGTATTTTAACCACAGTGTGACTTTTAGGTATGCAGACAATCAATGAAGTGGTATCAAAACACTCAACTCCATCTCTAAACTACAATTCACACCATCGTACCCATGACAAACATAAATTCAGTACACACCCAGCGCAGTGGTTAACATGCCTAACAACACAAAAGTAATGAGTAGACTGAAAGAATGTACGATAAGACAAAATAAATTATTCAGACAGTTAAAAGAGACAAAAATTTGAAATGCGATGACAGACTGGAATTCGGTAGCAAGGATAGGAGGAAATGAAGAATATGGGCCCTCGGAAAGGAATGAAAGGGGAAGCCACATGATAGGATTTTGCACAGAGCATAATTTAATCATCCCCGACATTTTCCTTAAGAATAATAAAAGAAGAGTGCACATGTGGAATAGAGTTTTCAAAACCAGGTGTTAAATTGTAAGATGTTTCTAGATGCAGATGCAGACTGACGATAATTTATTGGTTATTCATTGCAGTTTACAACTAAAGAGGTAGCAAAAGGTAGCGAATGGGAATGCATAGAATTTAATTGACAACAGTGGAAAATATAAAAATGCAGCAAATCATGTAGGCCATAGCAAATACAGATATCTAAAAACTGACAATGACAGCAAGTCCAAAATCGCAAATCAGGAATGTCTAGGAGGAATGTACAAAGCTGTTTCAAAAACCTTGAATTTTCCTCCAACCCATTCTTGCTTTGTCATTTTGCAGTTGGAAAAGATAGATGCCAACATCAAATGAAAAAAAAAAAGACTTTGGAGCCAGGAGAAGCTACTGTATGAATGTTAAGAGCTCATATGGTAAGCCAGAGCTAAGCAAAGAAGAGAAGGCTGGAAGGTGGAAGGAATATGAATAGGGTAGGGGCTATACGAACTAACATGCGCACAATGTTAGGTTCCTGTGAAATGAATGAACACACGTGACAATACTGGTACTACCACTTATCTTAGTATTTAGACTACTGAAGAAAGGCAAACCTGTGTCTATAGCATTTGTAGATTTGCAAAAATATTTTGACGATTTTGACTGAAATACACTCTCTGAAGCTCTGAAGGTATTAAGGTTAAAACAAAGGGGCACAAGATTATCTACAATATGTAACAGAAAGTAGACTGAAGTTGTAAGACTTCAAGGACTTGAAAGGGAGGAAGTAGTTGAGAACGGAGAAGTAGAGAGGATGTAAAATGCAGACTGGCAATAGCAAGAAAAGCGTTTCTAAAACAGAAAAAATTGTTCACATCTAACTCTAAACTCAATCCGAACAGGTCTCGGAAGACCCTAACAGTATTGACCGACTGCCTTGTCATCCTCGGCCTATAGGCGTCACTGGATGCGGATATGGAGGGGCATGTGGTCAGCACACCGCTCTCCCGGCCGTTGTCAGTTCTCGTGACAGGAGCGCTACTTCTCAGTCAAGTAGCTCCTCAATTGGCCTCACAAGGGCTCAGCGCACCGCGTTTGCCAAAAGCGCTCAGCAGACCGGACGGTGAGCCATCCAAGTGCTAGCCAAGCCCAACAGCGCTTAACTTCTGTGAGCTGACGGGAACCGGTGTCACCACTGCGGCAAGGCCGTTGGCTTGTTGACATCGAGTATAA
Organism: Schistocerca serialis cubense; assembly: GCF_023864345.2. NCBI lineage: Eukaryota > Metazoa > Arthropoda > Insecta > Orthoptera > Acrididae > Schistocerca > Schistocerca serialis. The sequence goes on from NC_064639.1 coordinate 498,305,646, forward strand.
ATTTAAATGTTGGGAAGTGGAGTGCAGCCAAGTATGTAAGTGAAAAACGACGATAAACAGTTCTGTCAAGAGACGATGGATGCTTTCGAAATGTGGTGCTAGAGAAGAATGCTGAAGATGAGATATGCTAGTACAAATAATGAAGAGGTAGTGAAACAAACTGAGCAGACAAAGGAAACTATGGCCCAGCTTGTCTAAAGGAAGGAGCTGGTTGGCAGGACATATTGCGAGACATCAAGGAATCGTCAGTTTGGTAATTAGTTCAAATGGTTCAAATGGCTCTGAGCACTATGGGACTTAACTGCTGTGGTCATCAGTCCCCTAGAACTTAGAACTAATTAAACCTACCTAACCTAAGGACATCTCACACATCCATGCCCGAAGCAGGATTCGAACCTGCGACCGTAGCGGCCGCGCGGTTCCAGACTGTAGCGCCTAGAACCGCTCGACCACCCGGCCAGCTCAGTTTGGTAATCATAATGATACCACTCAACCCCTTACAAGAACCCCTCTGCAAAACTCGTACATGAGCAGTCATTGGTTGTTGGTTCATGAAGGAATACAGGTCTTAGGGAAAATACACAAACTGCAGAGAGGGTAAATCGTATTATCCATCACTTTAGGATGTACTAACAGTTCTCAAACTGTGCAGAAGTCATCGATGGTAAATATATTGTAATGCAGTTCTGCATATGCTACCATACTTTTTGTTCAGGGGAGGATTTTCCGCTAACTTCAAATATCATGCAACCATTCTCAGGCCTATTAAACGATGCATCAATGTCATCTGAAACTATTTTCAGTTACAGTTCTTGTCGGGGAAGCAGGTTAATTAGAAAATAAATACGGCATTTTGGCAACCAAATATCGAATCGAACATTCTATCATACAGCTGAAGTGGTAATTGTGAAGCTAACTGTTATGACTGGTCCTCCGTAAGTGCTTGAAAGACTGGACTCACTGACAATAGTCCTCCAGAGGTTATAGATACTGAAGACGATGCACAGAATGTTATACTTGGCACTTTATGCCAAGGTGTTTGGCACAAAGATGCGATCAGGGATGTACAATCTTTCGTTAAAAGAAATGACTTATCAGAGACTGTATCCTGCCTGTAAAGACTATTTTAGTGACGTTGGAAAGAGTAACTGGCAATCTGGTGTTATTACCTGTATTTATAAGGTAGTCTAAACGTTACAGATAAACAAAATGTGTGAGCGCGTGTATGCGCGCGCGCGCGAGCGTGTGTGTGTGTGTGTGTGTGTGTGTGTGTGTGTGTGTGTGTGTGTGTGGGTGGGTGGGTGTGATTAAATAGTTTTGCGAAGGGGTTTTTGTAGGAACGAGGAGAAAGGGGTTGTGGGGTTGTATGGTATGATTATGATAATAATCATCTGTTGGAGCGTTATTCTACGATTTTATCTATTCATGTAAAGAGTGAGTTTCCTCGCACCCCTCCACGTAACATTTAAACGAAAATTAAAATCAGCTGAACACCAAAACTTTAAATCACTGACAGTTACTACATCCATCTTTCTGGAACTGACTAATGGCTCTCTCTCACACACAGACACACAGACGCACGCACACACACACACACACACACACGCACAGAGAGAGAAAGAGAGAGAGAGAGAGAGAGATAAAGAGAACAGAAATGAACAGACGTCATCTACATAAACAAACCAAATAGGAAGACACATAAAGTGAACTCACAGTAATTACGACTTTAAATCACAGTTTTCGGTAAAATATCTGCAGCTAGTGACAGAAGAATAATAGTACTCCACAGCAGTTAGCGCACAGAACGTGAAAGTGCAAAGAAAACAGTTCGTAACTTGAAAATGTGCTTATATTTCGTAAGTGAAGTTATAGGACATCCAGCATGTGACCAGATGAGAGGAAACGCAGATGTCAGCCTAAAACTCTAATAACTGTAAGTAATCACTTATTAACGTAAAATATAAGTTGTGAACTGGATTATAATCTATAAATATCGCATGTCAAAACAAAACTGTTTTATAATCTGCAAATATGCATATCAAAACAAAACTCAAGATACCTTATAGTAAAAGAAAGCGAAACACTTCTGGAACAAATTAAAAACATTACAGCAAGAAAAATGCGTTTCTTATTTACAAAACTAAACAATTAGTACTTGTAGATACTTAACAATTACGTCTTATGATATACTAGCAAATTAGTTTTCGGTTTAAGCCCTGTAGATCTGTATAGAGTACTGTAAATGTTGATGAGTTCCATGTCACTGCACTTCATACTTCAGACGTTATTAGATGTCATTTAAAAAAGTATATGGGTCAGTTGTAGAAAACTATAGTTGCTTCCACATCTCTACAGACAAAAAGGTTTAGCGTATTTATCATGCTACAAAATGCGTGATACTTTACGAGTTATCATTCGCAAACAAACCCATTTCGATACCTCGAACCGTTTACGAAATTTAGGGCTGATAAAAGTCCATGTTTTGCGACGAGCAGGGCGCAACATCGGTCGCATCGCCCGCGACCTGCGCCTGTCCCAGCGCGTCTTGTCCGCCGACACGTCATTCAGTATCTCGAGAACGGTCACAGCTATCGTCCTGCTCCCAGCTTTAAAAACAATTTTGATACATTCGCTAAATTTGATACGCAACAATGCATTACCTAAAATGAACTACACATAAGATTTACGAAATGCGATTTTATCTCAGAACACTCAATAAAATTTCGTGTAGCGGTTTACTTCAAAAGAGATACAGCAAATAACCACGACAAATAACGAGAAGGAACTCAGTCCTCTTCTTTTTCTGAGTCTATAGTCTTCTGATTGGTTTGATGTGGTCCATCTGTGCCTACCTCTTCATCTCAGAGTAGCACCTGCAACTCGTCAATTATTAGCCGGCTGTATCCAAACTCTGTTTTCTTCTACACTTTTTTCATTTTTTTTTTTTTTTTGCCCTTCAGCCAATAGTATCCCTGAAATCGGATGATAAGTATTTCATAGTTGCCGTCGTGACCGTGCCAGCACATCGGTGTAAGTTTGTATGACTGGAGGTTCCGAGAGGCTCTCGAGAAACACAGGCCGCGGCTCGTACGTCACGAAGGTACGCCTGCGCTTGCTCGCTCGCTCAACTCAGCAGACAAAATGCGTTTCTACATCTGTTAACTCGTAACTGGGGCCGGCCGCTGTGGCCGAGTGGTTCTAGGCGCTTCAGTCTGGAACCGCACGACCGCTACAGCCGCAGGTTCGAATCCTGCCTCGGACATGGATGTGTGTGATGTACTTAGGTTAGTTAGGTTTAAGTAGTTCTGAGTTCTAGGGAACTGATGACCTCAGATGTTAAGTTCCATAGTGCTCAGAGCCATTTCGTAACTAGGTGTGTACGTACAAACGAGAATTGCATGTTCCACTGGAATTGGCTGTTACGGAGTCATACTGTTATTAGTCCTAGAGTGACTGGAAGTCCACAGATCTACTTTTAACTTGTTACGGCTGTAATGAGGTACAAAACAATTAAAATCATGCCAAAATGATTATCAGTTGCATAAGGTACAGTTCTTGCATGGAATGAGGACTGTTAAGCAGAAGACACTAAATTCTATAAACAAGCCGTTATACCATTGATATCGAGTCTTGATCTTAAAGTTTGTTGCGCGTCTAGTAATCAGCAAGACTTCATGATAGCAGATTCCAGTAGAAGATGCAATTCTTGTTAGAATGTACACCCCCACCTGCGAGTTGACAGGTTTAGAAACGCAGCTGAGCTGAGCAAGCGAGTGAGTTCAGTCCTACCTTCGATACGCACGCGCCGCAGCCTGTCTTTCTGATGGGCCTCTGGTTTCTGCACCTGATGTCACGCTCAGCGCGTTCTGTGATTGGTGACGCGGACCTGCATTGAGGCACGTGGCAGTCCTCGCGGTTAGACATGAGCAAATTGCAACGCAGAGCTCGCCATGCTGCGCCACTGAGGACATTTCGTTGGCAACCACGCGGCATTGCCGCGGCGTTTTACTGCATGGCAGCTCTGATGGGAAATGGGCATTACTCACTAAGCAGAGCCCGTTACATGAGGCAGTGCCACCGGAACAGTAACGATGTAATTATTTTAAAAGAAACATTGATAGAGGCCACCAAACACCGCCGCCGCTGTCAAAGAAACTTACACACACTTCGCAGCAGGCGAGGGCTCAGCGCCGTCGCAGTGGATGCCAACAACAATGTCGCAAACAGGGCACTTTTGCCACTCTGCCCAGAACTCAGTCGTGTGAAGTTAGCATCCCGTTTTCGAGAAATATACATTTTTTCACAGTTCTTGATAGATGTGCCGTAGTTCTAGAGTTCTTTGTACAAAATTTCAATAGTTCTGCAGAATTTAGCGAAAAAAAACAATATTCGAAAAAATTATCGTATCGAAAAAATTCTTTGTCAATTTCCGCAAAATATAAATAAGTACAAGAGTTCTGAGCACAGTTCAGAGTTCTATCGAAAATCTAAGTAACATTTTTTTGTGCAGCTTATAGTTTACGAGATAATTGCGTTTTAATGAGAAAATCTTTTCACTTACTGTGAAGTTGGCACCCTTTTTTTCAGAAATAGTAATTTTTTTCAGACTTCTTGATAGATATGCCACAGTTCTAGAGTTCTTTGTACAAAATTTCAATAGTTCTGCAGAATTTAGCAAAGAAAACAACAATACTCTAAAACATTTTCGTATCGAAAACATTCTTTGTCAATTTTCGCAAAAATTAAACTCGTAGAACAGTTCTGAGGACAGTTCTGAACAGAACCCCAATAGCTCTATCGAAAATCCCAACAACATTTCTCTATGGCGATAATAGTTTATGAAATAAATTGATTTAATGTGGGACACACTATCTCTACAGAAATATAAATATATTCGTACAACAGTTCTGATGACAGTTCTGGACAACACGTGAAGAGTTCTATCGAATATCCTAGTAGCATTTTTTTGTGCAGGTAATAGTTTAAGAGGTAATTGCAACTTAAGTAAGAACTCCATAAGAGCTTGTACTGTGAAGCTGGCACCCTTTTTTCAGAAATATATATTTTTTTCAGGGTTCTTGATAGATAAGTCATAGTTCTAGAGTTCTTTGTACAAAATTTCAGTAGTTCTGCAGAATTTAGCGAAGAAAACAACAGTACTCGTAATAATTGTGGTGTAGAAACCATTTTTCGCGAAAAGTAAATTCGGACAACTGTTCTGAGGACAGTGCTGAGCAGAGCCCCGATAGTTCTATCGAAAATCCAAATAACATTTTTTTGTGCAGCTAATAGTTCGCGAGATAATTGCAATTTAAGGAGAAAATCATTTCACTTACTGTGAAGTTGGCACCCTTTTTCTCAGAAATGTATATTTTTTTCAGAGTTCTTGATAGATATGGCATAGTTCTAGAGTTCTTTGTACATAATTTGAATAGTTCTGCAGAATTTAAAGAAGAAAACAACAATACTCGAAACAAATTTCGTACAGCAAACATTCTTTATTAATTTTCCCAAAAACTAAATTCGTACAACAGTTCCGATGGCAGTTCTGAACAAAACCCCAATAGTTCTATCGAATATCCTAATAACAGTTTTTTGTGCAGCTAATAGGTTACGAGATAATTGAAATTTAAGGAGGAAACCTCTTCACTTACTGTGAAGTTGGCACCCTTTTGTCTCAGAAATATATATTTTTTTACAGTTCTTGATAGAAATGCCATAGTTCTAAAGTTCTTTGCACAAAATTTTAATAGTCCTGCTGAATTTAGCGAAGAAAACAACAATACTCGAAAAAAGTTTTGTATCGAAAACATTCTTCGTCAATGTTGGCAAAAAGTTAATTCGTACAACAGTTCTGAACAGAACACCAAGAGCTCTATCGCAAATCCTAATAACATCTTCTTGTGGCGATGATAGTTTATACGGTAACTGCTTTGATGTTAGACCCACTGTCTCCACAGAAAAAAATAAATTCGTACAACAGTTTTGATGAACAGTTCTGGATAACACCCCAAGACATCTGTCGATAATCATAATAACAATTTTTGTGGTTATAATTGTAAGATAATTGATTAATTGTGGGGCTCACTTACTCTACAAAAAAATTATGTCTATTCGTATGTTCCGATGACAGCTCTGGATAGCATTGTAAGAGTTCTATCGAAAATACTAGTAACATATTCTGTGCAGGTAATTGTTTACGTGGTAACTGCATTTAATAAGGAATGCTTATGAGCCTTTCCCGTGAAGTTTGCACCCCTTTTACGAGAAATATACATTTTTTTCATAGTTCTTGATACGTATGCAATAGTTCTAGATTTCCCTGCTCAAAACACGAATAGTTCTCTAGAATTTCGGGAAGAAAACAATAACTCGGCAAAATTTTGATATGGTAAAAAATTATTTGTCAGTTTGGGAAAAATAAATTTGTATAACTGTTCTGTTGGCAGTTTTGGATAGCACCCGAAGAGTTGTATTGAACATGATAAGAACATTTTTGTGGCGATAATAGTTTATACGATAATTGTTTTCATCTGATGCTCACTTTCTCTACGAAAGCAAAATTCGTAGAACAGTTCTGTTGACAGTTCTGAATTGCACCCACAGAGTTCTACCAAAAACTATAATAACATTTTTTGTGACGATGACATTATATGAGATAATTAATGTGGAACTCACTTTTGTCATGTAAAAGTAATAAATTCGTACAAAACATCTGCTGGCATTTCTTAATAGGACCCTAAGAGTTCTACCGAAAACTGTAATAACATTTTTTGTGGGGATAACAGTTAATGAGATAATATCATTTACGAGAGATCCACTTGGTCCACATTATACCTCATAACATTTTTATGGTGCCAGTAGATTACGAAATAGATGGTGTGTTCACTGTGCAGTGGGTGTGCGCCGATGTGAAACTTGCTGGCAGATAAACACTGTGTGCCGGACCGGGTCTCTAACCCCAGGCTGTGACGAAGGAATATTGTCACAACATCCTTTCTTCCAGGAGTGCTACTTCTGCAATTTTCGTAGGACAACTTCTGCGAAATTGGGAACGCAGGAGATGAGGTACTGCTGGAAGTACAGCTATGAGGACGGATCATAAATTCTCACTTTTATTTTGGAAAACCGAAAATCCGGATTTATATTCTACTAAATACAAAAAGTCTAAATGTTCAGCACTGTACAAATGCCTTCTTAAGACTGACTGTAGTAACTGTAGGTGGAAGCGTGGGATGTGCACGCTTAGATGATTCAAAGAGAGAAGGCTCGTCAGTGCAAAACAAACAGATGGCTGAGAGAGCAGATACAATTCACACGCGCCACTAACCAGATGGTGTCACACCTGTCGAGAAGCGCACCAGAGGTACAAGGAGCTGTGGTGGGGTCCATGGGTGGGGTGCTGTTGGTGTGGTTACTGTGCAACTTACTTGATGGGCACCAATACACCGTTACATTAAGGTACAATACTTGAGAAACAATGTCATTCACACACACGTGAGTTCCTTATCACTCAGTACTAGACTAAATTACCGGCCTAGTGATAAGCAGCATTTGTACCTCACCGACTACATATCTTCGTGTTATAAGAAAAAAAGAGAAAAATACCAAGGGACACAAAATATGAATCCGGATAAACCGGAAATCCGGATTAGTGAGGACCAAATAAATGAGATTCTTGTTTACAAATTTCGAACTCCTTATTAACGTTAATACTGTATCCCCACAACATAATAACGCCTCTATCAGTCATGTACTGAATTAGGATTTAAGCATACTACTTAGTTCGCTTGTACAATATATTCATTTAAATATACTTACATTTCTGTACATTGTAAAGACTTCTGACTCTCGCTGTAGTGTAACTCATCAAACTTCCACACTTCCTTTCTAACTAGAACAAATGTTTGCAACAATATTAACGATAGAAATTTCAAATTTAATCCTTAAACACAGCACATGTTTTTATGTATCCTAGCGTCTGGTGATGTTGCCACCTAACTTTCACCCATGAGGGTCCTGGGCAATTTTTAGCTGTCCTGGATGTCATGTGAGCTCAAAACAATTACTGTTTTACGTAATAAAATTCATCTGGTTCTTCCTGATTCTAAAAATATACACTTCATGTACAGTACCTCGTCATTCTCGTGCTTAAATGTCACTTTGTTTAATTTGGGCGCGCCGCGCTGGATTAGCCGAGCGGTCTTAGGCGCTTCAGTCATGGACGGTGCGGCTGGTCCCGGCGGAGGTTCGAGTCCTCCCTCGGGCATGGGTGTGTGTGTGTTTGTCCTTAGGATAATTTAAGTAGTGTGTAAGCTTAGGGACTGATGACCGTAGCAGTCAAGTCGCATAAGATTTCACACACTTTTGAACATTTGAACATTTAATTTGGGCGCCGCAGTTTCCGTAGAACCTCGTTTATGTAATATCTTTGAAGAACCTGTCGACTGTCGTATGTGCAGGAAAAATGTTTACATGGCATAAAACAAAACCAGAATGCATTTCAACAGTTGAAATATGTTTTAATGGTGGAGTAAAAATGGTTCAAATGCATCTGACTACTATGGGACTTAACTTCTGAGGTCATCAGTCTCCAAGAACTTAAGACTACTTAAACCTAACTAACCTAAGGACACCACACTCATCCATGCCCGAGGCAGGATTCGAACCTACGACAGAAGCGGTCGCGCGGTTCCAGACTGTAGCGCCTAGAACCGCTCGGCCACTCCGGCCGGCCTGATGGAGTAAAGATTAAAAACAATGAGCAGAAGAGGCATCAAAACTAGGAACAACATGAAAATTGTGCTGGTATGGGCGGACAGCCAACATGTCACATAAACTGAAAAAACTGCTGAAAGCATGAAAAAGGAGGCCAGAATAAGAAAGAAAAGAAGCAAAACTAAAGAAAATGAAAAGAACATGAAAGATAACAACAAGATTATGGAGCAGGAATGGTTTGCAATGTCGTCATTGAGAAGAAAATGACATACAAATCTTTAGTTTCAGTTTTCTGTAATCAACGTGTTTGCATTCAGAGATACTGTTACCGATATCTCATCCACTATTAAAGCTACATAAACAAAGCTATGGATGAATAATAGTAAAGTGCTTGCCTACACACTGAACCACATTATTCAACAATGGATTAAATATTTTAAGCTACAGTATGTCATATTATGTTCTTAAATTATTAGGAGAAAAAACTGACTCTTAAAATACATTGTTTTTAAAATAATCAGATCATGAAACTGGTAAATATTACTGGTTTGCTGTTTCCACAAGGTAATAATTCAAAGTATAAAATTTGTTTTTTATCTTTTATTTGAAATAGTGTGTAAGTACATTGAACCTAAAATAACAATTACGTGTAATTCAGTATATAAGAAAAACATCAATATTCACTGCACAATGTATTCCACAGATTTACAATGTATTTCACCTAGAGCTCACTATATACCTATTCTTTGATAAAAATTTCATTCCTGAATCTGTTGACAGTCTTGCATTATTAAATTTCAAAGTACCATTAAAAACTACAGGCCGTGATGTACAGGTCCCCTTAACAGCTCTTCTTCAGAATATACTAAAACCCAGAAGGAAATACATATGTAGGGAATTCAGTAATAAATAAGCATAGAATTTATGAGGTGTGAAACAACTAAGAAAAATAAGTTGGTTCAAATGAGCACTATGGGACTTAACATCTTAGGTCATCAGTCCCCTAGAACTTAGAACTACTTAAACCTAATTAACCTAAGCATATCACACACATCTATGCCCTAGGCAGGATTCGAACCTGCGACCGTAGCAGTCACTCGGTTCCGGACTGAGGCGCCTAGAACCACACAGCTACCGCGGCCGGCGAAAAATAAGTACAGAAAAATATATACGTGAAATTTAGGGCATAAAATGCTCTTATTCTAGTAACTAAAACAGGAGGGCTGTGGTTCCAGAAACAAAGACACTAAGAATTAACATAAGAGCTGTATTTGTAATATTTAGATATCAACTTTTAGCAATTGCTTACCTTATAAAGCAAAGTTCCTATGTAGAAACTACTTGTTTCGTCTCGTCTGTCTTGTAGCTGCCATTTGAAAACTTTCCTGTCTTGACATACATGAACAGGTGTGGAGAAATTAACATATCTTTTGAAACTCTCTGTACATCTTTATACAAGTCATCTTACTGCTTCCAGTAGGTTCCATCAAAGACATATGCCGTGTAGTGTTTGATGGAGCTATTATAATGAATGGCACCAACAAGATTTCTTTCGTGATCATTTGCAACACACATTTCTTCCTTTGATTTGGAGGAAACTGATCTTCAGTTAGTGGGCAAGTTGTTGTACTAGTATCCATCATCAAGTAGCATACAAATCTCTTTTCTTCGACTGCTTCTCCTTTACATTTCTTACATTTTATGATAGTCTTTAGACCTCCATTTGTTGCATCTACAGCCTCTTGCATGAAATTATAACCAAGTCAAAGTCCATTGTCTTTAATTTTGAAAATTATCTTTCAGTCGTTGCTGATGAACGAATAGATAGAGGAATATGGAAAGAAGGATACACCACAGCTGTCCACAGTGGTATATAGTACATCAACTCTTTCAGCATCTCTGCAGCATTAGGAATGTTGTACAGATTCACATCAAAGAGATTGTCATCCTTAGTCTGATTCACGATGACTTCAGCTTCATTGTGGATACGTTTTGCCCTATCAATCCACGCGTTTGCAGTAGATTCCTTAGAGTTCAAAATTGATTCTAAAAGACAGTCATCATTGTTTTCAACATCATCAGTTTCCTTGTCACCATCTTTCTTTTCTTCAATATATGAATGACGTGGACCACCTCTGATAATGTTATCAAGGTGGCGCTGATGTTCCATTGATGAATATTCTTGACTGCACTCATCAGTACCAAGATGTTCACTCAACGCAACAACCAAAAGTGAGCGCAAAGCACTTTCAATATCACTAAAATCTGTCATCATGTAAATATGGGCCAAACCTCGAAGATAAAGTTGTTTGACTTGTGATTTACCTCTTGAGGAGCATTTACAGCTCGAAATCATGACCATAAAATGGTTTAAATCTATCCTCAAACAACACGAGGGTAGAATTACTCTTTCATGCAAAACAATATGACTATAACACCTATTCAAATAATCGGTTAAGTCCGAGCAATTGGCTCTTGCTCTAGAAATGGCAACCAACAAAGCCTTACCAAAATCAGTTACCATGATTTTTGGTCTGGGAGCTCCAGATCTGACGATTTGCATAAAGAAAAATGACAAGAATGATGCGTCATGGCTAGAGGATATCATCTGATAAGTTGGGCAACTGATTGATGATCGATTGACGATATTTGGATCTTTACTAGTGACGTTTACTTCGCGGATGCACATGTACTGATACAGGTATATGTTCTTTGACTTAATTTCCACACAGTCAGCTCTGTTTGACAGATCCCCAAATCGTGAAGTAACTCGAAATGCAACGCCACCTGTAGCATCTACTGAATCGTATACACTGCTATTGATTTGATGACAGTATTTGTGCAATTGACTTTGATCTTTCAGCCACTATATACAGAAGAATGGGTCCAATCCGATTGCGTAAACTTCGTCCCGATGGGTTGTATGTTTTGCGATTTGCAGGTTTTCAACATGCATACTAGTTATTATACCAAATCGTTTGTCCCTTTCCTCTTCTTTAGCCTTTCTCAAGACATCAGCATTTGGTAAATTTGGAGTAATCATGTCTCCGAAAGACATATTTTTCGCTTCATAATTTCGTCAAAGAGCTGCAGGAATCCTGTTATCAACCAATTTAGCAGCTACCTGTTGTCTTCTCATGCCACGAAGTTGTCTTTTTTTCAGGTGATTTCTATCGTCTGAAAAGTTTGAAAGTCTGCAGTTCAGAATAATGTCGTTGTCCTTTTTTTTCAGCTTCAGAGCAATCCCTTCGAAAGTGGCTCCGCATTCTGTTCATCTTCCTTTGATCTTCAAGAAGTACTTTGAACTTGAACTTTCACACACTTTCGCGTATTTGAAAGAAAAGGCACATTGATATTTTTTGTGATGTTCATAAATTCTATTAGCCATCAAATCGGTCGATTTCCCTATTTACAGTTTTGAAGGCTTTCCAAGTTTTCTCTTTGTTGGTCTTATGGTAGACCATTTTTCTGCTGACAGTAGTAAGTCGAATTGCTTTGTCATGTCCTTGTAGCACGAAAAACCAAAAACATTCCACGACTCATCTTTGCTGTCGTCGTCTTTTTCTTCAACGATACATTCCAGCCTGAAAGTGTTTCTAACAAAAGTAAGCAGATCATGACGATCTTCTTTAATTGTTGTGTAAATATGTTTGAAGACATTTTCGAGCCGATGTCGGCCATGGCATCGGACAGTTTTTTGAAGACCGGATGAGACGGAGTGAATTGAATGCCTCTACCATCGATTACTTTAAATTCCTCCATGCTGAGAAGACGTTTCAATTCTGGTAGATTGTACATTTTTATGGGTATTACGGTTCATAAATATCACTTAAACAACAGCACCGACTGCACAACAAGCACCGACTGCACAAGAGCTCTGACTGAACGAGCATAATTATTATTCCCATGAGTGTGAGTGGTATTGTTACGTCTAGTCATTAGGGGCAGCTCAAGGAGCGAAATGCAGCGCTGGCGGGCGGCTACACACGACGCGGCGCGCGCCACCCAAAAAGTGCAGCTGTTGTTGACATTAGCTTTGATGCTGCCGCGAGAAGCTTTGATGCTACCTCTATTATAACTGCTACGCTGACGTCACTTGCAGATTGTTAAAAAGACGCAGTTCAAGTGTCCATTGCTTCCAGATGTAGTGCCTCGACTTTTGCATTGTTGCTGTGCTTTGTTTATTATTTTTTGGTCTTGAGAGGTCTCAGGGACGTATCATAATTTTCATTATCCTTCCAACGGCCCCATCTGTTCAAATTGATACATGTCGAAATTTTCTGTAAATTACTTTTCAACAGTTTGCAGTATTGGCGCCTTCTCGTTAATAGCTTCCCTTCTCCGTATGCTTTTCATTGTTGTGTGATTCTGTAAATTACTTGTCAACAACTGGTAGCACTGGCGCCCTCTCGTTATAGCTTCCTTTCTCTGTATGCCTTTCACTGTTGTATGATTCAGTATCGATGCTAATCCTCTCTTGATGAGATATGAGCCGATTGCTCGTTTTTATCCACTGTTCCCTTTCGTATTTCATTTCAGCAATTAATTTATTTGTTTATCAACGTAGTAAGTAGTATAAAGCTAATCCAGAATGTAAAATGCACTTAAATTCTGTTTGAACTGTTTAACCGTCAGTGGCCGCTGTCTGAACGTCAAATATCAAATTAATACACTATGCCTGGTTGCGTTATTTTATAGGAATTTTATTAATTTAAGTGGGATCATGCTGAAGAAATCCAAAGCATATAGTTCGAAGAGGATAATATTATTTGAAATTTACCTGGACCGATAGGCGCAGCCAAAGTAGCCTTTGTGATGCTGTAATTGCCTCATAGATGATATTTGTCTATTGTAGTTTTGTATTTCAATCAGCATTTTGAGAGCATTAAAGCTTCATTTCAGCGTAAGAGACGGGTAAAATCAATAGATACTATTGAACTGAAAGCCTTCATCAGTCTCTTGTTTTTAATTGTTGTTAACAAAAGCAACAGATAAAGCCTGGAAGATCTGTGTGGAACTGATGGGGATGGCACTGAAAAATTTCACCTCGCATATGAACATAAAACATTTCAAATTTATTGTGGAGTGCCTTAGATTTTGCAGTCGCGCTATTCATGATGAAAGGAGACAATTAGACAAGCTAACAGCAATTCGGGAAATATTTACTGTGTTTGTACGCAACTACCAGAAATCTTATACACTTGAAGAAAATGTTACAGTAGACAAGAAGCTAGAAGGATTCTGCGGAAGGTACAGTTTTTGCCAATATGTACCTATCAAAACAAACAAGTATGGATTTAAAATCTATGCTTTTGTGTATTCTTAAGACTTTTACCTGTACAATTTGGAAATATACGCTGTGTTGCAACCAGAAGGATTTACCAACTGAGCAATATACATTTTGATGTTGTTCTGTGATTGTGTAAACCTACATATCAGTCAGGTCGAAATGTGAAAGCGGACAACTGGTTTACTAGTACTGGAATGATAATAGAGCTGTGAAGGGAGGATTTTTCTTTTGTTGACACGATGAAGAAAAACAAGCGTGAGATTTCTCTAGAGTTTGCTATCAGTAAAAGAAGGGCTGCCCGCAGTTCCTTTTTTGGCTGCCATAAGACTGAACTCTAGTTTCCTCCGTACCTAAAAATGGGAAGTGTGTGATCCTGGCATCACGTTTGCATGAAGATAATTCGATAGATGCTGACACTGTAGATAAATGAAAGCCATCCATCGAAAATGTTACAACAGCGTTAAGTGTCGTATTTTCACAGCGGATAAGCTGAATGCTTTGTACAACGCTGCAAGAAATGTGCGCCGCTGGTCAATGGTTATATTTTTGTAATGATCAATACGGTTGGAATCTATGCACAAGTCATTTTTTGTGGCAACAGTAAGAATTGTATCAAAAGGAAAGGGTTCCTGAATCAGCTATGATATACGTTGTTGTTTTCTTCGCTATATTCTGCAGAACTATTCAAATTGTGTACAAAGAACTCTAGAACTATTTCATATCTATCAAGAACTCTGAAAAAATATACATTTCTGAAAAAAAGGGTGCCAACTTCACAGTAAGTGAAAAGATTTTCTCCTTAAATTGCAATTATCTCGTAAACTATTAGCTGCACAAAAAAAATTTACTGGGATTTTCGATAGAACTCTTGGAGTTCTGTTCAGAACTTGCTCAGAACTCTAGTACTTATTTACATTATGCGGAAATTGACAAAGAGTGTTTTCCATACGAAATATTTTTCGAGTCTTGTTATTTTATTCGTTACATTCTGCAGAACTATTGAAATTTTGTGCAAAGAACTCTAGAACTATGGCACATCTAACAAGAACTGTGAAAAAAATGTATATTTCTCGAAAAAAGGGTGCTAACTTCACACCACTCCAGGACTCTGCTGCGACTCGGCACAACGAAGCAGCTACCACCCCCGTCGACTCAGCACAGACCCAGACTGACCAAAGATGGAGTGACACCACTGCCGTGACTCAGCCTCACCTGCGTATCTCTCTGGCTGCGATAAGAGGCAGCAGGCGACAACAAGAGGTGTGGCCACCGCGTCACTGTAAGAGTTCTGCAACAATTAATGAGGTCACCCTGTCGCCTGCCCTCTATAGGCCAATAAGAATCAAGCTCCTCATCCTCCCCACAGCCTCGCCAATCTCGTTCCAGGATCCATTGTGAGAGGAAGCTGTAGAGTTATTCTAATCAGAAAATGGTGGTAAATATCCAGTACTGATGTTCTACACTATAGCTGGAAGCATTAACCACTAAAAAGTACCAGGGTCAAGCATCTGCAGTGAGCTAAAACATATTCTGTGTTCAGATTAATTTGCGGGAATCTTAAGGGAGAGTACTTCATCATCCAGTAAAGAAGTTGGCCACCATACAATATTAGTTCGATCTCTTTTCTACGTCCTTTCTTTTTTTTGTTTTGTTTTTTGTTTTACAGGAATCTGTTCAATGGCCTCAGTCTCCTACCAGGTTGGATTTATAAAAGAGTGGTGCTTTTCATGTCGCAGAATTATGAGATAGTCAAGAACAATGTTCCACATACTTTGCCATCAGATAACTATAACTACACACAGAGAGAACATAGTTTGTAACATATCCTACGTCTTCATTGTCTGGAACACGTACATCTATATCCGGGGAGGGCTTTCGTGGGATATTATTACTGCCGAACGACAATACTGGTATATAAATGGCGAAGAAAAAGTGCTACGCTTAGAGGTTGGCATGCAATTCCTCATCCACATTCAAAACAAAAGTTAATCTATTAAAATCAGACCGCATTTTGAAAACACATGTATGAAAACGATGAGCTGGCAACACTGTCACATGGTACAGCGCATTGGACTGTACAGAGGAACGTGTATCACCCCGTCGTATCATACCAGGCGTCATACGTCACTGAGTAGACTGCTGGGACGTCAAACCCACATCAACCATCGAGCTATGGTTTGAAGCCTCGTCAGATTCCTGTTTTATTTTTTCAACGTCGGTTCCCTAGTTCTCATAGTTTATAAGCAGAACGACGTATTGTCACGTGGCAATAGCCACATATACATGGTGTTACAAAAAGGTACGGCCAAACTTTCAGGAAACATTCCTCACACACAAAGAAAGAAAATATGTTATGTGGACATGTGTCCGGAAACGCTTACTTTCCATGTTAGAGCTCATTTTATTACTTCTCTTCAAATCACATTAATCATGGAATGGAAACACACAGCAACAGAATGTACCAGCGTGACTTCAAACGCTTTGTTACAGGAAATGTTCAAAATGTCCTCCGTTAGCGAAGATACATGCATCCACCCTCCGTCGCATGGAATCCCTAATGCGCTGATGCAGCCGTGGAGAATGGCGTATTGTATCACAGCCGTCCACAATACGAGCACGAAGAATCTCTACATTTGGTACCGGGGTTGCGTAGACAAGAGCTTTCAAATGGCCCCATAAATGAAAGTCAAGAGGGTTGAAGTCAGGAGAGCGTGGAGGCCATGGAATTGGTCCGCCTCTACCAATCCATCGGTCACCGAATCTGTTGTTGAGAAGCGTACGAACACTTCGACTGAAATGTGCAGGAGCTCCATCGTGCATGAACCATATGTTGCGTCGTACTTGTAGAGGCACATGTTCTAGCAGCACAGGTAGAGTATCCCATATGAAATCATGATAACGTGCTCCATTGAGCGTAGGTGGAAGAACATGGGGCCCAATCAAGACATCACCAACAATGCCTGCCCAAACGTTCACAGAAAATCTGTGTTGATGACGTGATTGCACAATTGCGTGCGGATTCTCGTCAGCCCACACATGTTGATTGTGAAAATTTACAATTTGATCACGTTGGAATGAAGCCTCATCCGTAAATAGAACATTTGCACTGAAATGAGGATTGACACATTGTTGGATGAACCATTCGCAGAAGTGTACCCTGGAGGCCAATTAGCTGCTGATAGTTACTGCACACGCTGTACATGGTACGGAAACAACTGGTTCTCCCGTAGCACTCTCCATAAGTGACGTGGTCAACGTTACCTTGTACAGCAGCAACTTCTCTGACGCTGACATTAGGGTTATCGTCAACTGCACGAAGAATTGCCTCGTCCATTGCAGGTGTCCTCGTCGTTCTAGGTCTTCCCCAGTCGCGAGTCATAGGCTGGAATGTTCCGTGCTCCCTAAGATGCCGATCAATTGCTTCGAACTTCTTCCTGTCGGGACACATTCGTTCTGGAAATCTGTCTCGATAAAACGTACCGCGCCACGGCTATTGCCCCGTGCTAATCCATTCATCAAATGGGCATCTGCCAACTCGTAAACATTGCACTGACTGCAAAACCACGTTCGTGATGAACACTAACCTGTTGATGCTACGTACTGATGTGCTTGATGCTAGTACTGTAGAGCAATGAGTCGCATGTCAACACAAGCACCGAAGTCACCATTACCTTCCTTCAATTGGGCCAACTGGCGATGAATCGAGAAAGTACAGCACATACTGACGAAAATAAATGAGCTCTAACATGGAAATTAAGCGTTTCCGGACACATGTCCACATAACATCTTTTCTTTATATGTGTGTGAGGAATGTTTCCTGAAAGTTTGGCCGTACCTTTTTGTAACACCCTGTATACATATGTGTACTGACTGCTCACTGCACAACCATAACTGGTCCTGCAAAGTTCATCCAGGGCGGCTTACCAATGGAGCTGAACTATGAATACGTCTGTATGCTTTTGGTATTGACGACTTACGATAACCAAGCTGATGCTGCTTATGCATATGCTACACAGTACCGCCAAAGGTGCCATCCTGATAAGAACTTTTTTGTAGCCTGCCTTCCGGAAACTGGTAATCTTCATTCGGCCAAAGACTAGACGTACTCCACGAACAGAGGACGTAATTCTAGAAGCCATTCAGAAATGACCTTGGTGAAGTACCTGTGATATTACAGGGCTGTTCCAAATAACTTAAAGACTAGTTGTTGCAGTGTTTCACGATAAAGAACTGCATCCATATCATTACGTCTATTGACTCAACACCAATGGCCGGAAGACTGCATTCGATGAGTACTGTTCTGTGAATGGATTTTTTACGAAGTGGAAGATAAGAAACACTTTATAAATAATGTGATAGGGACTGACGAATCTAGCATTCATGAAGGTATTTTCAACCTCCTCGACAGCCATTATTGGTAGGAACACAGTCCACATGTAACCCATGAATGTGATTTACAGATGTGCTTTAGTAAAACCCTATGGGATAGAGTCGTGGGAGGAGTGGTTTTTGACGCTTACCTATCGCAAGACAGGTTGACTGCGCCGCTCTATAGTACGTTTCTTTGAAATACTTTGCCTGATGGATTAGGAAACGTTCCATTTTGTGTTCGGTGACGGATATGATTTTAGCATGATGGCGCAGCGCCACACTTAGGGATCAATGTGCGTAACTATTTAAATGAAGCACTTCCAGGGAAATGAATTAGTCATGGAGGTAAAATATTCTGGCCTCCACATTCCCCTGACTTTAATGCACTAGATTTTTATTTGTGGGATCACGTAAAGGAACAAGTTTATAGTAATCCACCCATGGATGTACGCCAAGTAACAGCTCATGTTCATGCTACTTCAGCATTGGTGGATGCAGGTGTGTTGCATAGGGTCTAACAAGGTATGTCCCAACGAGTGGCGAAGTGTTTGCTTATTCATGGTTGTTGCGTTGAAGATCTTCTGTAAAGTGAACATACTCTAACGTGTACTGCGCTGTGAAGATAAGCCTGGGCGTCAAACGTACAAAATGAAATTATTGTGCATAGCATAAGGTGCAGTCTAGTGCAGCCCACGTATTGCGTTTTTTGTACCTCACTAAATACAGACAATGTTACTCTATCCACTATTTTTTTCTGTGTTCGTTTACGTCTGTACCAATTTCATGTTATATCTTAATGTTTAAATAAAGGCAACAGTAATAAAAAGAAAAACACAAGAAAAGCGCATTGTGAAGGTGTACATTGGATATAATTTGATGCTTTATTTGGGAAAAAAATGTTTGCCATAACTGCGACTCTAATGTTGGCAAGTCTGCATCTGCATTCCCCACGCTATTGTCTATTCTCAATGAGCCAATGTGTCAGCTCCCACACAGTGTAGAGTTCGTACTACCTGTTCTTGGCCATGCTGCATGCAGTTAGTGTTGCCAGGGCCCCGTTTTTTAAATCGCCTTTCTATTAATCTCGTTGACGAGACTACATTTTGCTAGACACACATTTTCCTTAAAAGGGAATGAGGAATCACATGCCAACTACCAAGTGTGGCATTATTTCTTCATCCTGTATGTGTATGCTCTATACTCGAAACGAGCTAATACTTGGCCTGTTACAGGTTATAGAAATAGTGTATTTGTTAGAACAAAGCTTCAGATCGGCTACAAGCGCACGCTTGCTGGCTGCTAGGAAGCCTCACTGCGCTGGTGTGAGCAAAGAGTGATTACTGCGACCCTGGCGAGACAGCATCGGAGGCAGTGCCGATTTGTCCCACAGCACTGTGGTTAGATGAGATTGCACATATGGGTGATGTGCTATAACCGTCTCCGGCGACCTGTGAATGTGCTTCTCTTTGAGACTTTTGTGATGGCTTGTATTGCCTAACAATATTACATAAAGAACAGAGAGATATGTAAACATTTTGTGTCGCATCCGATTATTTAATATAAATGTTGTGCACAGTGCCGATATTTGTGGAGTGCTTTCATAAAAATTGTCCACTACTTTACTGCTAGATACAAAAGACATTCATTATGCTAATATTGGCTACGATTTTTTTGAGTACAGACACACACACGCTATTAGCCGGCCGGTGTGGCCGGGCGGTTCTAGGCGCTTCAGTCTGGAACCGCACGACCGCTACGGTCACAGGTTCGAATCCTGCCTCGGACACGGATGTGTGTGATGTCCTTAGGTTGGTTAGGTTTAAGTAGTTTTGAGTTCTAGGGGACTGATGACCTCAGATGTTAAGTTCCATAGTGCTCAGAGCCATTTGAACCACACACACTATTCACCTAGAAGACTAACACTTGTTTCAGAATTCACGTACACCGTAGCCTCAAAGTATCTTATGCTAATATTTACCACCGTTTTGTGAAACATGCAATGACGACAGACACACTCTGCAGTGTTGAAGTGTCCCTCTTCATATCTCTTTTACTGTACTTTGGACTATAGAGCGTATGGGTAGCAGCAGTTCAGTAACCATTCTTTAATTTAAATGGATGTATATAGGATAACTATCGAACTATATGATATAAAACAGTCATAACTTCTGAACTGTTCGCGTTGGGACGTTCAAACTGCACGGCATGATGGAAATTAGTACGGTTTGGTTTAGCGACGAAGCCCACTTTCATTTGGAAGAGCTTGTCAATTACCAAAATTGGCGCATTTCGCGATCGAGAAGTCTCTTCACCCTCAATAGGTGATTGCCTGGCGTGCAATGTCCACTCACGGAATAATCGGTACGATATTCCATGATGGCACAGTGACTACCAAATAGCACATGAAGGTTTTGGGAAATGATTTCATCTCCATTAGCCGACGTAACATAGATTTCGATAAGACGTTGTTCATGCAGGCTGGAGCTCGACCCCACCGAATCAGGAGTGTGTTTGATGTCATGGAGGAGTACTTTGGGAACCGCATTCTCGCTCTGGGGTACCCAGAGGTCATTGGCAAGGCCCTTGATTGGCCACTATATTCTTCAGATCTGAAGACAAAATGGAGTATTTTGTGGAGCTATATTAACGACAAACTGAACAGCAATAACCCCAAAACCATTGCTGAGTTGAAAACAGCCATTCAGGAGGTCGTCGATAGCATCGATGTTCCGACATTTCAGCCGGTCCTGCAGAATTTCGGAATTCGTCTGCACCACATCACCGGCAATGATGGTGGGCATATCAAACACGTCATAATCTAAATCTGAGTATCTGTAGTGACGTTTACACGTTGAATAAACTGTGCGCATGTCGTAGTTTGTAACTAATTTCGGTTTTCTTCATATAGTTCAACAACTGTCTCCGTGTATTTACACAACTGCCAATCCTTCTTCTTGGCTGGCACATCTGTGTTTTAGTCTATTCTGTCAATTACAACCATTTCGGACTTGATAGCCTACCAAAATGCCAACAGCCAGTTTCAGGTCTGGCACCACTGAACTAACATTTTTGCAGAACGTGCAGTGATGTCATTATTTTATAATGTTGACATATCTTCTGCAGCATATGTATCGGTTGATGTCTTGCATTTGTGGAGTAATTGAGGTGCATGCATAGCATAAATGTGGCATAATCGCGGTATATGTGGCATATGCATGGTGTCTGAACACCAGTAGACCAATTATACAGCTAGTTTACCAATTTTTGAATTTGGTGTCCTACCAAATTACCAGTTTCCTACCAATTAAAAAAAGTGTGATACTAGTGACAGTTACAAGACGCTACTAGTGCTGCAAGTTTAACTGCTAGCAGTTGTGTTGCTATTGATCGTTAGGATTAAAAAGTAAAAAATAATTGTTTTATGGGATATATTTATTTATATTCACACACATACACACACTCACACACAAACAAACACACACACACACACACACACACACACACACACACACACACATAAACGCGCGCTCGCGCGTTAGCTTCCATAGACTGTAAGGTCTGCAGAGATCTCGTTTTTTTTTATTTAATCGAAATTTTATAGTGTTCACGAACTGCAACACATTGTAAGTTTTTACGCTAATTAAGGCTATATAAGCATGGTCTTTTCCGGATGTACTTCAGACCAAAAAGTTCTGGTAGTTGGAGTCCAAAGGTTTTGTTAATCATGTGGAGACTCTTCCGTAGCAACTTCCGTCCCCTTAATATATATTTTTTTATATCTGACCGGGAGGTGAAACACCAATTTTCAGAAATTTGGCTTTAAATTTTTTTTAATGAAACGAAATATTTTCTTGAAAATTTTCATCCTCTGTTGCACTCCCTTAGGGATTGACTTTGCAGAATCACTGGAACACATTTTTTTTTAAATTTCTGACCACAATGCCAAACACCAATTGTCATAGATATAATCTTAAAAATCCTTTAGTAATTTTTCAGTAATTATTTATTCACAAAAAACTTTCACCCACTATTTTACCTCCTTAATGTTTGAAGTTCCAAAAATGCTGTAACAGGTACTGTTTATTTATTGACCGAGGACCCAATACCACTTTTCGTAGTTCTAGTTTCAAAAGTCCCTCAATAGTGAAATACTTTCAAAAAGCCTTTCATCCCCCTTCTCATCTCTTTAGGAGTGGAATTTCGGACAATCCCTTCTTAAACGCTGCCTACAGCATAACATCCACACCATCTCCAAGCTTCAAGTTTCTATCCTCAGAGATTAGGGCTGACCCTATTTCACCATTTCCGAAAACAGTGAAACACGTATGTTTTCATCTCTAACCGATAAGCCAGCCAACAATTTTCAAATATTTAGCTTTAAAAATGCTTTTGCAATGAAATATTTTCATAAAACGTATGAACCCCTTTTTCACTCTCTTAGGGGTCGGATTTACAAAAACAGTGACGTGTATGCTTTATTTCTAACAGAGAAGCCAAATACAAATTTTCATTGAATCAGTTTCAAAAACGATTGCACAATGAAATATTTCCATAAAATCTTTCATTCCCCGTTTCAGCACCCCCATAGGGATTGAATTTACAAAAATAGTGAAGCATGATATTTTGCATTTCTAACTGAGAAGCCTAATTTAAATTTTGATAGGCTTAGCCTTAAAAATGCTTTCATAATAAAATATTTTCACAAAAAATCTCATCCTCTATTTCATCCCTTCAGGGGTTCTAGTTTCCCAAAATACTGAAACATATATTTGTTTATTTGTAACTGAGAAGTCGAGTACCGAAGTTCATAGCTGTAGCTTTAAAAATACTTTAGTAGCTCTTTAATAATGATGTATTTTCTAAACAAGCTTTCACTCACTATTTCACCCCCATAGGATTTAATTTCTGAAAACACTGTAAAACGCATTTCTTTATTTCTGACTGGGAAACCAAATACCAATTTTCGTAGGTCCAGCTTCAAAATTGCTTTAACAGCGATATTTTTTTTAAAAAAAAACCTTCATCCCATATTGCACTCAATTAGAGTTGGAATTTCGAAAAACACGTTCTAAAACAACGTCTGTGATATAAAATCCACACCTTCTCCATATTTCAAGTTCCTATCCTTAGCGGTTTGTGCTCAGCGATGATGATTCAGTCAATCAGTTAGGACATTGCCTTTTATATACAGAGAATGTATGGCTCACGTATTTCTTTTCCAAAAGTCAGCCCCATGCATTCGCATTGACAGCTCATGTGGTGGCTTTATCTCCTGCACAACAGGCAAACCACAGCTGATGTACATTGACAGCACTCCAGGGAAGTAGTGGGACAACTTATTTATTTTTATTTATTTATCTACATATCAAGTTCCGTAGGACCAAATTGAGGAGCAAATCTCCAAGGTCATGGAATATGTCAGTACATGAACTTACAACATAAAAGTAATAACAGATAAAAATAAATGTTCATGAACCTGAAAGAAATCAGTCCGTAAGTTTAAGCAAACGCTATCAGCAATACAATGAGAATCAGCTTAATTTTTCAAGGAACTCCTCGACAGAATAGAAGGAGTGACCCATGAGGGTACTCTTCAGTTTCGATTTGAAAGCGCGTGGATTATTGCTAAGATTTTTGAATTCGAGTGGCAGCTTATTGAAAATGGATGCAGCAATATACTGCACACCTTTTTGCACGAGAGTGTAGGAAGTCCGGTCCAAATGGAGGTTTGATTTCTGCCGAGTATTAACGGAGTGAAAGCTGCTTATTGTTTGAAATAAACTAATATTGGTAACAAGAAACGACAATAAGGAATATACATATTGAGAGGCCAATGTCAAAATACCCAGACTCGTGAACAGAGGTCGACAAGAGGTTCGTGAACTCACACCACTTATTGCCCGAACTGCCCGTTTCTGAGCCAAAAATATCCTTCTAGAATGGGAAGAGTTACCTCAAAACATAATACCACATGACATAAGGGAATTAAAATAAGCAAAGTAGACTAATTTACGTGTCGAAGTATCACTCACTTTCGATACCGTTCGAATAGTGAAAATGCCAGTATTAAGTCTTTGAACAAGATCCTGAACATGGGCTTTCCACGACAGCTTACTATCTATCTGAACACCTAGGAATTTGAACTGTTCAGCTTCACTAATCATATTCCCGTTCTGTGAGATTAAAACGTCAGTTTTTGCTGAATTGTGTGTTAGAAACTGTAAAAACTGAGTCTTACTGTGATTTAATGTTAGTTTATTTTCTACAAGCCATGAACTGAGGTCATGTACTGCACTACTTGAAACCGAGTCAATGTTGCACACAATATCAGCAAACAGAAATATTTTAGAGTTACCCATAATACTAGAGGGCATATCATTTATATAAATAAGAAATAGGAGCAGCCCCAACACTGATCCCTGGGGCACCCCCCACTTGACAGTACCCCACTCAGATCCCACATCACAGCCGTTATCAACATTGTGAATAATGGGTTACCTCCATTAACCTAAGTCATCTGACCATCACTTCTTCCTCGGAATTGGCAGGAAAAGGACTCAGGCTGTGATGGGCTGCTGGATAGGATGGACGTAAGTCTTTATTTTGCAGGCAGTCTTTATTTAAACAATTTGAGACAATAGCTCCATACAGTGCATTCCCCATGAGGTCCAGAGTCCAACTGACCTAGTACACAGTACTGCCACCAGTGGACACCATCATCTCTTCCATGACGTAATCCAAGATGGCGGTCTGTGGAAAAAATGGAGGGAAATGGACTCAGCCTGTGCTGCGCTGCTGGTGAGAGGAAGGAGTGTACTTTATTTATTTTGGAAAAATTTATTTAGGGATGGTTTTGACGTAATTTATTTATTACAATGATACGAAAGATGCGCTCTGGCATATATGGGGTCACAAAAAACAACCTACAGACCTGCAAAATACTCGTAAATTGTCGAAATCGTGTAGTACACTGATGTACAGACACGCAAACAACTTATAAATTGACACAATAATGCATGTAAAAGAATAGCACAAGTGCATTCACCTCAGCTATCCTAACTGGACATACAAGAGACTGCTAGCTGCGTACATGTTTACCTATCCACCACGTGTAGCTGCCAGCCCAACACTGGCCTAATTCCAGAATGAGATTTTCACTCTGCAGCGGAGTGTGCATTGATATGAAACTTCCTGGCAGATTAAAACTGTGTGCCCGACCGAGACTCGAACTCGGGACCTTTGCCTTTCGCGTTCAAGTGCTCTACCATCTGAGCTACCGAAGCACGACTCACGCCCGGTCTCACAGCTTTACTTCTGCCAGTATCTCGTCTCCTACCTTCCAAACTTTACAGAAGCTCTCCTGCGAACCTTGCAGAACTAGCACCCCTGAAAGAAAGGATATTGCGGAGACATGGCTTAGCCACAGCCTGGGGGATGTTTTCAGAATGAGATTTTCACTCTGCAGCGGAGTGTGCGCTGATATGAAACTTCCTGGCAGATTAAAATTGTGTGCCGGACTGAGACTAGAACTCGGGACCTCTCTTTCAGGAGTGATAGTTCTGCAAGGTTCTCAGGAGAGCTTCTGTAAAGTTTGGAGGGTAGGAGACGAGATATTGGCAGAAGTAAAGCTGTGAGACCGGGCGTGAGTCGTGCTTCGGTAGCTCAGATGGTAGAGCACTTGCCCGCGAAAGGCAAAGGTCCCGAGTTCGAGTCTCGATCGGGCACACAGTTTTAATCTGTCAGGAAGTTTCACAGGCCTAATTGCCAAGTGAGAGACACCTGTGTAGTTACTGACCCGTACAGGCGCAGCTAAAAAGCTGTATGTGTTATACTGATGTTTCATGTCTATGTAAATAACAGCTAAGTCCCCCTCTGGACGCGCTATAGGAATCTTTTGCAATGCATTCAGAAACTGTTAACGAAAATAGTCCAGAATAACACCGATTGCATTCCTCCTGATGGTCATAATGTGGCACCCCGTCCATCAACTGTCATTCTTGCTGGAAATCGTTAAGTACTGCTTTCAACAAACAACTCTGAAACGCAAACGTTCACACCACATTGTAGAGGCTGCTATGTCCCAGCACAAAGGATGTCTTGAGAATGAATGGAGCATTCTGGTCGGCTCTTACTGAATTTACCTGCCAAATCACTGACACTGTCAGTGTGGAAGCACTGTCTGCGTTTTTCTTTCTGCTGACAAGACATTCAGTGGCAAAACTATTTTCTACAGATCGCCATATTGCACTGATAGCTAAACCCTACAAAAGTGGCTTACAGATCGTCAAATATGGAAATACTCTTGCTGAATTAAACTGCTCTGCCACTGAGGGCAGAAGCTTGACTATTTCAGTGTGAAACCGATCTCCATGTACCATACAGACATAGCAAACAAACAATTCGTATCCTGCGCCATACAAAATAGCCCCTTTTGCATCATGCATATAGCTATCGAGCGCCAGACACTCGTACATATACCGCAAAGACAGACAGCATAAGCACATGCATCGTTTATATTCCTGGCAGCACTAGATATTTCCCGCAAGGTTGGTCAGTAATCCACCACAGCCAACAGTCGCAAGTCATCCGCTGGCAACGCATGACCAGAGCACCTTCAGCAGACCAAGTCACTCTTTAAACTGTTGTGCAAAGTCGGGGTCGGTCCCCCGCGACTCAAAGGCGTTACTGTTCCTGCCACCTGACCTACTTCTTTGCTTGCTTTAACACCCATCTCCAGACTCAGGTGTTACAAGCAAATTTGTAATTTCAAATGTTGTGTCAGAATAAATACCATTTACGCGATACTTCTCGGTATCAAGCACATAGCAATATCGCTTGCATAGATTATTACTTGCACGGTGTAATTCCGAAGATGTAGACTGAGAATTATTTCTCTAGAAACCCGAAACTTTAGCAACGTGCAGCACGCTATAAACACTGAGTAACTAGAAACTTATCCCATCTGCGAAGACCTTTACGTGAAAACTTGAAGAAAAAATAAAGGAAACTGATATTTCCATTCGCGAATTCTGATGTCGGTGATGTAACAGATTCCAAATCATCCCTATAATTTACAAAGTCAACTAATGTGTTTCTCATGTCTAGAGAACCAGAAAATGTGTCTTCCACCCGTCTTTCACCCACTAGATGCACACACCACAATCGATGTTCTCTCAACTAAATAAAGATGCGAAATGAGCAGAAGCAGCCAATCAGACAATTTACTTGGGAGGGAGTAGTGGTACAGTGCAAACACACGTCCATATTGAATCTTCTCAAATTTACACACGATCACGAAAGGTGTCCAACACATACTAAGTATTAGTTCAATATTCCGTCATCTAGAGGACGGTTAAGTCAGCTACATTCCTGCATCCCAACAGGCCTTTCATCTCGGATGCACCTGCCTGAGGGGCAGTTGCAAGATGCATAGGGACTACCTAAAACACCACATGGAAATTTACTTGACTTGATATGTTCGAGAAAGGTGAGTTGTTTCGAGATATGAGAATGCCAAAAATATGATTCACTAGTGGCTGTAATCATTAAAGGACTTGTCCATAGGATCCAACGCAGATATATGGCTGAATGGAAATACTTGATTCCAAATCCCAGACAGCATTTCTACCAAATAGCATAACCCTACAGATCTGAAAAGCCTGTGTACATTTATTAAGACCTCAATCAGCACACCCTTTACTGCTCGTGATTCTTCTCAATCAACCTTTGCGTATAACCCAGTTCATGCATCGCAGAACCTCTAACATGGCTTGGAGACAGAATGTGTTACAAATACTGGAGAAATATCTGCAGCAGCATAAGGTATTTGCGAATACCGGTTTCATACCACGTTTCTTAGACGAATCACTTTCTAAATTCGATGAATTTATCACGAGGTTGCATCGTCGGAGACATGTAACCGCACTGTTGTACCGAATATACACTCTGGCGATCACCGTCTCTATTCAGTGTCGAGATATTTGTCTGGAAAATCCAATTTATTCGGAGGTAAAGCTATACCTCAATTTATAAAGGAAGTAAGCTTTTAACATGGAGTCTTGTGTGCACCTATAAAAGCAAGAGCGACTGTGAAAGAAACATGGTCGTTGCGATCGTGTTTTTTTTAACATCTGGAGGTTTGTGAGACGAGTACGCCTTTCCTTCCAAGACACTGAGGTACCACTCTCAGGAAAAACTTACGAGTCATGTGCACCCATCGCTGATTTTTGGTCAGTATTATTTCATATCGCTGGCAATCTTTTATTGGCGAAGTATTAAAGTTAGTAGTAGGAGATGTGTGGAAGTTTTGATTTGAGCATGAGGCTTATAAAGTATGTGTGTGTGTCCCGACATGTGCAGAGGAAATGACTATGTCGAGTCGTAAGGAAAGTATGGGTTTGACGTGGAATACTGTGATAGCAAAGACAAAGTATGTCAAGTCATAAGAATGGTACAGATATTTCTATTTCTGGGGCCACAGCCTTCAGCAGGGTGTATTTCCGATACTTCGCTCATTGTCGAATGTCGTCCAATTGAGACCGCGATCGTAACATTTAATTGTAAGTATAGCAATAAACTATGTATGTGGTCGGTTTCCTAGGACGATTCTGTCTAGGGGTGCGTGTCGCGCGACGGCGGTTGTAGCCTTTTGGGGGAATGATTTACGTTTCCCGATAATGGCAAGATCATCCGAAATGAAAGGCCTGTTGGGATGCAGGAATGTAGCTGACTTAACCGTCCTCTAGATGACGGAATATTGAACTAATACTTAGTATGTGTTGGACACCTTTCGTGATCGTGTGTAAATTTGAGAAGATTCAATATGGACGTGTGTTTGCACTGTACCACTACTCCCTCCCAAGTAAATTGTCTGATTGGCTGCTTCTGCTCATTTCGCATCTTTATTTAGTTGAGAGAACATCGATTGTGGTGTGTGCATCTAGTGGGTGAAAGACGGGTGGAAGACACATTTGCTGGTTCTCTAGACATGAGAAACACATTAGTTGACTTTGTAAATTATAGGAATGATTTGGAATCTGTTACATCACCGACATCAGAATTCGCGAATGGAAATATCAGTTTCCTTTATTTTTTCTTCAAGTTTTCACGTAAAGGTCTTCGCAGATGGGATAAGTTTCTAGTTACTCAGTGTTTATAGCGTGCTGCACGTTGCTAAAGTTTCGGGTTTCTAGAGAAATAATTCTCAGTCTACATCTTCGGAATTACACCGTGCAAGTAATAATCTATGCAAGCGATATTGCTATGTGCTTGATATCGAGAAGTATCGCGTAAATGGTATTTATTCTGACACAACATTTGAAATTACAAATTTGCTTGTAACACCTGAGTCTGGAGATGGGTGTTAAAGCAAGCAAAGAAGTAGGTCAGGTGGCAGAAACAGTAACGCCTTTGAGTCGCGGGGGACCGACCCCGACTTTGCACAACAGTTTAAAGAGTGACTTGGTCTGCTGAAGGTGCTCTGGTCATGCGTTGCCAGCGGATGACTTGCGACTGTTGGCTGTGGTGGATTACTGACCAACCTTGCGGGAAATATCTAGTGCTGCCAGGAATATAAACGATGCATGTGCTTATGCTGTCTGTCTTTGCGGTATATGTACGAGTGTCTGGCGCTCGATAGCTATATGCATGATGCAAAAGGGGCTATTTTGTATGGCGCAGGATACGAATTGTTTGTTTGCTATGTCGGTATGGTACATGGAGATCGGTTTCACACTGAAATATTCAAGCTTCTGCCCTCAGTGGCAGAGCAGTTTAATTCAGCAAGAGTATTTCCATATTTGACGATCTGTAAGCCACTTTTGCAGGGTTTAGCTATCAGTGCAATATGGCGATCTGTAGAAAATAGTTTTGCCACTGAATGTCTTGTCAGCAGAAAGAAAAACGCAGACAGTGGTTCCACACTGACAGTGTCAGTGATTTGGCAGGTAAATTCAGTAAGAGCCGACCAGAATGCTCCATTCATTCTCAAGACATCCTTTGTGCTGGGACATAGCAGCCTCTACAATGTGGTATGAATGTTTGCGTTTCAGAGTTGTTTGTTGAAAGCAGTACTTAACGATTTCCAGCAAGGATGACACGTGATGGACAGGGTGCCACATTAGGACCATTCGGTATTATTCTGGGCTATTTTCGTAAACATGGCCCGTTAGGTCAAGAATTTCCATGCAGACAATCTGAGACATCGCGAAAGCTTCTATAAAAGCGATCTTTAACTATTTATGCAACACTTCACGATTTCTGTGAGGGGGTGATATGTGATGTACGGGCTATGCCATTAAGAACATAAGGAAGAATGCATTGGTGCTGTTCTGAACTAGTTTTGTAAACAGTTTCTGAAAGCACTGCAGGATATTTGTATAGCGCCTCCAGAGGGGGGGGGGGGGATATTGGCTGTTATTTACATAGACATGAGACATCAGTATAACACTGACAGCTTTTTAGTTGCACCTGCGTGGGTGAGTCGCTCCGCAGACATCTCTCACTTGGCAATTTGGCCTGCAGTGTACTGGCACGTATGGGTGGTGTCTGGGTAAACACATACGCGGGCAGAAGCGGCTAGCATATCCCGTTAGGAATGCTACGGAGAATGCACCCTGTGCTAATCTCTGAAGCATTGCAAATGACTTCTATAGTGCATTCAGAGGGGAGACTTGGCTCTTGTTTACATATACCTGTGACGTCAGTATAGCACTGACAACCTTTTATCTGAGCCTAAGATGGTGAGTTGCTCGGGTGTTAGGTCTTTGCTGGATGCCGGACGGTGCTGCCGTGTGGTTCTAGGCGCTTCAGTCTGGAACCGCGTGATCGCTACGGTCGCAGGTTCGAATCCTGCCTCGGGCATGGATGTGTGTAATGTCCTTAGGTTAGTTAGGTTTAAGTAGTTCTAAGTTCTAGGGGACTGATGACCGCAGATGTTAAGTCCCATAGTGCTCAGAGCCATTTGAACTTTCCTGGATCCCAGGTAGAAAGGCACTGCACCAGCAATGGAAAACACAAAAACACATGCATGTCCAGGGCATGGCAGCCATTCAGATTATATATTGTACATCTTATGACTTACAGACCACCATCCATCTCTCTCATATTGCCTCTAAGTTCAATAGAGATGCTGTGACTCTTCCAGCAACGGAAGAAACAAGAAAAGTATAAGCAAATTAACTAAGAGAATGTCAGAAATTTATTCCTTTATCACACTAGATTAGCACTTTCTACACAGAAGCTACTACCCTCCCACAAACTGAATTTGTCAATAACAAAAAAGAATTGGCAAATACTTTCTGTCAGACGTCCTCTGTCTGGTTCATCGCTACTGCTGCTGGCGGCGATTCATACTGAACATGCATACAGTGCACATGCAATCGAACTACAAAAATTAAAATTGCTCGAAGGGCGGGGGGGATCGAACTTCCACACCTTTGGAGCCGTGGGGCCCCTCAGCCATTGGCCACAGGGGGAGGGGAGAGTCAAGGGAGTGCTGACACTAATATTAGCGATTTTGGGAATGATAACGCTGATGTCATAATTCCGGGAACCCCCACTGATTCTCTACTTACCTCGATTAGGGGATAAGCTCCACTGCCAGAGACAGCTGCTGTGGATAAGAACATGATAATGACCGCCGTCGACTATAGTGAATTGTAAAACTGGCTAGATGGCTCACATTGCAGCAAAGGCCTCTCCAGTTAAGTGCTAGACAATAACTAGCGAGCAGGTAGAGTGTCAGAACCACCTGCTGTCCACGGGGTACCTCTGCTGACCGCACGTCTCAACGCTCAAAGATTGGTACGGGGGAAGGGAGTGCCGCTGTTGGATGTTCCAAGCCTCTGATGTAGTTTGCTGGACTGATGGGTCGCGATACACCCTGGAACATGCAAGCTACAAGTGTGTGGAAAAGCACAATAAAATTGCCCAAGGAGATTAAAGAGGTTACTAAAACAAACTTATTTCAAAAATGAAGTTAAAAAGGGCATTTGTACGATGAAGGATTACTTAAATAACACAAATAGGGATAAAATACAAAATGTAACACAAACAAATAATGAAAACGATAATAAAACATCTGTCATTTCAGATAATACTTTCACACTATGTTTTTCCTTCATTTTTCTCTTCATTTTTCGTTTTTACTGGACAACCTTATTCGCAAAGCTATGCAGTATATACAAGTAACAACTGATCCCTAATGGCTCTAATGGCACCGAGACATCGCTGTTATGTGCTGACACCAAGTGATAGTGTGTGCAGTGCTTCATTATGAAATAATGTGTGTGTAGTGTGTATAGCGACTGGGAGTGAGAAAGCCGGCCGAGGTGGCCGAGCGGTTCTAGGCGCTACAGTCAGGAACCGCGAGACCGCTACGGTCGCAGGTTCGAATCCTGCCTCGGGCATGGATGTGTGTGATGTCCTTAGGTTAGTTAGGTTTAATTAATTCTAAGTTCTAGGGGACTGATGACCTCAGAAGTTAAGTCCCATAGTGCTCAGAGCCATTTGAACCATTTGGGAGTGAGAAATGAACAATGAAGCATCAGACTTTTGCATTAGTAAATAACTTCTCTGTAAAACGGTATTGTACTCCAGGAATAAACCGAATGAGGTAGCACTGTCTTAAACGGACTGCTCTTGTATTTGGGAGGATGGAAGCAACAATCTTCATGCGGAAATCCTGATTTAGTTTTTCCGTGGTTTCCCTGAATTACTTCAGGAAAATTCCAGGATGATGAATACTATAAGGCCAAGGCCAACTACTTGTCCATCCTTGTCAAACTAGAAACTTGCATATCCTTGTTAAAGATATTCACACATGAATTAAACACTACTGCTATTACTACTACTACAGGTGTGGTGATGCTTCCCATTTGTGCATAGAGGCTGTTAGGTGGTAACGGTATTATCTTGTGGCTGATGTTTACATGTGATGGACCTATTGTGTGACCACGTACATCTTTTTTTGTCGCATATGTTACGTCATAGGCGATTGCTATCTTCGGTTAGTCGGTGTACCACTCCATTGCTCCCCAGCTTAAAATGGTATGATGAACACTCCATGAACACAACACTTTTACTGCCTCGTGCAGCCAATGTCACGATGGAACAACGCTATGATAAATATGGTCGAAGGTGCTATAAGTTATTACGGAGGCGTGCCTAATGGAGTTATTCACGAGTGTACTTCTACACAAGATAACTACATTGAGATGGCAACGTCATGGGACACATCCTAATATCGTGTCGGACCTTCATTTGCCTGGTGCAGGGCAGCAACACGACGAGGCATGGACTCAGCAAGTCGGTGGTAGTACCCTGCAGAAATACTGAGCCACGCTACCTCTATAGCCGTGCATAATTACGAAAGTGTTGTCCCTGCAGGATTTTGTGCATGAACTGATCTCTCAATTATGTCCCGTAAGTGCTCAATGGGATTCATGTTGGGAAATCTTGGTGGCCAAATCATTAGCTCGAATTGTTCTGAATGTTCGTCAAACCAATCGCGAACAACTGTGGCCCAGTGACGTGGTGTATTGACATCCACAAAAATCATCGTTGTTACGGAACACGAGGTCTATGAACGGCTACAAATGGTCTCAAAGTAGCCGAGCATAACCATTCCCAGTCAATTATCAGTTCAGTTGAACCAGAGGACCCAATACATTCCATGCAAACATAACCCACCAGCTTGCACAGTGTCTTGTTGACAACTTGGGTTCATAGCTTCGTCGGATCTACGACACACTCGAAACCTACTATCAGCTCTTAAAAACTGAATTTGGGACTTATCTGACCAGGCCACGGTTTTCCAGTCGTCTAGGATCCAACCGCTATGCTCACAAGCCCAGGAGAGGAGCTGTAGATCGTGTCGTGCCGTTAGCAAAAGCACTCACATAGGTCGTCCGCTGCCATAGCCCATTAACGCCCATTAACGCCAAATTTCGCCGCAGTGTCCTGACGGATACGTTCGTCGTGCGCCCCACATTGATTTCTGCGGTTCTTTTACAGACAGTTGATTGTCTATTAGCACTGAGCTCTACCCAAACCCCACTGCTCTCGGTCGTTAATTGAAGGCCGTCAGCTACTGCGTTGTCCGTGGTGAGAGGTAAAGCCTGAAATTTGATATTCTCGGCACACTCTGTTCACTTTCGATGTCGGAATACTGAATTCCATAACGATTTCCGAAATGGAATGTCCTATGCGTCTAGCTCCAACTACCATTCCGCTTTCAGAGTCGGTTAATTCCCGTCGTGCGGTCATAATCATGTCCGAAACCTTTTCACATGAATCACCAGACTATTAATGACAGGTCCGCCAATGCCTGCCATTTTGTACCTTGTGTGCGCGATACTACTCCTGTCCGCCTATGTGCATGTCGCTATCCCATGAATTTTGTCACGTGAATCTACGAGAACATGTGCCTAAGCAATTTTTATACTTTCTTCTTATTGGTCTAGCAGCGATTGCACAGATAAGCTATATCTTCTGCCAATGTTTCTACAGATTGTAGTTTTCTTACGTATTTCTTCACTTTCAGTACTTGTTCACCTTATTAAAACATAAAGACGGCGAAGAGGGATTATTTACAAGGCTGTTACGTCATCATCTACACTAAGTAGTTATTAATATCACAGACTGCAACATGGCTTGATGTTGTGCAGAGCACACGATAGATCCCTGTAGATTCCGTAGGTGATTCGCACCCTGTGCCCACCTGTAATATTTTAAGATATTTTCACAAAAAAAAGAATCTCAGAAAAGTTATAACCAAAACAGTAGCTCTTGAATTCAATTTCTTCTCTGTTCTTGTCCTCGCGCAGCGGTTAAGACACTCTCATTGTATAATACATCATTTTCTGGCTGTATCCTGTTCGTTATTGTGAACTCCTGAATAAGTTTCAGGTAGCTGGAGGAAGGAAGCTCTATCCAGCGCGGAGGTGACGGGACGATCCTTCCATAATTCGTCAAAGGGACTTGGGGTCTAGTACGCTTGCTTAAGAACTTGTGGCTGTCCATGACGATAGGTGTTTTCCAACACGTTTTGGGGAGAAACATTACTGTAAATCTCTGGTAAAAAGCGGCTCTTTGCCGAGTGCTATTAGTCTGCATTACGATCCTGAAGCTGTCTGACAGAAAAATTCGAATGCCAGAACAGTTTAGTGGAGCTCGCAAATTCGAGGACTTGGCCCGCTTGGCAATACAATGCGAGTGGTGGACCTCTGCTGTTATCGTTAAGGAAGTCGAGAGTTGATGATCCTTCGCGACCAACGAGGTTTTTTTCTCCCGCAGTATGGGAAGCCTACATGCATCTGAAGTCCGTCATCTTGCGAGTGCGAGCAGGCACTTTCCTGTTTTCAAGGCGAACGATGCGGTTCTGTGAGGCTGCACACGCTCCTTATGCAAAGCCCTTATATCAGATCGCGGAGCCAGTAACTGGGTGGAGAGCTGTGCTAGCCAGTTAATTACAACTGCTTCTGCACAAACTTGAAGTGTGATGTTTTTGTGCGGATATTTACCAGTTGACTTTGAACTTTTTCCTGTTTTGTTGTTGTGGAGATTTTCAGCATTAGTTGCTAGGCGTATGAACTGTGAGCAGTGGCATTCTCCAGTCCAGTGGTTAGATGTCTGAATCTTTCTGAAAGCATAGATAGTTACAGGAGTTTAATTATTGACTTTGGAGTAGGGAAAACATTTAACCCTGTCTCGCCGGCCAAAACGAGACAGCTTTCTGTTATTTGGACTGATTTGGTAGTGCGGCAGTGGAGAAAATTACTCCCGTTCCGCCAATAAACGTTTCCGGTTAAGGGGAGTACGTATGGCGGAATTGTTCAAAAAGTGACATTTTCGGATTATTATTTATCTCTTATTAATATTTAATCTCTCCTGAATAATTTGATGCATTATTTGTCGAAAAATTCCAATTGGAAGTGTAGTTTTTATTATTTCAAAGTTAATAGTTCGTGTGTAAAATTATCCGGTCGTTCAGCACTGACTTGCCTAAGTATCTCTATCTCTTGATCTATTCAATCTAGAAGGCTGTGGTTTTTAGCTATTTATTCCTTGAAATCGTGTTAATATTCGTATTAAGAGGTTGGATGCACTGTGTAAACAGAAATGACGGTACAGCACATGCATTTTGTTTATTTACTTTGTGGTGTCGTGTTTCGTAAGTTTTGAACTGAAAACATAGTGGTTTGGTGTGTTATTATACGCTCTTATACCTCTTTTCAACATGACGAAAAGAAAGGGTTGTTTTAAGAAGCGACGTTTCCATGGAAATCAGCATATCACAAAATCTGAATTCCGGTGTTAATCCTGAAATAGATTTTTCACAGACTCATGATAAGGACACGCCTACTAGTGCTTCGAAGATGAAACTTGGAGACCATGAGGATTTATTTATTGGCAAAGATCAAAATAGTTTAGGTTAAGTTCTTTTAATTTGAGTGTGTTAGGACAAGTTTTGCAAGATGCTCTGTAATGTAAGGTTTGTGGTGGGCAAATTAGCATCTCTGAGGACTCATCTGCAAGGACTGGACTGGCTAAGAATGACTTGTTTGAGTGCAGTGTTAGATTCCTGTATGGAATGAGGTGCACTGGGAAAGGATTGACTGCAGCTGAAGTATTATGTGCAACGCTGAACTTACCAAACCCACCAACCAGATCAAGTAAGTGCACAGAAGTAATTGGTGAATGTGTCAAATCTGTTGCTGTTGCTTCCATGAAAGCTCTGCTAAAGAAGCAGTACAATTAAATAACACAACAGACTTATCTGTGGCAGTTGATGACACATGGCAGAAGAGAGGTCACACATCAAAAAATGCAGTTGTAACTGTCACTAGTATTGACACAGGTAAAGTTTTGGACATTGAAGTGCTAACTAAATACTACCATCAGTGTAAATCAGTTGATGAAACAAGTGAAAGCCATAAAACAAATTGTGCTAAGAATTATAAGGGGAACTAGTGGGAGTATGGAGGCTACTGCAGTTGTTTCTATGTTCAGACGTTCACAACAGGAGAGAGGCGTGTCTTACACTGAGTACTTGGGGGATGGTGATTCAAAAGCTTACAAATCAGTAGTGGAAAGCCAACCTTATGGTAATAAGCAGATTGTTAAGATTGAATGTGTGGGCCGCGTTCAAAAACGGATGGGAACACGTCTCCGAAAGTTGAAGCAGACAAAAGTAAAAGAGAAGTTATCAGATGGAAAGACTCTAAATGGTAAAGGAAGACTTACAGACAAAAACATTGATGAACTCCAGCATAATTATGGAATGGCAATAAGAAACAATACACATGACCTACAAGAGATGAAACGAGCAGTGTGGGCAACATTCTTCCACAAATCTTCCACTGATGATACACCTATACATGGTCTTTGTCCACCTGGTGCTGATTCATGGTGCAAGTACCGCAAAGTTCAGGCAGCGGGTAGCGAGGAACAATTTAGGCACAAAAATAGCATACCATCTGCAGTGATGAAAGCTATTAAACCAATATATAGAGAATTAGCTCATCCTGACCTTCTTTCCAAATGTCTCCATGGTCGAACACAAAACCCGAATGAGTCTTTCAATAATGTAATTTGGATCTGCATACCAAAAAATGTCTTTCTGGGAAGGAAAACTCTATGCTCGGGTGTTTGTGATGCTGTGATAACGTTTATAAAGGGAAGAATTGGGGTACTAGAGGAACTTGGTATCACTATAGGTGCCAACACACTGCAAGCCTTTCAGCGAATGGATCGACTTGGGATCATGAAAGCCCAGCGTGCAGCAGAGGAAATGACTAAAGAAGCAAGAGGCAGGAAAAGAAGGAAGCTTCTAGGTTTTCAGGATAGTCAAGAACGCTGGCCGGAGTGGCCGAGCGGTTCTGGACGCTACAGTCTGGAACCGCGCGACCGCTACGGTCGCAGGTTCGAATCCTGCCTCGGGCATGGGTGTGTGTGATGTCCTTAGGTTAGTTAGGTTTAAGTAGTTCTAAGTTCTAGAGGACTGATGACCTCAGAAGTTAAGTCCCATAGTGCTCAGAGCCATTTGAACCAGCCCTAGTCAAGAACAGGATCCAGATAATGCTGATTATGGGCCTGGCTGTTTCTAGAAACTGGCATACGTCCATGTGTAAGTTAATATCAAATAAAATGTTTGAACTTGATTTGCCGGAGATGACATTTTTAAAATCATTTGACCCATTATCTCAGGAACTATTACAGATACATATCTCTAATTTTACACTATTTTACCACTTAGTATACTGCAGCTCCCGAACCTCCCAAAACATCTCTACCTCTAACGGTTTTTTACTTACGGAAGAAAAAGTGGACTTTTAAAAGACAATATTGAACAACATTTTTGAAAAATCATAACTAGCTAATTATTTCTCTGTACATTTTGATTCTGGTTCAGTAATCAGAAAAGGAGTGATACTATACATCCCAAAAATTTCAGATCTCTATCTGTCACAGGTTCTGAGATAATGGGTCATCAATACTGCAAATGTGGGTATAGGACGTACGTACTCCCCTTAAATCTGCGGAACAGTAATGGACGTCACGCTGCACACCCGGGGTCGCGAATGGGGCTTCGCAAGACGCAACGGAAGTTCCGGGAACGGAAGAACGAATCATGTGAACTGGACTCACTTTCGGAAGGATATGGGTTCAAATCGCCGCCCACGTTCACTCTGTCTGTGCTTACAGGAACGTGGCGAACACTGGAATGGTTTCTTTGAAAAGCTTACTTTAAGTTTCTTTCATTATACCTACACTATCCGAGCTGCTTTCCTGATTCTAATGACCTAGTCGTCGACTTATTGTTAAAACCTAATCTCCCTTCGTTTTCTGTAGTACATCGATCGAAACCCAAATTAGTGATCACAGGAATCAGATACAATTTCACTATTAATTAGTTTCGAACACATCTTACTTTGTGCGTCGCCAATGAAGTACACTAATTTTCGGAACAACTTTCACCCCGATCAGAACTTTTCACCTCGAATTATACTAGACATTCAGTATTTATTAACATTAGACAACTCGTTTCTTTACAACCGCAACGGGGACAAAAATCAACACATAGTTACAACGCTTTCTGGTAACATCTACAGCTAGGACTTCGGGTCAAGTTGGTGGACAGTGAAGCTGCGTTTACTGTACGCGAAACAGCCTCGTGTAACAGATTTGCAAACCAAGTCTTGTTAGTGTAAAAGTGCGGCTGTTTCACGGTCAGGTAGAAACAGGGATGGGAAAAACCGACGAGTTAAAACTGTTACCGGTATTTTAATTCTGAATAACCAGTATTTTTCGCTATTTGTTTGCTCCGCTATAACGGATTTTTAATTTTTTTTACTAATAATCGGGTAAAAAAACCGATATATTAATTTGCCATAGCAGCGGTGCTATTGTTTTGGTTTTTAAATGAAACGTTTTCTGAAGTCGAGTAGTGTTTATTTGAAAAATTTCCATTGCTATGAAATACTGCGTTATTATATAAAACGGGAAAAACGATCAGTACTACTTTCATAACAGTACTGACAGAAACGAGCGACAGACACGTAACATAAGAATCGGTGCAGCATTATTTTATTGTTCTGCTCATCTTTTACACTTAATAATAACAGAGGGTCTAGAAGATGTGAATAACGAAACTTTGAAAAGACATATCTCTACTACGATATGAACACAAGTCGTCGTTCAACGTTGTTACCAAAAATCTCGAAAACTCCTTGATCGATTTAATTCAAAATTTTACACGATACTCTATTAAACGTTCGGACGGGCACAGGCTACGTATTATTTTAAAATATGTATACTACATAAAGAGGAAGTCTCTGAAAGTTCTTGGCCGATTTACTTCAAATTTTTACGAGATTCTCTCTCTCTCTCTCTCTCTCTCTCTATAAGTCGGCTGTCAACAAAAATTTCGAAATGTTCTTAATTGGCTTACTTCAAATTTTTGCATAATCTTTTAACAAACATTCAGGCGGAAATAGACTTTATTATTTTTTTAAACAATAATGTAAGGTGTTCTATTAAAACAAAGTGCGAGAAAGAAAATGCTGTGCTGTGAAAATGTGCGGTTTCGATTTCTTTCTCGCAGTCAATTTCAGCTACGACAGGGAGTCTTTACACCATTAGACAAATTCTTTGTACCATGTATATACATATTGTTTCGTTTTTTCCTCGCAGTCGGTTTTAAATGGAAGTGGGAAAGTTATAATTATGGCTTATCGGGTTACGATTGTAGTACTACTTCTATATCTGAATCGTCCGGGTGTTGGTTGATTGATTGATTTGGGGGAGGGGTTGAAACAGCGAGGTCATCGGTCCCATCGGGTTAGGGATGGATAGGGAAGGAAGTCGGCCATGCTCTTTCAAAGGAACTATCCCGACATTTGCCTGAAGTGATGTACCTAAATCAGGATGGCTGGTCGAGGGTTTGAACCGTCGTTCTCCCGAGTGCGTGTCCAATGTGCTAACCAGTGCGCCACTTCGCTCGGTCGTCCAAATGTAATGCTACCCATTTGCAGATTTAAACTATACCTAATACTGTCATTGGAGTTTCTATCCTTACAGATCCAGCATCAAAAAAAGGTCTCTCATAACCCGTATACCAACGATCCCAACCGATTCGTCCATTACATTATAGGAGGCTGCAATTACAAATCAAGGTTTCGTTGGCAATGACAATAAACAAGGATCAAAGTCAGAGAAGGGAGGAAGAGAAGAGTGACAGATAAGGGGGAAGAAATGGACAGAGAGGGAGAAGGGACACATGGACAGAGAGAGGGAGGAGGAGATGCAGAGCAGTATGAAGGAATAGGAGATTGGCAGAGAGAGCGGAAGGAGTTGATGGACAGACAGAGGTGGGGAGAAGGAGATGGACAGAGAGAGGGGGGGATGAAGAAGATTAGGACGTGTATCCAATTCCCATACACATTTAGCAATTGCGAAGCACTGCCGGATTCGTTAATAAATGAAATAAAATCTGCCGTCACATTTTCAAAGCAGGGTAAAATATTTATGGAGACCTGGAGGTGGAGCAGGAGTGGGAGGGCACAGCAGATGGAAACTTAATGCTTTTGGTTCAGCCAGTACAAACAATATTGTCACCATTAGTTGCTCAAGTGCTAGCCAATCCTTTGGTGTCGTCTTGCTGTCACTGTAGCCTTGTACCAGGAGAAGCAAGGAGAGGATGTTGTTTGGTGGCCGGTATCCTCTGTCTATAACACAACTGCACACAAATATTAACAGTGTTCTTGATAGGTAAGTACAAGAAGTTACTTAAGATAGTCCAGGTGTTTTGGTACTAGCTCTTCTGTAATAGTCCACGTTAGCCTCGCTGCTGGGGAAGTACACGTCCCGCTATGCATACTACTCTGCTCGCTAGGTACTGACTGACTCTGAGCTAGAGGCTGAGCTAACTGCGACTGCGACTCCCACTCGGCTGCTACTGACGGCTCGACTCGTTGACTTTCTGTATGACTGACTGGGCCGTCCGGTCTGCGGTGGCAGTCTAAATACCGGCGGTCGAGAGGGTGTTGGCGGCGCATTGCCAGCAAGTCTGTTTTTGGACTTTCTCCCGGTAAGCGCGTTGCTTGCATCAACTATCGATCTTCTTGCAACCTCTTTACCACCTGGTGTGCTGTCGACAACTTATGCCAGCACAAATCCCTGGACAGAAGATAAACCACGGATGATTATTGGTGCAGACATTAAATTGTTGTCAGAAATATGTATTGCAACGCCTTGCTATGAGGGCACAAAGGAGGTTTCTGGAACAGAGTACATTACGGAAGTCTTGTTATTACCCTAGTGTCCATTCTCGAAGTTGCATTAAGAAATCTCAGGCTTAAAATAATGCAGCTACACTCCTGTCTTAAAAGCTTCCGAGCAACCCCAGAGACAGAAATGCAAAAGTATTACAGAACCTTCTGAGGTCCAGTTCTACATTATCAGATCCACGGTGTAAAAAAAAAAAAATTACATGAACGCCTTCAGTGACAGCATTACAAATTTGTCCCAAGATGTAAAGAACTAGTTCGATGACATCGGCAAATCTCCACCTATACGGCACAGGGAAGAACTGCAAACCCTCTTCGGTCGTCACATGTTCGGGAAGTAGGCAAAAGTCATCTAGTGGAGCATGAAACCTTGTTTCTGGAAGAAACATGTAATGAATGAACCATGGGCAAAAGCAGCATCAAGAAGGTAGTGGTCGACATAAGCAGATGACAGAATGCGAGGACCGATCAATCTTCAGAGAGGAACTAAGAACTCTGTATTCATCATTATCATCGACCTGACGGGCAACTGTGGCTTCATCGACCACAAGGACCATTAATAGACAGCTCGTAGAAAGCGGGCTGAGCTCACTGCACCCGTTGTGCCGACTACCATTGACCTCTGTACACCAACAAGCCCGTCTGCATTGGTGTCTGGTACATTGGGTGTGGAATCTCATTGATTGGAGTAGAACTGTCTTCGGTGATGAGTCCCGCTTCGCGTTGAGTCTCGATGACCAGCAAAGGTGTCTCTACAGACGCCTCAAACAACAGAGGGACACCAACCTGACTGTTACCAGCCATACAGCTCGACAACCAGGAGTTATGGTCTGGGGTGCCATTTCATTTCATAGCAGAGCCCCTGTCATCCGTGGCACCCTTACAGCACAGCAGTTCGCCCCATTTTGTTGCCTTTCATGGCAAGCCATCCAGAGCTTACATTACAGCAAGACCATGCTTGCCTGCACACGACGAGAGTTTCTACTGCTTGTCTTCTAGCTTGCCAAACCATAACTTGGATAGCGAGGTCACCGGATCTGTTCCCAATTGAGAACGTTTGGAGTATTATGAACAGTACCCTTCAACCAGCTTGGGATTTTGACGATCTGTCGCGCCATTTGGACAGAATTTGGCACAATATCCCTCAATAGGACAACCAACAGCTCTAACAATCAGTGCCAAGCCGAATAATTGCTTGCATAAAGGCCAGAGGTGGGCCAACGTGTTGCAGACTTGCTGAAGTTCTTCCTCTTGAATGAATATCCAACTCTTCTGTAACTGTAATCATTTATTTGTCTGTACATGTACATCACCGATTTTCGTTCCATTCGGATAGTTCCTTCGTCATGCGTCTTTCTTCCTCTTACTACTAAACTAAACTAAACTCCATCCGAACAGGCCACGAAGGCCCAACGGTTACCGACCGGCCGCCGTCTCATCCTAGGCCCACAGACTTTACTGGATGCGGATATGGAGGGGCATGTGGTCAGCACACCGCTCTCCCGGCCGTATGTCAATTTACGAGACCGGAGCCGCTACTTCCCAATCAAGTAGCTCCTCAGTTTGCCTCACAAGGGCTGAGAGCACCCCGCTTGCCATCAGCGCTCGGTAGACTGGATGGTCACCCATCCAAGTGCTAGCCCAGCACAACAGCGCTTAACTTCGATGATCTGACGGGAACCGGTGT
Organism: Schistocerca serialis cubense; assembly: GCF_023864345.2. NCBI lineage: Eukaryota > Metazoa > Arthropoda > Insecta > Orthoptera > Acrididae > Schistocerca > Schistocerca serialis. The sequence continues at coordinate 498,349,501 of NC_064639.1, forward strand.
TACCGCTGCGGTTAGGCCGTTGGCTCTTCCCCTTACAGTGTAATAAAAATTGAATCTTGCTTATCTTCTACATAATGCTTATCGTCTACATAATGAGCCCTTATCTGCTTCTAGCCCTTGGAAACTTAACACGAAAAACACAGTTCTGAAATGTCAGTTTTCAGCCTTTAGCATTGACTGTTCGTAATGCCCAAATAGGGGTGTGATCCTCCATTACAACATGACTTTTGAGCAAGTTTTCAAAAAATTAGAATGAATAGGATGGTGGTGGTGGTGGTTAGTGTTTAACGTCCCGTCGACAACGAGGTCATTAGAGACGGAGCGCAAGCTCGGGTTAGGGAAGGATTGGGAAGGAAATCGGCCGTGCCCTTTCAAAGGGACCATCCCGGCATTTGCCTGAAACGATTTAGGGAAATCACGGAAAACCTAAATCAGGATGGCTGGAGACGGGATTGAACCGTCGTCCTCCCGAATGCGAGTCCAGTGTGCTAACCACTGCGCCACCTCGCTCGGTTAGAATGAATAGGAGAATATTAGTAATTTTTTGTAGTATTCAATCTCTCATTACTTTTCGAGAAAAGCAGCGAACGGTAGACGGACTAAGTTTCCATTTATTTACCTAATGTATTTGGTATTTTGATTCTATGTGTTTTGAAACGCATAATTCAAAAGTCTGGGGAGTCTTACAATTTTTCAATATTCGTTCGACGTCAACGTTTATTACTCGAAACAACAGAAATAAAAAACCGAAAATTGGTTATTTCTGAAACAGGTTATTTTGAGCGACTTTAGCAGTCAGGTTACGCTGGGAATGAAATAACGGGTGACTAAAAACCGGTTGTTGCAGCTACAACCACCATCTCTACGCAGAAACCAGCTTGTTTTTCATGAAAGGGCTTTGCTTCTCTCATTTCATGCAGTGTAAACATCGCTATTTGTTATCACAAAACAGTGAACGAGCCTCATCGAATTCTACAAAAAGTTTTCGTTTTTGTGCTATTGGTAAGAAAAGGCCATCAAAAATGGGGCATGAAGAGGGAATGCGCTGAAGGAAACGGGCGTGGTCCTCACTCTTTTCGTGCTTGTTCCGCTCAACGTTTCACTATAAAAGGCCGAAATAACTTTTTGCATCTGTACCGCGTCCGCGCGTGGAGAGGTGAAAATGCACCCTAAGATATGATATTCGCTGTAGCAGTCAGTTCCCAGGCATCCTCACGCAAGACTCTCACACTTCCAACGGTTTCTTCGTATTACATGTGCTTGTGAATTTACCCCGTTGTGTATGATACAATGAAGCTGTCTGTGAGAAATCAGTGCCGAGATCTTTGCAGAATCAGCAGGGTTCGGCTAAAATACTAGTTGTAGCAATGTTAGACTGATTTGTAAGACGAGCTAGAGAGCTGAGAAAGAAAGAGTAACGTAGCAAGCTGGAGAAAAAAAAAAAAAAAAAAAAAAACCAGTTCTCGTCTTCCAAAGCAGAGCTACTTAACTTCTAGTCCATTTGTCCTACGAAAACTTTTTCAGGGCTATACAAAACCACTCCTTACGAATGCCGAGTTTGATCATCTTACATTGTATAATATGGGGTCAGTGCTCTGCCGGTAACAGCCGCGTTATCGATTAAGTGTTATCTTTCTCCCTGTTTCTAACAGCCGCTTAAAAAAAGTGGACGAAAGAAACAGACATGATTCTGCTGATCAGTGTTTCTAGCTCTACGTATATACTCTGAAAATCACTGTGAAGTGCGTGGCAAAAGGTACTTAGCGTGTACCATATATTAGGTTTAAAGCTAACGCAACAGTTTCTCCAGTTCAAACAACACATAAAGGCGAGGGAGTAACTTATATAGAACTCAGGTATCAATTACACTGAATAATTAAGAGGTAGGGATACGATAGGCTCCAAGCAATTACAGCTAAGTATCAAGAAAGGCATATGACAAATTCCTGAAGAATGATATATAAGCCACGAGAAAAATACCTTGTGCGCTTCTAAGGGACACAGAGCTTTTTATTCATCAGCTTCGGAAAGTTATACTTTAATATAGTGCTCTACGGTCAGAAATTCAAATTAAGACTGTCAGCAACAATAAGTGAGGACCAACATAGTAAATCAAAAAGTGAAGCCATCTGGATTGTCTTTCCATTTTTAACCAATAAATTATATTGCAAATACAATCTTAGGACCACGTCGTGAAACTGGAACAGTCGGTGTCATAAACAGATAATGCTATCTTAAAGAACGGCAAAAACGTTGAAGCAATCCAGGAAATATTCGTTGAGACAGGACGTCGTTGGATCGGATTATGAGTTCATTTTCTGAGACAGGTTTTACAGACGATGCCAAAGAAAATTAAAGCAGTGAGAAACTGACTTCAGGGAGAGCTACAATTACAGCTGTGTAAATTTAGTTGTGTAATTTGAACAGTAAACAGCCCAATAAGATGCTTGTGCTGTTCTCGAGAAGCTTGGACAATCCTCACTAGCACAGTCAATGCAGAGATGGGAACCGTAAGTTGTCTAATTTTCCTTTGTCATACATAGACTCAAGTCTTCTTCTTTATCTTCTGAATCGACAACTCCCTCTCATACATTCCATCTGTCTGGCTAGATGTATTGGTTTTAGGCAGACAGAGATGAGCTCGTGTGTGTAACAGGAAGGACGATCGGAACAATACAGCAAATAGGGCGTAGTTTCCTCAGTACCACAAGAACACTGATCGTTCATGTCCAACTCTAAGCATTTCCACTTCAATACAGTGTCCTTTGTATCACCAGTTACAGTGTACAACATGTTTAGCACTGTCTGGATTGGCCTTACCTTTTGGCGGCCAGCGTTTGAAGATTCTGTTGAGTAATAAACTGTTGTTGAGCTAACTTATTTCTGCAAATTACCTTATGCCGTGTCTCAGGATGTCATTTAGAGACACCGTGGATCTAAGGAAGCTCTTTCCGGACGTCACTCGCTTATCAGCTAAAGCACGACAGCACAAGGGTTGCGTTCACTTCCCTGCATGTGTTCCCATTTGTGTTGGCTGATAACATCTCGGTGAATTCTAGGAAGATCTATGGCACATTCTGACAGGTTTCAAATAGATTATATAATGGTAAGACAGAGACTTAGGAACCAGGTTTTAAATTGTAAGACATTTCCAGGGGAAGATGTGGACTCTGACCACAATCTACTGGTTATGTAGATTAAAATTGAATAAACTGCAAAAAGGTGCGAATTTTAGGAGGTGGGACCTGGATAAACTGACTTTACCAGGTTGTACAGAGTTTCAGGGAGAGCATAAGGGAACAACTGACAAGAATGGGGGAAAGAAATACAGTAGAAGAAGAATGGGTAGCTTTGAGGAATGAAATAGTGAAGGCAACAGAGGATCAAGCAGGGAAAAAGATGAGGGCTAGTAGAAATCCTTGGGCAACAGAAGAGATACTGAATTTAATTGATGAAAGGAGAATATACAAAAATGCAGTAAGTGAAGCAGGCAAAAAGGAATACAAACGTCCCAAAAATGAGATCGACAGGATGTGCAAAATGGCTAAGCAGGGATGGCTAGAGGACAAATGTAAGGATGTAGAGGCGCATATCACTAGGGGTAAGATAGATACTGCCTACAGGAAAATTAAAGAGACCTTTGGAGAAAAGAGAACCAATTGTATGAATATCAAGAGCTTTGATGGAAACCCAGTTCTAAGCAAAGAAGGAAAAGCAGAAAGGTGGAAGGAGTATATAGATGTACTTGAGTACAGTGTTATGGAAACGGAACAGGATGCAGATGAAGATGAAATGGGAGATACGATACGGCGTGAAGAGTTTGACAGAGCACTGAAAGACCTAAGTCGAAACAAGGCCCCGTGAGTAGACAACATTCCAGTAGAACTACTGACAGCCTTAGGAGAGCCAGCCCTGACAAAACTCTACCATCAGGTGAGCAAGATGTATGAGACAGGCGAAATACCCCCAGACTTCAAAAAGAATATAATAATTCCAATCCCAAAGAAAGCAGGTGTTGACAGGTATGAAAATTACCGAACTATCGGTTTAATAAGTCACGGCTGCAAAATACTAACGCGAATTCTTTACAGACCAATGGAAGAACTGGTAGAAGCCGACCTCGGGAAGATCCGTTTGTATTCCGTAGAAATATTGGAACACGTGAGGCAATACTGACCCTACGACTTACCTTAGAAGCTAGATTAAGGAAAGGCAAACCTACGTTTCTAGCTTTCGACAATGTTGACTGGAATACTCTCTTTCAAATTCTGAAGGTGGCAGGGGTAAAATACAGGGAGCGAAAGGCTATTTACAATTTGTACAGAAACCAGATGGCAGTTATAAGAGTCGAGGGACATGAAAGGGAAGCAGTGGTTGGGAAGGGAGTGAGACAGGGTTGTAGCCTCTCCCCAATGTTATTCAATCTGTATGTAGAGCAAGCAGTAAAGGAAACAAAAGAAAAGTTCGGAGTAGGTATTAAAATCCAAGGAGAAGAAATAAAAACTTTGAGGTTTGCCGATGACATAGTAATTATGTCAGAGACAGTAAAGGACTTGGAAGAGCAGTTCAGCAGAATGGACAGTGTCTTGAAAGAAGGATATAAGATGAACATCAACAAAAGAAAAACGAGGATAATGAAATGTAGTCGAAGTAAGTCGATTGATGCTGAGGAAATTAGATTAGGAAATGAGACACTTGAAGTAGTACAGGAGTTTTGCTATTTGGCCAGCAAAATAACTGATGATGGTCGAAGTAGAGAGGATATAAAATGTAGACTGGCAATGGCAAGGAAAGCGTTTCTGAAGAAGAGAAATTTGTTAACATCGAGTATAGATTTAGATGTCAGGAAGTCGTTTCTGAAAGTATTTCTATGGAGTGTAGCCATGTATGGAAGTGAAACATGGACGATAACTAGTTAGGACAAGAAGAGACTAGACGCTTTCGAAATGTGGTGCTACAGAAGAATGCTGAAGATTAGATGGGTAGATCACATAACTAATGAGGAGGTATTGAATAGGATTGGGGAGAAGAGAAGTTTGTGGCACAACTTGACTAGAAGAGGGGATCGGTTGGTAGGACATGTTCTGAGGCATCAAGGGATCACCAATTTAGTATTAGAGGGCAGCGTGGAGGGTAAAAATCGTAGAGGGAGACCAAGAGATGTATACACTAAACAGATTCAGAAGGATGTAGGTTGCAGTAGGTACTGGGTTCAAATGGTTCAAATGGCTCTGAGCACTATGCGACTAAACTTCTGAGGTCATCAGTCGCCTAGAACTTAGAACTAATTAAACCTAACTAACCTAAGGACAACACACACATCCATGCCCGAGGCAGGATTCGAACCTGCGACCGTAGCGGTCGCTCGGCTCCAGACTGTAGCGCATTGAACCGCACGGCCACTCCGGCCGGCGTAGGTACTGGGAGATGAAGAAGCTTGCACAGGATAGAGTAGCATGGAGAGCTGCATCAAACCAGTCTCGGGACTGAAGACTACCACAACAACACTATGGCGCAAAGTATGTGGGGTTTGTCTGCAGACGTTGGTCTTGGGCAACATGTAATAAGACTACAGGACAATGTAGTACTACATTCATTTTCATGGCATGTAAAAATTGTATCGCACCAGACAGGCGTATTCATCGGCAGAATAACGCAAGATGAGAGTAGTGATTTTAATTCTATGTATGCAGTGTAGGCAGGTGCCACTCTTGACGGTTATCTGTCCGTCGGAAGGGGGCGTTAAGCTTGGCAGCCCTATCGGTGTTTTTCCACAGGAATAGGCTTTTTGCCGGCAGTGTGTTTCTCCCTTTATCTTCTCGTTCACATCAAAATTTCAAAATCGTATTTGAAATAGTTCAAGAGTAATCCTAAAGACTCTTGGATGCACTGTGTGACAGCAGGCGAAAGTTGAACCACCGTTATATCCATGAGATAAAACTGTAGTCAAAACAGTGAATTCACGAAGTTAAATATTCCGTTAAAAGAAATTCTGTTTGTCAGAGGCAAAAATTGTGGCGGATTTTGGTTTTAGTGGTGGGGTGTGAAGTGACCAAGTTAAATCTCTTCGCCGAAAGTACTCTTGTCCATTTTGGACGATGCGTGGAGCGTGAATCACAAATCAGAAGAATGGGGGAACACACTCACTGAGAGAAATAACGTAATACACTCAGCTTTGGTACAAAAGATTCCTCGTCAAAAGACGCACACAAGTTCTTGGCAAAGACAGGTTAAGTTAAACACTTTCACTGTTCACAACACAGAAATAAACATTAGTCTTCAGGCCATTATTGATGTACTACTTTGTAGCGAAAGTTGCAACTGCAGTATGATAGTCCTCGACCGCTGCTAACTGGAGCTTCTCGACAACTTGGCTGGAACCGTTTTTTATCCACGCGATCCTCAGCTTAGGGCGCGAGGCACTCCTGCGGCCAGTGGTTGGGCAGCGCCTATCGCTGTCGCTGCTGTTGCTGCTGGACAACAACGGAATCCTCTGCGCACGGAACGGTAGCCTCCTGTGTGGTATCAACATACATACATTAATTAATACTTGTTCCACAGATCATGAATACGATGTCACGCAATGATGTGGAATGTCTCACTTTAACATAGGGTTTCTTACACAAAATAATTATTTTCTTTTATGGGTATTACTTCGTATCTAAATTGAATAGAAGGAGTTGTCATTCAGAAATTCTTTTAATTTGTTTTTAAATGTTGGTTGGCTATCTGTGAGACTTTTAATGCTATTTGACAAATGACCGAAGATTTTTGTGGCAGTATAATTCACCCGTTTCAGTACAGGTGTCAGATTTAACCCAGAATAGTGAAGATCAATCATCTTTTCTTCTAGTGTTGTAGCTATGCACTTCGCTGTTATTTTTGATTTGGGATGGTTTTTTAATAACAAATTTCGTAAGTGAACATATGTACGGCGAAAGTACTGTGAATATCCTGAGTTCCTTAAATAAATGTCTGCAAGGTGACTTGAGAGGGCCCCAGCTGTTATTCTGTTTACACGCTTTTGTGCAATGAATACCTTTTCTCTTAATGATAAATTATACTAAAATGTGATGCCATATGAAAGCAGTGAATGAAAATAGGCGTAGCATGCTAATTTACTGGTATGTTTATCACCAAAATTTGCAGTAACTCTAATAGCATAACTAGCTGAACCTAACCGTTTCAGCAAGTCATTGATATGTTTCTTCCAAATAAATTTCTCATAACTGCACACTCAGAAATTTTGTATATTGTGCCTTAGCAACAGACTTCTGTTCATAGTCTATATTTATCAACTGTGGTTTCTCAATATTTAGTGAGAGTCCATTTTCTGAAATACATTATTTGCATTTCCTCAGTTTATTCTTGTTTGTTGGGTTTATCATCAGGAAAGAGAACTAGCTTTGCATCTTCATGAATATAGAGTGGCAAGCCATTAATATACAGGGTGGTCCATTGATCGTGACCGGGCCAAATATCTCACAAAATAAGCGTCAAACGAAAAAACTATAAAGAACGAAACTTATCCAGCTTAAAGGGGGAAACCAGATGGCGCTATGGTTGGCCCGCTAGATGGTGCTGCCATAGGTCAAACGGATATCAACTGCGTTTTTTAAAATAGGAAACCCCATTTTTTATTACATGTTTGTGTAGTTCGTAAAGATATCTGAATATTTCAGCTGGACCAATTTCTTCGCTTGTGGCGTTGTAATAGTCACAAACGTATAAGTACGTGGTATCATGTAACATTCCGCCAGTACGGACGGTATTTGCTGCGTAATACATTACCCGTGTTAAAATGGACAGTTTACCAATTGCGTAGTGGTCGATATCGTGTTGATGTATGGCTATTGTGATCAAAATACCGAACGGGCGTGTGCTGTGTGTGCTGCTCGGTATCCTGGACGACATCATCCAAGTGTCCGGACCGTTCGCCGGATAGTTACGTTATTTAAGGAAACAGGAAGTGTTAAGCCACATGTGAAAAGTCAACCACGACCTGCAACAAATGGTGATGCCCAAGTAGGTGTTTTAATTATACATAACATTATGTTCTTCTATTAGTTCAGTAAATTCAGGGTATATTTGTTATTACTCCCTGAAAATTTGAATACTCCACTCAAAGTGGTTTCTGAGATTTAGGGAATAAAGCAACAGAAAATGTAAATTTTCAGGAACGACTTCTAAAGTTTCAAAAGACTGTAACTCACTTAATATATGCTTAATTTTTTATTTTTAGTCACTCAGAAGCACCTTACACCAAGCTGTATATCATCCTCTTGATCTTTTTTTCTGATTTTCTTCTTAATGGTCTCCTTAGTGGCCAACTGTATTGCATACTCTGCTTTATCAATGCGAACCTTGTCCATCCGTTCAAATTCTCTGATGCAGTTTGCTCCAGTATTAATTCCCATGTGCTGCAGCACTTTCACCCTACCAATGTTGCCATCATTAAAAGCAATGACAGCTTCACTGACCCCCCACTTCAGCGTTTTCATTTCAACAAAAACATTTTTTGGTAAGAGAATCCTTATAAGATTATTGAACGACTCATTGGGATTTTGAGTCTGACCATGCAGACACTTCTTCAGTAACTGAGAATTTTCCAGGTCTCTGTAAATTTTATAATATCCATGACTGTCGCTGGGATGGAATGTTTATGGCTGTATGAACTATCTGAGTACTGGGCATTGCGGTAATTGCACCGTGAATCAGGTCCAGGAGGGCAAAAGTTGTGTTCAGTTTTTCATCAGTCGACAGTCTGTGGAAGAAGGTAGCCCATAGTGCTTGCTTCATTTTCAACAAATCTTCAGCATTATTTCTAATGTCCATCCCACAATACTGCTGTAGTTCATCAATCATTTTGTCTGTTTGCCCATCTCTTATGGTTTTACCATCAGAAAGTTCCTTGTCTCTCAAACTTTGTTTCAACCTCCTTAACCAGGTTTCCATCCTCTTCTGGACATGGCGAACACATTCCAGTTTTGTGATAATCTTCTCACCATAAGGCTGAACAGCTACTACACTGTTATATGCTTTTGAGTCTCCATCACCTAATAAATTAGTGTAACACACTTCCCTTTCGTTCACAGATCGACTAAAAATTTCAACAGCTGCAGAGTCCTCCATACCACCATTTGTTCCTTCATAATTTCTGTTACAGATACGCCCTTTTTCATTGCCTGATTTACACTTATAACAATGTTTGGTTAAAATCTGGAAATCTATCTCCTTACCAGTATCCGCACTGGTCACCATAGCAACAGAATTCTTAGAACTGTAGATACGCTTCTGCCAAGTGCCATCAAAAGCTAAAGGTATGTCAGTCATACCATCATTTATTTCAACAGCTTCGTCTGCATCACCCTTCATTGACTCATATGCAACAGACTCCACAGCAGCTCCAATAAATCCTTCATACTTGTCGATTTTACAAAGCTGGCGTGGCATATGCATTACGGCACACACTGTTTATGCTGCAGTGTGTCCTTTGTCAATAGCTCTCAGTCCATAAAATCACCTAACATTTACTTCGAAATAATTATACACTCCTGGAAATTGAAATAAGAACACCGTGAATTCATTGTCCCAGGAAGGGGAAACTTTATTGACACATTCCTGGGGTCAGATACATCACATGATCACACTGACAGAACCACAGGCACATAGACACAGGCAACAGAGCATGCACAATGTCGGCACTAGTACAGTGTATATCCACCTTTCGCAGCAATGCAGGCTGCTATTCTCCCATGGAGACGATCGTAGAGATGCTGGATGTAGTCCTGTGGAACGGCTTGCCATGCCATTTCCACCTGGCGCCTCAGTTGGACCAGCGTTCGTGCTGGACGTGCAGACCGCGTGAGACGACGCTTCATCCAGTCCCAAACATGCTCAATGGGGGACAGATCCGGAGATCTTGCTGGCCAGGGTAGTTGACTTACACCTTCTAGAGCACGTTGGGTGGCACGGGATACATGTGGACGTGCATTGTCCTGTTGGAACAGCAAGTGCCCTTACCGGTCTAGGAATGGTAGAACGATGGGTTCGATGACGGTTTGGATGTACCGTGCACTATTCAGTGTCCCCTCGACGATCACTAGTGGTGTACGGCCAGTGTAGGAGATCGCTCCCCACACCATGATACCGGGTGTTGGCCCTGTGTGCCTCGGTCGTATGCAGTCCTGATTGTGGCGCTCACCTGCACGGCGCCAAACACGCATATGACCATCATTGGCACCAAGGCAGAAGCGACTCTCATCGCTGAAGACGACACGTCTCCATTCGTCCCTCCATTCACGCCTGTCGCGACACCACTGGAGGCGGGCTGCACGATATTGGGGCGTGAGCGGAAGACGGCCTAACGGTGTGCGGGACCGTAGCCCAGCTTCATGGAGACGGTTGCGAATGGTCCTCGCCGATACCCCAGGAGCAACAGTGTCCCTAATTTGCTGGGAATTGGCGGTGCGGTCCCCTACGGCACTGCGTAGGAACCTACGGTCTTGGCGTGCATCCGTGCGTCGCTGCGGTCCGGTCCCAGGTCGACGGGCACGTGCACCTTCCGCCGACCACTGGCGACAACATCGATGTACTGTGGAGACCTCACGCCCCACGTGTTGAGCAATTCGGCGGTACGTCCACCCGGCCTCCCGCATGCCCACTATACGCCCTCGCTCAAAGTCCGTCAACTGCACATACGGTTCACGTCCACGCTGTCGCGGCATGCTACCAGTGTTAAAGACTGCGATGGAGCTCCGTATGCCACGGCAAACTGGCTGACACTGACGGTGGCGGTGCACAAATGCTGCGCAGCTAGCGCCATTCGACGGCCAACACCGCGGTTCCTGGTGTGTCCGCTGTGCCGTGCGTGTGATCATTGCTTGTACAGCCCTCTCGCAGTGTCCGGAGCAAGTATGGTGGGTCTGACACACCGGTGTCAATGTGTTCTTTTTTCCATTTCCAGGAGTGTATTTATACTTACCAGAATTCCAAAATGAATGAGTATATTTACAACTGGCACAATTATTGATAAGTTTCCTGGCTAGCCCATTTGATAGCCTCACTGTCTTCATGTAAACTAACTGGCCTCCACGTATTTTACAACACACACATTCACCTGACACCCTTGTTAGGATGTGTAAATCTATAAGAATATAACCTAACCTACCATTTAAATCACTTTAGTTTAGAGAAAACTGTGTACTACAACGTTTTATTTTAATCTTCGAAACACCAAAGCGTGTTTCTCTAGATACTGACGAGTTTGCCTGTATTTCATTGTCTGTAACTTTACACGCCACATTTCGAACATAATGTTTCACTTTATTCGTAAATCTATTACCTTCAAACCCATGTTTCCAAAAAACACTTCGTTTTGGCGTCATACGTTACTTTTTGAGAGCCGGGGTGGCCGAGCGGTTCTAGGCGCTTCAGTCCGGAACCGGGCGACTGCTACGGTCGCAGGTTCGAATCCTGCCTCTGGCATGGATGTGAGTGATGTCCTTAGGTTAGTTAGGTTTAAGTAGTTTTAAGTTCTACGGGACTGATGACCTCCGATGTTAAGTCCCATAGTGCTATGAGCCATTTACTTTTTGAGAGATTTACCAGTCTATTCGTCACTTTTTCTCGGAACGCCGTTAGCACTTCGACATACAACGCATGTTTATACTATGAAACGATACGATACTGTTTTTGACAGTTCAACCAATACGAACACGTAATTTAAACTTTATAACATAGCCATCCTCAGCCTTCTATACAAAAAAATATCGTTTTTATTCGATCTTTAAGTAATGCACGCAAAAATTTTAACATTTTCATCCGGTGTAGATTATATTTGAAAAATAAAATAAAATACTTCCCATGTGAGTTTATAAGTGATATATATATATATAATTCGGAAAATTGCAAATTTTATAATGAAATAAAACTCAAAAAATGTGAAATTTTTTTCCCGTCTAACTCCTCTTAATACAGTGCAGTAGTTTTTATAATGCTTCACTGTTTCTGGATCATTACTCCTCTTAGCTATAAGATACTCGTACATTTTCCTTTACTGTTTCCAAAAATTTTTTATTCCTTGTGAAAACCATGGATTTTTAGATGGTTTCTTGCAATTATATTTAACAATTTCCTTAGGGACACTGTTTTCAAATATACTCACAAAGGTATCATGAAATAGGCTAAATTATAAATAAATATCAGGTTCCCTGTACACCTCATCCCAGTCTAACTGTTGCAAGCTTTCCCTGAAATTTCAATTGTCAAATTGTTAATTGAACACACTATTTTGGAAGACTGTTTTGCATTACTCTATGGAGCTACGTCATATACTGTAACTAACTGTGCATCATGATCAGGCAGGCCATTCTTAACAGGAAAAGTTTTTATTTGATTAAATTTATCTTGGTCTGTAATATCATTATCTATCAGTGTGCTGCTTTCCTGTACCACCCGAATAGGAAAATCAATAACTGATGTCATACTGAAAGAACCAAGTAATACAAGATCAAGCTTTCTATCGGACTTTTTCAGGAAATTTGCACTGGAATCCTCACAAACAATAATTTGCTTCCATCTGTCTGACAGGTAGCACGACAAAGAATCCAAGTTTTTCAAAAATATCTGAAAATTTCCCAATGGGGCCCAATACCCGGCTACAATTATGAAACTATCATTATTTATTTTGAACTCACAAGCATATGCTTCTATATGTTGCTCTACACAATTTTTTTTGTCTCGAAATTTTTACACTGTGACAGATTTTAACATACATGGCAACTCCTCCTCTGTCCATAGTGTCTCTGCTTACATGTGCTGAAAGCTTATATCCACCTACATTTACCCTTTCCATACCTATGACTATATTATGTTCAGACAGATGTAGTATATCTATTCCACTCTCAGTTTCTAAATCTTCTAAACAAAAAAGAAGTTCATCTAATTTGTTTTTTAATCCCGTGATATTCTGATGCAATATATTAACATTATTTTTCACTGTGTTTTTATGAGAATCTTGTGACACTCTAACATATTTTCCACTGTACTTTTACGAGAATCTTGTGATATTTTAATATCTCTAGTACCTGTCTGTCTGAGCTTCTCAGTAACCTTAATTTGAATCAGTGTTGCATCATTGGACACTGGTCTTAGCCTAAAAGAGAAGTACTCCCATGAGTTTCTGTGCCCCCCCCCCCCCCTAAAGGTTTTCCTATCATCCCAGCCAATTTACCCTTCCCTTTCCAACTGACTATGATACCACAGGGCGGACTCACATGAAGCCATAATGGTTCTCGACGGACGGGAAAAGGGTAAATCGGTGTTTAGCTCATACTAAACAGCATTAATGGACTGTTTGTTAGTACTTTGAAGCAAAAGTGATCAGAATAACCTGCATGATGTGTTCTTTCAGTACGACAGTGCACCCGGTCACTCATCAACAGTTACAATGAAACACTTCAACACTAACTGTGTTATCCAAACTTAGGCCGTGTAGCATTCGTTCTGTTTCATAACTCCAAAAATTTGTTACAGGGAAGAAACTTTTTTGAGTAACACAGAAAGTAGACCAAATGCATTAAGATAAGGTTGAAGGAGTTTTTCATACAAAGTTATTTTCTGGGTTTTAATTACCAAACTTATGTAGCCATACTCATAATTCTATCTGTGGAAATTATAAAATTTCCTAATAGATTGTAGGATAACAGTTACAAAAATCAATGTCAGTCGCTTATCGATTTGCTGCAACCAATCTTTTTCGTCGCCATCTGACCATCTTTTGGACTTCCTTTTCGCTTTTTCTTCTTCTTTCTTTTACACAAGTAGTAGATTTTATGATTTTTAGAAGTTGTCCTGTATTTGTTGGATCCATCTTTTATTGGAGTAGCCAATATTTATTCGTTCTTTTGATGGTACTGGAGCAGTCTATTGGATAATATTCAGTTGGAAATCCTCTGTACCCACTATCCGTTTCCTGTAATCAATAATACTTTCTTCTACGTTTCGTATATCCGTCTACTGCTGCATGTCCATGTTCTTTATTCTGTCCTTTCTTCTACATATAGAAGTGACCAGAGAAATCTAATGTTTATACTCTGAATTCTCCTTTTGTTATCTTCTTTCATGCCCACCGTACACTGCCACATTTGAATCTCATAAGAGCTACAGCTTTGTAAAATTACATTTATTTTTCCTATATAGATTATGTAACGTAATTCTAAGTCGTCATCCTTTTTAATTGGCTATTATCCTCCGTTGTTCTTCTAAGATGTCTACGGCGGACCAGTCTTTACAGTTTTTTTTTCTTGAACTCCTCGATGATATTAATTTCCATTTTCTAAATTGCACTTACCTAGTGCCCTCTATAACTGAGACTCTTCAGATTTTCTTTCATTAGGTCACTGTCTACCCCCTCTATAACCGAGGTCGCTAAAGCACGCCCGTGCGGTGGCTCTCGGATCGGAGGTAGGCGGGTTCGAATCCTGGTGGAGGAAAATTTTCACAGCCAGTGTTTGACCGGTAGCGGGGGGAGAGGTGGTGGTGTTAAGTTCCGGATCGCCCCTCGGCGGTGTCTCTTGAAGTGAGGGCATGTGACGCAATTGACGGTGATCCGTCGGACGAATGGTGGTGTAAAGTTCGGTGGCCCTCCTTGGTGCTGTTCGAGAAGATTAGGCTACGTGCCAGTACAAGGTTTCGCCGTCTCCCTTCCGTTCATAGATAACAACACAAACCCAACGCCGGCCGGGGTGGCTATGCGCTACAGTCTAGAACCGCGCGACCGCAACGGTCGCGGGTTCGAATCCTGCCTCGGGCATGGATGTATGGATGATCTTAGGTTAGTTAGGTTTAAGTAGTTCTAAGTTCAAGGGGACTGATGACCTCAGATGTTAAGTCCCATAGTGCTCAGAGCCATTTGAACCATTTTTGAACAAACCCAACACTACACTGTAAGAAATCATAGCAGTCATTCACAGTGCACAGATATACACTTGACATTTCGTAACAGGTCGCAGGAAGGCACTTGCAAACTATTTCCACTAGGACTTCGCCTTGAACGGCGATGCAGGATTCGTTGATGTGCTCCCCTATACTCATTTTCTGAATGTGGGATTACTTTGACTTTATGCGAATTTAGACGTTTTCGGCGAATCTCGATGATGAAGGTTTTTCTGGTTATCAGCCGAATCAAGGGTTCGTTCTGCGGCAACGTTTCAACGAGTTTCCTACTTATCACCTTCAGGTGAAGTGTCGGGCTCATGTCACTTCGCCTGAAGATGACAAGTACGAAATTTATTGAAAAGTTGCCGCAGAACGATACTTTGACTGTTTTTGAGGTCAATGCCTAAGCTATATGGCCCCCTTTCTTTCTTATTGCAGTTGAGGATTGTCGAGGTCTTGTAGCGCGTGTGTTTCTCCCACCGGAATCTACTGGAAACAATGGAGTGTGCTGCGAGGTTCTCGACGGGCTACGTGCCGCGAAGTCGCGCGAGGTCGCGCGTGGTTTGCGCAGTGGCCACGTTATTTAGGAGGACGGCGGTTCAGATCCCTGTCCGGCCATCCATATTTAGGTTTTCCGTGATTTCCCTAAATTACTTAAGGAAAATTCTGGGATGATTTCTATAAAAGACCCCGTTCGATTTTCTCCGCCAGAGCGGACTTGCGCTTTGTCTCCAATGACTTTGCCGTGGACTAGACGTTAACTGGTAATCATCTATTTTGTAGCGAAGGCGCCTGAAGTGTGAACAGTTGTGCGCAACCTCACAGCTTAAAAGGGAGAAAACCTGTTATGGGAAGGCACAGGCGAGGCTGCAAGCAACAGATGAAATTTCCACGTCTTTGGCTCATTGAAAAAAGTGTATCAGGGGGAAAAGGTACCTAAAGCGAAGTGCAGATGTAAGCGATTGCTTCAGAACGGTCGAGCAGTAGTAACATTTGTCTTGGTCCGCTGCTCTGAGTGATTGCTTATAATGCCCATATTGAGGAATCAGTATTTGTCTGTTTTCATGGCTGGTTTTGTAGACAAAATGAGAAGAAGACGATTCTCAGAAGTGTACTTCGTAAGATTATAGGCCGTATACTTACACGAGATTTTGTTCGAAATAACCTAACTGAGATGATGTCCGATTATTTCACCCCAGAAGAACTCGTTTTACTTCCAGAGAGTGTGTACCTAGTGAATGTGATTCATCCTAGTCACTAAATCATCTAAATCATACACAGTTATCTTACTAATCCTGTACACATTGTAGGATCAGACTACACATCTGTTCGAGAGGTTCTAGGCGCTTCAGTCTGGAACCGCGCGACCGCTACGGTCGCACGTTCGAATCCAGCCTCGGGCATGGATGTGTGTCATGTCCTTAGGTTAGTTAGGTTTCAGTAGTTCTAAGTTCCAGGCGACTGATGACCTCAGAAGTTAAGTCCCATAGTGCTCAGAACCATTTTTTACACATCTGTTCACTTATCCCTGCGATCATAAAAAAGCAATTTATTGCTCGCGAAAGTGCGGTAACATAATGTTAAGTACGATGTATACATAACCTGCATAGTTTGACAGCTGTCACATCCAGTTTGCTCTCGCCGCTAAACTTATACCAACAGCGAACAGCAGCTTTAATTCTATTTGGTCGGTGACCAGAAACTAATGGAGGACACCGCTATTTACGCGTGCGACCGGATCAGTCATTAAGGTATGCCAACTCACTCTGAAGATAACATTCCACACCCGTTTGTAACACTTCCCTCCTAAAGGCACATAAAACACATACAACAGCAGCAGCATTAATTTAAAAGAAAGAGATAGTTTACGTAAACGAAAAATACTCATAACTAATGGGGGGTCAACAAAGCTACATTAAAAGTTAGTTCAAATGGTTCAAATGGCTCTGAGCACTATAGGACTTAACAGCTGAGGTCATCAGTCCCCTAGAACTTAGAACTACTTAAACCTAACTAACCTAAGGATATCATACACATCCATGCCCGAGGCAGGATTCGAAACTGCGACCGTAGCGGTCGCGCGGTTCCAGATTGAAGCGCCTAGAACCGCACGGTCACAACGGCCGGCGACAAACGTGAATTTTGTTCTATATGACCGAGGAAGCTATCCGAGGACAGCAGTTCTATACGTATGAAAAGACTGGCGTACTGTATTAGCTATGGATGTCATTCACCAAACTTCGAAAATAGGTAAGTACATAACTATCGTAGCAAGAGGTCTGAAATACGGAATGTTGATTGGTGAATAAAATCGTTTGTATAGTTGCCCCTTCACAGGCTCGTGGAGAGCCAGGACGACCCCTGAAATACACTCCTGGAAATGGAAAAAAGAACACATTGACACCGGTGTGTCAGACCCACCATACTTGCTCCGGACACTGCGAGAGGGCTGTACAAGCAATGATCACGCGCACGGCACAGCGGACACACCAGGAACCGCGGTGTTGGCCGTCGAATGGCGCTAGCTGCGCAGCATTTGTGCACCGCCGCCGTCAGTGTCAGCCAGTTTGCCGTGGCATACGGAGCTCCATCGCAGTCTTTAACACTGGTAGCATGCCGCGACAGCGTGGACGTGAACCGTATGTGCAGTTGACGGACTTTGAGCGAGGGCGTATAGTGGGCATGCGGGAGGCCGGGTGGACGTACCGCCGAATTGCTCAACACGTGGGGCGTGAGGTCTCCACAGTACATTGATGTTGTCGCCAGTGGTCGGCGGAAGGTGTACGTGCCCGTCGACCTGGGACCGGACCGCAGCGACGCACGGATGCACGCCAAGACCGTAGGATCCTACGCAGTGCCGTAGGGGACCGCACCGCCACTTCCCAGCAAATTAGGGACACTGTTGCTCCTGGGGTATCGGCGAGGACCATTCGCAACCGTCTCCATGAAGCTGGGCTACGGTCCCGCACACCGTTAGGCCGTCTTCCGCTCACGCCCCAACACCGTGCAGCCCGCCTCCAGTGGTGTCGCGACAGGCGTGAATGGAGGAACGAATGGAGACGTGTCGTCTTCAGCGATGAGAGTCGCTTCTGCCTTGGTGCCAATGATGGTCGTATGCGTGTTTGGCGCCGTGCAGGTGAGCGCCACAATCAGGACTGCATACGACCGAGGCACACAGGGCCAACACCCGGCATCATGGTGTGGGGAGCGATCTCCTACACTGGCCGTACACCACTGGTGATCGTCGAGGGGACACTGAATAGTGCACGGTACATCCAAACCGTCATCGAACCCATCGTTCTACCATTCCTAGACCGGCAAGGGAACTTGCTGTTCCAACAGGACAATGCACGTCCGCATGTATCCCGTGCCACCCAACGTGCTCTAGAAGGTGTAAGTCAACTACCCTGGCCAGCAAGATCTCCGGATCTGTCCCCCATTGAGCATGTTTGGGACTGGATGAAGCGTCGTCTCACGCGGTCTGCACGTCCAGCACGAACGCTGGTCCAACTGAGGCGCCAGGTGGAAATGGCATGGCAAGCCGTTCCACAGGACTACATCCAGCATCTCTACGATCGTCTCCATGGGAGAATAGCAGCCTGCATTGCTGCGAAAGGTGGATATACACTGTACTAGTGCCGACATTGTGCATGCTCTGTTGCCTGTGTCTATGTGCCTGTGGTTCTGTCAGTGTGATCATGTGATGTATCTGACCCCAGGAATGTGTCAATAAAGTTTCCCCTTCCTGGGACAATGAATTCACGGTGTTCTTATTTCAATTTCCAGGAGTGTAGGTCTCTTTGGAAGCACTGACATAACGTGCTTTATTTTTTGTATGCTAGTCACTAAACCATTGCAGAATGCAGTTTCCAGTGGTCATCTTCAGACTGTCTATAAATAAAAATAAGACTATAGCAAGAATCATTATACAGGGTGAGTTTTTCCACAGTGTACAGTCTCTTAGGATTGATTGATGAGAGGATACGGAACGTAAAATGTGTAATGAACTTATGACCGGAAAAGCAAGGTTTCCATGCTAGAGACCATTTATTTAATCATACTTTGTTACAAGGACAGCGGTCTAATACGCGCTGTACCATGCAGGCAGTGTTAAACTACGTATAGTTTCCTCCTAGAAGGTGGTACTGTTCTTCATACGTCATGCCCTAGCGCCCTTTCCTGGCACAGTAATCGGTAACCTCGCGTCCGATTCACTTCTCTTGCTTACTCACCTTGTAGTGCATGTGATACAGCGTTGTTCACAGTGGTTTCGAATTGGAATCGAGAGCTTTCCGACTTTGTGTTTACTTACGGAAAGGCAAGTGGCACGGGCAGCAGGCAGCAAGGTTGTATCACGATACCTATCCCAGCCGACAACAACCACAGCATTCAATGTTTGCAACAGCGTTTCGCTGTTTGTCTGAGACAAGGTCGTTTCAGGAAGCAGAAAATCATGAAGGATGTACCCGAAATATTAGGACACCAGTCATTGAGGAAAATATGATTAAAACTGTGGAAGGCGACCGCCATGTCAGTACCTGGCAGTTGGCCCGCCAATAAAGGGTAAGCCAGACGATCATGTGGAACATTCTGTTTGACAATTGTTACTACCCTTATCACTTAGAGCGCGCGCAGAGCTTACTACCGACATGCTTTCTAAATCGGGAGCAGTTTTGCCACTGGTTTCTTCACCAGGCAACCACGATTCCGAGATACGTGTCATCCATCTTATTCGCAGATGGGCCGTCTTACACGGAGTGGTATCTTCAACTTTCATAACAGTCATCTGTAGGATAATATGCTGAACCCCCATGGTATGGTGACAGCGCATCGGTGCCTCCGGAATGTGTGGGTCGGGATAATTGGCGACTGTATTTTGGGAGCAGTCTTCCGCTCACTCCTTCTAACAAGCCGGAACTATCGGCATTTCTTGCGGGTGGCTTTGCCTCCCTTGCTGGAAGAAGTGGTATTGATGATTGGAAGTGTTATGTGGCTGCTACATGATGCTCCTTCATCCCACTTCGCCATTAACGTCTGGACGCATCTGTCATGTCTTACATAAATTTGGAATCGTCTAATTCTTCCATATAATTTGTGTGATGTTCCCGTTTATTCTCCTTCCTGGTTCTAACAAACAATCTTGCCATCACTAATTCCGTAACTATTTCTGCATTGTCAAAACTTATTCTCCGGTTAACTTTATTAATCCTGCCAGAATAATTATAACAACCTGATCATTTTCACACCCAATCAACCACACAAATAAACAGCACCTTGCACTCACCCTTCGGGTTTATTCGAATCAGCTCGTATAGCCTCGTCCCCTTTTGCTGGCGGAAAAGTTTTTTGTTTCTTGACGCGACGGGGATTCCACTAGGAGAAACATCACGTACACTGTGCACGCATTCAAAAATCATCTTACGATTCGTAAAGAAATCAACTTAGAATGTATTAAAAATGTTAAAAAACCAACAGGAATGCGTTTCAAAATCATATGAATAATCGATAGATGAACTAGCGCTGGATGTTAGGCGCTTTGTGAAACAAGGTTTTTTCCTTTAAGAATATGAGTTTCGTGCCCCCTGAAATTGCACCTGGGGCAGATACCCCGGTTTGCCGCCCCCCCCCCCCCTTCCACCGCCGCTACCTCCGCACTCCGCACTCCCTAGATCCGGTCTGGTCGTAACACTACAGATAGAAGTACCCAAGTAACAAAACTGATTTCGGCACACGTATTGCAAAACGAAGACATAATCATAGCTCTGTTCACGACATGTTGAATATCTGTCATCAAAGACGAATATGCAGACAGACATCTTGCAGGAAATGAAGATCGATGTTTCAAGGAGCAAAGGAACGTGATACACTGCCGAACGAGCAAACAATTTTTCCCTGACGCCTGTTTCAAGGTGTACGACGAGCTGCTGACCTGACGTTCGCTGCTCCGCCTCCGCTGTTAGTGCCTCGCGTGCAGCTGCATATACGACGAATGTGTGCCGTCCGTTCCAGTGCAGCATGCTGAGAGGAAACAGCACCGTGCTCAAGGGCGACAATATCCAGGGGCAAGGTGGTCTGCACCCCTCCCCCCGTCCCTAGCTCTCAAGGGAAAAAAATAGTGTAGTCACGTGTTTTTCTTTCCAGAAAGTGATTTAAAAGTCGATACTAGGCAGGTTTTTAACAAGGTCGGAACTGTAACTTTTACGACTAACTACAAGTCGCCATTCGTCTTCCAAAACATTAAAAATACTGCATACCCCGTGGTCCTGCCCCCACCCACCTCCCTAACAAACTATCTTACGGGCGCCTTTGACTCAAAAAATAGTTCAAATAGCTCTGAGCACTATGGGACTTAACATCTGAGGTCATCAGTCACCTAGAACTTAGAACTACTTAAACCCAACTAACCTAAGGACATCACACACATCCATGCCCGAGGCGGGATTCGAGCGTCCGACCGTAGCGGTCGCGCGCGGTTCCAGACTGTAGCGCCTAGAACCGCTCGACCACCCCGGACGGCGTGCCTTTGACTCAAACGACTACGCTTCGTGACAGAATGCAACACCAAGTAGACGTCAGTGTCCGCCATGCATTCATTTTCATTAACGAATATAGTATGCAACTAAATATTTTTCCTACTTCATTACGTAGCTTTATTGTGCTTCCAATTCCAATCCCAAAGAAAGCAGGTGTTGACAGATGCGAAAGTTACCGAACTATCAGTTTAATAAGTCACGGCTGCAAAATACTAACGCGAATTCTTTACAGAAAAATGGAAAAACCAGTAGAAGCCGACCTTGGGGATGATCAGTTTGGATTCCGTAGAAATATTGGAACACGTGAGGCAATACTGACCCTACGACTTACCTTAGAAGCTAGATTAAGAAAAGGCAAATCTATGTTTCTAGCATTTGTAGACTTAGAGAAAGCTTTTGACAATGTTCACTGGAATACTCTCTTTCAAATTCTGAAGGTGGTAGGGGTAAAATACAGGGAGCGAAAGGCTATTTACAATTTGTACAGAAACCAGATGGCAGTTATAAGAGTCGAGGGGCATGAGAGGGAATCAGTGGTTGGGAAGGGAGTGAGGCAGGGTTGTAGCCTCTCCCCAATGTTATTCAATCTGTATATAGAGCTAGCAGTAAAGGAAACAAAAGAAAAGTTCGGAGTAGGTATTAAAATCCAAGAAGAAGAAATAAAAACTTTGAGGTTCGCCGATGACATAGTAATTATGTCAGAGACAGTAAATGACTTGGAAGAGCAGTTCAACGGAATAGACAGTGTCTTGAAAGAAGGATATAAGATGAACATCAACAAAAGCAAAAGGAGGATAATGAAATGTAGTCTAATTAAGTCGGGTGATGCTGAGGAAATTAGATTAGGAAATGAGACACTTAAAGTAGTAAAGGAGTTTTGCTATTTGGGGAGCAAAATAACTGATGATGGTCGAAGTAGAGAGGATATAAAATGTAGACTGGCAATGGCAAGGAAAGCGTTTCTGAAGAAGAGAACTTTGTTAACATCGAGTATAGATTTAAGTGTCAGGAAGTCTTTTCTGAAAGTATTTGTATGGAGTGTAGCCATGTGTGGAAGTGAAACGTGGACGGTAACTGGTTTGGACAAGAAGAGAATAGCTTTCGAAATGTGGTGCTACAGAAAAATGCTGAAGATTAGATGGGTAGATCGCATAACTAATAAGGAGGTACTGATAAGGATTGGGGAGAAGAGGAGTTTGTGGCACAACTTGACTAGAAGAAGGGATCGGTTGGTAGGACATGTTCTGAGGCATCAAGGGATCACCAATTTAGCTTTGGAGGGCAGGGTGGATGGTAAAAATCGTGGAGGGAGACAAAGAGATGAATACACTAAGCAGGTTCATAAGGATGTAGGTTGCAGTAGGTACTGGGAGATGAAGAAGCTTGCACAGGACAGAGTAGCATGGAGAGCTGCATCAAACCAGTCTCAGGACTGAAGACCACAACAACAACAACATATTGTGCTTAGTTATAGCCCTTGTCCAACATAGCTTGATGATCAGTATTTGCTGGTGGAAATCGATACTTACGTTTCGAAATGCTTTTGTGATTACTCCTCCAAGAAAATAAAAGAAAAGAATTATCCAATTAGTTACTCTCCGTTGACAAAAATGTCAGTTTTTCCAAAACTGCCGAATATTCTCCATCGCTAGAGGAGGAGATTAGTGTGGTAACATCGACAACGAGGCCATTACAGACGGAGTACAGACTCGGATTAGGGAAGGATGGACACGGAAAGCGACCGTGCCCTTTTGAAGGAACCACCCCGGCGTTTGACTTTAGCAATTTAGGGAAGTCACGGAGAACATAAAACACCATTACCGGAGGAGAGTCCAGTGTGCTAAGCACTGAGCTACCGCGCTCCCTTTCTTCATAGCTTTCGTAACTTTTTAAAGTTTGTAAATGACCTAACTTACATTCCTTTGTATGATTTATAATTGTTGAGTTATTAACAGATCACAATGCTAAGAATTATACTGTACTGTAGTGGTCGGTTTTTTTTTTTTTTTTTTTGCCTAAGAGCCAAGACTGACTTTGTGCACCTTATGCTGCACATGTACTGATCTTATTAACTGGCAACCTACATAAATTTACTGTGTTATGGCCCGCATCTCGTGGTCGTGCGGTAGCGTTCTCGCTTCCCGCGCCCGGGTTCCCGGGTTCGATTCCCGGCGGGGTCAGGGATTTTCTCTGCCTCGGGATGGCTGGGTGTTGTGTGCTGTCCTTAGGTTGGTTAGGTTTAAGTAGTTCTAAATTCTAGGGGACTTATGACCACAGCAGTTGAGTCCCGTAGTGCTCAGAGCCATTTGAACCATTTTTACTGTGTTATGAGTTCCCAGTAGACTAGCTACAGTAAGTGTGCGATAATATGGCCGCCAGCCCCCAAATAGGATCATTGAAAGTTGGTATCATTCGCACGGTTCTGTTTCGGATAGCTGCTACCATCAGCGTCCCCGAAGTATTGATCCTGTAATTGCCTGAGGAAGTGTCGTTGTGTTGTTTGTGTGAGCAGATGATTAACTGATTAATAACAGTAATGATCTTTATTTTTAAATGCATTGTGCAGTAAGAGACACAATCATAAATATCACTAGTCGTTCGTATATATCAGTTTTCTTCCACTTTCCGCGTTCTATCACAACAGTCTTATACATGTACCGCATTTGAGGATGACTGCCTCTGTAATGCACATTCATGAGTCCACGAACCTTTCGTTTGAGATGTACACCACAGTAGCTAAATGGCACCAGATTCGCAGGTCCTTGAGTTGTCAAGAGAAACAATAAAACATTTCCTCTCTCACATCCTCTAATCACGAAGTGGCATCACTTCTGATCACTCTGCACTTGAAGTAAGCGGCCATCTTTACTTAGCTTACGGCCGAATTCATCAACGTCAATTACAATTAAGCACATCTTAAAATATTAATGTCTCCTAAAAAAATTGGCTTATGACTGAGAAGTTAACGTTAGTTGACGGTTCTGGATTCGGCTGTTTGTTGCTAGGTACATATTGTTATAAAATATGTGTGACAGCCGCGGGCTCACGAGTACTCCATTCGGGCGCTAAGTGGCCCGTGAGCCGTGTTTTCACGACCATTACTGTACGACACTATAAACTAATACAAGAGCAATATACGAATCCTTAAACCTATAAAAGAACTATTTTGCGTCAGTATTATTATTAAAGTTTTACGTGGACAGTCAGCTAGCACTCTTAAATCTGGAAATCTATTTCGTGTCACTGTTCATTTATTCATACAATCATTCACATGCTGTGTCCCTTAAATCACGTCAGAATCCCCTCATGGAGAAGAGCCTTCAGGGATGTGGAACAGGTCGAGTGATACATGGTCAGAAACGTTCGCAGCAGGCTATTTCTGTATAATACACTAACAACAAATTATAACTGGTGATAATCTACTTATAGTAATATTTATGGAAATAACTTCTAAAGTAATTTATATATACACTAGCCGACAAACCAGGCATTGCCTGAGTATTCATTTTAGCAATTTTCTAGTAGAAACGAAAACAAAAAAAAATGAACTGTTTGTAGTGTAATATCGAGAAAATTTAATTTTAGTGTTTTCGTGAAAACACCTTTGAAATTATGGAACAGTCGTACAAAACATTGTACAGATATATATACGTAAAGTATCCCGGACAATTTTTGTACGCTAGGTGCAGCTGCTTCGCGCGTCTACAACGCGATTTTGTTAACGCCTCTATGGTAACGCCTCTTCCTAGCTCTATAGACGGCTGCTGCTTTCGCCTAAAGCCGTTGGCGCTTTATAGTTGAAAGCTGTCGAAAGCGCTGCCAGATGTCAGGGATATCCTTAAGTTGACTCGACTCTAGGAGTGGTTTAGTAGTAAAGAATAAATGTATTAAAACTTCATCCATGATGCGGCATTTTTTGACGGATCTCAGTGTTCATGACGTCATATCTTTTGGGCTATGTGTCGTACAATGACATATTTATGTAGGTACATTCAACGACATATCTACATCTACACTCTGCAAATCACATTTAAGTGCCTGGCAGAGGGGTCATCGACCCACTTTCACAATTCTCTATTATTCCAATCTCGTATAGCGCGGAAAGAAGGAACACCTGTATCTTTCCGTACGAGCTCTGATTTCTCGTCGTGATCGTTCCTTCCTATGTACGTCGGTGTCAACAAAATATTTTCGCATTCGCAGGAGAAAGCTGGTGATTGGAATTTCGTGAGGAAATTCCGTCGCAACGAAAAACGCTTTTTTTAAAAATACTGTCCAGCCCAAATCCTGTACCATTTCTGTGACACCCTCTCCCATATTTCGCGATAATACAAAACGTGCTGCTTTTCTTTAAACTTTTTCGATGCACTCCGTCAGTCCTATATGATAAGGATCCCACACCGCGCAGCAGTATTCTAAAAGAGGACGGACAAGCGCAGTGTAGGCAGTCTCGTTAGTAGGTCTGTTACATTTTCTAAGTGTCCTGCCAATAAAACGCAGTCTTTGGTTAGGCTTCCCCACAACATTATCTATGTGTTCCTTCTAATTTAAGTTGTTCGTAATTGTAATACCTAGGTATTTAGTTGAATTAACGGCTTTTAGATTAGACTGATTTATCGTGTAACCGAAGTTTAACGAGTTCCTTTTAGCACTCATGTGGATGAGTTCACACTTTTCGTTATTTAGGGTCAACTGCCGCTTTTCGCACATTCCGATATTTCTTCTGAATCATTTTGCAGTTTGTTTTGATCTTCTGATGAATTTATTAGTCGATAAACGACAGCGTCATCTGGAAACAACCGAAGACGGCTGTTCAGATTGTCTCCCAAATCGTTTAAATAGATAAGGAACAGGAAAGGGCCTATAACACTACTTTGGGGAACGCCAGAAATCACTTCTGTTTTACTCGATGACTTTCCGTCAATTACAACGAACTGTGACCTCTCTGACAGGAAATCACAAATCCAGTCACATAACTGAGACGATATTTCATAAGCAGGCAATTTCACTACGAGCCGCTTGTGTGGTGCAGTGTCAAAAGCTTTCCGGCAAACCAGAAATACGGAATCGATCTGAAATCCCTTGTCAGTAGCATTCAACACTTCATGTGAATAAAGAGCTAGTTGTGTTTCACAGGAACAATGTTTTCTAAACCTATGTTGACTGTGTGTCAATAGGCCGTTTTCCTCGAGGTAATTCATAATGTTCGTACACAATATATGTTCTACAATCCTGCTGTATATCGACGTTAATGATACGGGCTTGTAATTTAGTGGATTACTCCTACTACTTTTCTTCAATATTGGTGCGACCTGTGCAACTTTCCAGACTTGTAGATACTGTCTGCGGAATATGTTGCGAATAGGGTTAGCACCAAAGGATTACTAAATTTAAACGACGTGCATGATGCAGTAGTTTTTCACGCATCTCAGTGTTTATGACATCATATGTCCTGACCTCTGAAAGGTAGGTGGTTCTTACACCACAATAAGTGTTGCCTGATAGGAAGGATCTTCAGCTCGTGGTCTTGCGGTAGCGTTCTCCCTCCCCGCGCACGGGGTCCCGGGTTCGATTCCCGGCGGGTAAGGGGTTTTTCCTGCCTCGAGATGACTGGGTGTTTTTGTGTCTTCTTCATCATCATCATTTATCCTCATCACGGTTGGAGAAAGGCAATGGCAAACCACCTCCGCTAAGACCTTGCCTACTACGGCCGCGCGGATCCCCTACACTCCTCGGAGTATGGGACCTCATCATCATGATAGTAAGGGATGTGTGTACTAAGTTTGGTAGAAATCAGTCCATCGGTGTAGGAAGAGATGTGGAACATACACACATAGATACATTTTGTACTACGATGCATGTTTACTGTGATTATTTAGAATATGTGCTTTGCTTGTGCAAATATCTTTTGTGTTGCTGTGGACGCTGTTTTCTGTGGACTGTGTAATACAATAATTCGTGTGACTATGTTTTAGTTGTTAATGTGTATGATAAATCTTACAGTTCCAATCAGAAACCGCCAGAAAATTACCCTGCTCACAAGTGTCCAGGCTATATAGCCCAGGCTATATAATTCGGCGTAATACTAAAAATGCGAGATAATTGGTTACCGGAAATTAGCAGCAGTGCGCGGCAATTTGTAAGCATGTAACAGCTAATACAATGGTTTCTGTAAATACCAATTCACTGCCTCTGAGTGAGAAACTGATGGGAAGAGAAAACTATAGTACGTGTCAATTCACTATACGAACATACACTCCTGGAAATTGAAATAAGAACACCATGAATTCATTGTCCCAGGAAGGGGAAACTTTATTGACACATTCCTGGGGTCAGATACATCACATGATCACACTGATAGAACCACAGGCACATAGACACAGGCAACAGAGCATGCACAATGTCGGCACTAGTACAGTGTATATCCACCTTTCGCAGCAATGCAGACTGCTATTCTCCCATGGAGACGATCGTAGAGATGCTGGATGTAGTCCTGTGGAACGGCTTGCCATGCCATTTCCACCTGGCGCCTCAGTTGGACCAGCGTTCGTGCTGGACGTGCAGACCGCGTGAGACGACGCTTCATCCAGTCCCAAACATGCTCAATGGGGGACAGATCCGGAGATCTTGCTGGCCAGGGTAGTTGACTTACACCTTCTAGAGCACGTTGGGTGGCACGGGATACATGCGGACGTGCATTGTCCTGTTGGAACAGCAAGTTCCCTTGCCGGTCTAGGAATGGTAGAACGATGGGTTCGATGACGGTTTGGATGTATCGTGCACTATTCAGTGTCCCCTCGACGATCACCAGTGGTGTACGGCCAGTGTAGGAGATCGCTCCTCACACCATGATGCCAGGTGTTGGCCCTGTGTGCCTCGGTCGTATGCAGTCCTGACTGTGGCGCTCACCTGCACGGCGCCAAACACGCATACGACCATCATTGGCACCAAGGCAGAAGCGACTCTCATCGCTGAAGACGACACGTCTCCATTCGTTCCTCCATTCACGCCTGTCGCGACACCACTGGAGGCGGGCTGCACGATGTTGGGGCGTGAGCGGAAGACGGCCTAACGGTGTGCGGGACCGTAGCCCAGCTTCATGGATACGGTTGCGAATGGTCCTCGCCGATACCCCAGGAGCAACAGTGTCCCTAATTTGCTGGGAAGTGGCGGTGCGGTCCCCTACGGCACTACGTAGGATCCTACGGTCTTGGCGTGCATCCGTGCGTCGCTGCGGTCCGGTCCCAGGTCGACGGGCACGTGCACCTTCCGCCGAGCACTGGCGACAACATCAATGTACTGTGGAGACCTCACGCCCCACGTGTTGAGCAATTCGGCGGTACGTCCACCCGGCCTCCCGCATGCCCACTATACGCCCTCGCTCAAAGTCCGTCAACTGCACATACGGTTCACGTCCACGCTGTCGCGGCATGCTACCAGTGTTAAAGACTGCGATGGAGCTCCGTAAGCCACGGCAAACTGGCTGACACTGACGGCGGCGGTGCACAAATGCTGCGCAGCTAGCGCCATTCGACGGCCAACACCGCGGTTCCTGGTGTGTCCGCTGTGCCGTGCGTGTGATCATTGCTTGTACAGCCCTCTCGCAGTGTCCGGAGCAAGTATGGTGGGTCTGACACACCGGTGTCAATGTGTTCTTTTTTCCATTTCCAGAAGTGTATCTAGAACACGAACAATTGTGGGATTCCGTCAATGGCGAAATAACGAATGTAACTAAATCATACATTTTATGGCTTGTACTAACATCACTTAGAACTTCCGGGTTAAAAGGCCGTGGTATATGTATTAAACTTTCTCCTAACGCTGCCCCTCCGACTACAGAAGACATCTTCAGATAGCCGCTTTATCTTTGCAGATGTCTCCCGCAATCAGAGAGGAAACGTTAGGAGAAAAGTTTTATACATTGACCACGGTCTATTAGCCTAGAAGTTTTAAGTGATGGATATAACTAAAGTTTGCACAGCGAGATCCAAAATTATATTCTCCATCCATCCATCTATATATGTTTATTTGCAAGATACGTCTACAGATAAAGAAATGTGGGACAAGTTAAAACAAGTTTTCTAAGATCGTAGCCTGTTCAGACGAATAGGTTTGCTAAAGACACTGCTGACAACCAAACTAGAAAACTGTTCGTCAGTCGAAGAATACGTGACAAAAATAATTTCCAAGTCACAAAAATTAAATGGCTTGAGCATTGAAGATAAAGGACAATGGATTGGGTGTCTTCTACTTGCAGAACTACAAGACGAATATAAACCTATGATTATGAGTTTGGAAAATTCAAACTTGCCAATCATAGGAGACTCCGTAAAAAATAAATTACTGCAAGAAATAAACGACGATGCCTGTAATAAACCACTGACAAGCGACCCTGCTCTTCGAGCCACCAAGAAAAAGATTGATGTACCGTTCAAAAAAAGGTCCCAGATGCTGTGGCTACGACAAATACGAGCATATGGCAAAAAAAAAAAAATTGTCTTAGCAAGAGTAAAAACTTCGGCTAAGGCAGCGAACTACCAGACATTCTTTTCAAATGCAGCTGCCTGTGAAGATGGACGGATAGAGTGATGGGTGGACTCAGGGGCGTCAGCGAAAATGTCTAAATATCCATGTGATGAAAGTAATGTTAAAACAGTGATAGACTCGCAAGCTGTAATAGCAAATTATGACGACTTACGCGTAAAAGGCACAAGACTTTCATTTGCAGTCGCGGGCAACTAGAAAGGCAAAATGAAAGTAGAGGATACCCTGCATATGCCTCAACTAAGCACAAATCTACTGTCTGTTAGTAAAATAGTAGAAAAGGTCATTCGATTTTATTTAAGATATAAGGTATGCACTAAGCATCCAAACATGTGCGTCATTAGCAAATAGTATGTACCGATTAGACAGACAAAATCGTAGAATTTTTGAAGCAAACAACGCAGACTTGTGGCACAAAAGACTTGGTCATCTGTATTCTGAAGCTACGATGCACTTGACATAGGCCTGGCTAGTGGAATTTTATTTGAGGGAGCGGTTAATGCTCCTTGTGCAATTTGCTTTGAGGACAAACAAAGAATACTTACTTTTTCACGATCTGGCCCAAGATCCAGGGAAATTCTGGAGCTACGTCACGCAGATGTGTGTGAGCCTATACAAACTGGATCAACTTAGGAGCCATATATTTCCTTACTTTAACTGATGTCTATTCCAGGAAAGTATCTGTATATATTCTTAGCAACGAAAATCAAGTACCACATCTGATTCGAGACTTTAAAAATATAGTTGAAAGACAGACCGGAAAATAGATCTGTACTCTACGCAAAGATAATGGCACAGAATATGTGAACGATAATCTGAAAAACTTTTTCAGACAAGAAGGGATCCGACGTCAGACTATAACGCCATATACACCAGAACAAAACAGAGTATCCGAGCGTTGTAACCGTAAAATAGTAGAAACAGCGAGATCCTGCTCTTGAAACCAGTTTATCAAATACATGCTGGGCAGAAGCAGTCTTCATTCCAGTCTACTTAATTAACAGATCTCCGACTAAGGCACTGAAAAGCAAGACTCCAGAAGAAGCTTGGTCATATAAGATGCTCGATCTTCGACTTCTCAAAATATTTGGAAGAAAGGCCTATGTTCACATTCCGAGAGCCACCCACGAAAATTCGACAAAAAGTATCGAATGTACCTTAGTAGGACACTGTGAAGAATCGAAAGCGTACAGGCTTTTTGAAGCTAATTGCCAGAGAATCATAAAACTGAGAGGAGCTATTTTTGACGGAGGTACATCTAAACAGTATAAAGAAGAAACTGAACCATAGGAACCAATTCGATTGTTTCTCCCAATGACAGAAAAGAAGCAAAATGAGATAATAATTGAGCTAGAAGAAACTGAACCACACCAAGTGGTAGTTTGAGGAATACTAGCTGCAATGAGGAACCAAGTCCAGATAACGCAAATAATGATAATGAGCAGCCGCAGCAACTTGAGTCATTATGAAAGCCATCCAGAATTCCGAAACCAAAGAAGCTACATCACTTCGTTAACTTATCGGTCTAAACAGTCACCTGACATCGATCCCTTGTCACTGGAAGAAGAAATGTCAGACAATGGTGCAAACTGACTCAAAGCAATACAAGAAGAGCTACAATATCACAAAGAGAACCACAAATGGGAGTTAGCTGTTGTACCTTCAGATAAGAAACCAATAAATGCGAAATGGCTGTTTAAAACAAAACAATAAATTGCAAGACCCCATTATATGCTATAAAACACGGTTAGTAATAAAGGGTTAATACATATGCATCATTTATAAGATTTAGCTCATTAATATGTTTATTTGCTACGGCTGCTAACCATGATATTGACGTTGATCATCTAAATGTTGTCACGGCTTTCTTACAAGGTGACTTATCGAAGAGATTTATGTGAATGTTCCAGAAGTAGACCCTGTTACAAAGGCTATGAAAGATACTGGTATTAAAAGACTAAAAAAGGCAATACCTGGGTTAAAGCAAGATATCTGCTGCCGGGACTTCGTATGAGTCAGCACGCTGTTGAGTCTAAAATTAACGAGATCAACAACTGACCCTCGTGTCAAAAAATAAAGGTCAGACATCTTAATAGTTACTGTTTATGTGTATGATATGCTAATTTTCAGTAACTGTTCACGAGAGGAAAAAGTTTTCAAAAACAGTTTAAGAGAAAAATTTAAGCTGAAATAACTTGGTGAAGTTACAAATTGTTTAGGTTTCCGTGATACTACGAACCGCAAAGAATGTTATTTATAGATAAACCAGACACATTCTGCGGAGCAAGTTCGCAACAGATTTAACATCAAAGAGTGTAACCTGACGTTTACTTTCCCGGACAATTACCAAGTGCTCACTCTTGACATGACTACAAAAGCAGAAAAAGAGCAAGAAGCTGTGAACAACTGAAGAACATATCCTATGGTGAAGCAACCGGCAGTTGCGGGTGCCGTAGCCAAGCGGGTCACACAGGCATTCGACTGCATGCATTCCCGGTGGCAATTTTGGGACAAGAGGCATTTTCCCAGGCCGTGCTTGAAAATTGGGGTTTTTGTAACCATAGTATGGTTTGTTATTTGACTTTCCACCTGCGATACATGTTTCCCTACTAGTTGTTTGGGCATGGACATGACGCCTACTGCTGCTAGATTTCAGATATATACCTAATGATGGGGCTAAGACCCTGACATCCGACCTCTGTCGTGTAAGATTTCGGTCAATAAAAGTATTTTACAACTGCGGTGGATTTGTTTACCATGAACATGTTGCAGAGCAATTGTGGATGTTTAATAAATAAAAATTTGTGATATGGAAATCGAATGGGAAGAGATCGAGACTATATAGAGGACACATGTAACGACCTCCCAGCGAAACTTCTGCTGGCATACAATTTGCCAAACTTGTTTCGACTACGCTCCAGAAATTCCGCTGGGAAGGTCTTATATATCTTCCATAGAGTCCCGACCTCTCCCCATGTGATTTCCATATTTTTGGAGCCCTGAGAAAAGACATCGTGGCCGTCGATTTGCATCGGACGAAGAAGTGCACGCCTGGGGACAGTAATGGTTCTGAAACTAACCGCAAACATTTTCACATGAGGCCACTGACTGTCTTGTCTCACAGTGGGACAAATACACTGAAGAGGTGAAGAAACTAGTACACCTGCCTAATATCGTGTAGAGCCCCCGCGAGCACGCAAGTGCCGCAACATGACGTGGCATGGACTCGACTAATGTCTGAAGTAGCGCTGGAGGGAATTGACATCATGAATCCTGCAGGGCTGTCCATAAATCCGTAAGAGTACGAGGGGGTGGAGATCTCTTTTGAAAAGCACGGCACAAGACATCCCAGATACGCTCGGTAACGTTCATATCTGGGGAGTATTTAAGAGTTTTCCTGGAGACACACTGTAGCAGTTCTGGAAGTGTGGGGCGTCGCATTGTCCTGCTGGAATTATCCAAATCCGTCGGAATGCACAATGTACATGAATGGATGCAAGTGATCAGACAGGATGCTTACGTACTTGTCACATGTCAGAGTCGTATCTAGATGTACGAGGGTTGACCAGTAAATAATGCCCCATATTTTTTTTCTCCGAAATAAAAAATATTAGAAATGTGACACTTTAGGTGCGAGTTATTTGAAGTTTCCCGCGTGTGTACGCAAAGTTTCAATTTCCTCCGACAGAGAGTGGTGGTGTAGGAATGTTCTAAAATGGCGTCTGCAGGTGACATCCGTCATAAACAACGTGCAGTGATTGAATTTCTCGTAGCAGAGGAAGAAACCGTGGGCAATATTCATAAACGCTTATGCAAAGTCTACGGAACATCTGCAGTCGATAGGAGTACTGTTGGTCGCTGGGCACAGAGGGTGAAAGCATCAGAGGGCGGTGCTGCGGAGCTCCGAGATTTGCCGCGGTCGGGAAGGCCTCCCACGGCTGTCACGCCTGACATGTTGCAGCGGGCTGATGTTCTCATTCGACGGGATCGACGCATTACGACTCGACAATTGGCACTGGAGTTGTCAGTAAGCAAAGGAAGTGTGGATGTGATTATCAATCAGCTTAGATACTCAAAAGTGTGTGCAAGATGGGTTCCTCGGTGTCTTACTGTCGATCACAAATCCCAAAGAAAAGACATTTCTTTCGATTTGTTGCGACGCTTTCACGTTGACGGGGAGGCCTTTTTGTCACGGATTGTGACAGGTGATGAAACTTGGGTGCATCATTTTGAGCCCGAAACAAAAAGACAATCGATGGAATGGCGCCATGCTTATTCTCCACAGAAGAAAAAATTCAAAACAGTTCCTTCAGCCGGAAAAGTCATGATGACTGTGTTTTGGGATTGCGAGGGCGTAATTCTCATTGATGTGATGCCAAAAGGCAGTACCATTAATTCAGAGGCTTATGTCAAAACATTAGACAAACTTAAGCAGCGCTTCCGGCGCCTTGGGCGTCATGTTAACCCACAGGATGTTTTGATTCAGCATGATAACGCTCGTCCTCACACAAGTTTGAGGACTTGTGAACACATCGCGAAACTGGGTTGGATAGTGTTACCCCATCCACCCTACAGCCCCGATTTGGCCCCTTCAGACTTTCACTTGTTTGGGCCAATGAAGAATTTCATTCGTGGAAGACGTTTTGCCGATGACGAAGAAGTGATTCACGAAGTGACAACCTGGCTCCGTAGGCAGAGTACAGATTTTTACCGGCAGGGAATACACGCTCTTGTGTCTCGCTGGAAAAAGGCCGTCGAACTTGAAGGAGATTATGTGGAAAAATAAAGCAAGTAGTGAAAGGTGGCTACACTGAGCCACAGCGCCAAAATCGCGCCAGAGAGAGTATTGTTCCGCCGCCTCCACTGGCAGTGCAGATTGAGAGTTAGCGGCAAGCAGTTCTTGCCGAGCAGTCGTGGTGGACACTGCTTGTATCTGAAGTTGGAATGAGATGGGGTAGTAGTGAGTGTTGTTCCATGTTACGCAGCTATGTGATGGGAGAGAGAGCAGATGTTATTCTAATGGAGATATTGTAATGATCTGAGTGCCTTTCGTCAATATAAATTAAGGTAACTAACTACTGTTCTTTATTTTCTTATTATTTGTGTGTCCTGAATAATGTGTCATTACAGGTTCAGTCAACAAAGCATCTGGCTTGTGTTCTTGTATTAGAGTGTAATTTTGGTTTTCTTGCACAATTATAGTATTTGTAATTTTCTTTTATCACGTCAGTATAATTGGTATTTATAAATTCTTGTTTTGTTAAAGAAGAACCGTGCCAGATGTGCGTTGAGTCACACTACCACACACAGAACAGCTACACTTGTGCTTTGTTGGCTTCGTAGATTTTATAGTTGCTGGGGACTTAATTAGTTAATTGTGTTAACAGAAATTTTCTTACATTCTTTGTTGACATTCTATGCAGTCAGATAGCGTAACAATTACCAGTCAGGGCCAGCCGTTTACGAGACTTGCGTAATCGGACTTACAGCTACTAAAAAAGATTTGCATTTCATATATTCATTTTATTAAGCCCCCATGCACGTGGCGACCGCTGCTTCGGATCGTCCCTTGGAATTCTTCTGATTGCAAAATAGTAGACAGTAGTATTGTTGTAGTAATTTGTAGTTTGGTAATTGTAGTCCATTTTGCATGTGTAGATTTGGTAATTGGTATTCTTCTAATGGTATTTTTCAAAATTTATTCATTTTTTGTTGTCTTGTCCACGGGTTTGATAATTTAGTGCAATTATTTCAATTGTTCGAGTAAACGTGTTTGAGGGAAGCATATCGTGTGAATGGTATTGTTGGTGATAACGTGTTAAATTCTCCGTAATTTTCATGTAGTGACGAGTTTTGTATATTTTGTAAATGATTACGCGATCAATGAAAAAGGCAAAAATGATGGATAGTGAAAATGACGAAATTGTTAACATGGCGAACTCGCCAACACAGGAGAACAGTGTGACGAATAATGAAGTGGAAAACAATTTAATAAGTCGAGAAAATAGTCCGGTACCATTTCAAAATTTTTCTCAATCAGAAAATTCACAACAGAATTCGAGATTAACGACAGAAGATTCTGGAATAGTATCGAACACAGATGGCCTTATGGCTATGCAGAAGGAAGTTGGTTTTGTGGGAAATGTGAGGGGTGAAAAGAATTTTGAAACAGTTACTTTGGAGCAGTTGATGAGTGCTATATTAAATATGGGAACAATGCAAACTCAGTTACGATCTGAATTAAAAACAGATATGGAAACAGTGGGATCACAGTTACGATCTGAATTAAAAACAGATATGGAAACACGGTTAGACTCATTGGGTCGCAGTTAGGATCTGAATTAAAAACACAGATGGGGACAATGGAAACACGGTTAGACTCACTGGGATCACAGATGGGAACTTTGGCAACACGATTAGAAACTGATATGGAAACAATGGAAACACGGTTAGACTCACGAATAGGGACATGTTTCAAAAATATGAAAGATGAATTAAAGAAAGAAATCAGAGAAGAAGTACAACCGATTTTGAATTCTCACAATAATAGATTAAGTGCAGTAGAGATTAGACAAAGGGAACAGGATAGAGAACAGGAAGAAAGAGATCGCGCGATAGTACAGAAATTTTCAGAGTTAAATTTACAACGTGCGAAAGATAAGGAAGAAATATTTGAGAGAATCGAGGAATCCGTACCAAATGACAGATTAAATAACCTAACACAACAGTATGAACAGTTAACTAATAAATGTGTTAATACTGAAACCCGAGTCGCGACACTTACGGAAGACGTAAATAAACAGAAAGAACAAATTGGTGACTTATCGGAAAGAGTGGAGGAGATTTCAGATAAATTGACAAATCTTAGTTTAAATGGGGACAGAGATTCAGATGACACAGCTCCATTGCCATTTTCAGAAACCGAAGAGTACCAGAGCATAAATAAACATGTTGAAAATCAGGGAAAATTTAATGAACGCGTGAAAAGGGAATTTGAGGCATTAAAAAAGCAAGTCAAACAAATTGAAGGCGAAATCGTAGGAAAAGACGGCAAAAGAAATTTAGAATCACAGATACCAGAGGGGTTTGAAGAAAATAATTTGTTTCATTTACGGGATGCAACAAGAGAGCGCCAGGCGCGCGAACTTGACAATAATCGACCTTGGGACTGGGACAGACGCGGTAGGTCTTTGTCGCCACGAGGCGAAAACTTTGACTATAAACACTTTTTGACTGTTCGGAAATTTAAGATCTTCCGCAATTCTAAGAATGACATACATCCATGTGCTTGGTTAGATCAATTTATGTATGCACTCCCACCAAATTGGCCATTAAGTCACAAACTGGAATTTATGTGTGGATATTTAGAAAGCGAACCGGCGACGCGGATGCGCGCACTCATTAGAGATTGTAATAATCTGAATGATTTTTATCATGCATTTTTATCGGCATACTGGTCCGAAAACACACAAGACAGAGTCAAACATAGTCTGATTATGCAGCGTAATTTTAAACAGTCTGAGTTCCGCACGCCGGCAGAATACTTTGAAGACATGATTCGAAAGAATCAGTTCCTTTCCAACCCTTACAGCCCGACCGAATTAATTCGCATTTGTTTAACTAAGCTGCCACAATCCGTAAGACAA
This sequence comes from Schistocerca serialis cubense, assembly GCF_023864345.2. Lineage (NCBI taxonomy): Eukaryota > Metazoa > Arthropoda > Insecta > Orthoptera > Acrididae > Schistocerca > Schistocerca serialis. Next base: position 498,387,164 of record NC_064639.1, read on the forward strand.
ATTGCTTTAGCCGGAAGATGTAAAGACGACATTGAGACTTTTAAGACTTTGTTACAAGAACTTGAGTATGACAACGACGATGGGACTTCCTGTAATTTTTTCAGTAACAGTAATTACAGTAGATTTTCAGAGAAAAGGGATAGTGATCGGAACGGGCGTTATATGGGTAACTTTGAGAATGACAGACGTAACAGACAGGACAATAGATACCAGCCTTATGACAATAACAGACGTTCTAACAGAAATTACACAGACAATTATAGTAACGGTAATTCGTACCGGAATGATCAATCATACGGAAACAGTAATCGGCATTATTCAAACAGTAATAGAAATTCTTACTACAGAAATAATCAGGGTAGTAGATACAACAATAATTTCAGAAGTGACAGTCGAAACTACACTAGAAGTAGCTATGCAGACAGACAGGAAAACAGAAATTTTAATAACAGACACAACCAAGAATTTGTATCTAACAGACAGGAGGGACCTAATTGGCATCCTCCACGTGACAGAACTTCAGAGAGACAAGTGCAAATCGTAGAAATGGATCCGCGAAATGACGCGAATACTCAAAGACGTGACGCAAACAATCGACAATGACTTGCAGCTTCGGCTTCTGGCAGCAATATAGACGGTTCAGAAAGTAATGACACTACGGCTTTACACTACGTACACCTGGAAGACATGAGAGACATTTTGTTAGACGAAAAGGAAAATAATGTAGACGCATTTTTACATCCTGTTATTGAAGTATGTGTGGGTAAGAATAAGTTCACTGCAGTTTTAGATTCTGGGAGCCCATTGAATGTCATTAGTGAATCAGTTTTTCGTATATGTGAAAGAACTATTGCCTGTCCTGTGTTACCTATTTCTAAAACTACAATTCGAGGAGCGATTTCTGGAAAAGGCGTAGAAGTTAAACAACAGACCAACCTAAATTTCAATTGTCAAGGATACGAATTTTCTGCTAATTTTATTATTGTTCCATTACTCAGTACACAAATTATATTAGGTATGGAGTTTCTTAACGCACATAAGGCAATTTTGAACTTTAAAGAGGGAAGTGTGAATTTGACTGTTGCTGGAATGCCGAAATGTTTGAAATTTTTCGAGTGTTTAACAAGATCTGAGTCAGATACAAAATGTTTAAGGTTTCTTACTTCTGATGTTTTCGTTGAGCATTATGACGACAATGTGTTTATTCATGACAATGACAATAGATACAGAGACGCGATGGATGATATAATTAATAGCGAAGAACTAATAATGAAAAGGTTAAGAAAGCTGAAGTGCCAGATGACGTTGCAAGAGAAGAGCTGCACAACATTTTGACTTCACATGCTACAGTATTTAGTCATCACACGGGAACTATACAAGGCTTACAATATTTATTTAAAGTAAAAGAACACACACCATTTCGCGGGAAAACGTACGCTATTCCTTTGGCTTACAGAGACAAGGTTAAGAATGAACTTCAGTACATGTTAGATCAGGGCATTATTGAGCCTGCAGTCAGTCCTTATACTAGCCCATTACACGTTGTTCTTAAAAAGGATGGGTCAATTCGTTTGGTTCTGGATTCCAGACAGATAAATAATATCATCATTCCTGAAACTGACCGTCCACAAAATTTAGATGAACTTCTTCAACATTTTCATGGAATTAAAGTTTTATCCACGATTGATATGCGCGCAAGTTTTTGGCAAATAGAACTCCACCCTGATTGCAGAAAATATACTGCCTTTTTAGCCTTTGGTAACTGTTACCAGTTTCGGAAATTACCGTTTGGACTTACTGTATCTTCAGCAGCATTCATTCGTAGTTTAAATGAAATTTTACCTGTTTATCTTCGTGACAATATTACTTCATATGTTGACGACATTCTTATTGCTAAACGTTCTTGGAGTGAGCACAACAAAATTTTGGATTCATTATTACGTATCTTTGCAAGAGTTGGTATTACAGCGAACTTAGAAAAAATCTGAATTTGGTCGTTCTCAGGTGAAATTTCTCGGTCACATTATTTCTGCAGAAGGTATTTTCCTGATGCAGAAAAATTAGACGCTATTCGTAATTATGCTGTTCCTACTACAAAACGTGACGTTCGTAGTTTCCTTGGTGTCTGTAATTTTCTTCGAAGCTTTGTTAAATTGGACGATTTGGCCACACCTCGTTTTTGCGATCTATCTGGAAAGTTCTTTTTAAACGAAAATCGGTCGACAACTCTGTTTGGTTAGTTTGTATTCCTGATGAGTGGGTTAATAAGATGATTTGGTATATGCATTTGAGTTATGCACACTTTGGTCCCAGAAAATGCTTTCATAAATTACGAGAAAATTGCTACTTCAATAATATGGAAAAACGTATTCGATTTGTTCTTGCCAAATGCAAATTATGTCAAAAGGCTAAACCGCCGACAGTTTCTCACAGAGCACCGTTGTTTCCTATCATTCCAGCGAAATTAAAGGACATGGCTGCAATTGATTTGTTCGGTCCAGTGGTTCGATCTACTAATGGTTTTGCGTACATTTTCGTAGCAGTGGAGTTGACATCAAAATATGTGTGTTTTACACCGTTACGCAAAGCAACAGCTCGTTCAGTATCTAATGCTTTCATCAAACATTTTCTTAAAGAAGTGGGTCATGTTGATAAGGTTATATCAGATAATGGATCACAGTTTCGTTCTAAAATTTGGCTTCGTACTCTACGGCGTCGTAAAATTAAACCAATTTTCATTTCACTTTTTCACCCTCAATCTAACGCTTCAGAGAGATGGATGAAGGAAATCAATAAATTGTGTCATCTTTATTGTCATCAGAATCACAGAACTTGGGATCAGTATCTTCATATTTTTCAAAACATTCTGAATGAACTTCCTAACGACTCAACTTCTTTACCACCTATACTGATATTAAAAAACAAAGCACCGACAAATCGCATATCTGAAATCGTTCCTTATCCGCCTTCACGGAAACTGCGGCATTCTGAAGTTGTCAACCTGGCTCTACAAAATATTGCATCTGCGGCTGCTAGAAGAGAGAAATCAGCTAAGCGTCCTGGTCGTTTAAAAATCTTGTCAGTTGGTCAGAAGGTGTTAATTAAGGCTCATCGTTTGTCTCACAAAGGAAAAGGCTTGTGTCGCAAATTTTTTCTGCTTTATAACGGCCCATATAGAATTCGCAAAATTATTCATGATAACACTGTAGAAGTAGAAACTCTTAAATCACGACGCTCTAAAGGAATACATCATATATCTAATGTTAAAATTTTTGTGGAATGATATACACTCCTGGAAATGGAAAAAAGAACACATTGACACCGGTGTGTCAGACCCACCATACTTGCTCCGGACACTGCGAGAGGGCTGTACAAGCAATGATCACACGCACGGCACAGCGGACACACCAGGAACCGCGGTGTTGGCCGTCGAATGGCGCTATCTGCGCAGCATTTGTGCACCGCCGCCGTCAGTGTCAGCCACTTTGCCGTGGCATACGGAGCTCCATCGCAGTCTTTAACACTGGTAGCATGCCGCCACAGCGTGGACGTGAACCGTATGTGCAGTTGACGGACTTTGAGCGAGGGCGTATAGTGGGCATGCGGGAGGCCGGGTGGACGTACCGCCGAATTGCTCAACACGTGGGGCGTGAGGTCTCCACAGTACATCGATGTTGTCGCGAGTGGTCGGCGGATGGTGCACGTGCCCGTCGACCTGGGACCGGACCGCACCGACGCACGGATGCACGCCAAGACCGTAGGATCCTACGCAGTGCCGTAGGGGACCGCACCGCCACTTCCCAGCAAATTAGGGACACTGTTGCTCCTGGGGTATCGGCGAGGACCATTCGCAACCGTCTCCATGAAGCTGGGCTACGGTCCCGCACACCGTTAGGCCGTCTTCCGCTCACGCCCCAACATCGTGCAGCCCGCCTCCAGTGGTGTCGCGACAGGCGTGAATGGAGGAACGAATGGAGACGTGTCGTCTTCAGCGATGAGAGTCGCTTCTGCCTTGGTGCCAATGATGGTCGTATGCGTGTTTGGCGCCGTGCAGGTGAGCGCCACAATCAGGACTGCATACGACCGAGGCACACAGGGCCAACACCCGGCATCATGGTGTGGGGAGCGATCTCCTACACTGGCCGTACACCACTGGTGATCGTCGAGGGGACACTGAATAGTGCACGGTACATCCAACCGTCATCGAACCCATCGTTCTACCATTCCTAGACCGGCAAGGGAACTTGCTGTTCCAACAGGACAATGCACGTCCGCATGTATCCCGTGCCACCCAACGTGCTCTAGAAGGTGTAAGTCAACTACCCTGGCCAGCAAGATCTCCGGATCTGTCCCCCATTGAGCATGTTTGGGAGTGGATGAAGCGTCGTCTCACGCGGTCTGCACGTCCAGCACGAACGCTGGTCCAACTGAGGCGCCAGGTGGAAATGGCATGGCAAGCCGTTCCACAGGACTACATCCAGCATCTCTACGATCGTCTCCATGGGAGAATAGCAGCCTGCATTGCTGCGAAAGGTGGATATACACTGTACTAGTGCCGACATTGTGCATGCTCTGTTGCCTGTGTCTATGTGCCTGTGGTTCTGTCAGTGTGATCATGTGATGTATCTGACCCCAGGAATGTGTCAATAAAGTTTCCCCTTCCTGGGACAATGAATTCACGGTGTTCCTATTTCAATTTCCAGGAGTGTACTTTTGAAAAATTTTTGTAGAATGACATACTTTTGAGAAACTAACAGCTACATGTAAACATACGGAGAGTACAAGGATACCGCGCTGTGTTTTGGCGGCGGCACATACTCAAAGCAACAGTCAAGTCTGCGTGCCGCACAAGGCAGTCGTTGACCGCAAACAATCACTTCCTACGTCACGCGCCTACAGCTGATCGAGCGCTCAGTGCGAATGCACTGACAGTAAATAAATACACAGTCTAATTTCTCCGACTAAATTCAGTATAAAGCTATAGTGACTTGATAAATTCTGTTATTAACATTCAGTATTTTTCAGGATACGGTTCTATAAGGTATTTAAGAACTTCAGGTAAATTCTGTGCGTGTCCGACGTTAAGACGACTTGCTATCGAGAAAATTTCAGGAAAAATGTCATTTCGAAGAAGAAAGTAATAAACTAAAAAGGTAATTATTAATTGAGTTTATTTTTCAGGTAACATATTTCCACTTAGGTACGTACGTTAGACGTAATTTGCTGCTCGCGATTACGTGATTCATACTTTGTGCTAATTACATGTTCTATGAAATTACTTGTGAAGCGACGTGCTTGCGTACGTTAACTGATTTTGACAATTTTTATTAATGAACTAAGTTGTAACTTGTGTATATTATGCATCGCTTGGCTGCACTGCTTTTTCACTGATGTCATATTTTTAATTATGTGCCTGCTGTGCCTATTTATTTAAATTATAATTGTCACCTGATTAATTGTGCTGATGTGGTTAGGTATGTAAGTTATACTTTGTGATTTATCTGCTTGCGCCTTCATGTTTACTTATTTGCTTGCGCCTTCATGTTTATTTATTAGATTACATATGAACATTTATTTGCTTACGGTTATACAATGCTGATGACCTGTTTATTACGTAAGATATGTTTGCTGCTATGCGTATGGATTGCATATTTATACATTTCTGTTTGTTGTCACAACTACTTTTTAATTTTGTATATAGAAATGCTATTATACTGTGTATGAACATAGAGTTTAGGTTACACTATGGTACTAGTTACAGATTGTTCGCTTGGCAGAGCCTCGTTGTAAGATTTGTGCTGCATCCACTTGTTGACATTTTGTTCTCTACGCTCAGTGCTTTATATTTTTAAGATAAGAAAATGAACTGCTATAATTCGACGAACGAAATTAGTACAAGAAACTTCATAGAAGTCACATGAGCTGGAGGTTTTATGAAAGCTGTATAAATGTATGCCAATAGGAAGGAAGCTAACGACATGACATACCAACACAGTTATTACACTGCATTTTTCGTGAGCAATTGAAATAGGAAGTGACACTTGACACAAGAAATACTCCACATGTTTGCTTCTGTTTGCCTAATTCTTGAAGTGGTGTACACACTGTGAAATATTAGCATCATTCACACTCCGTAATCGTACTTAATTACTGAGAGTTATTCGAACTAAGTCTGTTAGAGGTCATGTATGCATTCTTTGTTTATAATTCATAATGAGTAGAAGATTTTGGTCAGATGGGTTACACAGAGGTTGTGTGTTGACAGTGTGTCTTCGGATTGTATGGGATGATGAGGTTTGCATTAGGATGTTATCTGTACTTGTTCGACGAAACTGACTTGAGGAAAGAGTTGTTATGGAAGTGAAATGATATTGGTAATATTGGAGTTTTTGTGGACAAGAGGTAAGGTAAATGATACTGGCAATAAGGTTTATATGTCGACGTATTGAAGAGGTATTATTGAGGTATTGAGATTATATGAAGTTGATTGGAGCTTTGGTGGATAAGAGGTAAAGTAAGTGAGGTGCATATTTTTTGTTGTTGTTGGTCTATATGGAACAAGGAGGATGAAGATAGCAGACTAGAACACTAAAATGGAAGGAAGATTGTCTACACATAATTTGTTAAATCACTAAGCAGTATGTACTTTTTTTTTTTTTTTGGAGAGAGGAAGTTGCATATCTTGGCCCACTGACAGTTGTTCAGCAACCGTACATTTTTATTTGGCTTGGCAAACATTGGTCTTGACATGATGACTATGACGTTGACTTAACTATTATTGACTGTTATACATTGCTGTCACTACTACTTGATACACATGATGAACATGAAATTTGACAGAAGTGGATTCAGACAGTTAACACTATACAATTACACAGTAGTACTTAATGTGGATGAAAGATGAATGAGTGTGTTTTGTGTGTTTTCCTTTCCTAATCCTACCCACCTATCTCCTAAATATTATTTTATTTGTTTGTAGTGGCTTGCACTGACAACCATAAATATTATAGGTTTACTAATGTTTGTGTATTTGTAATGGTAATATGACAATTATCTGATATCATTTGTGTGTTTGTTATGATTTGTATGTTTAGTGTAAGAGTATTGTAAAAGCATTTGTAAGTGTATTCAAACTATTGTTCATGCTTGAACTGTCTAAATAGTGACTGATTATGGACTGTTACTTGTACTTTTTCTACATGATTGGTGCCACTAGGACATGTTTAATTTGTGATGAGGAACAGTGTGATCGGTGATAGTTGTTTGATGTCATTTGTCGGTGTCTGCACCTACTCAACATTGCTGGGTGCCATTGATGGACTGCTTCTACTGAAATGATGTTACTTCTTGCTGTCTGCACCTACTCAACATTGCTGGGTGCCACTGATGGACTGCTTCTACTGAAATGATGTCACCTGTTGGAGTCTGCACCTGTTCCACAATGCTGGGTGCCACTGATGGACTGCTTCTACTGAAATGGTGTCACTTGTTGCTGTAGCACCTGTTCAGCATTGCTGGATGCCACTAATGGACTGCTTCTACTGAAATTATGTCACCTGTTGGAGTCTGAACCTACTCCACAATGCTGGGTGCCACTGATGGACTGCATCTATTGAAATAATGTCACCTGTTGGAGTCTGCACCTGTTCCACAATGCTGGGTGCCACTGATGAACTGCTTCTACTGAAACGATGTCACCTGTTGGAGTCTGCACCTGTTCCACAATGCTGGGTACCACTGATGGACTGCTTCTACTGAGATGATGTCATTTGTTGCTGTCAGCACCTATTCAACAGTGCTGGGTGCTACTGCTGGAACTGTGGACTACTTGTGGTGAATATTTGTATTAACTGATTTTTTGTGTATTACTGTTTGTGAAAAGTTATAAGACTCTTACCTGCTCATATTCATCATTGCTGACGCTATCGATTGAATTGTTTAACGACATGATATTTCTGTAAACTATTATGTAAAGTCATATGTATGAAAGAATTTGTATTCCTTAGTGTATTTTATATATTAGGCTATTGAAAGGTCAGTGCAAAGCCAAAATTTTATCTAGTTATATGATATTTACGTATTAATATTATCTTTTATTTTTGTCTGTATTTTTTTTTGACGAATTTGGTGGTATTTTCACCACCAATGCTGGCAAAAATACCATCAAATTCTAGCCCGTGGAGGAAGGGCATATGAAAGGTGGCTACACTGAGCCACAGCGCCAAAATCGCGCCAGAGAGAGTATTGTTCCGCCGCCTCCACTGGCAGTGCAGATTGAGAGTTAGCGGCAAGCAGTTCTTGCCGAGCAGTCGTGGTGGACACTGCTTGTATCTGAAGTTGGAATGAGATGGGGTAGTAGTGAGTGTTGTTCCATGTTATGCAGCTATGTGATGGGAGAGAGAGCAGATGTTATTCTAATGGAGATATTGTAATGATCTGAGTGCCTTTCGTCAATATAAATTAAGGTAACTAACTACTGTTCTTTATTTTCTTATTATTTGTGTGTCCTGAATAATGTGTCATTACAGGTTCAGTCAACAAAGCATCTGGCTTGTGTTCTTGTATTAGAGTGTAATTTTGGTTTTCTTGCACAATTATAGTATTTGTAATTTTCTTTTATCACGTCAGTATAATTGGTATTTATAAATTCTTGTTTTGTTGAAGAAGAACCGTGCCAGATGTGCGTTGAGTCACACTACCACACACAGAACAGCTACACTTGTGCTTTGTTGGCTTCGTAGATTTTATAGTTGCTGGGGACTTAATTAGTTAATTGTGTTAACAGAAATTTTCTTACATTCTTTGTTGACATTCTATGCAGTCAGATAGCGTAACAATTACCAGTCAGGGCCAGCCGTTTACGAGACTTGCGTAATCGGACTTACAGCTACTAAAAAAGATTTGCATTTCATATATTCATTTTATTAAGCCCCCATGCAGTAGACAAAACTTCAGTCTTTCACATATGTAAATTTGATTGTTGTGGAATAAATACTTCTGGAGAAAAAAAATATGGGGCATTATTTACTGGGCAACCCTCGTATCAGGGGTCCCACACTATTACAGAGCCCCCACTAGCTTGAACAGTCCCCTGCTGACATGCAGGGTCCATGGACTCTTGAAGTCGTCTCCACAGCCGTACACGTCCGTCCGCTTTATACAATTTGAAACGAGGCTCGTCCGACCAGACAACATTTTTCCAGTCATCAACAGTCCAATGCCGGTGTCGACGGGGCCAGGCGAGGCGTTAAGCTTTGTGTCGTGCAGTAATCAAGGGTATACGAGTGGTCCTTCGGCTCCGAAAGTTCACATCGATGATGTCTCGTTCAGTGGTTCACAAGCTGACACTTGTTGATGGCCCAGCACTGAAATGTGCAGCAATTTGCGGAAGGGTTGCCCTTCTGGCACATTGAACGATTCTCTTCAATCGTCGTTGGTCCCGTTCTTGTAGGATCTTTTCCGGCCACAGCGATGTCGGAGATTTGATGTTTTAGCGTATTCCTGATATTCAAGAAACACTCGTGAAATGTTTGTACGGGAAAATCCCCACTCCATCGCTGCCTCGGAGATGCTGTGTGCCATCGCTCGTCGGCCGAATGTAACACCGCGTTCAAACTCATTTAAATCTTGGAACCTGCCTTTGTAGCAGCAGTAACAACTGCGCCGGACACATGTTGTCTTATGTAGGCGTTCCCGACCGCAGCGCCGTATTCTACCTGTTTACGTACCTCTGTATTTGAATACGCATGTCTATACCAGTTTCTTTGGCGCTTCAGTGCATATTAATGATTATGGTGATTAAGTTTGAAATAATAAATAGTTTACTTACTTATTTCCAAGTGTTTCGTTTTCATTTCACTGGCTCTTATAGAATTAACGGGTTCAGGAGGGCTGTATTCAACGCCATGATATAGAATCGCAGCGCCGCACGCATCTAGCGTCTAAGACATGGGGGGGGGGGGGGGGGGGGGCATCGGCGGCCTGCAGGCCGGACCCGACCCGCAATTGTTTTCAATCCGGCCCTCGGAAGAAATTTTCAAAGTTACTCCAAATTGTTTGTCGACTGGTGTTGCCTATTCCATTGCCGTATTTTGTTTTTCTATTCTCTCACGTATTAACATTACTAAATAATTCTTGTCATTGTGTACAGGTTAGAACACTGCAAGTATTTAAGATGAAGGTAATGAATTAGCTGCAACCAGTTGCTTTTACAGGCGTTCAGTTTTCCATGTTGACATTTAAAGGTGCCTGACATCCCATATTCAGAGGTTTACATTTATTTAAGTGTCTTAAACATTGTTTCTTTACTAACGGCGCTGCAGAATTTTGCTACGGAAGTGTTGTAAGACAGCTGATATAAAGCATCGAGAATAAAGAAACAGTGTTCACGACGCGTAAATAGGATGGGGTGAACATAAAATGAATGTAGTCTCAAAATCGTGTGTTTGAGGCGTAATTTGCGGGGATGGCGTGTCAGGGAAGGTGTTCGGCCGGACAGCCTCGTACAGCCACGTGACGTAAATTCAGTCAGAAAATGGGCTTCTTTGTAGCAAGTAAAGTGTTCATACAAGCAGTGCACGACGCCTGGAGCACCACGGATTGTCAGCGCGGTAACCGTGGTCGGGTCTTCCCTTGATCTGGCGGCAGAGAGAGGCACGACGACTGGGTCCACCCACCAACAACACTGGACGCCGCGTGGCACCGAGCTGTCTTTTCATACAAGTCGTGGTTCACAATGGGCATACCTTTGTGAGGGGGACCGAGGAGAACTAGTTTTGCCAGACTACATTCGTCATCACCACACGAGTCCAGTATCTGACGTGATGGTAGGCGGTGCTACAGGGTACGTAACATGATCGCCTCTGGGCCGTATAGCCGGTTTCCCTCACCCTGGTTACATATATTTATCGCAGTCATCGAGCTGAACAGGGGCAGCTAGGCCACAATATTGGGATGGAAATAACCAACCGCTTCAAACCGATACCTGTATTTTAGTTGGGAATGACGGGTATTTTTCAGTATTTGTTTGGTCCAGGTGTAACAGGTGATTTTTTACTAATAACCGAAGAAATACCGAAATATTAATTAGCCACAGCCACCGTGCTAAATTTTTTCGTTTTTAAATAAACCTTTTTTTTTTTTGAAAAAAAGGAGTAATTTTTATTCATAAAGTCTCCATTGGTCTGAAATACTGCATTATTATAGAAAACAGGAAAAGCGATCACTGCTATTCTAAAAACAAGGCCGACATAAACGAGCGACAAACACGTGGCATAAGAATTGGTACAGCATTGCTGATACAGTAAAGTCCCTGTTGCCGTGTGTAGTGGTTGAATATAACGCGTGTACGTGACAGTGTACAAAAATTCCCCTCAACTGGTCTATACGGTAGTTTCTCGCTGTAGTCGCCGGACATCCTTTGTATTGCAGTATGGCACCAACCCTAGTCTGGAAATATGTTTACGAAGTGACGTAGCAATGAAGTACAACGCTTTATTTGCTTTAAAAGATTAAAGAATTGCCCACCACTTCTATGAAATAATAAAAGGGGAGCCAAAGTTTGATAACACAAATAGATTAAAAAATTAAGAACAGTTCATTCACAATATACAATAAAAGCAGAAAGTAGCTGATCTGTTGCCTGTGTCTACATAATACGCCTTTGTCTATTTGTAGCCCTTGAAAACGTACAGATTAACAGGAAGAACAGAGATCTTCAACCTCAATTTCCACCCTTAAGTATAAACAATTCGTAATGCCCAAACATTGGTATGATCCGCGATTACAACACGATTTTTGAGTCGAATTTCAAAGAATTAGAATCAGTAGGAGAATATTGGCAATTTCTTGTAGTAGATATTCAGCCAGTTATCAGTTTTCGAGAAAAGCAGCGAACTGTGGACGGGCTAAGTTTTCTATTACTTTTATTTTTTAATATTTTGATTTGTGTTTCTTGAAACTGAGGAAGTCAACATTTTTCCATCTTTGATCGATTTTTACGTTTAGCACAGGAGGTAATACAAATAAAAAAGCGAAAACCGATTTAAGAGACCAAGAGTAATATGGCGTGGAAAAACAAACGATATAACAGAAAACCGGGAGTTTCAGCGATACCTACCATCACTATCACAGCGTCACTCTACTCTCGTAGGTTGTCTGGAAAGGAACGAAATGCACGACAGTATTAAAAATTTTTCAGCCGATTAGCTGCGTATCTGGCGACCACTAATTTCTTAGGCGTGCCGACGACGGAGTTTGAATTCCTTTCAGCCAATTAGCCCGACAGAGGCTGGGGCACCACAGCCAACTGGTGCAGTAAATCTGTAGGGTGACCTTGACAGCATTCCCAGAAGGCAGCGCCGTGCCCTCACACACGTCTCGTCTGTCTAATACAAAGGGCACATTCTCAGTACTGTCATGGCTGTGCCTCCAGTCAGCTACCGGTTACGCTATCCTCTAACTGACATACGTGTTTTTACACCAGAATCGCCAAGCAAAGGCTCTTATCAAACATACTATACGTATTGTAAGGATAACGGTTTATCCGTTTCAACTCTCAATTATTAGAACCAGTATCGTGTCAGATACTGATCTAGCACCCATCTTGCCGACCGCTGTGACCGAGCTGTTCTAGGCGCTTCAGCCCGGAACCGTGCTGCTGCTGCAGGTTCGAATCCTGCCTCGGGCATGGATGTGTGTGATGTCCTTAGGTTATTTAGGTTTAAATAGTTCTAAGTCTAGGGAACTGACGACCTCAGATGTTAAGTCCCATAGTGCTTAGAGCGCTACATCAATATCTGACACGTTACTTTCTCAGCAAGATACTGGTTCTGATGAAGTTCCGCAAGAGTCGAAACTGATAAACTGCTATAAGTTCATCCAAGACAATTTTGAATAAGAAAATATTTTTCAGAATGTATCACGTTCGCCAGTTCGACAATGCCAAATTTCTTTGCTTACAAAATGTTCATGCAAATTAGATACACTCAAGTGTATGGGACCAATTTCAAAGAGGACATATAGGAGATATTGCACATATACAAGGAAGGGCAATGGTCACAGGCTTGTCTCACCCAGGTGATAACGTCACAGAGATTCTGAAAAACTTGAAATGGCAGACGCTTGAATACAGATGCCACGAAAGTGTACTTACAAAGCTTGAAGAACCAGTATTAAGTTAAGAATCTGGACATGCAGGGTGTAACAGGTCTAAGTACAGATATTTCTACAGATGACTGAATACAGTGCACTGAACAACATCACGTCAGTATTTATGACATTTAGAGACTAATAATTATAGCCATTACGACTTATATATTTTCAGGTTGGGTAGTACCTCCACAAATACGTGGCACAAGCAAGCTAGTAATGCTTATTTTCCCCTGCACAGCAGGCCAGATGTTGAGTGTGGATGCATGGACAAAGAGCAGTTAGTCTATACTGACAGGTGTAGTTCGCTTAGAAGTTCTGTTACGACTGTGCAAAAAACATCTGCTCATAAAGTTTGTGGCATATTTGTAAGAGGACTGTCTGATGGAGAGAAAACACTATCAACCTACTGACGTGTGTACATAAGAACTTACCACATATGAAAATACACTAATGGACATTAAAATTGCTACACCACGAAGATGTCGTGCTACACACGCGAAATTTAACCGATAGGAAGAAGGTGCTGTGATATGCAAATGATTAGCTTTTCAGAGCATTCACACAAGGTTGGCGCCGGTGGCGACACCTACAACGTGCTTACATGAGGAAAATTTCCAACCGATTTCTCATAAACAAGCAGCAGTTGACCGGCGTTGGCTGGTGAAACGTTGTTGTGATGCCTCGTGTAAGGAGGAGAAACGCGTACCATCACGTTTCCGACTTTGAGAAAGGTCCGATTGTAGCCTATCACGATTGCAGTTTATCGTATCACGACATTGCTGCTTGCGTTGGTCGAGATCCAATGACTGTTAGCAAAATATGGAATCGGTGGGTTCAGGAGCGTAATACGGAACGCCGCGCTGAATCCCAACGGCCTCGTATCACTAGCAGTCGAGATGACAGGCATCTTATCCGCATGGCTGTAACGGATCCTGCAGTCACGTCTCGATCCCTGAGTCAACAGATGGGGACGTTTGTAAAACAACAACCATCAGCACGAATAGTTCGACGACGTTTGCAGCAGCATGAAGTATCAGCTCGGAGACCATGGCTGCGGTTACCCTTGACGCTGCATCACAGACAGGAGCGCCTGCGATGGTGTACTCAGCAACGAACCTGGGTGCACGAATGGCAAAACGTCATTTTTCGGATGAATCCAGGTTCTGTTTACAGCATAATGATGGTCGCATCCGTGTTTGGCGACATTGCGGCGAACGCACATTGGAAGCGTGTATTCGTCATCGCCATACTGGCGTATCACCTGGCATGATGGTATGGGGTGCCATTGGTTACACGTCTCGGTCACCTCTTGTTCGCATTGACGGCATTTTGAGCAGTGGACGTTACATTTCAGATGTGTTACGACCCGTGGCTCTACCCTTCATTCGATCCCTGCGAAACCCCACATTTCAACAGAATAATGAACGACCGCATGTTGCAGGTCCTGTACGGGCCTTTCTGAATACAGAAAATGTTCGACTGCTGCCCTGGCTAGCACATTCTCCAGATGTCTCACCAATTGAAAACGTCTGGTCAATAGTGGCCGAGCAACTGGCTCGTCACAATACGCCAGTCACTACTCGTGATGAACTGTGGTATCGTGTTGAAGCTGCATGGGCAGCTGTACCTGTACACGCCATCCAAGCTCTGTTTGACTCAATGTCCAGGCGTATCAAGGCCGTTATTACGTTTAGAGGTGGTTGTTCTGGGTACTGATTTATCAGGATCTATGCAGCCAAATTGCGTGAAAATGTAATCATATGTCAGTTCTAGTATAACATATTTGTCCAATGAATACCCGTTTATCATCTGCATTTCTTCTTGGTGTAGCAATTTTAATGGCCAGTAGTATATCTGCACTCATACGTGATACACTCTGTATATCTCACCCTCTACATGTCGTACCGACAGAGGCTGTGAAGACAACCTCTTTTCAAGTCACTGTCTATCCATTAGTTCGACTGATTTTCCAAGTCCTTTAGCGTCATGTCAGCGGCAAAACACAAAGCTTTTATTTCTTCTTCCTGATCTTTAATATCTTTCCTAATTTCTCCTTGGTTTCCTTACTGGTTGCTCAATGTACAGATTGAAAAACGCTGGGGATAGGCTACAACCCAGTCTCTTCTCAACTACTACTTCCCTTTCATATCCTTTGACTCTCATAACTGCTGTCTGACTTCTATACATATTGTAAGTAAATTTTCGCTCCCTGTTTTTTCCCCCTTTCAGAATATTAAGGAGTGTATTTCAGTCAAAAATGTCATAACCTTTCTCTAAATCTTTGAATGCTACAAATGTACGTTAGTATTTTTTCAATGTATCATTTAAGATAAATCGTAAGGTCTGTATTGGTTCACTTGCTCGTACTTTTATCCAAAACCCAAACTGATCTTCTACGAGGTTGGTTTTTACTTTTTGTGGTGTCACCGCCAGACACCACACTTGCTAGGTGATAGCCTTTAAATCGGCCGCGGTCC
This sequence comes from Schistocerca serialis cubense, assembly GCF_023864345.2. Taxonomy (NCBI): domain Eukaryota; kingdom Metazoa; phylum Arthropoda; class Insecta; order Orthoptera; family Acrididae; genus Schistocerca; species Schistocerca serialis. The sequence continues at coordinate 498,402,793 of NC_064639.1, forward strand.
GTTAGTATACGTCGGACCCGCGTGTCGACACTATCAGTGATTGCAGACCGAGCGCCGCCACACGGCAGGTCTACAGACACTTCCTAGCACTCGCCCCAGTTGTACAGCCGACTTTGCTAGCGATGGTTCACTGACAAATTACGCTCTCATTTGCCGAGACGATAGTTAGCATAGCCTTCAGCTACGTCATTTGCTACGACCTAGCAAGGCGCCATTACCAGTCACTATTGAAGCTGTAAAACATGTCCCGTCAAGAGCGATGTTCACCAATTATGGATTAAAGTTAAGTATTCCAGCAGCTACGTACGTTTTTTGCTGGTATAATTACCTTGTCCTGTTCCAGACCTCACGCCAGCCTGCGTGAGCTTAAACGCGTGCCTTTTGGCTTCCTCATAGTGGGTTGGCTGTCTTGCCAATCACAACACTTTTTTTTTAAATTCTTTCATAAATTATTAGAGTCAGTGTTTTGCAACCATTATTTATTAGGTTGATAGTTCAATAAAATTCACATCTGTCAGCACATGTCTTGTGCGTTGGGGTATTTCCCGTGTCTCATACATATTGTATGAGAAGTGGAATAGTTTTGTCTTGGAACGTTTTCCAAAGGATCTCAGTAATTCCGAGGGAATATCATCTATTCCGGGGGCCTTCAACTTCGATCTTTCAGTGCTCTGTCAGATTATTATCCCAGTATCACCTCTCCGGTCTGCAATATAGCTCTTTTAGCTTTCAGCTTTCCCCTGTTGTCTTAGTGCTGGCGTGCTATTTGAGGTTTTAATATTTATGAAGCTGCTGATATTTTCACCATAGGTCTGCTTTATTTTTCTATAGCCAGTATTTGTCTTTCTGATAGTTGTGCATGCTTGTACAGTCTTGCATTTCTCGTCTACCCATTCCCCTTTCCCATTTTGTACTTTCTGCTAGTTTCATAGTTCTAGACACATGTTCCATTTTGCACGCTTCATTTTCTGCGGTTTTATAATTTCTCATATAGTCAACGAATTTCAATATACCTTGTGTATCCACGAACTTCCACTGTATCTTGTCTTTTTCCCTATTTGATGCTCTCCTGTCTTCGGTATTGCTTCTCTCGGAGCTACCGAGTTGTCTTCTGTTGTATTTATTTCCTCTTTCTCCTGTCAATCTTTGCCCGAATGCTATCTTTGAGACTTTCATCGATTCCTGGTTTTTCAATCTCCTACTTTCAATCTCCTACTTTCAGCATTCTTAAACCAAGTGTTACCAATGACCGACTAGATAGCTTCCGCTTTCATTTGTTTCTCCATTTTCTCCTACAATTTTTGCTTTTTCTTTTTTACTGTCGAATTTCAGTCCACCACCACAATTAAATTTTCGCCTCCATTAACGAACTGAATAACTGGATTTATCCCACCAAACAGTCTTTCAATCTCTTCAGCACCTGCAGAGCTAGTACTCATATACACTTGACTATCTAAAAACGTTTATTTACTTATTTTATTTATTTATTTATTTATTTAACCAGATATGATTAGGGCCTTCAGGCCCTCTCTTCATCGGACCGGTGTTACACATATACAGTTATCTAAGAAATAACACTTTTAATAAGAAAAATACTATTAAAATGCTATGTGTGATTCAAGTGTCGATGTGAGTAAATTAATCTGACTATGAACTGATGAAGTTGTTACTGGCAGTACTTGGGCCACTGTAGGTGCTGCCACTAGTAGTGATAATAGTAAAATAATAATGTCAAAAATAATGATGGCAGACATAAGAACAATTTATAGGTGTACAAAATAGGCGTATTCTGATACAGCGAGTTCTGGTTAAATGATATTGAAGGAGACTGCATCGGCTAAGAATAATGGGAAATGAGGAAGATCAGACTGAAAGAGGGATTGTACAGGATAATGAGTGCGTCCAGGGGCAATGGTAATCCTTATTGTTACTTTAGTAAATACTGTCTTCTAAAGTTGGAGATATTATTCAGTTCTCTAATATAATGCGGGAGGTTATTCCAGAGTCGGGTTTCTACTACTGAGGAGCACTTCGAGAAAGTGCTGAACGAAGGAGTGGGACAGAAAGGATTTTGCTATGATGGGAGCGGGTGCTTCTGCCATTTCGTTCAGACAAGAGCGAGGGATTTGAGGGACAGAGTTCATTGATAAGACTGTAGAGAATACAGAGGGTATGGAAATCTTTGTCCTAATCTGCTCGCAACCAGGATAGCTGTACATATAATGATGAAATATGATCAAAGAGTCGAACATCACAGATATAACGAACACATTCGTAACCAGTTCCAGGCGCCGTGAGCTTTCCTGAGAAAAGCCTTGCTGTAACCAATAATTTGAATTATAAGTGTTTGTACAAGTTTCTTTTTCAAGTCAAGTCGGAAGAGCTTTTAGTATTTTTGTTGGGCATGAAGAGATGCTGATGCCTTCTTGCACACTGCACTTAGATGCTCAGTCCAATTTTGATGTAAATTTTCATGTAAACTACTCCTAGGTTCTTTGCTGAAGGAGAAAAGTTGATATTTTCCCATTTAAACACGGCAGGGATTCCCGATATTTCGGGCTAATGAACCTAGAGTAACCAAACAGTACCACTTGGCTTTTTGGTTGGGTTGAGCTTTAACCTTATATCCTGCGCTCACTTTGATAGGGCGCACAGGTCGCTAGTGAGATTCTAGACAGCTGTCTTCAGGTTTATTGGTTTTGCATTTGGATGCAAATGAAGATCAGCTTGCATGTGATATCTGCAGTAGGACAAAACTGTAGACATATCATTTACGTAGAATGGAATGAGAATATGACCTAACACCAAGCGCTGGGGACACCTGATGCTACCTGCCTCCCTTGTGACTTTGTGGTGCCGGACACGACGCACTGCTGGCGAGACGTCGGGTATGAGCGAAACCACTGCACTGCACTTGACGAGAAATTTAGGCTGTTAAATTTGGCAAGTAAAGTGTCATAGTCGGCACTGTGAAAGGGACATCGAAGATTGGGAAATTGCTTTCTAATTTGAAAAATACATAGTGGTTGGTGAAGCACTATAGCAAAGGAATGTAGATTAAACTTTAGAAACTGATAGCTGTTTCAGCTATGTTTCATGGAAGTGAAACATGGGTACTAAAATTCAGAGATGAGTCCTAGATACATTCAGCAATATTGAGGTGTCTACTTACAGTAAACAGCTGTCCCAAAACAGACTAGTAGTAAATGAAGATATGATTAATAAACGATGGTACAGGAAAGTAACTGGATATGATAACTACGACAAAATATATGTATCATTTTAAATTATTGAAAAATGTGCGGAGAGTATTTAAAAATCGCATACCAAAACTAGCTTTGTGCTCTGCATATTTTGAAGCTGGCTGTGTGGGACGTTCTAGAAAGAGGGTAACAATTATTATCTATCAGTTAAGAGTGACCAACCTAAGAACCTGATGGTGGTGGAGTTGACGAAGATGATAATGATGTCACCAGGATAATCATGAAAAAGCGTCAACATAACTGAAGTGCTTGGAAACAGGGTCTTCAATAACGTAACAGACAAAAGCACTTACTGACAGCCAGCGGTAGTCCGGTGGAGTAGTTCTCTAGCCAGTTAAGGGAGAAAGTTTCTGCCGATCCTTTGGTGTTGTAAATAACATACTAGAAAAGTCGCGCTTCTCAATGCTTTCCTGTGAATGTTTTGTTTCAACACATTTTGGGAGTGCACCCGGCACAATGCTATTTAATCTAGCGATATTTCAGCTGAAACCGTAGAGCCATTGTTGAAAAGTGTCTTTAAAAATTCCTTTTCAGTTTGTAGCTGAAGCACTGGGAGATAAGATCACATATGATAATAATCTGCATACACCCCGCTGGAACAATTAATGTTTTTTTCATGTTAAGGGCACATCAAAAATAAATTATGAGGATATGTTAATCATTAAGCATAATGTGAAATTCTGTGCCATTTTATCCAGCCTGAATACGGATATGACGCGTCTATCTTTGAGGACGTTACACAGCAAAAATCGTTGTATTAACATAATGTCAGATGTGGAAAAAACAGCAATATAGCGCAAAGAATGCCAACTGACTCCTAACGCCCACAAACGTAAAACACACTTCATGAACGTAAAAGTGGGTAATCTTTCGCCTTGTAATTAAGTTACCGTGGGAATCATTACTAGAATCTTGGTGTACAAAGTGGCAAGATAATCACTTAGGTTTAGTTACAGGTATAGCAAATTGCAGGATTAGTTTTACTGGAAGGAAATTGCTGTTTGTCTACGAAATATTTGCTTGCAGAACACTTGTACAGACAATGGCGTAATATTCCTCAGGTGAGCGGTACACACATAAACTAGAAATAAAAGGCGATGTTGAGCATGTACCGAGGCACAGCCATTTTTTCATTCTGGTAGAATATAACGGCACGACGAAAAACTTATTTGCAGACACTCCAAAAAAATGGTTCAAATGGTTCTGAGCACTATGGGACTTAATATCTGAGGTCATCAGTCTCCTAGAACTTAGAACTACTTAAACCTAACTAACCTAAGGACATCACACACATCCATGCCCGAGGCAGGAATCGAACCTGCGATCGTAGCGGTCGCGCGGTTCCAGACTGAAGGGCCTAGAACCGCTCGGCCACAACGACCAGCACACACACTCCAAGCAAGGCGCTGAATAAGTCACTAAAAACTACCTGTTTTCGGGGTGGAAGTTTCCAGTATTCTTCATTGGTCTACGAATCACTTCTGTAGAGACCATGAAAACAAAAGTACACCAATAACATCATAAACACCTTCGTGTACCAAACGGCTAGTCAATAAAAACGCACTGTCTACAGTTAATTACGTCTAGAAACCTTTAAGCATAGGTAATTACAGCTAGAAAGCAGTAAGAACGATAGAACACAATTATCTGGCGGAATGTCTCTTCGTTTACTATGTGTCTTTAGGATGGACCAGTTCCAATACGATACATATCTGTCTAGGTAAAACTGCAGATCTTCCTCATACACTCCACATTCTGTAGTCACCTTTGAACCCGAGAATTATTAACGGATGTCAATGGAATTTACATTTTATATGAAACTCCTAATCTTTCTGGTTTCTGTCTATAGTGATACAATGGTACATTGCAGAAATACTATTTACAATGTGGAAACAGTTAACTGCATGTTTCAACACTGGTTGTTCACAATTAACAACAAACATTACATTCTTTCATAAACAATGAACACTAGCTACTATAGGTTACCATGTTGGTGGAAATCGGTAATAGACAACAGAGCTGTAATCAGCATGCACGCACCCGATAATCAATTCGAATTCCATGTCGCTTACCACAGGTAACACATCAAAACGTTTTTGTTTGTAGGACACATGTTCTGCGTGCGTGCGTGCGTGAGTGAGTGCGTGCATGCGTGTGTTTGTCGACTTACGGCGCTCTATAGTGAAGTCATTAGCGCACTTGATAAAATAATTTGAGACGAATGTGTTTAAAATAAGTGAAACTAAAACTGCATAAAATAGAAACTCACTGACAATCAAAATGACTCTTCCATTTTCTCTCACATTTAAGTCACACCAAAACACAAAATGTAAAATAGTAACATTGTCAATGTCGAAATGGTCTGTTAAAATCCTAACTTTACTATAAAGTAATGGCTAATGTAAAAACTCAGCAGTGTGTGGCCCGCTGATCACTTACAATGAAACCAAGATGAACCAGCTTCATGATACCACACGAAAATCTTTCTACTAATAGTTATGTATCAGAAGAGATCTTTTAATAATACTCGGTAACGGTAGTGCATTCTTCAGTGGCTTCATACATTGCCCTTTTCACAGCCTGACACGGTTCTTTCAGCGTCACACCATCTGTAGACCTATGATTTGTCTTACATTTATTATCCAGAGGTCGCTGTTTCTTTTGAAGTTTTTTCAGAGATCTCTCTTGTCATGAACTGTTCTGCTTGCACTCGGTCATCCCTTCTCATAAACTTAAACCACAATTCCTCTACGTACACCTGCCCAGAGATGAATGTTTCGTATGTCTGCTTGTGATGTGACATTACTATCTCTTTGTCTAACTTGGTAAAAATATGACTGTTTGTACTTCATTTAGCTTGTTTTCGTAGCCATAAAAGAAAATAATAAAACAAGAGAATAAACTAAAAGATAAATACGTAACTGTAAGACACGAAACGAGATTCGATCTATGAAAGGAGTTAGCACGCCGAGAAAAAGTATGAGTTATATAGATATTAGTATCAAGAACATATATTGTGTTCGAACATTATAAATTACCTCGAAGAGAACGGCCTATTGACACACAGTCAACACGGATTTAGGAAACATCCTTCTTGTGAAACAAAACTAGCTCCTTGCACACACACGAACTGTTGAGTGCTATTGACAAAGGATTTCAAATTGATTCCGTATTTCTAGATTTTCAGAGGGCTTTTGACGCTGTACCACACAAGCGACTTGCAGTGAAATTGCTTGATTATGGAATATCGTCTCAGTTATGTGTCTGGATTCGTGATTTCCTGTCAGAGAAGTCACAGTTCATAATAATTGACTGAAAGTCATAGAGTAAAACAGAAGTGATTTCTGGCGTTTGCCCAGATGATGTTACAGGCCCTCTGCTGTTCCTCATCTGTATAAACGATTTAGGAGACAATCTGAGCAGCCATCTTAGGCTGTTTGCAGGTGATGGTGTCGTTCGTCTAGAAAAGTCATCAGAACATCAAGACAATTGCAAAACAATTTAGGAAATATATCTGAATGGTGTGAAAATTGGCAATTGACCCTAAATAATGGAAAGTGTGAGGTCATCCACATGAGTAGTAAAAGGAATCCGTTAAATTTCAGTTACATGAGAAATCAGTCAAATCTAAAGGCCGTAAATTCAACTAAATACCTAGGAATTATAATTACCAACAATTTAAATTGGAAAGAACCCATAGAAAATGTTGTGGGGAAGGCAAACCAAAGACTGCGTTTTACTGACACGAAACTTAGATAATGTAACAGACCTACTAAAGAGACTGCTTACGCTACGGTTGTCCGTCCTCTTTTGGAGTACTGCTGGCTGTACGTCGAGACAGTTCAAAGAAGACCAGCACGTATTGTATAATTGAGACATAGGGGAAAGAGTGTTTCGCCCAAGAAACACGATTTGGGATGCACTCCATTACAACAAATGAGTTTTTCGTTGCGGTGAAATCTTCTCACGAAATTTCAATCGCCAACTTTCTCCTCCGCATGTGTCCGCCCCCGGTAGCTGAGTGGTATAGCCGGCACGGTAGCTCAGCGTGTTCGGTAAGAGGGTTATCTGCCTTTTGTAATAAAAAAGCTGAGTTAATCGATCAACAACGAACTTAAACGTAAGTCTTACGACGTCCGCCCCGAGCAGATACAACGAACGAAAACGAACAAAATGATTAAAAAAAAAGTGGTCAGCGTGACAGATTGTCAATCCTAAGGGCCCGGGTTCGATTCCCGGTAGGGTCGGATATTTTTTCCGCTAGGGCTGGGTGTTGTGTTGTCCTAATCACCATCGTTTCATTCCCATCGACGCGCAAGTTGCCGAAGTGGCGTCAAATCGGAAGACTTGCACCAGGCGAGCGGTCTACCCAACGGGAGGCCCTCTTCACACGCCATTTTCATTTTTTTTTTCCTCCGCATGTGAAAATATTTGGTTGACGCCGACCTACATAGGGAGAAAAGACCATCATAATAAAATAAGGGAAATCAGAAATCGCACGGGAAGACATAGGTGTTCGTTTCTTCTGTTCGCTGTTTGAGAGTGGATTAATACAGAATTATTGTGAAGGCTAAACTGGACGAAGCTCCAGGTCCTGATAGAATGACTGACGGATTAAATAAAATGAAACATGCAGTATATACCCTCCCTTGACCGCCATAAGAAAAGGTTCTACCTAGAGTTTGGAAGAAAGCTAAGGTGAATCTCGTGCAATGGCATTGACATTCGACTGTTGTAGAATCATTAAACATGTTCTGAGCTCAAACGTCTTAAGTTATCTCGAACAGAGAAGATCCTCCTTGTTGACAGCGTGGATTCAGAAGGCATCGATCGTCCGAAACCCACCTTCCATATTCCCTGACTTCCAAAAAGAATTTCGTTCAGTACCATACTAACCACTACTAACGAATGTGCAATGGTATGGAATATCAAATGAAATTTGTGACTGAACTGAAAATGACATGCAGACTGAAGCGACTAACGAAAATTTGCACTAAGACCGGGATTCGACCAGGATACAAAGTTTCGTACGTTGATTCGCTCAACGTGTACAAAATAGATGTTTGAGACTTACGAGACTTGTAAAGGTCTCCGGAACCGTGTGTTTTCATTGGATTGCAAATATCTTGATAGGGAGAAAGCAACATGCTATCTTGAATGGAGAGTCATTAACAGATGGTTCAAATGACTCTGAGCACTATGGGACAACTTCTGAGGTCATCAGTCCCCGAGAACTTAGAACTACTTAAACTTAACTAACACACATCCATGCCCTAGGCAGGATTCGAACCTGCGACCGTAGCGGTCGCGCGGTTCCAGACTGTAGCGCCTAGAACCGCTCGGCCAAACCGGCCGGCCATTAACAGATGTACAAGTAATTTTAGGCGTGCTCTGTGGAAGTGTATTTAGATCCTTACGGCCATTTTGGTATATTGGGAACCTTGCAGATATGAAATGTAATGATCACCTACATTCAATCTTAAGGAGAGTAGATCGCAGGCTTCTGTTAACTGGTACGACACTGGATGAATGAAAACAGTCTACAACAGAGACTGTTTGCTAATAAGTTGTGCGACATATTCTTGGATACTGCTAAAGTGTGTGGGACCAATACCCAATAAGACCAACAGGCGATACTGAAAGTATAAAAAGAGGGCAGAACGAATGGTCACAGGTTTGCTAGACTCACCGGGGAGGGTCGCAAGAAAGGGAAAACGTCTGATAATACATCTCAACTATTTCGCGAAAGCCTACTTTCAACATCCATTATAAAATGAGGAATCTAGGGCCATAGAGTAACCCCCCGGGGTCGTTCCCGCAGAGAGCGTGAAGACAAGATTAGACAAATTACTGCGCGTACAAGGGAATTTTAGCTGTCATTATTCATGCGTTGAAAGGAACTGAAAGAAGTAATACAATGGGAATACTTCCACCTCGCCATGCTTTTCACATGTATGTTGATGTAGATATAACCGGATGGGAAATGGTTACTGGAGCGACGAAAGGATACCACTACCCACTGAGCGGTGTCGGCGAGGGCACGATGTGTCATTAGTAGAGTCAGCTAATAAAGACAATCAGGCGTCTACAAAAAAGTTAACACATCAGTAAGTTTATTTGTACTACATACACTTAATAACTAAAATACACATTACTTTGTATAGCTGTAGGTTCTTCCGTCGTGTTGAGTTACGTACAATCGGAGTAATGTTCTTGATTGTATCTAACTAGTAGTGTCAAATGCTGATACACTTACGAAAGTCATTGACATACAGAAACTTTTAGTACTGTCGTGTATTGTCCTCACTGCAGTCTTCCATACTAATGTTGATAAGCCTGTAGATGCAACTGAATCTGGGGGTGAAGCATTTTTTGTTTTATTTTATTTTATTTGTATTTGTCGTGTGTTGTTGAAAGGCCAGTCGGCTTCGCTGGCTCACCGTGTATGGTTGTGTGTGTGTAGGGTGTTTCGTGCTGTTTGGTCTCTTTATTTGGCTTTGGTTTGGGATACAGGTGCCCATCGATTCGCAGAGTTGTCTTTGCAGTCTTCTGACATTTATTTGACGTCTTTCCCCAGTTGTGAGAAATGCCGTGTCATCCGCAAACTGGACAATGTTTACACCTGATTCTAATAGGATGTCGTTGGTGTAAACAATAGGGTCAGTGAGGGCACAGATCCTTGCGTGATGCCTGCGTTTATTGGTCTTGCGGGTGAAATTACCTATCGGCTTCCACGGCAAAGTGCCTGTTGGACAGAAAGCTGCCTGTTAGTTTTGTGTACGTGGCGGGAATGGTTGTCTGATTGAGTAATATCCAGATTAGGTGTCCCTGCCATATCTTATCGAAGATCTTTTCCCAATCGAGAAAGATAGCAGCCGTTGAATTTTTGAGATTCATTTTTTTCGATAAGTGTTCAGTTAACGGAAGCATTTGAAGTTCGGTTGAAACCTTCCACTGAAAGCCAAACTTTTCAGTTCGAAGCGTGTTGTCTTCATTCACGGTCTTCCGTATTCGGTTGAGTACAAGTCTCTCCAGGATTATCCTCGTGGTTTTGAGGAGACGGGGGGGGGGGGGGGGTGTAGCTTTCTCTGATTTAGGAATAGTTATCAGTTTGGCTTTCTTCCAAGCTGCTGGAAAGTAGCTTAGTTGCAAACACCTGCTATGATTCGGGTGAGGTCTACCAATGATTTCCTTGGTAGGTTTTTGGGGTGCATATGAGTAACTTTATCCAGGAAAGACGCTGATCTGCCGCTCCATTTACGTATTTATTTTCTGATTTCGATGGGTGTGATAAGTCATGGAGGTTTGTCTGGTGTTGTATTTGTGAGTGCTTCGGTTTCCTGCGGTATCCTGTCATCCATTTCCTGGTCATCTCGGGTGCTGACTTCGAATTGCGCGAGGCAGTTTTGCTCCTCAGAAGTATCCGCGAGGAGGTCGGCCTTCGATAAGGTATCAAATACGGTGCTTTGATGGCCCAATATTGCCCTCTTCCTTGTGTGCTGACTTTTCATGTTTTCAGTGCCCTCCACTCGTCTTGCGATTGGACCTTGAAGGAGTCAGTCCATTCTGTTGTCCCAAGTTTCTGTTTTCCATTAAGATTCTTCTGTAACTCCCTGTCAAGTTGTTCATTTCTGTGCGGTCCCTTGGGTCGCGGGTGCGTTGCCATCGTCGCCTAAAAGAGGGGTAAAATAATCTGTGGATTTTGTGTATATTGTTGTCTTGGTGGCGTTTTTAGCTGCCTTTTGTGTGTCACTTAGTTTCTGAACTGTTTCATCGATCTTTATATTGCTGGCGAGATCAGCGGCTTGGTTAAAATACTGAACGCGGATCTTTATTGCTCCCATTTTATTTCTGTGGCTTTGTTAGATGGTGGCGCCATCTTTCGGAAGTGGATGAGCAGTATGTGGTGGTCTGAGGATAGGCTGTTACAGACTTCCATGGCCATTTTTTCCATTTAGGCCTTTTGTTGGGACGATGTCCTGGATGTCTGGTCTGTGCCCAGGTAGAAATGGTAGAAGTGGTATGTGCGTCGGGTCGTCAGGTTCTTGCGCGGTAAACTGTACTGTTGAAAGGTCTCTGTTGGATTCCTTTCATGTTAATTTCTTAAATCTGTTGTCATTTACGGCATAAATTCCTCTTCTAAATTTACTGTGGCGTTTCTGACTATCTGGGAGGAGACTGAGTAGTGGAACGTGTTACTTTTACTCATAAACAAGAACGATCTGTCACACTACTACACTTTAAAACACAGTTTATATGTAATTCATGTCACACAGTCTCATACGGAACCTACATCCGCTTTGTTTTATATACTGTATATGATAAGTTACTGTCATCCCCCTTCCCTTCTGTGTGAGAGGATGAATGAGCAAATGTATTTCTAGTTGCATGCTTGAGGGTAGCAGACAAGCCTGTCTGCTAGAGAACAGTAGGACCAACGTCGGAACAGGTAGCTACGCTTTCTAAAAGCAGAGAGGTTTTTATTCTTAGTATGGTCCTGTCCGTCCCTTGTCATGTTGGTATAGGAAGCCGCCCCTCTGGCCACTTCCGTTTGTATTTGTGAGCCACCCTCAGGAAGGGACCAGAGCAGTCCGTCCGTGGCGAGCGTCTGAACTGGTAAGATCTCCGGCTAAGCGCGTGTCTGCTAAGTCCGTAGGACAATGGATTTCTTAAGTTCAGCCTAACTGAAAATTTAATCACCTTTATTTCAGGTTTAGCTGTAAAATATCTAATGTTATCTTAAATTGCAACGCAGTGTAAGTCGAGTATGAAGTTCAGAATATATTCCGGTAGTTGCTTTGTCACTACTTTGTGAGTAAAGTGGAACCAGGCGTTGATCAGTAACTCTAACTAAGATCATCAATCTTAAATGCGAATGTGCGTGAGATTATAACGTCTCGTCTTGACAATATTTTTCAATATAGCAACTTTTCTTTATGTACACCCCACTGTGTCTTCGAGCGCCTGAAGGTTATTCCCTTTTGGATTGGCTACTCGAGAGTTCCAAAACGGGTGTTTCGTATTTAGGTCTCGCCTGAGAAACACTCTTGCGTGAAGCTCCAATATTGTTTAAAGTTCATCCTCTAAAAGTTGCAATTTGGGGACAGATATATAGCCCCAGTCTGTAAACCCTATCGCTGGTGTTTATTTTCGCGAGTGATAGTTCCAGATGGTGCAGTTCGGGGGTTTCTACTGTCTCGTGGCTTAGCGTACTTTTTAAAAAGATCGCGGTGCCACCGCCTCGTCGATTCCGACGGTCGGACCTGTAGCAGGTCATATCTCTGATTCGGAATGTGTCGTACGGCCGCAGGTTTGTCTCGGTTACTATCATAATGTCGATATCTTTTTCTGTTATGAATGCCTGCGTTTCTGCTTTTTTGTTTTTAAGTCCATTCGCGTTCCATACGCGGTAGCGTTCTCGCTTCACGCGCGCGGGTCCCGGGTTCGATTCCCAGCGGGGTTAGGGATTTTTCCTGCCTCGAGATGACTGGGTGTTGTTGTGTCGTCTTCATCCTCATCTTTCATCGCCATTACGGTCGGAGGAAGGCAATGGCAAACCACCCCCGCTAGTACTTTGCCTAGTACGCCGGTGCGGGTCTCCCGTCCCCTACGCTCCTCGGAGTATGGGACTTCATCATCATACGCAAATGGTTACGGCTCTTTTTGTAGCTTTATAGTCTGCCATTTTTAATTTGTTAGCATTATGACGGCTTCGAGCAGTTTTGCTGGCTCTGCTGCTTTATCATGTGCATGCGGAGTTTATGTACTGTCGAGATGACTGTTGTGATGTTTTGTCTCTTGAATGGTTGACATTTAAGATTTCGGAAAGAGCTGCGCCGAGCTGTCATACTTGTGGTGGGGCATTCTGAGCTCCTTTTCTGTGGCTGCGTTCTTGGTGGTCCGCGTCTGTTGGCCACTGGAGATTGCTGCCGGGGTGACGTTACTTCAGCGTACGTGTATTCGTGCATAGGAGCCGCTCTTTTGGATTGTGCGCTTGAAACTCTGAGCCAATCAGAGTCGTGACTGGTGAGTTCACGTCAATTCCGCGTCCTCTGGCGGAGTGTGTGCGTGGCGCCCGTCGTCGGAGACAGCGAGCGACGGAACAGCGGATGACTCGGCGGCGCTCCGGCAGGTTTAAAAGTGCCGTCTCCCATGTAACTGCGAGCGGCGCACGGAGATGCCGTCGATACTACAGGCGGGAAAGTATACGAAGATATTAATGTCAGATGACGACGCCGTAGCAATGATTAAGTGTGTGTTCTGCCTCGCGTTCACAAGGCACGCTGTTTCTGGAGATATGAGGTTCTCAATAGCTTAATCCCAGGGCCAGGACTTAGCTTGATCCTAAGAGCACATTGCGTAAATATTTTGCTTCAACATAGGGAATTTCTTTTTCTGTTGAAATGGTTTATGTTTTGTAGCTGCAGTTTCAAGCAGTGTGATCGCCAGACACAGAATTTTGGAAGCTCCGTGAACTGCTTTGTTGCGTCTGCGACACTTTTCCTGTCCTCCACATGCAAGCGTTTTGTGGCTACATCATTAACAATATACCACAGGCTGCTATGGATGTAAGGCTGCACTTTCAGAGGGAGGAATACTGCCTCAATATACTCCGGCAGCTTCGGAAGTTCGAGACTTATAATAAAATGAGCAGTCTTCTAAGCTCATCATTGATCCGTATCAAAATTTTTCTGGCGTCAATTTCTCCTTCATTCCACTAGTATTTGAGCGTATCTTTTGGGCCAATACTGTATGCACAAGTGGTTATCGTCGTCTAGGGGTACCGTCTTTAATTGCTATTCAAGTCTTGGGTCCCATGTTTCTATCCAAGCCACTGCTCAGATTCTGAACAAAGATCGTCAGCAAAGGTGACTCAAGACTGCTGGTATAAGGAGACACCTTCAGTCTCCCGTTTGCCTTGCCAAAGAGGCCAGAGGAGTGGACAGACGGTCAAGACACACTCGTGCCCTTCGATTGGGAACCTTTTCCTACTGGTGGGAGAATCAGCAATGCTGAAAGGCATGAGGCTGCAGAAGGCAATGGAGATTGCTGTCATTATCACGAGTCTCCATCGACCAAAAAGTTGGGATTAGTCCCCTGTTCTGATTTCGATGAGGGTCAAGGGGAAAGTGACTGCTAGCAGATAACCGAGAAACAAACGAAACGGTAAATTTCTACGAGTCTGAGGATGTAATTTCAGAGGTCTGAATGTGATAGGGAAGATAGAAATCGTAAAAAGCAAAATGCAAAGTCTCAGTTCGATGTAGTGAGGGCAAGGGAAGTGAAATGAAAAGAAGATAATACTTTTTGGTCAGGCGAGTATAGGGTAAAATAACAGCAGCAGAAGGTAGTATAACGACAGTGGGTTTCATTATGAACAGGAAAATAAGGCAAAGAGTGAGTTACTGTCAACAGTTCAGTCGTAGGGTTATTCTCATCAGAATCGTTAGCAAATCGGCACCAACAACAATGGTTTAGACATACATGCCGATGTACAGAAGAAAACGAGACAAAAAGAATATATCACGGTACTGAAACGGTTACCCGGTATGTAAAGGAAGCTGAAATTCTACTAGTGGGGAAATGAAACAAGATGGTAGGGAAAGGAATAGAAGATAGTCACAGAAGAATACGGACTCGGTGGTAGGAATGAGAGCGGAGAAAGAAACGTCGAGTTCTGGGATAAATCTCAGCTAGTAATAGCAAATATACTGTTCAAGAATCGCCAGAGGAAGAGATATACTTGGAAAAGGCCTGGCGACACGGGGGAACGCCTGGAAAATATTTCATGCACCTTAAGATAGGCAATCCATCTCACATCATCTGACCAGGTTGTGGATGATTTAAGTTGGGTTGCGTGTGTGAAATATTTTCTCGGCCAGTTTTGTTCTGCCCACATTGTATCATGATCAGAATAGGTACCGAAATCGCATATTGGATTACGAGGTGCATCCATGAGCACCTATAAACGTTTAGTAATGACGGAAAGATGAAGACTAGACGGAAGTTTAAAAGAAACTTCCGGAAGAATCATTGTGTAAGGATGTGGGATACTGAAGCATTGAGAAATGATGATGAGCGTGTGAAGTTCTCTGAGCTGTAGATACTGCGATAAAGAAGACCGTCGTGGGTCGTTCAGTGAAAGAGGAATGGTCAACCCTAAAATAGGCAATCACAGACGTTCGACAGGTGAATATATTTACAAAGAAAGTAACTGCGAAGAAACCTTGGGTGACAAAAGAAATACTTCCATAATCGACGAAAGAAGGAAATATAAAAATGTTCACGAAAAGAAAGAAATACTGTGAAATATGCCACTTAGCAATGACATCAACAGGAAGTTTAGGGAAGTTAACGTGAAATGCCTTGAGGAAAAATGTAAAACAATTACAAAGGAAATGTGAGTTGGAAGGACAGACACTGCGTATAGAGAAATCAAAATAACCTTCAGTGGAATTTAAATCAAGGGCGTCAACATAAAGAGCGTAAAAGGAATTCCACAGTTAAGCGCAGAAGAGAGAATGGATAGCTGGGTAAAGTAGTTTTGGGGCCTCTACGAAGGGCATAAACTGTCTGATGGAGTCAACGAAGAAATGGATGTCCATCTGGAACACGTAGGTGGTCCAATATTAATCAGAATTTGGCAGTTTTAGAAAACATGCAAACAAACAAGGCAGATGGGATCGATAACATACATATAGAATTACTAAAGTTATTGCGGGAAATGGCAACCATACGAATATACTAGTTAATGTGGAGCATATGAGACTAGAGAGACATCTTCCGACTATTCTGTAAAGTTCACGCACAAAACATAAGTATTAGTACGGCAACTAAAATCGCTGTCGGAAACAGCACTATTAAAAGTTCAGAGGCGATCTCTACGGGAAGTTAGTAGAATAGTCTAGCGCCCTGACTTACAATCAACAAAAGTTAATTGCTCGCCTTAAGAGTGGAAAATAATATCGCCATTGGCCACACGGTTTTGTCAACATTACGGCCAGCACACAGCTAGTTTCGTGAAATCCAAGCGAACTAGGAGGATATACAGTCCTCGCGAGTTCACTTCTTACTTTTACCGACAACGAATTCAATTCTGCCCAGCTCTGACACCGTTCGAGAGTCGAGGCACAACGTATGCAGGCTTTCGACTAATGCGGACAGTTTGATATCTCAGCGCGACGTACGTCCTACCACTGCCTCTAAGGCAGTATCTAAAAGGCCCCTTTCGCAGACATGTATTAATTAATACCTGTGTCGTTTAACAATTTACAACCTTCTTAATTTTTATATAAATAGAGTTAAGTTTGCTTTAGTTGCTGAAAAAGTTGTAGCTCGACAGCATGTAATATTTTCCGGCTACAATTTTCAGAACGGAACCGACGGTAGAACATAATCTCTGAGCTGCCTCTTTAAGATTCCTTGTACCCAGTGTTATTTGCAATACAGTCTTGAAACTTAGTACAGCTGTATGGCATGAATGTAATCGAATGCTGTAATTCAAATACAAATGATACTTAACCTACCATGAATAGTAAATTTTCGTCCTAAATTTTTGGTTTTTAGTAAATAATTTGAAAACTAATAGAGGTAGCTTGTTGGTGTCACATATGTAATGTCTTTACACGAAACAGACTTTACAAACGAATTTTCAGCTTTTTGAGTCCAATATTTAGCGGCTTCGATTTTTCGTAGAAACGCCGATTTTAGCAAAAATATTGCTCTGATCAGGATAAGATATATAACTTTTAATTGTGAGATACATTTTCGTATTCCGATCAGTACTTAACTTTACAGTTTTATTATACAGCGCCACTTATTTTTTGTTTTTAAGATCGTATATTTTGTCTCACATAACATTCATATGATCGTTCTCAGAGTTTAGAATGTCGACATAAATAAATATACACTGACGAAATTTGGAAAATTTAATTTAATCACTAATTTCTCTCTTAAATTACGGTGTAATGCTTTGTATGTTACGAACAGGTGGTTTATGATGACGTGGCGCTGTTAGTAATGAACTGGGTAAACACCGGCACACTCGCTTGCCTCTGTACCTCTTACAATGATACACCGCTTATATCGCCTCACTATGTTTATAGCACTTGTATACTTAAAGCTTTTGGCAGTGTCAAGTAGACTACAGTCTTTTTAAATCTGAATGCATCAGGGATAAAATACAAGAAGTGCAAGCGGATTTACAACTTGTGCAGAAAGCACACAGAAGTTTTAAGAGTGATAGAACCGGGAGGGAATCAGTGGTTCAGAAAGGACTGAGGTAGGATTATAGCCTCTCACGGATGTTATTCAGTCTGTACGTTGAGAAAGAAGTAAAGGAAACCAAGGAGAATTTTTCAAAGTGAATTAAAGTTCTGGGATAAGAAATAAAAACTTCATTTGTCAATGACCTTGTAATTTTGTCAGAAACAGCAAAAGACTTGGAAGAAAAGTTGAGTGGTATGGATAGTGGAAAGAGGTTATAAGATACGCGACAATAAAAGCAAAAGAAGGATAAGGAATGTAATCGAATTAAATTAGGCGACGCTGAAAGAATTAGACTAGGAAATGAGACACTAAAACAGTGGATTAGTTTTATCATTTCGCAGCTAGTGATGACGGCCGAAGTAAAGAGGATATGAAGTGCAGACCGGCTGCATGAAGAAAAAAGCACTTTGTTAACATCTAATATAAAAGTAAGGCTTGACAAATCTTTTCTGAAGTTGGAGTACAGAATTGTACGGGAGTGAAATGTAGACGATAAACAGTTCAGACAAGAAGAGAATAGAAGCTTTTGAAATGTGGCATTACGAAGAATGCTGACGATTAGACGAATAGAGGGAACAAGTAATTATGTACTGGATCGAATTGGGGAGAAAAGAAATTTATGGCACAGCTTGACTTAAAGAGGGGATCGGTTGATAGGACACTTCCTGAGGCATGAAGAAATCTTCAGTTTGTTACAGGAGAGAAATGCTCGGGGGAGGAAGGGGTAAAAGTTGTAGGGGAAGACCAAGGGATGAACATGGAACTCAGGTTCAAATGGATGAAGGCTGCAGTAGTTATTCGGAAAGATAGAGTAGCGTTGACAGTTCCATCAAACCAGTCTTCGAACAAAAAACGACAACCATAACATATTAATAATTTCGTTTTCTCTCCAGTAAGTTCCCAAATTCAACTGTTTTTATTTCGTTCTGTCCTAATGATTCCCATATATGCTGCTCTTTATAGCTCTCTGAGCAAGCCTCAGTATTTCCACGGCAGATTTCTATACTCCGACTCTGTAAGTGTAACTACCAATATTGAATAAGTCCGATAAAAACTATCAAACAGAAAAAATAGCTGATAATTGAGTCACAGTAGGAGAAACGTGCTTAAGCTGTGAACAGGAAGTTTATAGCGATAAGAATCCTAGAAGAGATAATTGGAGGAAAGACACAGTATCACTGTGTTATGCTAAAGTCTAAATTAAAATGTTTAAACAGAAAATACATGCAGTTTTATCTTAACATTGTTACACTTTTTCTCAATTTAGTTAGAGCGTAAGTAAGAACAACCCTCAGAAAAGCTGCAGAAAGATTTGGGATTTGTACTTCAAAAA
The DNA here is from genome assembly GCF_023864345.2 of Schistocerca serialis cubense. Lineage (NCBI taxonomy): Eukaryota > Metazoa > Arthropoda > Insecta > Orthoptera > Acrididae > Schistocerca > Schistocerca serialis. The sequence continues at coordinate 498,421,657 of NC_064639.1, forward strand.
TGTCAACTCATGATCAGATAAAGAACCTTGCCCATCTCATTAGTAACAGAGTGTGGAAAAACCGGAAAAGTGTAAGTAGGATTGGCGTTCTGTGGGTTTCACACAAACTTAATTATGTATATAGACGGTTCATCCACAGATTTTGATGAGTGAGTTTGCGAGTATCAAAATTTATGACGTAATTGGCTGATCTTTTTATTGCGGTGACTTAGAGACTTAAATTTTTGCTCCCCCAAGGGAATATAGATCCTAGTGTTTGACATAAATTTCAGCTTGATACCTCTGCCCGTTTATGAGAAGAAGGGGTCTTAAGAGGCAGCTGTATCTTTTGATTACAATGAGTTAGACGCTTAAAGTTTTTACACCGCCAAGTGATATTAGACCATAGTATTTGACATAAATTTCGACTTGACACCTCTACAACATGTAGAGGTATCAAGTCAGAATTTATGTCAAATACTGAGAAAGTGGTATCTCAACAGACGGACAGACGGAAAACAAGTGGTAAAAAATATTTTTATATCACATAATTAAAAATTAACAATTTTCTGATTTTTTATCTTTACTTGTAGTAAATTTCATACTTCTCCCTCAATAGGATGCACACTATAGATTTTGATAAATAAGTTTGTGAGTAATAAAATATGTGACATAACGAAGTTCATTTGTTTCAGTACCTTGATAAGACTATATAAATTAATGGATTAGAAAGCCGGCCGGTGTGGTCGAGCGGTTCTAGGCGCTACGGTCGCAGGTTCGAATCCTGCCTCGGGCGTTGATGTGTGTGATGTCTTTGGTTAGTTAGGTTTAAGTAGTTTCTAAGTTCTAAGTGACTGATGACCTCAGATGTTAAGTCCCACAGTGCTCAGAGCCATTTGAACCATTTGAATGGATTAAAATGACATACCAATAAAGCAAGAGAGGCGAAATTTTAAATCCCTTGTCAGGTAATCAATGATACCTACAATAAAAAATATGATTATTAATAACAGAAACATATGCTATAATACAGCTGTCAAATTAGTACGTTTTATGCTGCACAATATGTATTCTCATTGACATCAGGACGAACAGGTAAGATAGAAAAGACGCGATTAAAAATTTCTAAAGCACAATTATACGGCCGGTAAGAACAGAGAAGTATCATAGAAGAAATGAAGACTTCTGTAAGAATGCACAGAATGAAAAATTTACTGACACGACCAGAATGACGACAATTGTTGGGCGATTTGACGAACGAATTTTAAATTTGGGCGATACAGGCAACCCTCCCTTCATGTGGTGTTGCCATACATTCCCCTCCCCCCCCCTCCTGAAATCTTCTACAGCATTGACAAATGTCTAGTGGGAATTAATCCCAAAATGCGGGAAATTATTTAATTATTTGTTTCTACAGAATGGCTGCAAAATACTAACGCGAATTCTTTACAGACGAATGGAAAAACTGGTAGAAGCCGACCTCGGGGAAGATCAGTTTGGATTCCGTAGAAATGTTGGAACATGTGAGGCAATACTGACCTTACGACTTATCTTAGGAGAAAGATTAAGAAAAGGCAAACCTACGTTTCTAGCATTTGTAGACTTAGAGAAAGCTTTTGACAATGTTAACTGGAATACTCTCTTTCAAATTCTAAGGTGGCAGGGGTAAAATACAGGGAGCGAAAGGCTATTTACAGTTTGTACAGAAACCAGATGGCAATTATAAGAGTCGAGGGGCATGAAAGGGAAGCAGTGGTTGGGAAAGGAGTAAGACAGGGTTGTAGCCTCTCCCCGATGTTATTCAATCTGTATATTGAGCAAGCAGTAAAGGAAACAAAAGAAAAATTCAGAGCAGGTATTAAAATTCATGGAGAAGAAGTAAAAACTTTGAGGTTCGCCGATGACATTGTAATTCTGTCAGAGACAGCAAAGGACTTGGAAGAGCAGTTGAATGGAATTGATAGCGTCTTGAAAGGAGGGTACCAGATGAACATCAACAAAAGCAAAACGAGGATAATGGAATGTAGTCATATTAAGTCGGGTGAAGCTGAGGGAATTAGATTAGGAAATGAGACATTTAAAGTAGTAAAGGAGTTTTGCTATTTAGGGAGTAAAATAACCAATGACGGTCGAAGTAGAGAGGATATAAAATGTAGACTGGCAATGGCAAGGAAAGCGTTTCTGAAGAAGAGGAATTTGTTAACATCGAGTATAGATTTAAGTGTCAGGAAGTCGTTTCTGAAAGTATTTGTATGGAGTGTAGCCATGTATGGAAGTGAAACATGGACGATAACTAGTTTGGACAAGAAGAGAATAGAAGCTTTCGAAATGTGGTGCTACAGAAGAATGCTGAAGATAAGGTGGGTAGATCACGTAACTAATGAGGAGGTATTGAATAGGATTGGGGAGAAGAGAAGTTTGTGGCACAACTTGACTAGAAGAAGGGATCGGTTGGTAGGACATGTGTTGAGGCATCAAGGGATCACAAATTTAGCATTGGAGGGCAGTGTGGAGGGTAAAAATCGTAGGGGGAGACCAAGAGATGAATACACTACGCAGATTCAGAAGGATGTAGGTTGCAGTAGATACTGGGAGATGAAGAAGCTTGCACAGGATAGAGTAGCATGGAGAGCTGCATCAAACCAGTCTCGGGACTGAAGACCACAACAACAACAACAGAATGGCTGAGATTAAGAAGAAGATTTACTTGCTTTAACTATTTGCATTCAGTTAGAAAAACGTAAAACTCAGATCCCACTCACTTTTTTCACATACGCACACACACGCACACGTACACACATACACACACACACACACACACACACACACACACACACACACACACACACACACACAATGAACCGAAGGGATGGAAGTCGTCTATACCATTCACCAATCGAACAAACTCCTATCTGTACGTTACTTACTGTTTTTTTTTCTTTTTTTATCGTGTTTCGGGGGCGGAAATGGGGAAACAGTCTAATATTTGCCTAACATGGCACTGAGTAAGGGCCAGAAAAACCGTAACCCAGCTGCACAATCACCACATCAACAGCCGATAATCAGATGGGCAGATTAGGCACAGAACTACATAGTGCGGTCTGCATCAGGACTTTGTGCGCCGCACATTACTAGCAGATCACAACATTTTATCCTTGACTATACAGTTCCCACGAGCGTCAGCACCAAATCTGACATTCGGCGTGCAGCAGCCTGACGATATTTCGCGCTTGAAATTCTATGGGAACGGAGGACACCGCGAGCAGCGTGCGTGCCGGAGAACGCATTCCGAGGAACACCGTCAGCAGAACGTGCGTCGTCGTCCAGGAAACGCGAGCATGCAGACACGCACGTACGCAGGTGCGTGATTTGCGCGAGTGGCCTTGAACCCTGCAGAGCGATGGCACGTGCACTGGACCAAGGCTGGCCGCAGCATGGAACCGGTCCTCCCGCCGTCAACGTCTGAAGACAGGTGGCCGCGGCGCTGCACTTCTGGTGCGGCCACGGCCGCTCGGCCCTGGCGCCTGTCTCCGCAGCGCGCTGCTCGCTGCAGTCGGGCTCACACGGGACGTGTTTCTCGTCCTGAGACACGCCACACGTGCTTTCTCTCGTGGCTGGTACAGCAGACGGAACATACATCCCATCACGATTTGCTACCTTAACACTCTCCAGTGGCAGCTGATGGCTGCATCTCGCCCTCAGTCCACACAGTTTGTTTACGAAAGGGTAACATGCGAAATTTTTACGTCAGCTCTATTAAGATGCATGTTTTTTCCCTTGGCCGAATGCTATCCATGTTGTTCTGCCTGTAATATAAATAAATATAAAATGTCAATACCCATAAACGTGATAGAATGCAGCAACGGACGTTCAATGTCCACTGAGTAAGGACGCCAAAATTAGATTAGATTAGATTAGTTTTTCGTTCCACAGATCCGTGCTGAGGAGATCCTCGTGGATGTGAAACATGTCAATATTTTTTTTAAAGCTGAAATAACAATACTAATAGTATGAATATATACAATACGTCATTTGTTTCTATTAAAAAATTCGTCAATGGAGTAGAAGGAGTTGGCCACTAGTAAGTCTTTCAGGCTCCTTTTAAACTGATCTTTATTTGTAACTATTTCTTTGTTACAAACTGTATGATACAAATTTAGAGGAATCTGCCACATCAGATAAAAACTGTTTCATCCTTCTCGCTTTTTAGTAAAAACTGCTTCTATATTGAGCAAGCAACAAACGAAACAAAAGAAAAGTTCGCAGTAGGTATTAAAATTCACGGAGAAGAAATAAAAAATTTGATGTTCGCCGATGACATTGTAATTCTGTCAGAGACAGCAAAGGACTTGGAAGAGCAGCTGAATGGAATGGACAGTGTCTTGGAAGGAGGGTATAAGATGAACATCAACAAAAGCAAAACGAGGATAATGGAATGTAGTCGAATTAAGTCGGGCGATGCTGAGGGAATTAGATTAGGAAATGAGACACTTAAAGTAGTAAAGGAGTTTTGCTATTTGGGGAGCAAAATAACTGATGACGGTCGAAGTAGAGAGGATATAAAATGTAGACTGGCAATGGCAAGGAAAGCGTTTCTGAAGAATAATAATTTGTAAACATCGAGTATACGTTTAAGTGTCAAGAAGTCGTTTCTTAAAAGTATTTGTATGGAGTGTAGCCATGTATAGAAGTGAAACATGGACGATAAATAGTGTGGACAAGAAGAGAATAGAAGCTTTCGAAATGTGGTGTTACAGAAGAATGCTGAAGATTTGTAGGGTAGATCACATAACTAATGAGGAGGTATTGAATACAGGGTGTTACAAAAAGGTACGGGCAAACTTTCAGGAAACATTCCTCACACACAAATAAAGAAAAGATGTTATGTGGACATGTGTCCGGAAACGCTTAATTTCCATGTTAGAGCTCATTTTAGTTCTTCCACCTGCGCTCAATGGAGCACGTTATCATGATTTCATAGGGGATACTCTACCTGTGCTGCTAGAACATGTGCCTTTACAAGTACGACACAACATGTGGTTCATGCACGATGGAGGTCCTGCACATTTCAGTCGAAGTGTTCGTACGCTTCTCAACAACAGATTCGGTGACTGATGGATTGGTAGAGGTGGACCAATTCCATGGCCTCCACGCTCTCCTGACCTCAACCCTCTTGACTTTCATTTATGGGGGCATTTGAAAGCTCTTGTCTACGCATCCCTGGTACCAAATGTAGAGACTCTTCGTGCTCGTATTGTGGACGGCTGTGATACAATAAGCCATTCTCCAGGGCTGCATCAGCGCATCAGGGATTCCATGCGACGGAGGGTGGATGCATGTATCCTCGCTAACGGAGGACATTTTGAACATTTCCTGTAAGAAAGTGTTCGAAGTCACGCTGGTACGTTCTGTTGCTGTGTGTTTCCATTCCATGATTAATGTGATTTGAAGAGAAGTAATAAAATGAGCTCTAACATGGAAAGTAAGCGTTTCCGGACACATGTCCATATAACATATTTTCTTTCTTTGTGTGTGAGGAATGTTTCCTGAAAGTTTGGCCGTAGCTTTTTGTAACACCCTGTAGAATTGGGGAGAAGAGGAGCTTGTGGCACAACTTGACTAGAAGAAGGGATCGGTTGGTAGGACATGTTCTGAGACATCGAGGGATCACCAATGTAGTATTGGAGAGCAGCGTGGAGGGTAAAAATCGTAGAGGGAGACCAAGAGATGAATACACTAAGCAGATTCAGAAGGATGTAGGCTGCAGTAGGTACTGGGAGATGAAGAGGCTTGCACAGGATAGAGTAGCATGGAGAGCTGCATCAAACCAGTCTCAGGACTGAAGACCACAACAACAGCAGCTTCTATTCAGTAGTATAATTTTTAGAACTCGTGAAATCAAATGACTTAGAACAAGAAAGGTCAAAATCTCCTTCTACAAGTAGTGAAAACTCTGTCGTGGATAACACCTAAAAACTATTTACTCCAATATTACTGTTAACTTCTCTGTATTTCATGTAAGAATAGACGCATGTGAGTGTAAATATCCATACACAGTATATGTAAAGACGTGATGTATCCCACACTCTCGAACGTTTTTGGTTCAGTAATAAATAAATAGGGATTTGCGACGGAGTCACACAATGAAATAGACAGCCATATTTGAATTCATTGGTCTACGACTCCTAGTAAGTCCACAAACCCATGCTGGAACGGAGAGTGCTCTTGCGTATACTTAACGCTTTATATTAGAGATTAATAACAAAGTCCCAGAGACTTTTAGAAAGCTTGAACATGAATAAAAAAGCGGAAAGCAGGTCGCGAAACAGTTGCAACTTGTGTAATTCAGCCTATTACTAATCTTATCATTTTTAAAGGCTTTCACCACTGAAGCGTCGTTAACTCACATTTAATTTCAGCAAATTGTACCAAAAACGCAATGTTTTTTGTCAATCTTCAGTGCGCCGGATATTGAAACGACACACCTTCATAGCACACGTGTATAATACGAAAAGTAGCTTCTACGAAGCCTTTAACCGCCGTCATTTTATATCAGAATAAATCGTGGCAAAAATGACGTTTTGAGAGATCCTCAGTATTCGAATACCCTATATTCTTAGCACATCAATTACGATATAAGAACCACCAAATACCGACTGCAACTGCAAACGACGTAATCCAGTATGGCATTAGGGAGTTTATCAAGTTCTGTTTGAGACATAGAAAGCGATCTTCCATCTCAATGGCCATGTTCCTGCGCAGAAAGTTAACCTTTGACGTGTCTGATTCTACCTTTCATGCCTGGGAATACTCTGGAATGTGAAATTCCAAGTTGTTACGTCACAAAACTCGAGTATCTCCACTTTCACGCGATGTTCCAATACATGATTTCATGGAATGTGTGGTATCGATTACAGTACCTGAAATTACGTCGTTACCTCGTTAACGTCGAAACAAAATTATCGATACGAAAATATTACAAGCCATCGAATGCTTATGTATTTTCGAGCTTCCTTTAACGCAAAGAGACTTGTGTAGCATACAAGTTGAAATTTGGAAATCATGCCACGTTTTCATGAGGCAAGTTGAGCAAAAAACCCGAAGCAGGTGGCCCAATTATAAGACGCTGGAATGATGAGAGAGAGGACGCCAGTTTAAATCCCTGTCCAATCATCCACGACCAGGTTTTCTGTTGTTATCCCACTGTAAGCTTTATTCCTAGGCATTCCCTTATGGTGCGGGGGAAGAACGACTGCTTAAATGTCTTATGACAGCAGTAATCAGTGTAACTTAGTCTTCAGAGGCCTTACGGGAACCTCCTGCCCCTGATACTGTTTCTCGATACTTTGTAAGCAGGCTTTTGAGGAATAGTTGGCGTCTACCTACATGTGACTGCCTGTTCAGGTTCTCCAGCATCTCAGTGACACCCTTCGTGGGGCAAATAGTCCTATAGGCAGTCGTATTGCATTTCTTTGCATATGTTCAATAACCTCTGTTAGTCCTGTCTGATATGGATTCCACGTACTTGAGCAATATTCTAGGACGGCTCACACAAGTCTTTGGTAGGCAGTGTAATCTACTTTACATACTGATTGGATTTTGCTAGTAGCCAATCAATGAACTTAAGTCTGCCATCTGATTTGCCTACACAACCAGTAATGAACAAAACATGCCAACAGCAATCTCGTCTATAAAATCAATAGTCTAATCATTTTTTCAAAGTGGGAGGTACATAAATAATATTACTGCTATATGTTGTGAAATTTAATACGTTTGTGGTTGGGGGTACCATTTTTTTGGTCCAATCCAGAACACATTTTTGAAATTACTTAGAAATCTTAACAGCTTATTGAAACATTAAGCTTTATTTATTCAGTTGTATTTTTCACTAGACATTACTTTTTCTGAGATGATTTGTTTGCTTTAATTATGTTGGCGTTTAGCAGTGTGTTATGAAAGTGCAGCCTCTTAGCAGCACACTCGAAATGATTGTTAGTCCCGTCTTCGGTTTTCAAAAAAATCGCTTAAGTTTGATGAAGCAGCAGCATTAATAACACTTTTATGTTTAACTTCTTTCACATGATCTTTAATATCATCCTTTCCTTTATCTCCAATAGAAAATGCTCCAGTACATTGTGTGCAATAAACATGTTGACTGTTACTATCATCACACACATTCAAAAATTTATACTCCTGTCGCAACTTAACATTAAGCATACACTTTCTTTTATCCATAGTAAACGATGAGACAAGAAACTAATAGAGATAAAACGATCAGAAACGTCTAGAGGAGGTATTTCGCACACGAAAACAACGTAAACACATTGCCCCTTTTGCGCTGTCAAATGAAAAACAGTGAGTGAAAAGTTGTCAGCGCTTGTTCCAAGGTCGGTGGAGATAAGCACGGCCGTAAGAGAATGTTTCTGCATCTACATCTACATGGATACTCTGCAAATCACATTTAAGTGCCTGGCAGAGGGTTCATCGAACCATCTTTACAATTCTCTATTATTCCAATCTCGTATAGCGCGAGGAAAGAATGAACACCTATATCTTTCCGTACGAGCTCTGATTTCCCTTATTTTATCGTGGTGATCGTTCCTCCCTATGTAGGTCGGCGTCAACTAAATATTTTCGCATTCGGAGGAGAAAGTTGGTGATTGGAATTTCGTGATAAGATTCCGTCGCAACGATAAACGCCTTTCTTTTAATTTCTGTGACAGTCTCTCCATATATTTCGCGATAATACAAAACGTGCTGCCCTCCTTTGAACTTTTTCGATGTTCTCCGTCAATCCTATCTGCCAATGATCCCACACCGCGCAGCAGTATTGTAAAAGAGGACGGACAAGCGTAGTGTAGGCAGTCTCCTTAGTAGATCTGTTACATTTTGTAAGTGTCCTGCCAATAAAACGCAGTCTTTGGTTAGCCTTCCCCACAACATTTTCTATGAATTCATTGTTTAAAGAAATAATCTCGAACATACAGGTCTAAAAATTAGAAAATCCTCATCTGTCATAAATGTCTCAAACTCCGAGCATTTTTGCAACCCTGGGTATTGTCCTGGCCAACACTAAAGAGCGGATGCTGTCCATGTTGGATCTTGCCCACTCACCTCGTATAGGGTGCTTAAGGGATGTTGCGTTCTCGGAATGCTACGCAACAATTCAAGCAAATAACATTAGTAGTTTTATTCTATAAAGCAGATTTACAATACTTAACTTTGGATTTAGAACAAGTGTCGCAAACGATAAGCGACATGCAAACAGTAAATGATCTTCACTATAGACAAAGTCATAGTAAGCACTTGATACAGATCACTACAATCTGTTCTGCGAGTCCCGGTCTACAACAGACCAGTAATGTTTGTACATTGAGCCCATCTGAACATTAATGTCCGCCGAGATGTTAAGTCCCATAGCGCACAGAGCCATTTTAACCATTTGAACTCACAGAAGGATGGGGCCGGTGGCGACACCTACAACGTGCTGACATGAGGAAAGTTTCCAACCGATTTCTCATACACAAACAGCAGTTGACGGCGTTGCCTGGTGAAACGTTGTTGTGATGCCTCGTGTAAGGAGGAGAAATGCGTACCATCACGTTTCCGACTTTGAGATTGCGGTTTATCATATCGCGACATTGCTGCTCGCGTTGGTCGAGATCCAATGACTGTTAGCAGAATATGGAATCGGTGGGTTCAGGAGGGTAATACGGAACGCCGTGCTGGATCCCAACGGCCTCGTATCACTAGCAGTCGAGATGACAGGCATCTTATCCGCATGGCTGTAACGGATCGTGCAGCCACGTCTCGATCCCTGAGTCAACAGATGGGGACGTTTGCAAGACAACAACCATCTGCACGAACAGTTCGACGACGTTTGCAGCAGCATGGACTATCAGCTCGGAGACCGTGTCTGCGGATACCCTTGACGCTGCATCACAGACAGGAGCGCCTGCGATGGTGTACTCAACGACGAACCTGGGTGCACGAATGCCAAAACGTAATTTTTTCGGATAAATCCAGTTTCTGTTTACAGCATCACGATGGTCGCATCCGTGTTTGGCGACATCGCGGCGAACGCACATTGGAAGCGTGTATTCGTCATCGCCATACTGGCGTATCACCCGGCGTGATGGTATGGGGTGCCATTGATTACACGTCTCGGTCACCTCTTGTTCGCATTGACGGCACTTTGAACAGTGGACCTTACAGAAAAAATGGCTCTGAGCACTATGGGACTTAACTTCTGAGGTCATCAGTCCCCTAGAACTTAGAACTACTTAAACCTAACTAACCTAAGGACATCACACACATCCATGTCCGAAGCAGGATTCGAACCTGCGACCGTAGCGGTCGCGCGGTTCCAAACTGTATCGCCTAGAACTTCAGATGTGTTACGAGCCGTGGCTCTACCCTTCATTCGATCCCTGCGAAACCCTACATTTCAGCAGGATAAAGCACTACCGCATGTTGCAGGTCCTGTACGGGCCTTTCTGGGTACAGAAAATGTTCGACTGCTGCCCTGGCCAGCACATTCTCGAGATCTCTCACCAATTAAAAACGTCTGGTCAATGGTGGCCGAGCAACTGGCTCGTCACAATACGCCAGTCACTACTCTTGCTAAACTGTGGTATCGTGTTGAAGCTGCATGGGCAGCTGTACCTGTGCATGGCATCCAAGCTCTGTTTGACTCAATGCCCAGGCGTATCAAGGTCGTTATTATGGCCAGAGGTGTTTGTTCTGGGTACTGATTTCTCAGGATCTATGCACCCAAATTGCGTGAAAATGTAATCACATGTCGGTTCTAGTATAATATATTTGTCCAACGAATACCCGTTTATCATCTGCATTTCTTCTTGGTGTAGCAATTTTAATGGCCAGTATATATATATATATATATATATATATATATATATATATATATATATATATATAATGCACTTTTTGTGTATATATAAGTACATGCAAAAAATTGCACTATACAGCTTGCCTGATGTTTGATTAAAAAGTCCCTGACTCTTGTGGATCATTATTAGAAAATTTTTTCCACTTAGAAAATGAAAAGACACAAAAAATATAGACTGTACAGTCACGTTAATGTAACCAGCTGTCAAAAGCCTGAATTACCTTCTACAGCGTCGACTGCTGCGAAACGTGAAGGAAGAGGATCAGTGACGTTATAGACTTAATCGACAGGGATGTGGAACCATGTCGACTTCAGTGCCATGGCCAGCTGTGCTACGTTCTCGGTAGAGGATCCACGGCGCGAACAGCCTTATCGAAGTGGTCCCACAGATTCTGGGTTTAAACTCGGGGAGTTTGGTGGCAAATGGTGTACGGCAAACTCGTCGTGGTGCTCTTTGAGCGATACACATACGCTACGAGCTGCGTGACACGTTGCATTGTCCTGCTGGTAGACGCCATCGTGCCGAGGAAAAACGAACTGTATGTAGGAGTGGACATTGTCCCCAACGATAGATGCACATTTCCATTCTTGGAATGAGGGTGTTGAGATGAAAGCTACGCCTTTCCCTTATTTCCGTTTTCCCAAAATTCGACCGCATATTTCTAATATTTGAAATTTAATTCTCTTTCTGAAGAAAGGACATTGCCTGGGATGAATGATTCCTCATGTGTTTCAGACACACAATCATCGTCAATCCCTGTCTTATCATGGAGCTCCTAGCCATCAAACCATAGCTGAAACTTCCTGGCAGATTAAAACTGTGTGTCGGACCGAGACTCGAACTCGGGACCGTTGCCATGTAGCTCAGATGGTAGAGTACTTGCACGTTTAAGGCAAAAGTCCCGAGTTCGAGTCTCGGTCCGGCACACAGTTTGAATCTGTCAGGAAGTTTCATATCAACTCACTCTCCGTTGCAGAGTGAAAATCTCATTCTGCAGACCATAGCTCATTATCTCGTTCCATAATAACCGAATGTCTATCTATGCTTCCACAGATCAGTGCTACAATGCTGTCTTTCAGTTCCACTTCCTGCGAATTCTGTGTAGTGTCTCTTATGCAATGTTTAAGAATGATGCATGTGAAGTGTGTATAAAAATATTGAATAAAGCCAAACAGACCAGACTTGCGAAAAAAATATAAAATTATTTACAAAAAAATATAACGTCGATACTACGGTAGGGAAAGACAATAAAGATGGTAAACAATATCGCAGTAAAGGATAGAGCGAATTAAAACATTTATATCTTTGTGTAACTGTAGAAGATGTAAAAGATAAGTTATTACTCGCTCTTCTGCTGTTTCTGATTCTCAAGTTACTATTGTTAGATAGAGATTGTGTGTAGCGTTGAACGCTAGCAGATGTTTTTAGTTCTTTCAACTAGACGATAAAAAAGGTGTGTATCAGGTTATTGATGGAAATATATGTGTAAAAGTGAGTTCATTGTATTATTTCAAGACCATGCCAGCCAGCCACTAATCACAATGTTTTAACTGAAAGGAGAGAATAATTAGTATTTTTGAGCTATCAAGAAGACGAAAGCAGTGATCGCTCACTAGCCGCCATTAGGCGGCGGACTTAATATTAACTTTTCTTACAGCTTTCCAATAGTGCAGAAGTGATAGAATCATTTTAAAACATTATTTAATTTAAATTTTAATAGTTCCATCAGTTAATTTTGCGAGAGTTTAAATACTTTCAGCGATACCATTTGTCGTAGATCTGTGAACTTTGGCCTTGACTGTATTACGATGAAAACCAGTTATGATAATCTAGTAGGGAGCCTGGCGCTCATTTAAATTGAAAACAAACATTAATTTTGGCCTCCTATAAATTACCCTGCTTCTGACGGTCTCACCTACGTAAAGAAAATAATTAATGCTAACCTCTTATCTTACGTAGTATCAAAAAGCGTGAAACTAATATAGAATAATAAAAGAGAGCCGTTAGAAATGTCGCCCAGTAACGTTAGGGCTCGATAAGATAATAGTAATAATGTATACCTATGTATATGACTTAAGTGAATATATATAGTAATACAAGACAAATTTTATTGCTTGTATAAACGTTACGAACGTGTCTACCAGAGAAGAACCTTAATAGATCCTGAGAGGATGGAGAAATACGTATAAAAGGAAAAATGGAAAGGTAAGCATCAATTCTTGCTTCATAGGCTTGGTATCATCAAGGTACAGGAGAGTAGATGGTACATGGTGCGTAGTGGAAAAGGACATAGTTTGTATGTGTTAGAGTAATCGTAAGCAAGTGATAGTACTGTGAGTTGAGAGATATTACTCATTTTGTTGAGAGATTAGTCTGCTACTGTAGATTAGAACTAGTATTGATAGTAAGTAGTTATACTGTGAAGCATTATCCATTGAAAGTGAATTGCTTGTTAATATGGGTGAAGTTGGACGAGTTATGGAGTCACAACAGAATCAAGATACAGATATGCAGGACAATGTTCAGTTGTTAAGTGATATGGATTGGGATACGGAGATGGTAGATGTTGCTAGTAATCCTAGGAGTGACGTGGATAAACTATTTTCAAGTGAATCACCAAGATCTAGTCAGCACACGGAAGTAACAGAACAGGTAGCCGCTAGTAGAGCAAGCAGCAGTACCACAATGAATAGATTGACGACGACGCCTGTATGTTCGCCGATACCTGACCCGTTTGCGGAATTTCTTACGAAGTTGGAAGAAAGGGACATGTTAAGGGAAGAAGAAATGAAAGAAAGGGACATGTTACAGGAAGAAGAAAGAAAGAAAGGGACAGGTTACGGGAAGAAGAAACGAAAGAAAGATACAAAGCCTTAATAGAGCGTATAAATGAAAAGTCTGAAAAAATACAGTCGGAGATAAATGAAATGAAACGAGCATACACTGAATTGCCGAAAACAGTCAACAACATAGCACAAGATGTGCAAACACTGCAAACGGCTCATACCACTATTATTATACTTACAAACTGTATGGAAAACCTTGAAGTAGTGCAAAACGAAACTATAGACCAACATTCATCCGAACAAGCTAAGAAAGCGCGGGATTAGCCGGGCGGTCTCGGGCGCTGCAGTCATGGACTGTGCGCCTGATCCCGGCGGAGGTTCGAGTCCTCCCTCGGGCATGTGTGTGTGTGTTTGTCCTTAGGATAATTTAGGTTAAGTAGTGTGTAAGCTTAGGAACTGATGACCTTAGCAGTTAAGTCCTATAAGATTTCACACACATTTGAACAACAAGATAAGAAAGTACAACAGTAATTCCAAGGTTGGCTAACGGTGAAGGAAAGTCAGATCTCTGAACAAACAGAGAGAAAAGTAAAGACTGCTTTGCAGCAAGTAACTAACGGCGCAGCTTTTTGTAAACAGAGCGCAGTCGAAGCGTGTCAACTCGCAAGTGAAAAAACAGAAGCGAGCTACAAATCACAAATGCCAGTGTTATAAGAAGTGATTGCTCAGCGTATTTCCAAACTAAGACGCTCGTCCGCAGACGCTTAAACACAACAACGGAGATACAATAAGTTGAAATACTTACGAAAACGCAATCAGTGCATTGGAGTCATGTTAGCCCTTAGTGAACTCTGACAGACTAGAACGACAAAAATTCAATTTATAATAGCGCCCTGTGGGCGAATGAAATTATAGATAACTGTCAGAGAGAAAAGAAATCGGTTCACCGTGTGATATTTATAAAGGGATTTAGAAATGTTTTAACCAAGTGCGTGGAACGAACGACAAAAATTCAATTTATAATAGCGCCCTGTGGGCGAATGAAATTATAGATAACTGTCAGAGCGTTGCACAATTTGAAAAAGCATTCTTAGACCGATATTCGTCAAAAGCAATACAAGAACGCCTTAGGATGGAAGTATATAGTCCACAGGTGTATAATTCAAAACAAGGTACCCTGCGGAAATACCTTGAAAAATATATTAACAAAACAAGATATTGGGATGAACCCATATCGGCACGGGACATGATACGTATTCTAAAACTGCGCTTACCAGGTCACATTCGTGATAAATTAATTAATGTTGCAGAAGAAGATCTGGAAAGGTATTTATCGGTGTTAGATGAGATTGACTTATCACAAGAGGAATGCAGGACGAATCGTGACTGGGAAAACGGGAACTTTTCGCCGAGAAAATATGAGAACCGGAATAATAATCCCAACTTTGGGAACAACAGCAATAGTAAAGGAGAATCACATGACGAACAGAATAGGAGTAATGGAAACAGGCAGATGTCGTATAACAAAAAACGTCCATGAGAAGATCGATACCATCCAGGATATACCAACAGTAACGGTAATCAGAATAACAAGCGTAGGACGTATGAAGGGCAATGGACTAATCAAAATAATAGTCCGAATAATCGCAACTATCCGGTACAGTCGATGCAAAGTTCAATGCCGCCACAACCGACAGTAGACCATAACAATTATCACGGTGACAATCGGAATCCGATGCCAAACGCAAATGTAATACCACAGCCATGGGCGGTTAGTAATACTTGGGGCGAGGATCGCTGAAATGACAGATGAAGGAAGCAATAACATTTCGCGACCGTCAAACGAGAATCGACCGCAATAAGCTCCCAATTATATATACGAAGACAGTAACTTGTTCTCGAAAGAACAGTTACTGTTGATGACCGTGCAGCTTTTCCCTGGAATAAATGATGACTAACTGAAAACCTCAGCTGCCGACAGGTGTTGTTGATATACCTCGATGAGGACAGTTGAAAATGTGTGCCCCTACCGGGACTCGAACACTGGATCTCCTGCTTACATGGCAGACGCTCTATCCATCTTTTTTTTTTAATCTCATTTTGTTCGTTATTGTTCGCTTCAATTGTTCGTGGCGGACGTCACCTGACGCCCATTGAAGTGCGTTATTCATCCATTCACTCAGTTTTATTTATTACAGAGGGCAGCTAACCCTCTGACCGAACACGCTGAGCTACCGTACCGGCATCCATCTGAGCCACCGAGGACACAGATGAATAGCGCGACTGCAGGGACTTATCCCTTGCACGCTTCCCGTGAGACTCACATTCCCAACTGTCCACAATTCTACATATGTATTGTACCTTATAGACATTTTCAATTAGTCGTCATTTAAGCTCCCAATTGTCGGTCGACGGACGGAGCGAGGACACATCTCAGAAACATTTACAAAATAATATCAGTCTGCTGAGAAATCAAGAAGGCAATACCATGCAACAGGATTTATTAACAGAATCGCATAACTGTGATAACAAGGAGGTAGAGATAGTGCCACCCACATTAAAAGCACGAATAAATAACATTCCCATAGAAGTATATGTAGACACCGGAGCTACAACTAATGTACTGAGCTATGATCTTTTTAAAACTTTAAGTCATAACCGAAAATTGCCTATATACCCAGTACAAAACTGTCGTGTTACTGGAGTCATTAGTGCACAGACACAGAACATTCAGTACCAGGTGTGGGTGGAATTATGCTTCGGAAAAGAAACCTTGAAGTGTGCTTTTCTGGTGGTAAAAACATTACGAGTGGCCTGCATTCTGGGGTGCGAGTTCGTAGCGAAAGAAAGGCGCGAATTGACCTCTCAAGCGGAAAGGTTAGCATGTTGAATGAAAATAGACGGGTTGTATTGGATTTAGTACGAAAAGAAAATGTACAAGGTAAATATTGCCGAAGTATACAAATTAAATGCGGGGGGCTGCAGATTCTACAGATACGCAGCGACTTAAAGGGACAGGAGATTCAAATGGTTCAAATGGCTCTGAGCACTATGGGACTTAACATCTGTGGTTATCAGTCCCCTAGAACTTAGAACTACTTAAACCTAACTAACCTAAGGACATTACACACATCCATGCCCGAGGCAGGATTCGAACCTGCGACCGTAGCGGTCACGCGTTTCCAGACTGAAGCGCTTAGAACCGCACGGCCACACCGGCCGGCTAAAGGAACAAGAGGAATATTACTCAGACACAGTTCAAGATGAGGCACTTACCTGGACAAAAATTATTGAAAGCAAAGTGCGAGGGTCAGATTTTTTAACAATATCTCAGCGGCAACATCTCATTCAGTTGTTAACACGTTACCGAGAAGTATTCTCAGAAAAACCGGGAATTATGAGAGGGTATGTATACAACATAGGGGTGGTACCCCACGAAACTTACTGTCATGCTTCATACTCTATTCCGTGGACCAAGAAAGAAGCGGTGAATAATGCAATCCAAAAGATGGTGCAATGGGGAATAATAGAACCGTCTCTATAACCATACATCAGTCCTCTAGCAGCCGTAGCTAAGCCAGGAGGAAAGATTAGACTCGATCTAGAAGCATGGAGCATAAACAAAATTATTATACCAGTGCAGACAAGGCCAGCGAGCCTAGAGGAACAGCTAAAAAAATTTTATGGAGTAAAATACCTGACCTCGATCGATTTGAAAAGTAGCTATTGGCAAATCCCGTTAACTAAAGAATCCAGAAATATATACAGCCTTCATCTTTAATGGAAGGAGTTATCAATTTAAAGTATTACCATTCTGACTTAACGTAAGTGTCAGAGTATTTATTACTGCTCTAGACCAAGCGTTAGGCTCAGATTTATTGGAGAAAGTAACTCTATACGTGGACGATCTTTTAGTGGCCACATCCACATGGGAAGAGCACCTAGAACTTTAGGGAAGAGTGTTAAGTAGACTAGCAGAGGCAGCTATAACTGCAAATCTCGAAAAATCCAAGTTTGGAAGAATACAACTTAAGTTTCTCGGACATATTATTTCGTCATTAGGCATAATGCCAGATGGCAAGAAGGTTCAAGCCATTAAAGAATTTCCAAGACCTACAAATAAATAAAACAAAAAAATTAAATCGTTTATTGGGTCGGTTTCCTTTTTTAGGGGTTTGTAACATATCAGCTGCTCAACAATGAATCGTTGCTCACATTGTTGCGCAAGAACACTACATGGAACTGGTCCGAAGAATGTCAGCAAGCCTTCGAGGAGATCAAACGGGCATTAGAGGCAGCTCAATTACTACACTCATGCTCATAAATTAAGGATAATGGTGATACATGGTGAAACAACGCTCTGATGGGCGATTTGCGGGCTTAAATCACCTCGGGGTATGACCATGCGGTGCATTTGACCTGCGGTCGTCGCACGGTGGCGCTGGCAGCAGTCCACATACGCAGAGGTGTGTTGATGCATGTCAGAGTACGGTGCAGCGAGTAAGTGTGCAGACGTTTTCAGACGTGCTAATGGTGACTGTGTGATGAAAATGGTTCAAATAACACATATTGATGACGTTATGAAGGGTAGAATACTAGGGCGACTGGAGGCTGGTCAAAAACATGAGGTCATAGCATGGGTCCTCCGTGTGCAACAAAGTGTGATCTTCAGATTATGGCAACGATTCCATCAGACAGGAAACGTGTCCAGGCGCTACAGTACGCGACGTCCACAGTGTACAATACCACAAGAAGACCGATATATCACCATCAGTGCCCGCAGACGGCCACGGAGTACTGCAGGTAGCCTTGCTCAGGACCTTACCGCAGCCACTGGAACAGTTGTCTCTAGAGACACAGTCAACAGACTACTGAACAGACATGGTTTATTCGCCCAGAGACCTGCAAGGGGCATTCCACTGACCCCAGGTCACAGGAGAGCCCGTAAATCGGGTGTCAAGAACACAATACATGGTCATTGGAACAGTGGTCCCAGCTTATGTTCACGGACGAGTCCAGGTATAGTCTGAACAGTGATTATCGCAGGGTTTTCATCTGGCGTGAACCAGAAACCAGATACCAACCCCTTAATGTCGTTGAAAGGGACCTGTATGGAGGTCGTGGTTTTATGGTGTGGGGTGGGATTATGGTTGGTGCACGTACAACCCTGCATGTCTTTGACAGAGGACCTGTAACAGGTCAGGTGTATCGGGACGTCATTTTGCACCAGTATGTTCGCCTTTCAGGGGCGCAGTGGGTCCCACCTTCCTCCTGACGGATGACAACGCACGGCCCCACCGAGCTGCCATCGTGGAGGAGTACATTAAAACAGAAGATATCAGGCGAATGGAGTGGCCTGCCTGTTCTCCAGACCTAAACCCCATCGAGCACGTCTGGGATGCTCTCGGTCGACGTATCGCTGCATGTCTTCAAACCCCTAGAACATTTCATGAGCTCCGACAGGCACTGGTGCAAGGATGGGAGGCTATACCCCAGCAGCTGCTCGACCACCTGATCCAGATTATGCGAACCTGTCGTGCGGCCTGTGTACGTGTGTATGGTGATCATATCCCTTATTGATGTCTGGGTACATGCGCAGAAACAGAGTCGTTTTACAGTACATGTGTTTCGGGACGGTTTTTTCAACTTATCACCAATACCGTGGACTTACAGATTTGTGTCGTGTTTGTTCCCTATGTGCCTATGTTATTAGCGCCAGTTTTGTGTAGTGCCACGTTGTGTGGCACCACATTCTGCACTTATGCTTAATTTATGAGCATGAGTGTATATCATCCGGACATGGGCAAAGATTTTTGTATCGCAACAGATTCTTCATCTTATGGTTTAGGATTGTGTTTATTTCAATTAGAAAAAACAGATGGGAACAGTTAGATAAGAGTTATAGCGTTCGCTAGCGGAGTGTTTACCAAGTGTGAAAGACCATATTCCGCCACGGAGTTGGAAGCACTAAGTGTCGTCTGGACTCTACAGAAATTCCATTATTATATATTTGGCAAGAAGATAAAATTGTTTTGTGATCATCAGGCTTTAAGTTTTCTATTAACTTATAAGTTATTACATGCCAGATTAGCTCGTTGGGCGCTAGTTTTACAGGAGTATGATTTAAAGATAATGTACATTAAAGGAAAGGATAATGTAATTGCGAACGCGCTGTCTCGTCTGCCGATAGGTATGTCATAATTGGTAGTAGTTATAGAGAGTGCGTCTGAATTCACAGTTTTACTCATGACGTCGCAAGTAGCACCGACCCGAATATCTGCACCTACGAAGGAACATTGTACTACTGCAAGATGCGAATCCTACGTGGGAGAAAATAAAACAGGCAATAAGACACAAGCAAACAAACGACACCTTGCATTATAAACTAGAGAACAATGTAGTGTATCACAGGAACGATAGTTTCCGAAATGTGGTGCGTGTGTATTCCACACAAATGCGTAGGAAATTTTGTTTGGTACACACATTACGTGTGGGGACACAAAAATGTGTAGCCATCATGCGACGGTATTGTTACATTCCATACCTCAGACTTGTGGTACGGAAGGTAGTAAGAACATGTGAAATTTGTCAGAAAGCAAAACCCAACAATCAAAGCAGTAAAACGAAGCTACATCCGATTATTCCTATCAGTCCATTTCAACTTGTATCCGTGGACATCGCCGGACCACTACCCACCGCTCGCGGTGGAATAAAATATTTATTTGCCGTTTACGATATGTTTACGAAGTATGTGAAGCTATATCGGATGAAAACTGTCATAGCCACACATATGATACAGCGTGTATTAAAAGACTACATACCGAACGTGGGGAAACTTCAGAATATTTTGACAGACAATGCAAAATATTTTACGGGTCAACAGTGGAGGGCTTTTTTACGCGCCCAAGATATCAAGCATATATTGGTTGCCCGGTTCCATCCCGAAGCTAGCCCCGTGGAAAGAATCTTCCGCGAACTAACCCGATTTATAAGAACTTACGCACACAAACAACATACAAAATGGATGGAACTGGTACCGTTGTTTGAGAACTTACATAACAATTTGCCTCATTCGTCAACAGGCTACACGCCCAACGAATTATTATTCCGCACCACGGAACCCAACGAATGGAGTACATCGCTGCCAAAATTACCACGTCCAGAGAAAAGTCAGGATGAGAAATTAAAGGAAGTAGTCAGTAACATGACAAAGTGTGCTTAACAAAGAAAATTACAGTATGCCCAAGGCAATAAATAAAACCATCGAATATCAAGTGGATGACTTAGTCTTAATAAGGAGCCACCCAAAAACTTCTCTAACTCCTAAGAAAAATAAAAAGTGGCAAATGTTATGTGCAGGCCCATACAAAATTCTGCAGATACCGCACAATTGCAGTTACCTTGTAGCGGATATAAATAACGGAAAAATAAAAGGATTATATCCCTACAAAGATTTAAAGAGATTCATTTCATAAGACGCTGTACTGTAGCATAAGAAATTTCATGTGTTACATGTCTAGTATGTAAGTTATAGAGAAGTTTTAATAGGTATTTTAATGTAGTTATAAAGAACTATGTAACATTTTGTGATTGTTAAATAATTTTCATTCATTTTAAAATAAATACTAAAGTCTTGAAACATTTGAAAACGTAGGAAAGTGTAGAGAAGATAAGAGACATTAAGTCCATTACTAAATTTTTATTTAATCATGATACTAGTTTACGTCAGTTACTCAATAATAGATTTAGTATGTATAAAATTTTGTGGGGTTCATTGTGGATATTTAATTGATGATTACCTTGAACACTTCAATGTGTCACGTAAAAATATATGAAAATACAAAGGTGTGTGTTTTAGCTTCTTATAAGCAAACAACATGTGGCATCTATGATTCTGTACTTTGAGACAGAGAATTAGGCATAGTTTTCAAAACATGCCATTTACGTACATGATGTTGCTCACCTTTGGAGCTTTTGAGATAAAATGTTAACGTTAATATAGAATGCGCATTTTCGCTACTTGTTTATGAAGCAAGAAAATGCGTAACGGTCCTGATCATAATATAAATGAATAATGCAAATGAATTCGTTGGCTATAAACATGAAAATATTGCAAAGTCAGGCCAGAGTCAGTTAAAAGTGTAATGTACCAAATGTGTGAAAAGAAAAATTTGGCATGAAGTGCATAATACTCTTTAAATTCCTCGTATTATGTTTGTATATGTACACGGACATTTGTGTTGCTATATGAACAATCAGACCAAGATCATATAATGCACTGTTGGCAAAGTCATACTGCAGGAAATACTAACAAGAACTGTGAAAGGTGTGTTGGTACTAGCAAGTGAAGTGTGAACTATGTAATTGTGATGAACTTGGATGGTGAACCCACATGCGGAGTGCAGCGTTAGCCGTACGATGTACGAATAATGGCAAAACGTATGTATATGCAGTGGGGTGAGACACAAAAATCGTGATAAGTGTGGGTTCGAACAGGTGAATACAATATCTTTAGTTCGGACGCTACTTTGGTGCGCCAACAGTACGATGCTGCGAACAGTGTAGTGGGACGTTTGAGTAACGACGACTACAGTGTAAATGCATCGAATAAAGAAAATATAAAACATTATTTTTTATTGTGAACTGATTGCATCAGATATGTGAGTGTGTAATCAGGCATTCAGTCTACTGCAATTTTAACACCACGTTTCATGCAAGTAGAAAGAAACTGACCAGTGACAGAGCCTGTGACTTGACAAAGCAGTATTACCTATTAATCCGTTCCTACGCACAGCTTTAACATCTGGTAGCAAACAATCAACTACAACATATGTACATTTGTTCCATGAACTGTACGAGACCGCATTATGTACCATGCGGAGCACAGGAGCGGACGGTGCGCAGCCCCACCATAATGCTGACGCACCAGGCTGATAGAAGAACGGCGGTCCCGCCTTCGACTGCTGAACGCCGGTTCAAACCAGGCGTTCAGGCAAGAAGACATCGGTTCCAGCCGACGCTCCATAGCAACGGGCACGAGACGTCCGATGGCGTGAGATGACGTCATCGACACAGCCGCGCAACGAGGAAGTCGCCGCCAACAAGATCATTTAATATCATGACAGAATTACGAACTAACACAACACAATAAAAGAAATGAATACCATTATATAATATTTATGCATCTGTTTTTTGTTTCAGCGAAATATTATGTATCTTATATCTATGTCCACGTTATGATAGCGTTTAGAATCAATCTGTATCAATCAGTGTAGATGATATAATTTGTTAGCTCCGCCGAGCTATTCTGGGGTTTCCCTGCGGCCCCCTTCCAAATGGAAGAGCTTAATGTCAGTTATCAGTCCCCAGCTTTTAAAAACAAAATATATCAAGCTAACTGAACTAAATACATATACTGTAATGCAAGTAAGAAAGAATTACAACCGAACGATCTTAAAATGACGCTCGTGGTCTACAAGGCCCAGACATTGGAAAAGTCTTGCAGCCCAGGGGGCCGTGTAGTGTCCATTTTGCGATGTTTAAAAATAATGCATGTGAAGTGTGTGTAAAAATATTGAATAAGACGAAATAGACCAGACTAAAAGTCAACTGTGAAAAAAATATAAAATTATTTACAAAAAAATATAACGTCGGTGCTACGGTAGGGAAAGACAATAACGATGGTAAACAATATCCCAGTAAAGAATAGGGTGAATTAAAACATTTATCTTTGTAGAACTATAGAAAATGGAAAGGATAAGTTATTACTCGCTCTTCTGCTGTTTCTGATTCTCATGTTACTATTGTTAGATAGAGATTGTGTGTAGCGTCAAACGCTAGCAGATGTTATTTTTGTTCTTTCGACTAGACGATAATAAAGGTGTGCATCAGGTTCTTGATGGAAATATGTGTGTAGAAGTGAGTTCATTGTATTATTTCAAGAACATGCCAGCCACTAATCGTAATGTTTTAGTTGAAAGGAGTGAATAATTAGTATTTTTCAGCTATCAAGAAGACGAAAGCAGTGATCGCTGACTGGCAACAATTGGCCGCCATTAAGCAGCGGACTTAATATTAACTTTTCTTACAGCGTTCCACAAGAGCAGAAGTGATAAATTCATTTTGAAACATTATTTAATTTAAATCTGAATAGTTCCCTGAGTTAATTTTGCAAGAGTTCACACTTTCAGAGATACCATTTGTCATAGATCTGTGAACTTTGTCCTTGACTGTATTCAGATGAAAACCAGTTATGACAATCTAGTAGGGAGCCTGGCGCTCATTTAAATTGAAAACAAACATTTATTTTGGGCTCCTGTAAGATATTCTGCTTCTAACGGTCTCACCTACGTAAAGAAAATAATTAATGCTAACCTCTTATCTTACGTAGTATCAAAAAGCATAATACCAATATAGAATAATAAAAGAGAGCCGTTAGATCAGGAAATTCCACAATGATGAAATTATCATTTAGCGTTCGGCAAATATTAACTGGATCAACAGTTGGCATCTCTCCTATTTGTAAACAGATGTAGTTTATACACATACTAAGTCTCACGACAGTTCCGCGACAGGTTTGTTCAACACCGTAGGTTCAGTCAATACTGACATGAAAAGGCAGTCCGAAGAAGATCCCGAAGAAGCATCCTTGTTGATGGCCACATCCAGAAATTCATGCGATGCGAAGTCCAAAGAGCGTTCCATGAGAGAGTATAGCGGGGGTCCAGAAGTACAGGTCCATTGTAGTAGGAAGGGGCAGACGAGACGGCTGCAGATCTGTCGGCGCCGGCTTATATAACAAGAGGCCGCTCTCTCGGGCAAACAGATGGCCAGCACAGCGCCCGCCGTTGGTACACAACCAGACACAACTGCGGATTCACCCTTAGTCACTCAGCCCACAAGTGTTCTACCGCAGCCACCGTTAACTTACGGACCTTGGGCAGATGACACTGAAGACGATTCTACGACCGCTGTGGTGGATGAGGAGAGGGGTCTCTCCTCCCATACCTCGGCCCCTCCCGAGTAGCAACAGATGACAGCGCGGACGCGGCCAGCAGATCACAGGCCCAACCTTTTACGGCGACACTGACGGCGGCCCCCACCGCAGGAGACGATCTACAGACCTATCGTTTAACGACCATCAACATTAACACCATTCGGACAGGTACGAAGTTGTCGCTGCTCCAAGACATGCTCAATGCAGCGGACGTTGACACTGTCTTTCTCCAAGAAGTCTTTGTCGCCAATTTCCCGGGTATTTGTGGTTATACGGCTCATGTGTCCCACGCCTCGCCAACTAACAGTGGAATCGCAGTTCTCCTCAGAGAGGGCCTCGAGGCGGACGAAGTCCGTTATCTCCCCGACGCTAGAGGAATGGCCGTAACGGTGCAAGGCGTCCGGTTTATCAATGTGTACGCCCCTTCCGGAACGAATCGCCGTCGTGACCGATCGCTCTTCTTCGCAGAAGGAATAGCACCGCTTTTTCAGGGCAGGCACGATGACTTGATATTAGGGGGCGATTTCAATTGCACTCAAGCACCTAAAGATCAGCTGCCACGCCATTCACCGTGCCCCGAACTTGGGACACTCATCGGCAATATCCAGCTGGTAGATACATAGGAACATGTCCGAGGAAATAGACCCATTTCACGAGTCACTCGTCTAGTCGCATCGATAGGATTTACGTCTCCCGTTCTCTCACGGCAACGGTGAGTGACGCGGAGGTGTGTCCAGTAGCCTTTTCTGATCACGAGGCCTATATATGTGCCGTCACCCTTCGTCGCCAACGGGTGTGGCGCAGCCGACATCCCTGGAAATTAAACCTTGCTCATCTCGCTTCTCCGGATTGTCGACGCGCCATCGAAGACACGTGGAGTGCGTCCGCCGCCTCCCAACGTATCCTACGTCGATTAGTTGGTGGTTAACCTGCACCAAGCCGGCCCTACGGAGAACCTTTATTACGTATGGTCGTGAGACTGCTGCTTGGAGGCGGCAGACCCTCGATTTTTATTTCACCGTCCTTCGCGAATGCGCCTCCTTGCCACTCACACCGGAACGACAGGTGACAGTTCAGCGTGCGAAAGCACAGATCGTAGCCCATATGCGCCGACACCTCGAACACAAGACAGACTCGCAACGGAACGACCCACCATGTACCACGTCATCCGAGAACGTACACTGCGAAGACGGGCGCTGATACATGCCATCACCACTGAGGACAGCCGTCATCACACCACACAACGCGATATTGCTGCAGCCTTCTTCCACCATTACGCACGACTTTATTCTGCTCAAACTTCCGACCCGACGACGGTGACAGCAGTATCACAATTGGTTTACGGCATTTTCCCCACAGTATTTACAAACTGAATTATTGAACGACATTACGGAAGACGAAGTTATCGACCCCATCGGCAAAGAAGCGGCGAATAAGTGTCCTGGCCCCGACGGGCTCCCTGTGGAATTTTATAGAACTTTCCAGTACTTACTGGCTCCCACGTTGACAGACATCTGTCGGGAGCTTATGTCCCCCGCAGTGCCGCTCCCTGCGACCTTCGTAGAAGGAATAATTATACCGGTTCACAAACCTAAAGGTGGGGC
The DNA here is from genome assembly GCF_023864345.2 of Schistocerca serialis cubense. NCBI lineage: Eukaryota > Metazoa > Arthropoda > Insecta > Orthoptera > Acrididae > Schistocerca > Schistocerca serialis. The sequence goes on from NC_064639.1 coordinate 498,447,932, forward strand.
TCGAATACAAGATTACCGCCCGCTAACACTCGTCAACTGCGACATGAAGATATTCACCAGACTATTAGCAAAACCGTCTACGACCGACCCTACGTCATCTGAGCAGATCAGACTTCCCTAGGGGGTATCAACAACATCCACACAGCACTGTGTCGATACCGTGACTTAATAGCATTAGCCAGGGCACGCCGCATCCCGGGAGCGCTGGCATCACTAGATTTTAACCAAGCTTTTGATCGAGTGGATCACGCGTACCTAACGTCCGTTCTCCAGCACATGCAGTACCCACAGCAATTCACAGACGTCGTGATGTGCCTCCTCCGAGGGGCGACTTCCAAAGTGCTCGTTAACGGGCGTCTCTCGCAGTCCCTCCCGATTTTCCGCTCCGTGCGTCAAGGCTGCCCCTTGTCGACGTTACTATATGCTCTGGCACTGGAAGTGCTCCTCTGTGACCTCCGTCAACGCCTCACCGGTCTTACCCTACGTGACATCTCATTTCGCTGTACAGCATATGCAGACGACCTGGTTCTCGTGTTCCGCAATCGGGACGATGTCATCAGAGCACTAGAATGGATTACAACGTACGGTGTGGCTTCCGGCAGCTGTCTCAACGTCGCCAAATCGGTCGCCATGGCCATAGGAGACGGGTTGACCCCAGCGTGTGTCGAACCCCCTACAGCTTCGTGGCACTACCATATGTCTCGGAATAGAGTTTTACGACGACATACGGCGCACTGCGTCTCTTAACTACCGCCGCTTATTACAACAAATTCGGATCCAGATCTTCAACCTTCGTCTGCGGACCCTCGACATTCTTCAAAGGACACATCTTGTCAATGTTTACCTCGCATCGCGCTTTCCACACTTAGCGCGTGTTCTTCCAATACCGTTACTGATGGCTCGACGTCTATTAGCGACATTCGAAGCCTACGTCAGTACAGGCATGCTCTTCAAAGTCAGTTATGAGTCACTGACCCTTCCCCCAGAAAGGGGAGGTCTTGGTCTAGTCCATGTCCACGACAGAGCTGTGGCCCTGTATGTCAGCTCACACATCGAGCTGTGGCGCCACCACCCGGAAAGTTTGACAGGTTTGCTGTTGGAGTCCTTTGCTCCACCCTCTCTTATGCCCCCACTGACGACGCAAGACGTACCCCCACCCTTCTAATACTTCGGAAACTTTTACATTGAACACAGCTATGTCCGTATCGCAGTACCACCGACGAAACAGGCGTCGGCGCGGGATATATATATCATATCCTACAGCAGAGGAGCCCACCAAACATTGTGGAGACCAAAAGCCCTCAGGTTAATTGGAAGGTGGTGTGGAAGACGATTCACGCGGTTACACTGGACACAGCCATCCGATCCACATGGTACATCACAGTCAATGGTAAACAGATCACCCGATCACGCCTTCACAAGATAAACATGGCGGAATCGCCTCTATGCGTAGACTGCGGGATGCCAGACACGGACGAACACCGTCTAATATGTGGCGCAGCAGGAGACGTATGGCGCTTGGTGCGACAAATTTTGTCGTATTTTCTACGAGTGACTCCGAAACACATTACACCTCGGTTTCTACTATTTCCGGATCAACAGTATTTCCCGTGCGCCAAGACCAACGCTGTCACGTGGATCCGTGCGCATGCGGTACACTACTTATTTCACGATGGACCTAAAGATGTATTCGACTTTTGGAACTACTTACAAGAACGCCATTGCAAGATCGTACGGAACCCAAAATACAGACAGTATTTTTCTAATTACTTAGGGAGTGCCCTACGCGACCCTCCACGCAGCTGGATCATCAACAGGTAAGAGAAGACACCCACTGAGTGAGCTGACAAGGCTAAGTTCGATTCTCGGTGGAATAACATGACATTCGTGAAGACGTACCTGGATGATGAAGCGTAAGGAGAGTAGCGACACACCTTCTGCATCATGTATGCAGCACTTTTTTTTCGTTTCCCCATATACATTCCCTCGGTGTAGGAACGTGCCGAGATATTGTTTTCTTTCCTCAGAGCACGATGCGGTGTTAGATACATTTATTTTTGTTGTGTTAAAAACAAAACAAAAAAAAAGAAACCAAAAAAATAAGCAGTGGATCAAGGGTTCGAATCCCAATGTGGCACATATTTTCACGCGTCGCCACTGAGTCGCATAAAGTCCCGATGTAGCTGACATCAACAGTTCCTTTCCTTTCCTATCACTCCCCACCACCTTTAGTTTACATTATGTCTCATTGTGTTTCCCTAAGGACAAGAATGCTGGATAATTTTGTGTATTTTCACTCCCTGTTGTCTTATGGAATTATAAGTGTACCTGAAGTAAATATGGGACCAGTAAAAATATATTGCCTGAAATAGGTAAAAAAAAAGGATGGATAGAGCGTCTGCCATGTAAGCAGGAGATCCCGGGTTCGAGTCGCGGTCGGAGCACACATTTTCATATGTCCCCGAAGACGAATGTCAACGCCTGTAAGCAGCTAAGGGTTGTCATTTCATTGTAATATCAATAATCCTTTCCCTTCCATTTCCTTTCCCCGGCTTTAATTTACATATAAAGAATTATTTGAGCTCAGGCGAGTGATGGAGGTTCTGAAGCTCCTTGGTCATCGACTGTTGTTAACTAGTGTCGTAGTTGTAGCAAAGAGTATAGTTCTGTATAAACTGTTCCCCTACTTCTGGATTGCTCCTGCCATTGTTTAACATTGACTTGGCTGAAACACGGAATGTGTATTTGTTATTGCACAAGTAGTAATTTCTTCGTCGAGACTGCTCTCATGAACGATCACTCCGTACTTCATTACTCTTAGTGTCAAAACTGGTCTTTACCAAGCAGAGGTTGACCCGTCAGCGGTTGTGAGATATTATTATCAGTTCCTGTTTGTATTTCGCAAAGAGGTAATCACTTCTACAGCAGTATAAATGCTTCAGATCAATGATCTGGCATCCAGTAGATTGTGATTGTTCCTTCCATGTGCAGGTAAGAATGTTGGAGATTCCGTCGGGCCGTCCGGAGTGGCCGTGCGGTTCTAGGCGCTGCAGTCTGGAGCTGAGCGACCGCTATGGTCGCAGGTTCGAATCTTGCCCGGGGCTTGGATGTGTGTGATGTCCTTAGGTTAGTTCTAAGTTCTAGGCGACTGATGACCTCAGAAGTTAAGTCGCATAGTGCTCAGAGCCAATTTTGATTCTGTCGGATGACCGTGAGCCCGGTTGTTAGAGGACTTCATGATATTATGAAATAAGTATTTTGAGCGGTAGCCGAAATGTTCAGTGTTCCGCCTCTTTAATAACTACCAAATGAAGGAACACAAATTCGTGTACACGATAATTTCAACGAAGTCTAACGAAAGATCGCTTAATCATGAGAATTATTAGTTGAAGTATTAGGGGGCAAATTGTCTTATGTTTCCGGTAAAGTTTATCTTTTTTTCTTTACAGTTACAAATTTAAACGATACTGCCTGTTGTTGTGTACACTTGCTGTGAATTTCAGCTAATGGCCATATTTCCAGCACACATTTTAAAGCACAAACAAAGGGACTGAGAGGCCAAAACCAAGCACAGAATGATAACGTGTATTCATGTTTAGCACTTGTATGCGTTTCAAGTTCGTTCATAAATGATTCTCCTCCATGTCTATGCTCGTGGATGTAAGGTGCGATAGTAGCTGACGTCATAGTCTTACAGAGGTCACTTTTCATATCGAGAAGGCACAGTACGATCCTCCCTCTTAACTGGTTAATTCGTAACAACGAGCTATTTCTGTTGAGACGCCCAGACGTACTCATAAATGTTCTTTAGTATTGGGACAAGTTTCGTTCAAACTTCAGTCAAAGAATCCAGTTGGTTATGAAAGTGTCACAGTATAGTGTTCCACTATATTCCTACCACCTTTTTTGAAATACTTATGACAAACAAAGGGAGAGAATAAATGTCGCACATCTGAAAGGAACGAAAGGCTTGTTCATAACACCAAATTCAACTAATTTCCACAGTAGATCGTAAAGAAATAATCGAAATGGAAACTGAAAAGAAACTACGCCTTATGATACCCGAAACTAATTTCCAGAGTTAAAGAGACGTAATTCATTGTTAGTTTTGGCTTTAGAGTACAGCAAACTAGTCTCGATCCACTGGTTTGTTTAGGCGAACCGTTAGTTGGCGTAAAATAGTGTGCCTGTACCTCTGTTGCACAAATCGCTCGATTGATAAAGGAAACGGTACAAATCTATTTTTGCACGCAGAAATGATTTTACAGTTCGCTCAAGTAGACGTATAAGAGCCAATTAACCCAGCAGTAAAGCTGTTTAAAACAGCAGGTGCGCAACTTGAAGGTAACTAATTTAGAATTTCAAACATGACAACCAGAACTGAAAGTCGCTTGGAGTTTTTAACCTTGGGAGCGATTTAATGTGGGAAGCGCTTACCGAGAAGTTATTAGCGCTGTTCGTTGCATGCAGCTGTCTGCTGTGACACTTTCAGCTGTGTCGAAATCATAACATTTTGACAGCACACTAATCCAGAGTTACCAATTGACACCAAAAATAAAAAATTAATATTTCTCGTTACGTCCAGTGTCACAAGCTCTACAATAACATTAAAAAGTACTGCTTGCTACTGGAGCGACCGATGCGTAACAACTGGAAACTGTGAAGACCCAATACATCACCTAATGATTACTCTGTTATTTGTAATTACTTACAATATAAGATTTCAGAATACTACCGTGCAACCACTGCATTTGTTTAAGTTAAATATTCGTTGCCGATGTACATATCGTTTGTCTCTTTCATGGTGGCAAACTTAAACAAATGCAGTGGTTGCACGGTAGTATTCTGAAATCTTATATTGTAAGTCCTCAAATGGAAACTTTTCCACATATTTTGGAGTGGGAATAGCAGAAACACCTAAGCCAATTTGTTTTTGCAGCACACCCACCTAATGCATAGACCCTTCAGCAACATGTTATGGAAGTTCGTGAAACCAGTCCACAGCATTTATGGGTATTTGAAAGGGTGCACTGCATGATCAGACGCTTGCATGCGTAGATAGAACCAAGTGCAGGGTATTCTGAATATTTTTTGTTTGATAAGTTTACAAAATACAGGGCGATTATAACTGAAGTTCCGGTTTCAAGGCGCCGCAAAAAATAACCACTGCTCATAATTACGGAACATTATTGTAGAAAGGGGAAGAGTTATGGAAACAAACAAAGTTTAATGAATATTTCGTCACTAGTGACGCTATAAGCCTCAGAATATACAAAATAAAAGATGCAATGTACCAGGTTGGGAAAGCTCTTTTGCAACAACAGTGACTGTGCGCCAGTAGCTCTGCAGGAGTTCTGGACTCTCAGGGGTATGAAAAAGGCGTTGGTCCGATGTGTGCTGAGCGTCTAGTGAAAATTATTACGAAATTAGAAAAGACGGGTTCTTTTGAAGTGCAGTGTGGCAAAAGGAAGAAAACGGTTGTTCCGATGTCAGTACAAGATGTGGCTACAGCACTGCAGGAGGGGTGGAGTGCTGATATGCAAACATATACAGTGCACAGAGAATTACCCGAACCGTGGACATGGCTGTGAGCACGGTGCATAAAATTCTATGAAACATCCTGCATTGCTGTCCATACGAAATTGCCCATGTTCAGGAATTGCTTCGTGTTGACCTGCCAGTAAGACAAACGTATGCTCTAGAATTTCTTGTTCGCGTGAAGGTCGACAGTGAATGGCCATGGAGTATTCTGTGGGCAAACGGAGAACATTTCCAACTCCAAAAACATGTCAATATACATATTTGAAAAATATGAGCAACGAGAAATATGCTCGCACATCAAACGATATCGCTTCATTCTACAAAGGTAACTGAGTGGTGAAGATTGACGGCATCGTTTATTACAGAGCCATATTTTGTGGAGGAGTTGAGTCCTACGTGTCCTGTTACCTGTAACGTCACTGAAATGGCTCTGAGCACTATGGGACTCAACTGCTGAGGTCATTAGTCCCCTAGAACTTAGAACTAGTTAAACCTAACTAACCTAAGGACATCACAAACATCCATGCCCGAGGCAGGATTCGAACCTGCGACCGTAGCGGCCTTGCGGTCCCAGACTGCAGCGCCTTTAACCGCACGGCCACTTCGGCCGGCTGTAACGTCACTGGTAAACCCAATGAGAGTCTTCTGCGCACGAATCTCAGTCCAGTCCTTAAACAGCGTGGATGTATGGGTATGGACATTTTTATGCACACATTTCACCGTCAGTGAATCAGCTGCTGCAGATCCATTTTGGACATGCTAGAATGATCAGCCATCATTTCCCTACAGCTGGCCACCCAGATCACCCGATCTTAGTTCGTGTGACTTCCGGCTGTGGGGTTATCAGAAAGAAGCTGTGTTCAGTGGTCTGATTAGAAACATAGCTGAATTGAAGGGGTGCAGTGCACAACGCACTGTGGACGCGACCCTTACACATTCCGATCTGTTGTGGAACATGCTGTTTACCGATTTCAGTTTGTTGCAAAAAACGGTGTACAGCATATGACTTTCCCCGGACTCACGACAGTTACAAATCGATGTCATCGTTGCTTTTTATGTTGTGTTTAGCACTAGGACAATTACAAATCGATTTTTCCCACCCGATGTGGTACGACCTCGCCGTAGTGGACGGGCTTATCTAATTAACCGTGTCACAACTGTTGAATGCCAACCTTGTCCGGTAACGCACATTGCACAGAATGGCTGATTTAATGTGCAACTCACACCGTAAGTTTTGTATTGAGATTTATCTGTCATTTGTAGCCAAACCCATTTACGTTATGGCGCTTACAGCACCGTCTAGCGGAGAAACTTTTGCTAAATCGTTTTTGTTTCCATAGCGTTTTCCCGTTCTTCTATAATATTCTGTTCATATCTGACGCCATTAAGAGTGGCGGTTCTTTTGTACAGATTTTTGAAAGTGGAAGTTTAATTATAATCACTCTCTATACTGTCTGCCAAAAATATCAAAGCGCCCAAAAGATGAGATCGGATGTCAATGTAACTTCGTATGTATACACGCCACAGGCGGATATACAAACGATTACCGTTACAGTTCTCTGTGACATGTAGAACAACCACCAGTGGGCGTTAGCGTTGTTATCAGTCCTGGTGGGGTATATAAGGGGTCTGAATAGGTTCAGATGTTGAGGGATCACTGTGGAGGATCGGAGATGTTTCGCAGTCGTTTTAGACGGCTTCTTCAGAAACTGAGTTTCAAAGGGATTTCATTGTGGTTCTCCATTTGGCCGCCTGATCGAATCGTGCAATACCAAAATTTGTGAGACAATCTGGTGTGACAGTAGCCTGATGTTGAACTGCATGGGAACTTGAGGGCAGGTATGCTCATTGACAAGGTTCTGGTCGACCAACTCACCAACACAATGGAGAATCGCCGTATTGCGCGCCAACACATCGACACCCCTTCACAAGTGTGCCTGCCACACGAGAATAAATACTGGGAGTCCCTACAACATTTTCCAACATTTGTCAAAGACTGGTAGCAGACGGGCTCTGGACTTACCATCCATCACAGCAACATAGACGGCTGCGTTCGGAGTATTGCCATGACCAAGTTACATGGCCTGTTGATGTGTTATATTTAGTGATGAATCGCTGTTCTGCACTACGCAGGTGACTATCGTCTGCTAGCACGGGGTGACCTGGACAGAGGTCCCATTCTTCCAACGGTTTGGAGAGGCAGTGTTACCCCTGCCGTCATGATATGGAGAGTTGTCGAATATAACTTCAGGTCACAGCATATTGTGACTGAGGGAACTCTGATGGCGCAACAGTAAGTCACAGGCGTCCTGCGTCCTTACGTGTTAGCTCTCATGCGGCAGTATCCTCGCGCCATTTATCAACAGGACAATGCTTGTCCACACATGGCTTGTGTCTATATGAATTGCCCGCGTAATGTTGAGGTAGTGCCGTGGCCAGCAAGATCCCCAAATCTGTCCCCAACAGAACACCTTTGGGATCAGCTCGAATGTCAAATCTGTAGCAGTGACAGTATCTAAGCACCACATACAACGGCTGGTGACCAGTATGCCTCAGGAGAGAATACAACGACATTATGACTCCCTTCCCGAACAGATTAGAGCATGCATCCAGGCCCAGAAGGTGCAACGCCAAACTGATAATGGGTTCATACTGCCAAGATCAGTATAATCACTGAAATAACATCACACACCCCATCAACACGAATATTTTCATATCGCTTCTGCCACCTCTTCTGGGTGCTTCACCTTTTTTGCCGGTGGTGTATGTCCCACAATCTTCCGATTAAGAATTCATAATAAACATTCAAAACCTCTTCCACTTGATTCTACAGACGCATGGACTCATCATATCATGGGCCTATTAGATGGCCACCTAGAAAACACTCCAAAGGACTGAAGTCGTGAGAACGCACAGGCCAATAGAACTTACCTTCTGCTACTTATCATCTCTCCTGGTGATACAGCAACTGCTATATTGTTACTAAAGTGTGATGGAGCCTCAACTGCATGAACAGCATGCTTCCTCTTATTTCCAGGGATACACTCCGTGCCAAGTTTTGGTAGACTGTTACGACGGCGCCTGTAAGATGTCTGTAAGACGTGGTGGGAGGACATATGAACCTACAAAACAGTCACTTGCAAATTGTCTGCATAGCAACACAAGGCCATTGAGGATACAGTGAATGCATTGGCAGATTGACTTGTATCGATAATTACATGCTGATATCTAGCAAAATGAATTTTTGCAATTGATTACAACATTATTGGTTTCACCTCAAAACGACTTAAAAACGTAAACTTTGATTAGATAACTGAAACGTAAATGATTTCCTGACATGTCTTTTTGTATATACTTATTCCTCGTTCTGGTAATTTGTAAAATCATGTTTGATGGACTCTGCATTTTGTTATATCGGATGGCGAAACTATATAGACTTAAATCTGTGATGCTGAGCCACACTTTCAGTCTTTAGAAAGACAAATTCATTCACGTAACTCACTTGAGGCTGAAATTTAAATGAAAATATTTCACTAGACGTTCAGTATATTTCCGTAAGGTAGTATGCCACATCTGTGTATCTAAGGATTGAGCTTCCAGTCCGCAGCGTCAATAAATGTTTGACGAACGCAAGATCAAAGAGTTTCGTAGAATATGAGTTCATTAGGCAGATTAATGGAGCTTTGTTTCTCAAATTGCCTAAAGCACGTGTAACCTCCCCCTCACTTATCGACCTTAATGACAGTGAAAAATTAGACCGCGTGCACCTAATGGAAATTTGGGAAAAGCTATCATCACCGAGGTTAATTTGTCGGTAAAGAGGGAGGAAAGGGTTACATCTAAATGAAAGGAAAAATGCTAATGAAACTGGTGGAAATTAATTTTGAAATAGGGGTAAAGTTAATAAAGAAAGTAAATGTGCGGCCTTTACGTTAACAATCAACTAGCGGTAATTAGGTATTTGAGATTTGGGGGAAATTACAGTCGCCAGTCCTAAGGACAATTACTATAGTAACTGAAAAAGAAAGATTATTACACATATAATTAGCACTAGAAGCGTGGCAACTGAAGGTTGACAAGTGTAGTGTGAAAACTGAAAGTTTGTCAGAAATAATAAATTTCGCTACACTCTGACTTAATTTAGCAAAAGAATTAATAAAACCGGAAAATCGAAAGTTAATTTAGTGACTGAAGTTAATAGTGAGCTTTCTTTCTGAAGCACATCGAAATTCAGTAAAATACGGTTAGTCTTGGACTACCTCAACAATCATTCCAAAAGCTACTTGAATCTATGCAATTTAGAAATAAGAGATTTAACTTTGAACTTGAATTAAATGATTCTGAACAATTAACAATAAAAAAATTTAGTACGTACCAAGCTGAGCTGCAGTCACAGGTAAGCTAAAATATGGTAACAAAACTAGCACTCTTAATTTGTGCTTGTGTAATCTAAGTATTGTAGCCAGCTATGAATACTTTAACTGAACTTTGAAATTAAAGCAGTGAAATGGAATGATTGTATTTTAATGCTGGCATCTGAATTTGAACGACACTCGGGTTCATTCTGGAAAAGGAAGAGACCCTGCTTAGTAATGCAATTGGGACAATGAGCAACAAAGGTTCATGCTAAGTTGCTGTAATTTGGTGATGCAACAATTTTAAAAGTTTGAAAAGCTGAGGTCTGCCATACAGTTCTAAAACTTTACGTGCTTCCAGTCTTCCTTGTTGGTTGATTGAAGGTTTGAAGCCGTCGATCGAGGATGTGGCGACAGTCACTCATTGTCGGCCGTCGCTGTTGCAGAAGCTAGATGTTGGCGCGCCTTCTTCTCGACACGGTCACCAGACGAAACGGGCTCTTGATGTGCGCCAGATAATGCTTCCCGTCCGCGACACCTTGTCAGAAACTATCATCGCAAGTCGAGCGCAATTACATGCTGCCAAACCCCGAAAGCGCGGCAACTCGCGGGAGCGTCACACAACACACCTGCTCCACTCGCTACTCCAGCCAGACTCTCTCTCTGCCCAGCCCGCGCTCCACGCGGCAGAGTTAACTCTCCCAAAGATCCTACACACTTTGATTCTTCACACGACCTATCGATGTAATCGTTCGATAGCAGTTTTCCCTAGGCAAGACCCAGCGTAAAAATACAAATAATATCTACGAAACAAACCAATTATACATCGACATAAATGCATAAATATATATATACAAATGGTAAAACAATTACAATATGTAAAGACACAGAAATGTCATATATTCAGGTAACAAAAATAAGGAAAACAAATTTATAGTACAATAGATGGAAATAGGAGGATATGCATTTCCGGCGTTACACGTGCCCCACATTGTCTGAGGATGTTCGTGTAACCTAAACAGACTCAGAAAATGTCCCAAAAAAGAAACAGCGGAAATGCATACGCTCAGAACATCAACAAAATTTAGCATTCGACTAATTAACCATAAACCAATTTTTAGACGATAATAATTGGGTGGAGACACTCCTAATCTTATTCCTCTCTGTCCTCTTGCACAAAATAAAACAGGTTGACAACATATTAAAATTCATAGAAAACATAGAAAATGGTTTAGCTATTCTAAAAATCAAAATTCCTAGCAGTATCAAGAAATGGAATACTATTTACAAAATTAATCAGATTACATGGTCATAGAAAACAGGTATATCAAAATACGCAAATTAATAATTAATTACATAGAATACGTATTTTATATAATCTTTTCATAATTAATATTCTCGTCATGAGTGTGCACTTAACGCTAAACAAGAAAATAATATACAGCAGATCGACAAAAACATAAATATTGACAGCAGAATTCTTTCACATCAGCTGTCCGGGAAGAAAAACAACTCCGCCTTCCGTACTCGCAAGTACAAAGAATGCCGACAGTGGTACAAGAGCCGACAGTGACACAAGAGCCGACAGCGGCTCTGCCTTGCCAGTATTGTTGCGCCCGCCTGTGCGGCATGCTTGATCTCACTCGCCCTTGTAACGGCGTTCCCAGAACGTCCGTTTCATTGAATTCTTTCGGAAAAACTCACTCCCGAGTAATCTCAAGGAGTCCATAAACACTATCACAGTGGATAACTAAACACTGTCCATCATCACACGCATGTACTAGCCTGAAACTTAAAACAGCGTCTAAGTACATCGGCAATGACTAGTAAATCACATCTTTATGAAATCTTACAGGTATTTACAAAATCATGTTTACATTCCTTAATCTACTGTGACTCAGCTGAAAACTTAAAGTAGCAGCTTGGATTTTTCAGTTGATTAGATCATGATTAAATTGATTGAAATTAAATTGATTAATCAAAATTAATTACTTATTAATTACAACTTCTTTAATGACCTTGGTAAGTCAAAAGCATGGCAATCTAGCAAATCGTTAAATCTTACACTCTATTTTACATACTGTACAAATTACCCATTGTGTGGTATTAATCGATCCTAGGTTGGTACAATTTCAAGTCTACAATGTTCCATATAACTAATAGTTTTCCAGAGCTTGGATACTCTAAGCAATAAGCATTTGTGTGAGGTATACCAATGACTTTATATGGTCCATTATAAACAAATTTAAATTTAGAGATTTCATGGTCTATCTCGCTCGATTTCTCATGAGCTTTCACAAGTACTAAGTCTCCGATTGCAAACTTAGCAAAACGCGCTTTAGCGTCATGACGACGTAGGCGAGCATCGGTTTTTAGCTTCATTAATAATCGCAAACGATCTTTTTTCACACCAATACTAATGTTAATCCGTGGAGGGAATTTGATTATCTCTTCCACTAAACTTTTACTTCTGTCATCCAACAGGATTTCCTCTGGAGAAAATCCCGTCGATTCATGTCTCAAGGTGTTCATAATTCTCTCAAATACTGCTACATATTTGCCCCATGCCCTATGGTTGTCATGGCAATAGGTACGGCAAAGTCGGCCTAGCTCACGCATATACCTCTCAGCAGGATTTCCAGCCGGACAGTAAGCTGAAATATGGATCACTTTGACCCCATTACTTTCCATGCCTTCATTCCACAACTTAGAAGTAAATTGTGCCCCATATATCTCGAAGTTGACAAAAATCTGTTTTGTGACCGGTTTACTGGCCTTCCCAGTAGCACCGATAATTTTCACTCCTGTTACTGGCATAACTACGATGCCAGGTCTGTCTTTCAGTAACTCAAATATTTTCCCAGATACAGCACTCAATTCTGCACCGGTGTCAATCAACACGTTTAGTTGTAGGTCGTGCATATTAACAGACACTACTATCTGTCTACACTTGTCCTCGATTGTTTCTTTATTTTCCCACAGTAAATCCTCGTCTATATCCAGGTCATTCCAGAAAAAACCATCCGGCCTTGATCCTAAATACTGCTTATCTGGCGGCTTTTTCAGCCTCTGTTCACATACAGTTTTAATTTCAACACGTTTGTCCTGAGGCTTAGTCTGTAGCTTCGCCTCCAATACCGAAACCTTTTCCTCTAACTCGTCAACTAGTGAGTGTTGCTTTGCTATCAATTCACTAATTGTCACCTTCGTTGATTCCTCTTTAGTCAGATTGATCTCATCTGCTAATCTACCTGGAGAAATGTGCCCAGTAGTATCTGCAATTACTTCCTCTAGACCTGCGCAACCCACACTGTTATCATCTGACCGTATAATGTCAGCTCTAACCTCATACACGCTGTAATCTATGTGCTTTTCTACCAATCGTGTCCGGCTATCACTAAAAGTTTCGTAATCATCCTCCTTAATACTCTCGCAATGTTTAAACTGGAGGTTTGCGTCGGATGGGTCGGCTACTTCTACCACTACGACTTTCGGTAAGGACTGCCGGTTAGGGCCAGAACTTTCCGTTACTACTTCAACATCTAACTCCTGCGGGACGAAACACGACGAATCTTTGCTCGTGCTCCCCATTAACATCAACTATTTCTGGTAAAGTCTGCCGGTTAGGGCCAGAACTTTCTATCATTTCACAAACACTATCTTCCTGCGGGACGAGACGCGGCAAATCCTGCCCGTGCTCCCCATAAACGCTTCTCCCATACAGACCCCTATAATCTCTTAGTTCGTCGTATAAGCGACCGAACTGCCTTAACCAGACCTCATCCCTCTCTGCATCCCCTCGCTCGACGATGGACGTGTTATCCGACATCTGACCTTCTCTCAACAATTGTGAATCATTCTTAAACTCAATCTCCATTTCCGCTGTGGGTGTTACAGCTGCCACTTTATAATCGATTTCCGGAACACTACTTAAATTGTTCTCACTGACAGTGAATGTACTTCGTACTGCCGTGTATACAGCTGATCTACTACTTGTGGGCGCACTCCTTTCTCCTAACAATGGTACACTCTCCCACCGTTGATTATTCCATACGGAATGTTCATAATGACGACACCTGGGTTTTCTCCTGTTATTGGGCCTCCAAAATTTCTCCACGACCGGTCGGCCCCTCACCGGCGCGGCTAATGGTTTCCCTGTCTCGTCCCAGCAGATACGCTCCCCGGATGCTGCTGGGGCGGCTGATCACACCCTCTGGCGTTATTACTATTCTGCGAAGCCCGTATCACGCTAGTATGATACTGGTTTCCGTCATTCCTGTTATTATTTGCATTGTACCGATTGTCATTACGGCCCGAACCACTATTGTTATTGCTGCCAAGATTGCGATATGCATTATTCCCATAGTTATCGTTGTTGTGGTACCCGTTGTTGTTACCACGGCCTCTACCACTGTCGCGATTATTGCGCCAATAGTCCTCGTCCTCAACTCTTTCCAGGAAATCATTGATTGTCCTGTAATTGCTTCCTACGTATCGTTTTGTATCATCTGGAAGCATCTTGTAGAGTTCCCAGACTATTTCGGATTCCGTGCGGCGATCACACAAATATTCCAACTTGCGGATCCAGCCCTCACAAAACTCCTTCATCGAGCCGCGCGAATTCGCATCGAAAGGCCTCGATACGACAAATTCGCGCCAGACACTTTGCTGTTTTTGCTCTGACCAGTATTCAGCCAGAAACAAATTTTTAAATTCGTCAAAAGTCAGGTTCGTAATGTTGAGGTTTAAGCCCCAACGCTTAGCATCACCAGCCAACACATCAATAATCGCATTAATTTTTCTCTCATTAGTCCATGATCTGGGTAAAACTCTTTCACAATTCTTAATGAAATCCGTCGCATGTATACCGCCTTTTTTCAAGGGGTCGAACCGCTCCTCTTTCGTCAACAATTCCGAACTATGTGCATAGATTGGCACATAGCTCTGTTTTTCGTCAAGTTTCTTTTCTAATTCCGACACTCTCGTAATTACTTGGCAAGTGGTTGTCGCAAGCGTTTCTACTTCCCTTTTTTTCTCTTCGCAGGTATTAGCCTGCTTCGTCACTTTGGTATCTACTTCGGATACTAAAGCCTTTAAAGTTTCCACCTTCTTTTGATCCTCTTTTTTCACTAATTGAATTTGTTCCGTCACCTTATTCTCGATGATCGGAGCAACTGATTCTCCTACACTTTTCTCGATTCTGCTAATTTCGGAATAAAAACGAGTATTTATGCTCGCAATTTTCGCCTGAACGCCTATCATTTCCTGTTTAAGATTAGCGATTTCGGTATTAATTACAACAATATCTTCTTTGATTTTATCAACTTTTGTGTTAACAACTCCAACATTGTTGTTAACAACGTGAATAGCTTTGTTCTGATTGTCTAGCATCCGTTCAATTTTTTCAGACTGAGCTTCTTGCTTGGCAGCCTGAGCTTCTTGCTTGGCAGCATGATCTTCTTGCTTGGCCGATTGACTCTTGATTTCGTTAATCAAAACATTCAATAAATCAGTTAAATTCCCGGAAACTACCGGTTTTACTTCCGTAGCGGCTTCCTCTTTAATTGTCCCCCGTATTCGTCATCAAGGGATTAAGATTTGATTTTCACTTCCGATTCCGAAACATTTTCTAAAGTTTGGAATTCCATTTCTGCTCTTTGTTGCGTTTCGGCGGTCTCGTCTTTATGCTAGCCGCCTGCCCCTGAACAATGGGTACCGCGGTGCGCGTTTCCCACTGTTCGACCGTTTGTTCCGTATCCAAGTCTACCAAATTTTGGCAGTTGTTGCCTTCACTCATTTTAATAATTTTCAATATAAATGCCAAATCTCAAATATAATTAGGATTACTCCCACTACTTATTCTCGCTGATGTAACGGCCTGTACGTAACCAGTACTTTGTTACGAGATTTGCACAATGCAAAATTCGTGTCCAGAACAACCTCAAATCCGAAGATGGTCCTGTCACCAGGTCGCCACGTGTAACCTCCCCCTCACTTATAGACCTTAATGACAGTGAAAAATTAGACCGCATGTACCTAATGTAAATTTGGGAAAAGCAATCGTCACCGAGGTTAATTTGTCGGTAAAGAGGGAGGAAAGGGTTACATCTAAATGAAAGGAAAAATGCTAATGAAACTGGTGGAAATTAATTTTGAAATAGGGGTAAAGTTAATAAAGAAAGTAAATGTGCGGCCGTTACGTTAACAATCAACTAGTGGTAATTAGGTATTTGAGATTTGGGGGAAATTACAGTCGCCAGTCCTAAGGACAATTACTATAGTAACTGAAAAAGAAAGATTATTACACATATAGTTAGCACTAGAAGCGTGGCAACTGAAGGTTGACAAGTGTAGTGTGAAAACTGAAAGTTTGTCAGAAGTAATAAATTTCGCTACACTCTGACTTAATTTAGCAAAAAAATTAATAAAACCGGAAAATCGAAAGTTAATTTAGTGACTGAAGTTAATAGTGAGCTTTCTTTCTGAAGCACATCGAAATTCAGTAAAATACGGTTAGTCTTGGACTACCTCAACAATCATTTCAAAAGCTACTTGAATCTATGCAATTTAGAAATAAGAGATTTAACTTTGAACTTGAATTAAATGATTCTGAACAATTAACAATAGTAAAATTTAGTACGTACCAAGCTGAGCTGCAGTCACAGGTAAGCTAAAATATGGTAACAAAACTAGCACTCTTAATTTGTGCTTGTGTAATCTAAGTATTGTAGCCAGCTATGAATACTTTAACTGAACTTTGAAATTAAAGCAGTGAAATGGAATGATTGTATTTTAATGCTGGCGTCTGAATTTGAACGACACTCGGGTTCATTCCGGAAAAGGAAGGGACCCTGCTTGGTAATACAATTGGGACAATGAGCAACAAAGGTTCATGCTAAGTTGCTGTAATTTTGTGATGCAACAATTTTAAAAGTTTGAAAAGCTGAGGTCTGCCATACAGTTCTAAAACTTTACGTGCTTCCAGTCTTCCTTGTTGGTTGATTGAAGGTTTGAAGCCGTCGATCGAGGATGTGGCGACAGTCACTCATTGTCGGCCGT
Organism: Schistocerca serialis cubense; assembly: GCF_023864345.2. Taxonomy (NCBI): domain Eukaryota; kingdom Metazoa; phylum Arthropoda; class Insecta; order Orthoptera; family Acrididae; genus Schistocerca; species Schistocerca serialis. The sequence goes on from NC_064639.1 coordinate 498,464,887, forward strand.
CGCTGTTGCAGAAGCTGGATGTTGGCGCGCCTTCTTCTCGACACGGTCACCAGACGAAATGGGCTCTTGATGTGCACCAGATAATGCTTCCCGTCCGCGACACCATGTCAGAAACTATCATCGCAAGTCGAGCGCAATTACATGCTGCCAAACCCCGAAAGCGCGGCAACTCGCGGGAGCGTCACACAACACACCTGCTCCACTCGCTACTCCAGCCAGACTCTCTCTCTCTGCCCAGCCCGCGCTCCACGCGGCAGAGTTAACACTCCCAAAGATCCTACACACTTTGATTCTTCACACGACCTATCGATGTAATCGTTCGATAGTAGTTTTCCCTAGGCAAGATCCAGCGTAAAAATACAAATAATATCTACGAAACAAACCAATTATACATCGACATAAATGCACAAATATATATATACAAATAGTAAAACAATTACAATATTTAAAGACGCAGAAATGTCATATATTCAGGTAACAAAAATAAGGAAAACAAATTTATAGTACAATAGATGGAAATAGGAGGATATGCATTTCCGGCGTTACACACGGTCGTACACATTACAAAATTAGTTACTTTTCATTACCTGCAGTATTACAGGATAGCTAGGTTGCAGCTTTGAGCGTTATTGCCGAACTAGCATGAACAGAGAAATTTATATTCTTGGTTTGTCCCTGTCCAGAAGATGATGCTGCTGATTCTGCAACTGATGTTCAGTTAATGAAAAGTTGCTCCAGTTCCTTTTCTTAGGACTTCATTACGTTCACGCGACCGGTTTCGGGCTTTATGTTAGGCCATTATCAATTACACCTGAGAGGTAAAGCAAAAACAGAAAAAAAAGGTGGAGCAGCTTTTCATTAATTTATATTCTGCATCAGACTTGCCCTGTTTCATATCAGACTACGTTATAGGAGCTTTTTATCTCATTTCTGACGGATAATGAGCGGATTAGGCTCGATAACGATGTGGAAACGGAGTTTTGCATTAACGAGTCTAGTTCGTGTATGTTAGATTGTTTCATTTCTGTTAGAAATAACCTATTTCCTCTTGTGACAGTAACTACAGTAGATTTACTATTCACCATGAACGTGTCCGGAAGTGTTTGCCAACAGCATGTGCCAAGACTCGTTTTACATTATAACGGAAAGTCAGGACGTTAATCGCCAAGGTTCTAGGAAGTCGACATTTCGGAAAAAAAAAACGGTATTTGTGCTGAATATTCAATTCAAAAGAAATGAAACTTGTAGACATATTTTCAGTCCTCCAGACTTATTACAGACATATAGAATTTATTAAAGGCAGCTACATTGCGAACTGCGAAGAAAGGGGAAGTTAGCTTCACTGCTGCAAGTTAACAGGATGATTTTTAAGTGTGCTACGTGCTCACAACGCCAGTTACAATGATTAATGCATAGGGTCGTTTATTTTGAAATGTCATGGCTTTCATAACATTGTCACATGTTCAACATTTTTGTGAGTGTCTTCACTGTCTGACACACCGCCCGCATCTCGTGGTCGTGCGGTAGCGTTCTCGCTTCCCACGCCCGGGTTCCCGGGTTCGATTCCCGGCGGGGTCAGGGATTTTCTCTGCCTCGTGATGGCTGGGTGTTGTGTGCTGTCCTTAGGTTATTTAGGTTTAAGTAGTTCTAAGTTCTAGGGGACTTATGACCATAGATGTTGAGTCCCATAGTGCTCAGAGCCATTTGTCTGACACACACAATCGGGGCAAATATTGCTGTAACAATAGATACAGTTTAACAGCTGGAGCGGCAAATAGCGTTGCAAGAGATGAGAAAGCAGGCTGTCTCTTAAGGTCACATAAAGGATGTTTTTTATAAGTATAAATGAAAGGGGCAAGTGCAGGAAAACGAATAACCAAAATAATAGTCCTAATCAGTAGGCACGCGACAGCATGTGCTACCTAATATATTCCAAAAGGCCGCGTCCAAAAACGGAATTCTTCCGGGTATATGACTCGGATTCTATTTGTGATAGAAAGGTAGGGTCAAGTGTTCTGGCTAGCCCTTGTACTAGGGACCATTTGTATAATCAACAGAAGGATCCTCTCAGTGTCACTATACTGTGTAACAGGGTCAAAGTATGAATATTACACACTTCCTCCTGCTTATACAAAAGGAGCAAATTTTTTTGCATCTGATGTGGTCTACGGGGCCTTAAGGGGCTTAAGAAGGCACCATTAGTTCGTCGGCGGGTCCTTAGAAAATCCCCCAAAAAGAATTTTAACCATTTTTTCGTACCAACCAGAGCCACGGATTTCAGGAGGGTTACGCACAGCAAATGTGTGAAATTTTCACGATATATTCCTAAGATCCCGATTTCAAACTACTTCAGAGTTCCCTTGATGCATTTACCCGTTTCCGAGATACAGAGGTTCGAACTTAGCCCCTACCTGTACAAGTAAAATATGCTCATAAGATCACGAAATGAGGCTAAAACGTTTTTATAAAGTGACGTAGCACGGAGAAATGTACTGTAAAGCGTCTTATTTATCATCAGAAATGTTCTGGAAAACCCATGCTGTCGTACCCAAGCACATGCAAGATTTTTGTGCATGTAAAATCCGGTCGGAGGTGCAAAATTAGTTTTGCGTTATTCATCAAAAGTTTACTGACGCGTAAAGCCCTTTCTCGCGTGACATGCCCTGCTGTGGCAGGGAAAAGAAGGGAACCAGCGGAAAAATACTCCTATCGGAGCACAAGAATGGCGAATACGCTTAGTTGAAAAGACTGACTGGAAAGGAAGGCACCAGCTGCCTCGTTCTACCTTGCTTCAGCACCTTAAAAAATTTTCCCAAACATTTTAGCATAGGAACACATTAGCTCTTTTTTGTGCTGAGAGAGGATGACAATGGCAGTGGGAAAGAGGCAGAAAAATGATAAGTACTGGAAGATAGTAGACAGTGGTAGTGGTTCAGAAAGTGCGAATGAGACAACGACAGTGTGAGAGGAAGAGAGTGACACAGTGGCAGTGGAACGTAGTAGACAGTGACAGAACAGTGACCGAAAAATGGGAGAGGAATAAAGAGACGGAGAAGTGCAAGTGGGCGAGAGCCACAGACAATAAGAGACAGAGTCCGTAACAATGAGAGCGAGGAAGAGAGAGGTAGTGACAGTGAGAAGAGACAGTACCGGTGCGAATGGATAAATAAGATAGTAGCAGTAAGATAGAGCAAGAGGAAGACAGTAAGAGTCAGAAGAGACGGTAGCAGTAGGACAGAACGGAGGAGACTGTGGCTGTGAGACAAGACAGTGACAGACAGATACAAAGAGTTAGTGACAATGAGTTGGGCTGAATGATTCAGTGAGAACAGTCGTCTGGGAGTGGGTGGGTAGTATCGCCTTTCAGTGAACTAATGGTTGAGAGTGGATTACAGTTAGGGAAGCTTGGGAGAGTAAGAGGTGAGCTGATAGTTAAAAAGAGAGCGAAAATGTTTGCATGTCAAAATTTTTAGGAAAATTTTGAAAGGTGCTGAGGAAGGTAGAATGAGGCAGCTGGAACCCACTTGTCATTCAGTCTTTTAAACAGGAGCATATTGCCTTTTTTATGCTATGATAGGAGTATTTTTGCGATCCTAAACACTGGTCCAGAAACCAGTGGTTTCCTCGATACGGCGTATACATTTTACAAAACCATTAAAGTCTAAGGCTATATTTACTTGGAAACACCGCAGTGCGACGTAAATTACGAAGTAATAAACTGGCTTCAGTTTGATCTTATCATCATTCTGGATACTAAGTACTGGGAAATAGGATATCGACAAGTGAATCGATCATGCCTCGCCAATACGATGGCTCCCTCCTCCCCAGACTTGAAACAGTTGGATTTTTTTTTTTTGTGATATTTAAAAGGCTTGGCGGATTCCAGCCATGATGATAGTGTCGATGAACCCCGGAAACGCATTATGGATGGCTTTCGATGCATCCGGAACACGCCTGGGTTCTTTGAACGTGTATCGACGTGGATGAGGATACGTGCTGAAGACTGTCTTCACATAAACCGTGGCCATCTGAGCACGTACTGTTAACGTCCGCAAGTGCATATTTGCAGTTCGGTTCCTTGGGGACGCTAACGTGTTCGTGTGCTCAGCCGTAATACGTCGCATCTGGAAAACGATTATTTTCCGGACCTATGTTTGTTAAGATTACTTGCTTGTTTCATTGTCCTCTACCCTACGCTTTCGTTTTTACTGATAACAGTGAAACACCATGTATACGTTCCCAGAATATTGCTTGTTTTTCAGCCCTCTAATGTGTGAAATAGGTATTGTAGTTCTTAAAGCCATCTTGACGGATAATCGACCGCGATCGTTTCAGAAATATCAAAAAGTAGCAGTCTCTGAAAAAACTTTCCGTATTATTTATCTCCCGCGTGTTACTCTAATATGAAGAGATAACATTGTTCTCTAAAAAACGTAGAACAGAGATCAAACTCATGAATCAAATTACATAAGCGACAACATATGCATGAATAAATGCTTGCGAAATAGAATGTAATTTCCTCTCACCCTGTTTGAGTCAACAGAAACACACTGTTTCACGTGTAAGAAGCACGGGTGTCTACTTGTACGTTAAAAAAGGAACGAGTCTACATTGCGTTCTGCTTTTCAATCATTTGGACGCTGGATTCCAAAAATAGGACTTTTGTCTTTACTTTTATTCTGCGTCGTATGTGGTACTTCTAATTTGGGGTAGGAATACGTTGCAAAACCTCCCCATGAACCACGGACCTTGCCGGCTGTGGGGTGGCACGCGTGCCTCAGCGATACAGGTAGTTGTACCGTAAGTGCAACCACAACGGAGTGGTGTCTGTTGAAAAGCCAGATGAACGTGTGGGGCAACAATCGGACGATTTGAAGGTCTGACCTTGTAACGTTAACGAAAGTGCCGTTCTTGTGCTGGTACTGTGAAAGGCTGAAAGCAAGGGGAAACTACAGCCGTAATTTTTCCCGAGGGCATGCAGCTCTACTGTATCGTTAAATGATGATTGCATCCTCTTGGATAAAATACTCCGGCAGTAAAATAGTCCGCCAACTGGATCTCCTGGTGGGGACTACATAGGAAAATGTCATCAGGAGAAACAAAACTGGCTTTCTACGAAACGGAGCGTAGAATGTTAGATCGCTCAGTCGGGCAGTTAGGTAAGGAAATTAAAAAATGGAAATGGGTAGGTTTAAGTTAGAAATAGTGGGAATAAGTGTAGTTCGATAACAGCAAGGACAGGGCTTCCGTTCAGGTAAATGCAGGGTTATTCATACAAAATTATATAGGGGTAATACAGAAGTAGGTTTAATAATGAATAAGGAAATAGGGATGCAGGTAAGCTACTATGAACAGCATAGTGAACACATTACTATAGCCAAGGTAGATACAAAGCAGACTCCCACCACAGGGGTACAAGTTTATATGCCAACTATCTCCGCAGATAAAGAAGAGATTGAAGAAATGTATGATGAGATAAAAGAAACTATTCAGATGGTTAGGGGAGACGAAAATTTAACTGTGATTTGTTTGGGTAGAAATATTTGGAGAACACAGAAGATATTGAATTTAATTGATGAAAGGAGAAATTATAAAAGTGCAGCAAATGAAGCAAGCGAAAGGGAATACCAACGTCTAAAAAATGAGATTAACAGGAAGTGCAAAATGGCGAATGAAGAATGGCTAGAGGACAAATATAAGGATCTAGAAGCATACTTCACTAGAGGAAAAACAGAACCTGCTACAGGAATATTAAAGAGAATTTTGGAGAAAAGAGAAGCGCCTATATGAATTTCAAGAGCTCAGGTGGAAAACTAGTTCTATCCAAAGCAGGAAAAACTAAATGGTGGAAGGAGTATATAGAGCTTCCACACAAGGTAGATGAACTCTAAGGAAATGTTACAGAAATGGAAGAGGACGTAGATGAAGATGAGATGGGAGATATAACACTGCGAGAAGAATGAAAGACCTAAGTCGAAACAAGGCCCCGAGATTGGACGTCAATTCGTGGAAACTGCTATAGCCCTGGGAGAGCCAGCCATGGCAAAATTCTTCCATCTGGTGTGCAGGATGGACAAGAGAGGTGAAATACCCTCAGCCTTGAAGAAGAACGCAGTAATTCCAATTCCAACGGAAGCGGTTGCTGACGGTTGTCAAAACACCTAACTATCAGTTTAATAAGTCATGGCTGCAAAATATTAACACGAATTCCTTACAGAAGAATGGAAAAACTGATAGAAGCCGACCTCGGGGAAGATTAGTTTGGTTTTCGGAGAAATGTAGGAACACACAGGCAATGTGTCCTTGGAGTCTTTCGCGACGGCATACTTGAATAAAACGTTCTCGGTTTTCAAGCCGCGTCAGTTCGAATAAAATCCTGGAGCTTTCGATGACCATCCCCGCCATCGTCGTCAGGAGTTCACTGACTGCCGTGGTTGCGACGGTTTCTCGAATTGACGCGGCTTGAAAACCGAGACCGTTTTATTCACATGGGGTAATACTGACCGTACGATTTACCTTAGGAGGTAGATTAAGTAAAGGCAAGCCTACGTTTACAGCATTTGCAGACATCGAGAAAGCTTTTGCCAATCTTGACTGGAACAAACTCTCTAAAATTCTGAACGTGACAAGGGTAAAATGCAGGGAGCGAAAGGCTATAAGTTTCGAGGGGCATGAAATGGAAGCAGTCATTTAGAAGGGAGAGAGACAGGGTTGTAGCCTAACCCGAAGTTATTCAATCTGCACACTGAGTATTCAGTAAAGGAAAACAAATAAAAATATGGAGTAGAGATTAAAGTTTAGGGAGAAGAAATAAAAACCTTGAGTTTTGGCGATGACATTGTAATATGGTCAGACAGCAAAAGACTCGGAAGTCCATTTGCATGGAGTGGACAGTGTCTTGGAAGGAGGATATAAGATGAACTTCAACAAAAGCAAGACAAAGATAATGGAATGTAGTCGAAATAAATGCGGTGACAGTGAAGGAATTACATTAGGAAACGAGACACTTAAAGTAGTAGATGAGTTTTGCTATTTGGGCAAAAAAATAACTGATGGTGGCAGAAGTAGAGAGGGTACAATACGTATATTAGCAATGGCAAGAAAAGGGTTTCTGAAGAAGAGAAATTTGTTAACACTGAATATAGACCTAAGTGTCAGGAAACCTTTTCCGAAAGTATTCGTCTGGAATGTAGCCATGTATGGAAGTGAAACAGGCAGATAAACAGTTTGGGCTAGAATTGAATAGGAACTTTTGAAATGTGGTGCTACAGAAGAATGCAGAAGATTACATGGGTAGGAGGTGCTAAATAGAATTGGGGAGATAAGAAATTTATGACACAAATTTACTAAAAGAACAGGACAGATTCTGAGACGTCAAGCGATCACCAGTTTAGTATAGAAGAGAAGTGTTGGGGATAAAAATTGTAGAGAGAGGCCAAGAGATGAAAACAGTACTCAGATTCAGAGGTTGCAATTGTTATTCTGAGATGAAAGGCTTGCACAGGACAGAGCATCGTAGAGGGATGCATCAAACCTGTCTTTGAACTCTGTGTTGCAAACATAATTATAGCTCGCTAATTCGTTTACAGTTCAATCACAAACACAAATTATGTCAATGAGTCTCATACGATTAATCAACCACTGAAAAAGTTCAGAGACGAGACAGTGCCATCCAGTGAAATTGCTGAATCAAAAATCATATTCTCGGGATATAGTATGCAAAGTAAATGAGTGTCTTAATTAGTTTTGAGAACATAACTATGCCGCGCAGCGAGCATGGATCGATACTGAGTAATACACATGGCACGATGTGTTCACAGTAATAAATGAACGGAATTCAAACAGAAAAATGCGAGTAACCACTCATTTCAATATTTGCTTGTCAGTGATTGGAATTAAACGGTAAAGTAAAGGGAAATTCTGTCTAGTAAGCCCATGACAGAACTATCAAGCTCGAAGATCAGCTATGCTCATTTTGATACGTGGCTGAGTGAACCTGGAGCCGGCGAGGAGGGACTGGAATGTGGAAAAATCCCCATCCATATTTGGGGCTGAAACCGGGACCTCCACGGCTGTAGCTTATTTCTCTACCCGTAAGACTACTCCGGCGACGCAATTACTTGACAAATCAAATATCAGAGATAGTTTACGACTTGTAACAAACCTGTTTATCATAATGATACATCAGTTAAAATTGTATTTATTTGTAAAGTGCACTGTATTTGTAAGAACGATGGCTGTTAGCTTATTCGATAAATTCTGCAATTCGGCCATGTCAGAGATTTGTGGGAATCAACAACAGATATCCGAACAGTCGAGCATGGTTTTAGGAAGAAAGGATTTGTGCCCCCTTCTAGAATACTGCTACAAAATGTTAATAGGTACCTCATTCCAAGAAGTTTGTTTCCAGATGTACCAGCTTTGATACCAAGGGCCTCTACGACTGCATTTCATACAGTAACTAACTGGTAGTAGATTGCATTTTGCAGCAGTCACCGTAGATCCAACAAAATTTTATTTGTTTTTCGGACACATATGTCTAATTTGCAGAAGTAGGATTGTTGGGAACAGACTACATTTTTTCATTTTTTTCTATTTACTCATTGCTGAATCGTACACCATATACAAAAATGCTCTGCTTCAAAAGAAGCATCAAGGGAAACAGATAATATTATTTATTCGAGATGTATATTGCCGGAAATCTTAGGTACAGTAATTGTTCATGAGGAAATACCGTGATAGGAAATCCAGGTGCAGAAGGAAAAAAGGATCACAAGAGGGAGAGAAGACCACTTCATCCACTACCATCACAGGTCAAAAAGCATCAATGTGCTCTCCACATGCCATAAATGCTACTCGAAATAAAAATCAGGTCACCTTGTGGAAGACTAGGTTATTGAAGCTTGACATATGTGAGGTTTTCTCAATGTCAAGTGTACTTCTATCTTACTTCACTAACAGAGTGTTTCTAGACATGACATACCTCATGAAACATCACATCTTTGTAATTTTTTTGATTTATAATGTAATTTTTAAAGCTAAGATTGTTTGGTAACTTTTTCTAAAAAATGGTTCAAATGGCTCTGAGCACTATGGGACTCAACTGCTGTGGTCATAAGTCCCCTAGAACTTAGAACTACTTAAACCTAACTAACCTAAGGACATCACACACATCCATGCCCGAGGCAGGATTCGAACCTGCGACCGTAGCGGTCGTGCGGTTCCAGACTGTAGCGCCTTTAACCGCTTGGCCACTCTGGCCGGCGGTAACTTTTTCTATTAGTGTGGTGTTAATGTCATTTTACGTTTATGTGGCTAATCAATTTCCGCCGATTAATATTGTTTACCACTGTTTATAATTGCTTTTTCACTCATTAGTAAACATGAAAATTACCAGTGTGGTGCTTTCTTCTTGTTTCCTCAATTTATGTTGGTACAAACGCCCCAGTTTGTAAAAACAACTGTATAAGCCAGTGCAAAAAGTACCATCCGCTTACACCAGATGTTGAGGTTAACAGTTTAACTCTCTAGCCGTTTTACGCACTGCTCTGTTGTAAGTTAATTCATGATCTAAAATGCGAGCGTGATAAATGTGGAACCTGTTTTATGGCTGCAAGCAATCTAGAGTAATCCCAGGTCCTTTTTTAGCATTTTTTCATCTTATAACGAAACCAATGCACACTTAAATCTTTCGTAATCTCAAGATGACAGTGATCTCTGATTAATATCCATAAAAGTCACCATTGCAATAAAAGGTACTTACAATATCTGAGGTATTAGTGATCTTTCCCCAACAGTTATATTCGCTATGATGTTCACTTCTTTCCTGACTTGTAATATTTTCCTGTGACATTACTACACTGTCTGAAACAAAAAGTGGAGCACCTTGAAGACATGGTCGGATATCAATGTAACTTCGTAAACGTACGCACCATCAAAAATGTTCAAATGTGTGTAAAATCTTATGGGACTTAACTGCTAAGGTCATCAGTCCCTAAGCTTACACACTACTTAACCTAAATCATCCTAAGGACAAACACACACACCCATGCCCGAGGGAGGACTCGACCTCCGCCGGGACCAGCCGCACAGTCCATGACTGCAGCGCGATAGACCGCTCGGCTAATCCCGCGCGACTACGCACCATCGGCGGGCATGTGTACATTAGTGTTGATCGTGTTTAGTGTCGTTACCAGTCCTTTGGTAGGGTATACGAGGGACGCGAACAGCGTCAGACGTTGAGTGATCACCGTGGAAGACATGAAGATGCTGCGTACTTGTACGAAACAGCGTTATCAGCACCCACAAGCTTGAAAGGGGCCACGTTGTAGGTCTCCATTTGACCTGTTGGTAGCATAGAGCATTATCTAGATGTGGAGCATTCGGCCAGGACGGTGCCCGGATATTGGACTGCATGAGAACGAGAGGGCAGACATACTTTTCGTCAAAGTTCAAGGTTCCAGTCGACCACGTCTGGTCAGCACAGAGGAGAATCGCCATACTGTGCACTAAGCACATCGTAGCCCCTTCAAATCTGCTCTTGCCGTTAGAGAATAAGTAATGGACTTCCTGCAACGTTCCGCGTCAACCCGCCCCATTGATCGGAGCTAGCAACAGCCGGACTAGGGAATTACAGTCCCACGCGTAGGCTGTATGTAACTCCATGCACAAACAGCTGCGTTTGGAGTTATGCTGTGATCAGAAGGCGTGGACTGCTGACGAATGGCATCGCATCATGTTCAGCGATGAATCGCATTATGCATTGTCCCAATTGACCATCGTAGTTGAGAATGGAGGCGACATGGGGCAGGTCTCATTCTTCCAATGTTTTTGAAGAGATACAGCTGTGTTATTGATGGTGTCATGGTTTTGGTAGCCAACACGTATGACTTCATATCACTGCTGGTAGTGACTGAAGGAACTCTGACGGCACAATAGCACCTCATCGACGTCCTGCAGCCTCGTGTGTTACATCTCATGTGACAGTATCGTGCTACCATTTGTCAACAGCACAATCCTCGGCCCCACATGGCACGTGACACTACGAATTGTCTGAATGACGTCGAAGTCCTCCCGTGGCCAGGCAAGATCTCCGGATCTGTCCTCAATAGAATGCGCGTGGGACCGGCTCGGATGTCAACTCCATTCTAGTGAGAATATTCAGAATATCAAGGGCCAGTTATAGCGGATGAGGGCCAGCTTGTCTCAGGGGAGGATACTAAGGCTAGTGACACACTACTCAACTAAATCAATGTCTGCGCCCAGGCCAGAACGCGTGCAATTTCGTACAGATAAGTGGGCTCATATTGCTCAAATGTGAAACTTTTGTCGATATCATTATCTTTTACCGACATCCAGACGTTTGCAATTACCATACTTATGCACGAAAAATATGCACGAAGTATCCGGTCTGAGGCGAAAATGTAGTTTTAACTGGTGCAGTGAATACATGACAAGAGTTCTGGTGTCATCCCAAGGTTTCTGAGGTCATGGACGTAGATGAGCCTGTCGTTGCGTGAAATTTTGTCATCGTACTTCTGGCAGGCCATCAAATACGTCCAAAGTACTCCTGCAGTGACAAAAAACTGGGCTAAGACGGTGTTAACAAGCCTGAAAAGAACTTAAAATGACTGCCAAGAAATGCGTAAAACCGAAACGACTGTAAATTCAGTAAAATATTTCTAATAACATTTTTACTCTTTTAGGGCAGAAATTATAAGCCAGGCGTTTTCGAAAAATCGCGATCGATAAGCAAAGTATCCAGAAAAAATGTAAAGCAAACGATTTTGTTTTAACCTTATGTTATGCATACTTATTTGTTGTTTATGTATCTCAAAGCACATAACTGTCTCGAAATGTATAAATGAATTGTGACGACTTTACTGACCTACAGAATTCTTTATACGAGTATATAAACATTCAGAACTGCTGTAGTAGGAAAAGGAAGGGAAGTTGCGGAAAAATGCTTCTGTTAGAGCACAAAAAAGGCGAAAATGTTGCTCTTCAAAAGATTCTGATAGGAAAGTGGGACACTAGCTGCCTGAATCCTCAATCCGCCTTCCTCACCAAAAAATTGGCTTGTGAACGTATTCGCACTTTTTTGTGCTGAAAGAGTAGCAAAGAGACAGTGACGGCGGAAGAAAGTGGGGCAGTGCCAGTGGGAGAGAAAGAGAGAAGAGTCTGAGAAAATGAAACAGAGATGAGCCGATACCATACATAGGCTTGGTGGTCATGACCCGCCTCCGTAAGACATATACGTTGTAGGGGAGGACAATTTCCCTCAGAACCCCCGCTCCCCTATCCTTATGCCCCTGTGTTGAAGTTCCCTGTATAGGGCTATGCGAAGGTGTTAAAAAATGGTTCAAATGACTCTGAGGACTATGGAACTAAACTTCTGAGGTCATCAGTCCCCTAGAACTTATAACTACTTAAACCTAACTAACCAAAGCACATCACACACATCCATGCCCGAGGCAGGATTCGAACCTGCGACCGTAGCGGCCGCGCGGTTCCCGACTGAAGCGCCTAGAACCGTTCGGCCACATCGGTCGGCTGCGAAGGTGTAACTACAGAGAGAGAGATGGTAAACGAATTTAGAATATTCTGTGTTAAAAGAGCGCGAATGTATTCACATACCAAAATTTTTCGTGATGACTGAGGCAGCTGGTTTCCCACTTTCCTGCCAGTCTTCTAAAGAGGAAGATATTCCCTTTTTTGTGCCCCAACAGGAGCATTTTTCCAGTAGTCTCGTCTTAACGCTACAAACTCCTCCCTGACAATGCCACCAAAGTCAACTACCACGAAACAGTCGGCGTCCATTACAACGCTATCCTTTGCGTAAGTTATTACCCAGAACTTTGGAAAAAATCCGAAATCCTGGTCTTCCTCAAACCCGATGACCACCGTCACACACCTCATCCTATCGATCTATCAGCCTCACTTCAGTTTTCAGCAAAATTCTTGAAACCGTCACTATCCAACGAGTCCATCATCAGCAGTTTGCAACCCATTCCCAACACCAAACGTGTTTTTCGTTCCGACTATTCCATCGGCAGCTGACATCTTTACCTCACCAACCTTATCTCCCATCAATTAAAGAAATGAAAATTTGCCATATTTGTCTTCTTTGGAGTCCGGAAAGCCTTTGAGTGGATATGGCGTTCTAGAATGCTCTTAGAGATACAAACTCACGTATTGCAAATTAATTACGTCTTCCTTATGGCATCCTTCCTTCATTCCCTCCTACATATGTCACAACCAACCAAACGTGCTCCCCACTGCTTGTGTGCCTCAAGGTTCTGTCCTGTCCGAATTCCGGAGAAATGCGGACACAGATGTGTGGACACCGCCTTCGTCAGGCAGTCTGGTCACCGATCCCTTGGGATGAGGAAAGGTCTTCCTCGCGCTTGCGGTTTCCGCAAATATCCGCTTTTAATCTGTCATATCCACATCTTTCCCGATATGATGAGACTCTCCACTTCCAATATTTCTTCAGAATATTGAAGCTAGCATAAAACCATCAATAATTATGTTAGTATTTTCATTTGGCAACGCGATTTCGAGAAGCCAACATATCGAAGAACTATTAAACGTTTGTTGCTACTGTATTAACAATGACTGTCGGAGGGCAATAACAAGAGAAAAATGAATATGTGAATTGTTGAGAAAGAAGAATGACGTACACTATGTTAATTTGTTCAGTGAAATCCAATATTATTGCGCCTAATGAAAAGTTATTAATAATGTCATGGAAAAGAGCAGAGAAAGAAAACATGGTACTTAAAGAGTAAATTGAAGTTCAAAAAAAGGTTACGAGTAACTGGCAGCAGGAGTGTCATTTCAGCGATGTTTAGTGTTATAACATCAACAAACGCCAGTAGTACAGTTGTCAACAAAGCGAGCAAGTATATCTGTCGTGCAATAGCGTTTCTAATAAATTAAAGAAAAGTAAAGAATTATTTTTCGTTTTCTCTGTGAAGTATGAAGATCAATACCACTGTAGAGTGATATGTAAATATAAACAAGTAGGGATAAAAGTCTTAAATATAGACAGATTTAGATTTCCCTCGGTATGTAACTAAGAATCGCTGCAGCTGGATGTCCGGGTTTCTTAATCATTTTTGATAATTGCGTGAGACTGACGTGCATTTCACAGACTATCAGTTATTGTATAAACACGATGTACTGATCGAAGTTGAAGCAGTTTTTTGCAGCTGCAATGTGGAATACTACTGTGAGTTAATTCAAAAAGCTAAAACTATGTTTTAATATTTATAATGAAAGTAATGTTCCAGATAGTCGATCCGAAGAGGTCAATATAATCTTTACTGCATAGAGTTATGCCAAGTAAGAGTTTTGAATAAAAACACTTCAAAAAATTCAATCTAAATAACTAGACTTTTGTTTTGTTTGAAATGATTAGCACGAAGACCTGGATGGACGCATATACCGCTGTTTCATGCGTATGCGAAAAAGCGCTTTCTTCTTGCTTGTTTATAGACTAGGAAACATTGATTATTATTTGAAAAATTTATCTTTTTCATGTTAAGCACCATCATATGATTTCTCTGGTAGTAATTTCGTTGTCGTAATGATTCTCTCGACTTATCTAACATGGTAGGTAATAGTACAGTTTTAGAAAACTGTCCATGAGTAACGGTGAGCGACAAACTGTACACAACAATATAGACAATTATTGTGGGGATTGAAAAATATGAAAAGCAAACCTTTAAAATGGTTAAAGAATAGATACTTCAAGGATGTATTTAAGGTAAACAGGAAACAAACAATTTTTTTTAAAATTGTACCAGATTTATTTTAAAACTATTTATTCGCTCTGGGAATTTACTGGTATTAGTGACGAATCATTCCCATTCGTTTTAGATCGTTCCTTTCCTCCAGTAGCGATGGGTTGTTTATAAACTGATGCATCATATCTTGGTTAATTTTACAAAGCGAGACATGTAAACAAAATAGTCGATCACAATTCGAAGAGCAGTAGGGACAATGAAAACAACAGAATACACGCGTAGCTGAGTCATGAAACTCTCCAATGAACCATGAACACGTAGTGCAATACTGAAATATCTTGGCAACCATCACTGTTGCTCGGGGTATTGACATACGGCAATACTCACCGTCAGAAACTCATTATATTGACGTACTGACAATGTAGCGACGGTGTGAACTCCACGTTTCATTCAAAATGTGATAGATGTTACGTCAGCGGAGCTGTTGAATGGCGGAAAAATGTGGGTAGCCACCACTCCGGTTCAGGTAAATCCTTCCGTGAACCTTGTGTGTCCGCAAGTCTCCGGGGTCTGCATGCCTCCATGTCTGTATATCACTGGATGCCGTCCTTTCACCTTTTACATTCTGTACACTGTAGATATTCTCAAACCACCCCCTCTCCTACCCATGAATATGCTGACAACGCCACTTACCTGACTGTTCACCACACCCTCCAACTCTCCGACGCCGAGCTACAACCTCACTTTAATCTGCGGGTCAAGTGGCGCAATACGTGGAAACTTCAAGTAGATCGACAGGAAAGCCTACTTGACGTTCCCATCGTCCAGATCTCCATCTCTTCTGCTACAACCTATCCCTCTAACACAGTAAAGTATTAGGGACTGATAAGGAATGCACGTCCCTCCTTAATCCAGTGCAAAGCCTGAAACCGACTAAAAGTACTAAAACTACTAAGAGGCCACACCTGGGGTCTACACCACTCTAACTTTATCTTCACCTATAAATTCCTCATCCATTCCATCAAATCTGACGCCAATGTTGCTCGGATCTCCACCTCCTCTAAACTCAACAAGTCCCTTGAAATCCTGGAAAGACACTCACTACGCCTCGCCTCCCATATCTGCCTACCTTTCGCGACTCGCATCCTATGAAACCTCATCCACTTTCTCACGACTTCTTCTCTTCCTGTAATATCTTTGGTCTTCATACATTAATCGCAGAACCCAATGCCAGCACCAAATATGCCAAGCACTAATCACCAATCCAGGCCTAGAGCTCCTTCAGTCCCAATACATTAATCACATAACCCAAACCCAGCACTTAATATCCCAACCAATAATCATCAGTCCAGATCTAGACCACCTTTTTTCGCAATACATTAATCACAGAAGCCAGTCCTATCCAATAATCACCAGTCTAGGTACACAGCTTAGCTACTATATCCGTAGCCCACTTTCCATGCACAGTGTTGTCTTATCCATTCTCTCATCCGGAATTTCAACCAATTCTCATTTCTTAACGATGGAATTCGTCTTGAGATGAACGAAATATGCCCTTCTTCCCAACTCTAGTTACAAAGCTCTAGTTTGTAACATTCTTCCACTTCCCTCTGCCCCCCTTCCTCTACCACACTGACTTTTAGTCGCCACCTGCAATTCCACAGGATCTCATTGTCACACTCAGCATTCCACTGCCATCATGTCAATGATCATATTCCATCACCACCAGCATCACCATTACCCCACAGCCGCACTTAATCATCAGTGATTAATCACTGATACACCAGAACATTATGACCACCTACCTAATAGCCGGTATGTCCAACTTTGGCACGGATAACAGCGGCGATGCGTCGTGGCATGGAAGCAATGAGGAGCCTTGGTAGGTCGCTAGAGGTAGTTGGCACCATATCTGCACACACACGTCATTTAATTCCCGTAAATTCCATGGAGGGGTGCGAGGAGCTCTGACGTCACGTTCAGTCATATCCCAGATGTGTTCGATCGGGTTCAGATGTGGCGAGTTGGGGGGCCAACACATCAACTGGAATTGACATGGCGCATTATCATGTTGCAAAATGCCACTGCCGTCAGGAATCGGGATCGTCATGAAGGGACGTACTTGTTCAGCAGCCAGTGCACGATACTCCTTGACCGTCAAGATGCCTTGCACAAGCTCCATTGGATCCGTGGATGCCAACGTGATTGTTCCCAGAGCATAATGAAGCCGCCGCCAGTTTGTTTTAGTCCCGAAGTAGAGGGTTCAAGGATTTCTTCTCCTGGAAGACGACGGATTCCCGCCATCCCATCAGCATAATGAAGAAGGTCGGGTTGGGTTGTTTTGGGGAAGAGACCAAACTACGAGGACATCGGTCTCATCGGATTAGGGAAGGACAGGGAAGGAAGTCGGCAGTGCCCTTTTCAAAGGAACCATTCCGGCATTTGCCTGGATCGATTTAGGGAAATCTCGGAAAACTTAAATCAGAATGGTCGGAAGCGGGATTGATAATGAAGAAGGTATCAGGATTCATCAGACCATGCAACGCTCTGCCACTGCGGCAACGTCCAGTGCCAATGGCCATGTACCCATTTCATTCGTAGTTGCCGAATTTGTGGTGTTAACATTGGCACATGCATGGGTCGTCGGCTATGGATGCCCTTCGTTAGGAGTGCTCGGTACATTCGCCGCCTGTCCTGTTTTACCGGTCTGTCCAGCATACGACGTCTGACATCTGTAATCAGGCGTAGTCGCGCAACCTCATGACGTCTGGATGTTGTTTCACCTTGCTCTCGCAACTTGTCGAACACGCGACAAGTCGTGTAGTTTCGGAAATGTTCGTGCGTCCCCCGAACCATCACAATCTGCCCTCGGTCAGTCTCAGCTAGGTCGCGCCGCTTCCCCATACTAAACACAGACAGCACGCTCGCTAACACTACATACACAGTGAGCGTGACTGACTGGCAGCCATTCCTCGCCAGGTGACACTGCTACCGCCTGGACGTTTTATGTCGATAGTAGGTCATTGGTCATTATGTTCTGGCTGATCAGTATATTTTAACTGTAATACAAAAGCACCAGAAAATGTTTTAAATTATTAATATTGTTCATCAACGTGTTTTTTAAAAACATCATTTACTATTACGAATTTTTATGTATGTTAAAGCACCTTTTAAATATGAAAATTGGCAGTATCTGCTGGCACTCCACCCCTTCGTGGGGAACTGAAATAACAATGTAGCATAAGAAACAAACAGACGATGCTGGAGGTAGTCATTGAAAGCTGGAGATTTTATCCAAATTCGACATGCGAGTTTAAGGTGGTTGATTTAGGGGAGGGGACCAAACAGCGAGGTGATCGGTCCCATCGGATTAGGGAAGGCCTGGAGAGGAAGTCGGCCGTGCCCTTTTAAAGGAACCATCCCGGCATTTGCCTGAATCAATTTAGGTAAATCACGGAAAACCTTAATCAGGATGACTGGACGCGGGTCTTAACCGTCGGCCTCCCGAACGCGTGTCCAGTGTGCTAACCACTGCCCTACCTCGCTCGGTACTGAGAGTTTACCGAGAACTTTATTGATCCAAGGACTTCGTCGCGGAAGACTTAGTATTTAAGAGAAGATGCAAAAAGTATGGTTATTAATTGCAAATACATGTTTTCCTTTTGTTATTAAGTATTTAAATGTAGACGTGTCAGTGGTAGATTTAGTTGGTTGGTTCAAATGGTTCTGAGCACTGTGGGACTTAACATCTGAGGTTATCAGTCCCATAGACTTAGAAATACTTAAACCTAACTAACCTAAGGACATCACACACATCCATGCCCGAGGCAGGATTCGAACCTGCGACCGTAGCGGTCGCGCGGTTCCAGAGATTTAGTTGCTTTGTATATTGAAACAGTATGAAAGGGG
Source organism: Schistocerca serialis cubense (assembly GCF_023864345.2). Lineage (NCBI taxonomy): Eukaryota > Metazoa > Arthropoda > Insecta > Orthoptera > Acrididae > Schistocerca > Schistocerca serialis. The sequence goes on from NC_064639.1 coordinate 498,483,546, forward strand.
AGCTCGGGTCATTACCTCTACTCGTCTTACCAAAGGACACAAATTGATGTTTAAAAAGGAGCTGTGATCCTGTGTTGTATGTATGTATGTATTGAACTGGGGACCTAGAAACGACGGAGTGGCTTCGTCCCCGCCGTAGCCCTCAGTGGTACACAACCCCGCAACAGGCTACAGCAGTCTACTCGCTCCACCGCCACCCCACACTAAACCCAGGGTTCGGCCCCCAGTAGAACCCCCAGTGACGTCTCATTCCAGACGAGTACAGCCCCAATGTTTGCATGGTAGAGTAATCATGGTGTACGCGTACGTGGAGACAGTGTTTGCACAGCAATCGCCGTCATAGTGTAACTGAGGCGGAATAAGGGGAACCAACCCGCATTCGCCGAGGCAGATGGAAAACTGCCTTAAAAACCATCCACAGGATGGCCGGCACACCGGACCTCGTCACGGTCTCTCAAAAAATCAAATGGCTCTGAGCACTATGGGACTTAACTTCTGAGGTCATCAGTCCCCTAGAACTTAGAACTACTTAAACCTAACTAACCTAAGGACATCACACACATCCATGCCCGAGGCAGGATTCGAACCTGCGACCGTAGCAGTCGCGCGGTTCCAGACTGTAGCGCCTAGAACCGCTCGGCCACCCCGGCCGGCTGTCACGGCCTCTCCAACTATACTCAGTACTTCCTCATTAGTTACACGATGTACCCAAATAATCTCCAATATTATCCCGTAGCACCGCATTTCAAAACTTTCTATTCTCTTCTTGTCTGAACTGTTCATCGTCCACGTTTCATTTCCATATAAGCCTGCACTTCAGGCAAATACTTTCAGAATAGACTTCCTGACACATTTATATTCGATTTTAACAAATTTCTCTTCTTCAGAAGCACTTTTCTGCCATTGCCAGTCTACATTTCGTGCGCTCTTTACTTCGGCCTCACGAGTTACTTTACTATCCAAATAATAAACCTCAACTACCACTTTTAATGTCTCATTTCCTAATCTAATTCTCTTAGCATCGCGTGATTTAGCTCGACTATTTTCCATTATTGTTTTGCTTTCGTTGATGTTCGTCTTATATCCTCTTTCCAAGATACTGTCCATGCTATTCGACTGCTCTTCCGAGTCCTTCGCAGTCTCTGACAGAATTACAATGTCATCGGCAAATATCAAAGTTTTTGTTTCTTCTTCTTGAATATTTACTTCCCTTTCCAAGTTTTTCTTTTCTTTCCTTTATTGCTTGCTCGATGTAGAGACGGAAAAATATCGGGGATGGGCTACAACCCTGTCGAGCTTCCTTCTCAGCCATTGCTTCCATAACATAACCTTTGGTTCCCATATTTTGTACATGCTAACTGCAGAACTTTGCAAACAAATACGAAGTGTTTTCTTTCTCTCTTTTTTTTTTTAATTTGGATTGCTCTCCGTCTTCACAATAGACGTAGCTGAATAAGGCTACCTGTTCTAGTTTCACACCGCAATAGATTGTAACATAAGGTACGATTGTCATTTAATAAAAGACGTACATATTGGTTACCTAAGAACTGGATACATATCAACGCCTCAGGAGGAATCGAGTATTTCTTTTGACCCATAGCGTCCTCTGTTTTAAACAAATGTGGAATTGTAGTGGATCCTGGATAGATCTCGGATGCGGAAACTACTCAAGATCAGAAGTATATTAATCGAAAGTTCACCTCAAAAAGAGAACCGACAGAATAACAATGATTTAAATGGGACTTACAGTGAGTCAGCTGTTGACCGTAACACAGCTTCTTCAGCTGGTTCTAGCGACAAGAGGGCCTGCACGTGAGTCAGCGCATGTTTTCGTCTCAAATGGAGGAAATACCCTGAGGTGACAAAAGGCATGGAATACATTCTAATACCGTGGCGGGCCTCGTTTTAGTGCAGGAACTCGACATGGCATGGACTCAACAAGTCGTTGGAAGTCCTCTCTCGATTATGTCCCATAAATTTTCGATGGAATTCATGTCGGGTGATGTGAGTGGCCAAATCATTCTTCCGAATTGTCTAGAATAGCAACAATAGTGAACAATTGTGGCCCGGTGACATGAATTCGTTGTTTGGGAGCATGAAGTCCATGAATGACTGCAAATGGTCTGAAAATAGCGGAACATGACCATTTTCAGTCAGTAATCTGTTCAGTTGGTCCAGAGGAACCAATTCACTTCCTATAATCACAGTTAACAGCATTATGGAGCAATCACCAGTTTGCACAAAGCGTTGTTGACAACTTAGGTCCATGGCTTCGTGGGGTCTGCGCCGCACTCGAACCCTGCCATCAGCTCTTACCAACTGAAATCGGGGCTCATCTGACCAGGCCACTGTTTTCCAGTCCAACCGATATGGTCACGAGCCGAAAAGAGGGGCTGCGGGCGACGTCGTGCTGTTAACAAGGCCATCTGCTGCTGTCTGCTACTATAGTCCATTAACACCAAATTTCGCAGCAATGGCCTAACGGAGATGTTCGTCGTATGTCCCCCATTGATTTCTGCGGTTATTTCACGCAGTTTTGCGTGTCTGTTAGCACCGACAACTCTACGAAAACGCCGCTACTCTCGCTCGTCCGTGGTATAGGTAATGCCTGAAATGTAGTATAATCGAGACATTATTGACTCTGTGGATCTCAGAATAATGACTTCCCTAACGATTTCCGAAATTAAATGTCCCTTGCGCCTGGCTTCACCTAACATTCCGCGTTCAAAGTCTGTTAATTCCCGTCGTGCAGCCATAATCATGTCGGAAATTTTTTCATGTGAACCACCCGAGTACGAAATACAGCTCCACCAATTCATTGCCGTTTTGTATCTTGCGTGCGTGATAATACCGCCACATGTTCATGTCCATGTCGCTATTCCATGACTTTGGTCATCTTAGTGTAAATAACACAAAGGAGGCTTTTGACAGCATCTGGGAATGACAGCCCTACAGAACGTGGAACTTTGGAGAGATCAGCAAACTAAACATTTCTTGCAGTTACGCAGGAATGCATGTAGTGAGGAAGTTTGTTGGGGGGCGTGTGTCCTCTACGTGAGAAGAGACAGTGTTACAGTACAGCAGTACAAATTGACGATTACTGAGCAGCAGCTAAAACCGTTGGACGTTGTAAGCACCGCTAAAACCAATATTTGCGGCATTCTTACATTGAATTGTCAATGCTGGTAAAAAAATGGGTTAGAGACTTTCATCTGGTTTTAAAATCACTGTACAATGGTCACTGATAAAATTTGCTTGTCGTTACCTAAGAGTCGTCTGGAATGACTTTGGAACAAGTGTCATGACAACTTAATGACGTGACTAAAGCGGCTAGAGAATGCACAAAACACCACTTCAGACGCTGTAGTCTGGGCCTTTCTTTCCCCATGAGATCGCACGCTGCACATCGCAAATGTCGTAACAGTAAAACTGTACTGATGCGCGTGGGAAGCATTACCTCGCAGACCCTACAGTTCCAATGTGACCTCATCGGACTAGAACTTAGTGACAGAGATGAAGTAATTTAGGCGGCTTATGCGAACAAACGAACGGGGATGGAGCAGTAAACCTTTCCAAACATTAAATCTTAGTACTTGAGATGTAGGAGACTGCACTGAATTATTATAACGAGATAAATAAAAACAAATATGTAGTAAACAATCAATTACGTATATTATCTATGAAATGAGTGTAGTGTGAGCAGAAAGATTAACAAAAAAAAGGGCCTGGTTTGAAACATTTCTGAAACGCAGTGAGGCTCAATGCTTGCTACTGAGGGCTGGCTAATAAAAAAACTGGATAGTTACAGGATCATCCGAACAAAGCTAACTTTCTACTGAAACGTAAATAACACAGGATAGAACATGACCTATTGGTGGGAGTAAACAAATAACACCAATCTAGTAAGAAATTATATGACTTCTTGTGACACGTTTGGAGAAAACTGTCAAGAATAAATGTATTGAAAATGGATCCATCTGCCAAACTAACATGCAGCGACTCTTCACACTTCAAATCTGCTACTGCAGCCGTTCTGACTGCAGGGACGTGAAGAAACCTCTCTTTTACGGAAACGCCAAAACCTCTCCGTTCTTGCGTCATTGTCATCATGTTCATGATGAAGACTCACTGTTCTTCGAATTTGTTTATGAAGGGTAGCAAAGATACAGTTGTGTTCCCTATTGGGAAACTGATGCCGTAGGTGTGACGAACGTCTTCTTAATTGCCTCTAGCTTCACAGTAACACAAAATCCTGTTACTGAACTCTTTGTCCTTGTTGCTGGATCTAGAAGCCCACATATAGACAAGAACTGATAAGGTATACTGAAGACTTATGAGCGTATCTACAACACAGATACTCTGCAAAACACACTTAGATGCCTGCCAGAGGGTTCATCGAAACACCTTCACAATAAATCTCTATTATTCCAACCAGGCTAGAAAAGCGTGCGAAAAAAACGAACGCCTATATTTTTCCGGGCCAGCTCTGATTTCCCTTATTTTATTATTATGATCGGTTCTCCTTACGTAGGTCAGCGCCACCAAAATATTTACGCATTCAGATCATAAAGTTGATAATGGAAATTTCGTGAAAAGAACCCGGCGCAACGAGAAACGCCTTTATTTCAATGATGTCCACTTCAAAAATCCGTGACACTCTGTCCCCTATTTTTCTATAATACAAAACGTGCTGCTCTTCTTTGAAATTTCTCAATGTACTCCGTTAAACCTATCTGTTAAGGATCCCACAATGCACAGCAGTACTTCAAAGGACGGCGGATAAACGTAGTGTGAGCAGTCTCTTTAGTAGATCTGTAACATTTTCTAAGTGTTCTGCCAATAAAACGCAGTCTTTGGTCCGTCTTCTAAACAACATTTTCTGTACATTTTTCCAATTTAAGTTATTTGTAATTAGAATTCCTAGGTATTTAGCCAAATTTACGGCTTCTAGATTTGATTGGTTTATTGTGTAATCGAAGTTTAACGGATTCCTTATAGCACTCATGTGGATGACCTCTCACTTTTCATTACTTATGGTCAATCGCCAATTTTCGCACGTTACAGATATCTTTCCTAAATCTGTTTTGCAAATTGTTTTGATTTTTACATTTCGAGACGATACACGACAGCATCATCTGCAAACAACATCAGACGGCTGCTTAGATTGTCTGCTAAATCGTTTATTCAGATAAGGAACAACAGAGGGCATGCAACACAACCTCGGAGAACGCCAGAATTCACTTCTGTTTTACTCGATTACTTTCCATCAGTTAGTACGAACTGTGACTTGTCTGACAGGAAATCATGAATCCAGTCGCATAACTGAGACGATATTTCATACGCACGCAATTTGATTACAAGCCGCTTGTGTAGTGCAGTGTCAAAAGCCTTCTGGAAATGTAGAACTCAATTTATATGTTATAAAAGTAAGTGTACAGTGTGCGTGACTCTAAAACTCATGAACTAGTCGTGGTACCAACAAGGGAGTCATATGGTGTGGTTGCCCTTTGTACCCCATCGATGAAGAAGGTTCCCGTTTTTGAAGGGCGTGCTTTTGAAGACAGAGCTGGGAAGTTTCGCCCTCTAGAAACTTCTAGAACATTCAAGAACGTTCTGGAACATCCCGGAACATTCCAGATCATTGTGGAACGTTCCAAAACATTCTTGAATAATGTGAAATGTTCTGCAACATTGTGGGCCTGGAATTCGCTGCTGGTGGGGCTACTCATTAACAGGCGTATATAAACCAAGACCCGTCGTGGGTTCGAAAGTTTCTTATCTGTGACAAAGCGAGGAACCGAAAAAGCAGTGCAGTGAGCGAATAAAAACAAACACTGAAGTATATAAAGTGTACTTAGTGCGTTTGTTGGTAAAGAGTTGATTTGATTTATATTTTAGATATTGCCCAGACATAAAAGAAGAGGAGATTTTTCTAGTTCTGAAGCAAAACGGCGAAAAAAAAAGAACGGCGAAAAGCGAAACAGACGAAGGGCGTGAAGCACGTTTAAGTTACCAACGAACAAGAATGAGCACCGTGAGATGCAGAGAAACCTAAGAACAACTAAGTGAACGGATTGAAGAATCAAGAATTGCGGCACAAGCTTATAATAAAAGACTGCGAACTCAAGCCAGTCATGAAAATACCACACTACGAGAAACGCGGTCGAGGACAAGTAAACTTGTACAGCCTAACAAATGAAGCACTCCACTACGACCCTAACGAAAGAATATAACAAACATAAACACGTCGTAATTGGAAATGGCAATTCCACGACGCGAAAAAATGCAGTAGAGAATTACCAGGCTTATGTTGCATGAATGGGAAAATCCGATTACCATCACTGGAAGCACCTCCGCAGGGATTTTTACATTACTTGATTGGGGAAACTCCGGGATCAAAACACTTTCTTCGAAATATACAGGCGTACAACGCCTACTTCAAAATGACTTATTCTGCAGTCACTTCGATCAACACTAACAGAGATGAAATCAATTATGTTTTTTCCACCGAAGGACAAATCTATTACAACATGTGATCATTAGTACCACTACCTAACGAATACTATAAATTTCAGCATGAATATTCATCGGAAGTGAAGAAACCGAAACCGATCAACGATGCAAAAATATCAGTGTATTGAAACGAGAAGTAGTTCAAAATGCATAGAGGGTCTTACACGAATACAATCAAATGATTCACATATTCAAAACAGCACTAGTCCGAATGATTTCTGATGACTATAAAGCTATTAATTCGAGCCGACAAACGACCACAGGGAGAACATAAACGTCATAGACGAAGTCGCCATCGTAATTATGGGCAACTAGAACACAACCCGTAACATAATTGTAGAACAACGAAGAAAAGGAGTACAACGCATTGCAGACATGCACCGTTCATATGATACCCTCCAATATCCGTTAATATTTCTGCACGGAGAGGACGGAGATATCATTTTAATGTGAAACAAATCCAACCTGAAACAGGCGTAGAAACAAAGAAGTGACTTCCAAGGAGTTCGATGCTTACCGCTTAATGATACATACAATCACATTCTCAACACTCGCCGTTTATTCCAACAATTCCTGGTAGATATGTGTGGAAAAACAGAAGCGGAATGGATGCTTTACGCAAGACTGAATCAGAAGAAACTACGCACAGAAGAATACATCCACTTACGAGTCGCAGTCATAAATGACGGAAACATTGACGACATTGGAACAATGGTAATCTTACCCTCGTCATACATAGGAAGTCCGAGATACATGCACGAATACACTCAAGATTCATCCCACGGATACAGACAGAATCATCCAAGCTGCGTTTCCCAATCCACATGAAAATCCGGAGCTGTACGACATAGTAGTGTAAAACATGATTCACGGACCTTGTGGGCCGTTAAACCCCAATTCACCATGTATGAGTGATGGAAAATGCATAAAAAATACCCAAAACCATACTTGGACGATACACAAACCGGAATTGATGGCTATCCCAAATACAGAAGACGTTCACCCAAAAACAATGGCTTCACAGCAAAAATTCGAATACGAGGCAGATAATCAATGGATAATACCATTAACACACTACTTTCCAAAATATTTCAAAACACGTGAACGTAAAATACTGCAGTTCAGTAAAAACCATCAGACATGTCTGCAAGTATGTGAACAAAGTCAGTGACATGGCAGTATTTCAAATAGCCAAAGATAGTAACAACAAAACAGAAACGGCGTGATCCTCATGTACAAACTGGGAAGATACATCAACAGTAACGAAGCAGCGTGGTGGATTTTCTGTTTTCCCATACACGAGCGCGAACCAAATGTGCTACATCTAGCAGTACATTTTGAGAATGGACAGAGAATTTACTTCATAAAAGACCCCGCCCGAAACATTCCAAGCGAACCACCTCAGAACACAACATTAACAGTTTTTTACCAGCTGTGCTAAAAGGATCCATTCGCGAAAACAATACAATATGTCGATGTCCCTACCTATTATACGTGTAACACAACAAGAAACATCTTTCAACGACGAAAACAAGGAATTCCTATGGAAGATCATCCAGGAATTATGAAAACTGGCGCACTAGGCCGATTATACACCGTACATCCGAACAACGCCGAATATTTCTGTCTTCGGACGTTGATTCTCGAAATACGGGGACCGACAAGTTTCACAGAGCTCAAGACTGCTGTCGGTTATCTATACCAGACGTAGAGGGAAGCATGCCAGTCCTTGGGACTACTGGGAAACGACAACCACTGGGAATTAACACTACAAGACGTCTCACTCACAGCCTCAGCTGAACAAATGACAGACTTACTCGCCATAATTCTAACAACATGTAACCCACAGAATCCATAACTGATATGGGACTCCTTCAAAGAGCGCGTGAGTGATGACATACTGTACCAAATCCGACAAACTCATCCTGAACTGACCATCGAATTCAACGACGACATCTTCAGTGAAACACTCATTCGCCTAGAAGATAAATGTTTAGACATAAGCAACCAATCTTTGTACAACTAGGGATGCTATTACTGTGATAAGCTTCGAAATTACGAAGAAAAAAGCTACAAAATCAACGAACTACTTCAATATACTGCTCACAACAAACCACTCCTCAACGACAATCAAAAGGAAATTTACAATGTTATCAAGGACCGGATCGACAACATCAATCGCGGAATTCTTCACTTGGAGCACCAGGCAGCACCGGGAAAACGTTTCTAATGAATCTATTGCTGGTGGAAATACTTGATAAACAACGCATGGCACTTGCGTTGGTATGAGCCAGCATTGCAGCCACAGTTATGGAAGGAGGACGAACTGCCCATTCCGCCCTACAACTACCATCGAATATAGCAGAGGAAGAATTTCCGGTACTTATAATCTCAAGAGCATCTGGACGGGGTGAACTTCTAAAGCAAGCTAAAATTATCTTTTAGGACGAATGCACAATGGCACAAAGAATCATTCGAAGCCATGGACGTAACATCACAAGACTTGCATGGAAACTCTAAAGTGATAGGAAAAGCTCTACTCGTACTGTCAGGAGATTTTCGACAAACACTTCCTGTTATCCCCAAGTCAACACCAGTAGACGAGATCTATGCATGATTTAAAAAAATCACATCTCTGGCCAAACATACAAATACTGCAAATAACAAAAAATATGAGAGTTCAACTATTGATAGACGAAACATCAGCACACTTCGCTCAAACAGCTTTTACGAACAAGCGAAAGCACATACCCTACTGACTAGACGACCGGTCTCATTAAACTCAACAGCGATTTCTGCAACAAAGCGGCCGCTGAAAACGAAATCTCAACTCACTAAAACTGGTTGGTTGGTTTGTGGGGGTTGAAGGGACCAGACTTCACCAAAACTATCTAATGGAATAAGGATGGTCGAATAACGTCATCGAAGCCGAACTTTTGATTGGACCGTACAAACGGCACACACTATTCTCAGAATACCATTGATCTCTAATGAACTGCCATTCTAATTTAAAAGACTGGAATTTAAAATCAAAGTAGCCTACAGTTTTATAATTAACTAAGCGCAAGGGTAATCTTTAAAATACTGCGTCTTCAACCTCAAAGACTCCTGCTTCTCTGCCCGTCAACTATACGTAGCTTGCTTGCTCTCGTATAGGAAATTCTAAAAATTTGTTTTTATATACCCCTGATAACAAAATGAAAAATGTTTTTTATAAAAAGTATTGTAAATACTTGTTCTTGATTCGAATTCTGGGATATTTTCTTCTTCTTTGGGGAAGGAATTTCGGAAGGCTGTGTTTAGTAACTTTGCTTTAGCAGCACTGTCGCAGATAGTATTTCCACTGTTATCGCGCAGAGAACACATTGATTATGTCTTACCGCTAGCGCATTTTACATACGGTACCTCCAGGATATCTTTGGATTTTCTACCAGCTTTCGGGACAAAGTTTCGTCGTGAAAACCATTGTAAGCATCACGCGTTGATTTCCACGTGTTAAATTTCGAGCTTCTGTAACAGATCGCCAATCTGGAGGATTTTGCGTTCGTTTAAATTTGGCATGCTCCTTTCGTTGTTTCTGCAGTGTTCTGACCTGTTTTGTGTACCAAGGGGGATCAGCTCTGATGTTTGTCAATTTATTTCGTATAAACCTCCCAATTGCTCTCCATACTATTTCTTTGAAGTCAAGTCACATCTGGTCTACACTTATATTGTTAATTTGGAAGGAGAGAAGACTGCCTCTGAGGAAGGCGTCAATCGAATTTTTCAATTAGTATATTTTTATTTTATTTTAGGAGGGTTTGGGAGCTACGGTATTCAGTCTCGCTACGACAACCATATGTTCACCTACCCTGTATCAGTTCCTATGCTCTTTATTAGTTCAGGAGTTTTGTTGCTATGAGGTCAGGTGTGTTTTCACAACCGTTTTCTATTCAAGTGGGTTCATGAACCAATTCTCGATATAATTTTGAGAGAGTGTGTTTAGCAAAATTTCGGGTGATGCTTTATGCGTGGCTCCGGCTTTAAATATATATTTTCGCCAACATATGGAGAGTAAATTGAAGTCACCACCAACTATAATTGTATGAATCGAGTATGTAGTTGAAATTAAACTCAAGTTTTCTTTGAACCTTTCAGCAATTGTATCATTGGAGTTGGGATGTCGGTAAAAGGATCCAATTATTATTTTATTCCGGTTGCCAAAGGTGATCTCTATTCACACTAACTCACAGAAACTATCTACTTCAATTTCGCTACAAGATAAAATACTTCTAACAGCGATAAACACGCCACCGCCAATTGTATTTAGCCTATCATTTCTGAACACCGTTAGGTACTTCGCAAAAATTTCGGCTGAACTTATCCCCGGCTTTAGGCAGCTTTCAGTGCCTATAGCGATTTGAGCATCAGTGCTCTCTATTAGCGCTTGGAGCTCTGGTAATTTCCCATCACAGCTACGACGATCTACAGCTGTTATACCGATGGTTCCTAGATCTGCATTCTTCTTGTGTTCGACCTGCATCCTTTGAGACTGAAACCCTTATTATGTTTCCCCGAGTCCCTATAGCTTAAAATCTGGCCAGTCCACGCCACACTGCCCCTGCTATCCGTGTAGCAACCTCCTTCGTGTGATGTTCTCCTGACCTATTTAGTGGAACCCGAAACCACACCAACCTATGGTTCAAGTCAAGGAATCTGCAGCCTGCTCGGTCGCAGAACCGTCTTAGCCTCTGATTCAGACCCTCCACTCGTCTCTGTACCAGAAGTCCGCAATCGGTCCTGTCGACTATGCTGAAAATGGTGAGTTTTGCTTTCATCTCACGTGTAAGACTGGTAGCCTTTACAACTTATGATAGCTACCATCTGCCATTGGCTGCATTCTGTGCTCTGCATGGCATTCGGAATGACCCGTTCCACGTCTGGAATCAAGTGAGAATACCAGCTAACTACGAACTGGCTGCATTGATCAATGCGTCTCACGCGTTTGCATAAATGATAGAGGAGATTTTTCGTAATGGAAACCGATCCCCCGTGTGTGTCTCTCACTGTACTTCATAGTTTGTACGGCAAGTCTTTAACAATATTTGTTGGCATCGCAATTCGTCGAAGTCTTGTTTGCGTCGCTGCGGTGATCAACAGGATTACTGAATTATCTAAGGTGGCAGACATTCGGCAAAAGACATCGAGTCCTTGTCCAGCCCTATATTGAACTTCGTTTTGGTGACTTCGGTGTAGAAGATAAGCTAAGTAGGAATCTTTTTTCTTCCCTTTCGTAATTCGCAGATTGTAGATTCAGGAGCTACCATCAAGTTTTATACATTTGCGCTATTATCGATGCCACTGATGTCTTCTTAAGTAATCCAACATCTCTACTTTTATTTACTTACAGTAAATGTTAACATAGTACTAAAATTTGTGCTTAGTGTACAAACTGAAAATGGCCATAGCTTATGACGGAGCCACGGGCTTGGAATGACAAAGAAGACAGGAAAAGCTTCGGCGTTTCCCACCAGGATAGTATCGCATGGCAAGACTGGCTGTCCTTGATTTTAATAGTGCGCAATTTTCTCTCATTTATAACACACGCCGTCGCTCGATGTATCTGCAGACGCAATTGTGTCACAGGAAATGACACGCGTCTTTCAGCAATTACAGGTAGCGCGGTTTGTCTCACAGCGACGACACATACGTCTTCGCGTCCTTACAATTTTTAGCTTAGTCATTATAGGACAGTGTGTTCAAAAGTAGAGCACCCTTAAGAGAAAACGACTAAGCTACAAAAGTTGTTGCAAGTGCACTCGATTATGCGATTCACATAACTGAATACGACATTCCATGTCGTCCAACATGTATTGTAACGTTTGTTGTGGAATTTCATCCTTCACTCTCTTTTCACAATTCGTATGTAAGTTCTAAAGCAGTTGCTGGCTGTTTGAGCCGTAGAATTGTGTTGCTAAAGCAACGTGTTCAGTTGTTGGACTTCAGGTATGCAATTGCTCAATCTTTGGGTAGCGCCCGTTGTTCACTGTGCCATGAAAGAATGTGATGGTCTGCATAGCTTTGCACACCAAGCAATCACTTTGTGCATGCAGGGGGGATTCGTGCAGATGACGTGGACTTATCGTAACTTGAATGCGTGAATTCTGCGCAGTCACGCTTTCATGAACGCAGAACCACGCCTCCTTAGACCAGAACCAATCATGGAGTTATTCTTCATCTAACGTTACGAACACCGACAGAAATTTGGATATCTTCCATTGTCTTCGGGTAACAATTCATGAACTGCGTGAATTGTGTTCGATGCGTGTTTCACACTTGCGCTACGTCATAGATACTACCAACGGAGGACAAGGTTGGCTAGGTGTCGCACAAAATTCGTGGAACTCTCAGAACTTGCAGCTTACACGTCGACCAGTTATTCTACTGTTAGGATTTTCGGCCGACTTCTATTGCTGCATCTGCCGCATTTCCTGTCTTTTGAAACTCGTTGTGCAGCTGCTCGATGGTGTGGACTCGTATGTGCATCACATAATACTTTTGTGTGAAGGCATCCTGGGTCTAAGCATAACTGGTGCAAAATGGTTCAAATGGCTCTGAGCACTATGGGACTTAACTTCTGAGGTCATCAGTCCCGTCCGCAGCTCGTGGTCGTGCGGTAGCGTTCTCGCTTCCCACGCCCGGGTTCCCGGATCAATAAAATAGGTTTAAGTAGTTCTAAGTTCTAGGGGACTGATGACCATAGATGTTAAGTCCCATAGTGCTCAGAGCCATTTGAACCATCATCAGTCCCCTAGAACTTAGAACTACTTAAACCTAACTAAAGGACATCACACACATCCATGCCCGGGCAGGACTCGAACCTGCGACCGTAGCGGTTCCAGACTGTAGCATGTAGAACCGCTCGGCCACCCCGGCCGGCTAACTGGTGCATCTAATGTACAATAATCACTCTGTAAAGTGTAATATATTTTGTCATAAATTAAGTGATCATACCTGCAGCAAAAAAAAAAAAAAAGTTCTTTCATGAAGTTGCATCCCTTTTCGAACATCGTGCACCAATGTAAAACACGCAGTCGCGCAGATTTGGAAGCGAATCCTCATACAAGAGTAACTTGATACATACAAAAGTGTGTTGCTAGAGATTCGTTGACAGTCACTTCTAAAGAGGTGAGAGTGTATTTCAAAGTACTCGTACGTGGTGTACAGAAATATTTATTGAAAGGCGTTTTTGAGAACTGTAGCAATGCAAAATCTTTTCTGCAGCAATGAAGAGCAGGAATGGAAGTTAAGAATTTAGACAAGAGAGAAATTAATTTATTTTCATCTCACCTCAAGATGATTCACCACCTAGTTCTACGAATTTTCACCCAGTAGAAAGTGAGTCAGTCACAACAGGTGCTAAAACATGCAAGGCTTAAATGAAAGTAAAAGACTGTGCCGCATAAAAGAGGATTTATTTATTTATTGCTTATTTACCCTGACCAGATGAGGGCGTTAGGATCGTCTCTTACATCTGAACAGGAACAACCCATACAAAAAATACTACGCAACAGTCACAAAAATAATAATTTGGACTATTAATAAAAATAATAAGTGGCAATAATAATAATAATTAATAATAATAATAATAATAATAGTTGTAGTAGTAGCAGCAGTAGTAGTCACACTAATAATGATGATAGAATAATGGAGGAACTAAGAATAATATTGATTAGTTATTACTTAAAAAATCGATTATAATAATCTGTGTTTTTAATAAAAAGCTACAATTGGCACTAATAAAAACAATAATAATAATAATAATAAAATGCGGAGGCATTAAGAATGATTTCAATTAGTTTGACCTTGTTTGCTATTAGACGAAGTGGAAGGGATAGGGAAAGAGGAAAAGTTTGAAATGAAAGTGACGTTGGCTGCTAGGAAAGAAGAGAATTTCGACAGAGAACTCTGGAAACAAGAAGAGGGGAGAGTGTTTGGTGAGGGAGAGTTGATGAGAGTGATCTCCAAACAGAGATAACTGTTGTTATAGCAGGTGAGCCATTAGCGGTCTTTTGACGTTTGAAAGGGTTTTACTTTCTCTAATATTTTGAGGAAGATTGTTCGAAAGTCGGGTTCCTAATGCAGAAAATGTCTCAGAAAACAAGTCAGTATTGTGTAGTGGTATAGAGAGTATTTACTTTGTTGAGGACGCGTATTCTGCTATGCTGTTCGGATATTAGTAGAGTAAGAGTTGAAAATAAATTGGAAAGAGTGAAGTGATTGAGAAAAAGGTGTAACAAACACAGCATATGATAACGTATGCAATTATCAGCACGTAGCCACGATAATTTATGAAGTTCCAACATACACCTGCCTAGGAGTGATATGGTCGAAAAAGCGTACATCACGTACGCATCGCACAAAAGCATTCAACGCTAGTTCCAGCCGACGCGAGATCTCACACGAAAGTCCTTGGAGAATTGGATCACCATAATCAATGATGGGGAGCATCAGTAATTCTAAGAGTTTCTTTTTAGGCACAAGAGGAAAAAATTTTTTGTATTTCTGTAGTGAATGAGCTGATGCTGTCACCTTCTTACAGACTGTGCTTATGTGTTCGGTCCAGTTGAACTGATGGTTCAGAATTATATTCAAATTCTTTGCAGTAGAAGAAAAGATTATTTCTTTCCTGTTTAGCATCAAGGGCGAAAGAGGTTCTCTGAACTGAGGTGTAATAAGTCTTCTGTGAGCTACTAAGATTGCTTGCACTGTAGATGGGGATTTAGACACCAATTTCAATTTGCGTGCAAGGAAATCAATACACCTACAATATGCATGGATGAGTTTGACAGGGAAATTCCACATGCTTAAGAATCGGAAGTGACAGCGCGCTGCCCTTTCTTCTGATTGGTATACACGCTGCCGTGTCAACATCGGAATGCCTCTCCTATTGGATTGTCCAGATTTCTGAACTCGCGGAAACAAAAACTGTGAAATATTTAACTTATAATGGAAAATATACCGAAAGGATACGTTCATCACCACTTACTGTGACATATTATTACTGTTTAGCATTCCATAATGTCTCATAAAATGGAAAGGAAGATTATTATTTAACGTGAAATGTAGCTCTTACGATTTAAAATGTGCAAGTCGAAGATGCATTAAAATAGTTATTTCAGTTTAGAGAGCTTCTTTCCTTTAAGATTTCTTTGAAAAGAAAGTGCATCAAATAACGACCTTTTACATCTCACGTGTAAACTAAGGGCAGAGAGCAGGACTTCTAACTTATTAATGAGGTTTTCAATATATTATTCCACAAATACAGTAGAGAAAAGGGGATGAGATCACTATATATAAATAGTGAATTACTTTTCAACTTATGGTCCAAATGATTTATTAAACGTGGATCAAGCACAGACAAAACAGCAGCATTCACAAAATAATAGGTTGGTGTGGTTGACTTTCTTAAGCTAAGACTCAATGAAATACATCAGGGCACCAAATCGAACAGTAATGTAGACGGGTTGGGAAACCAAAGGAAACAGGAATTAGGGAAACGAATCTACTGCTCGTACATCTGCTCATGCCACAGCACACCATCATAACTAAATAAACACTGTATTACTACTACCCCCCCCCCCCCCCCATCCATGAACCATGGACCTTGCCGTTGGTGGGGAGGCTTGCGTGCCTCAGCGATACAGATGGCCGTGCCGCAGGTGCAACCACAACGGAGGGGTATCTGTTGAGAGGCCAGACAAACTTGTGGTTCCTGAAGAGGGGCAGCAGCCTTTTCAGTAGTTGCAGGGGCAACAGTCTGGATGATTGACTGATCTGGCCTTGTAACACCAACCAAAACGGCGCCGGCCGAAGTGGCCGTGCGGTTAAAGGCGCTGCAGTCTGGAACCGCAAGACCGCTACGGTCGCAGGTTCGAATCCTGCTTCGGGCATGGATGTTTGTGATGTCCTTAGGTTAGTTAGGTTTAACTAGTTCTAAGTTCTAGGGGACTAATGACCTCAGCAGTTGAGTCCCATAGTGCTCAGAGCCATTTGAACCAAAACGGCCTTACTGTGCTGATACTGCGAACGGCTGAAAGCAAAGGGAAACTACAGCCGTAATTTTTCCCGAGGGCATGCAGCATTACTGTATGGTTAAATGGCGTCCTCTTAGGTAAAATATTCCGGAGGTAAAATAGTCCCCCATTCGGATCTCCGGGCGGGGACTACTCAGGAGGACGTCGTTATCAGGAGAAAGAAAACTGGCGTTCTACGGATCGGAGCGTGGAATGTCAGATCCCTTAATCGGGCAGGTAGGTTAGAAAATTTAAAAATGGAAATGGATAGGTTAAAGTTAGATATAGTGGGAATTAGGAAGTTCGGTGGCAGGAGGAACAAGACTTTTGGTCAGGAGAATACAGGGTTATAAATACAAAATCAAATAGGGGTAATGCAGGAGTAGGTTTAATAATGAATAAAAAAATGGGAGTGCGGGTAAGCTACTACAAATATCAGTGAACGCATTATTGTGGCCAAGATAGACACGAAGCCCACGCCTACTACAGCAGTACAAGTTTATATGCCAACTAGCTCTGCAGATGACGAAGAAATTGATGAAATGTATGATGAGATAAAACAAATTATTCAGATAGTGAAGGGGGACGAAAATTTAATAGTCATGGGTGACTGGAATTCGATAGTAGGAAAACGGAGAGAAGGATATGTAGTAGGTGAATATGGATTGGGGCTAAGAAATGAAACAGGAAGCCGCCTGGTAGAATTTTGCACAGAGCATAACTTAATCATAGCAAACACTTGGTTCAAGAATCGTGAAAGAATGTTGTATACATGGAAGAAGGCTGGAGATACTAGAAGGTATCAGATTATATAACGGTAAGACAGAGATTTAGGAACTAGGTTTTAAATTGTAAGACATTTCCAGGAGCAGATGTGGACTCTAATCACAATCTATTGGTTATGAACTGTAGATTAAAACTGAAGAAACTGCAAAAAGGTAGGAATTTATGGAGATGGGACCTAGATAAACTGACTAAACCAGAGGCTGTAGAGAGTTTCAAGGAGAGCATAAGGGAATAATTGACAGGAATGGGGGAAATAAATCCAGTAGAAGAAGAATGGGTAGCTTTGAGAGATGAAGTAGTGAAGGCAGCAGAGGATCAAGTAGGTAAAAAGACGAGGGCTAGTAGAAATCCTTGGGTAAAAGAAAAATTTTGAATTTAATTGACGAAAGGAGAAAATATAGAAATGCAGTAAATGAAGCAGGCAAAAAGGATTGCAAACGTCTGAAAAATGAGATCGACAGGAAGTGCAAAATGGCTAAGCAGGGATGGCAAGAGGACAAATGTAAGGATGTAGAGGCTTATCTCACTAGGGGTACGACGGATACTGCCTACAGGAAAATTAGAGACCTTTGGAGAAAGGAGAACCACTTGTATGAATATGAAGGGCTCAGATGGAAACCCAGTTCTAAGCAAAGAAGGGAAAGCAGAAACGCAGGCCGAAGTGGCCGTGCGGTTAAAGGCGCTGCAGTCTGGAACCGCAAGACCGCTACGGTCGCAGGTTCGAATCCTGCCTGGGGCATGGATGTTTGTGATGTCCTTAGGTTAGTTAGGTTTAACTACTTCTAAGTTCTAGGGGACTAATGACCTCAGCAGTTGAATCCCATAGTGCTCAGAGCCATTTGAACCATTTTCTTGAAAGCAGAAACGTGGAATGAGTATATAGAGAGTCTATACAAGGGTGATGTACTTGAGGACAATATTATGGAAATGGAAGAGGATGTTGATGAATATGAAATGGGAGATATGATACTGCGTGAAGAGTTTGACAGAGCACGGAAAGACCTGAGTCCAAAAGAGGCCCCGGAGTAGACAACATTCCATTAGAACTACTAACAGCCTTGAGAGAGCCAGTTCTGACAATATACTACCATATGGTGAGCAAGACGCATGAGACAGCCGAAATACCCTCAGACTTCAAGAAGAATATAATAATTTCAATCCCAAAGAAAGCAGGTGTTGACAGATGTGAAAATAATAAGTCACGGCTGCAAAATGCTAACGCGAATTCTTCGTAGACGAATGGAAAAACTATTAGAAGCCGACCTCGGGGAAGATCAGTTTGGATTCCGTAGAAATATTGGAACACATGAGGCAATACTGACCCTACGACTTATCTTAGAAGATAGATTTAGGAAAGGCAAACCTACGTTTCTAGCATTTGTTGACTTGGAGAAAGCTTTTGACAATGTTCACTGGAATACCATCTTTCAAATTCTGAAGGTGGCAGGGGTAAAATACAGGGAGCGAAAGGCTATTTACAATATGTACAGAGACCAGATGGCAGTTGTAAGAGTCGAAGGGCATAAAAGGGAAGCAGTGGTTGGGAAGGGAGTGAGAAAGGGTTGTAGCCTCTCCCCGATGTTATTCAATCTGTATATTGAGAATGCAGTGAAGGACACAAAAAGAAAAATACGGAGTAGGTATTAAAATCCATGGAGAAGAAATAAAAATTTTAAGGTTAGCCGATGACATTGTAATTCTGTCAGAGACAGCAAAGGGCTTGGAAGAACAGTTGAGCGCAATGGACAGTGTCTTGAAAGGAGGATATAACATGAACATCAACAAAAGCAAAACGAGGATAATGGAATGTAATCGAATTAAGTCGGGTGATGCTGAGGGAATTAGATTAGGAAATGAGACACTTAAAGTAGTAAAGTAGTTTTGCTATTTGGGGAGCAAAATAACTGATTATGGTCGAAGTAGAGAGGGTATAAAATGTAGACTGGCAATGGCAAGGAAAGCGTTTCTGAAAAAGAGAAATTTATTAACATCGTATACGTTTAAGTGTCGTATACGTTTAAGTGTCAGGAAGTCGTTTCTTAAAAGTATTTGTATGGAGTGTAGCCATGTATAGAAGTGAAACATGGACGATAAATAGCGTGGACAAGAAGAGAATAGAAGCTTTCGAAATGTGGTGCTACAGAAGAATACTGAATATTAGATGGGTAGATCACATAACTAATGAGGAGGTATTGAATAGGATTGGGGAGAAGAGTATTTTGTGGCACAACTTGACTAGAAGAAGCGTCCGGTTGGTATGACATGTTCTGAGGTATCAAGGGATCACCAATTTAGTATTGGAGGGCAGCATGGAGGGTAAAAATCGTAGAGGGAGTCCAAGAGATGAATACACTAAGCAGATTCAGAAGGATTTAGGTTGCAGTAGGTACTGGGAGATGAAGAAGCTTGCACAGGATAGAGTAGCATGGAGAGCTGCATGAAACCAGTCTCAGGACTCTGTCAAACTCTTCACGCAGTATCGTATCTCCCATTTCATCTTCATCTACATCCTCTTCCATTTCCATAATATTGTCCTGAAGTACATCGCCCTTGTATAGACCCTCTATATACTCCTTCCACCTTTCTGCTTTCCCTTCTTTGCTTAGAACTGGGTTTCCATCGAAGCAGTTGATATTCATGCACCTTTCACCAAAGGTCTCTTTAATTTTCCTGTAGGCAGTATCTATCTTACCCCTAGTGAGATAAGCCTCTACATCCTTACATTTGTCCTCTTGCCATCCCTGCTTAGCCATTTTGCACTTCCTGTCGATATCATTTTTGAGACGTTTGTATTCCTTTTGCCTGCTTCATTTACTGCATTTTTATATTTTCTCCTTTCATCAATTAAATTCAATATTTCTTCTGTCACCCAAGGATTTCTACTAGCCCTCGTCTTTTTACCTACTTGATCCTCTGCTGCCTTCACAGCTTCATCCCTCAAAGCTACCCATTGCTGTCAATTGTTCCCTTATGCTCTCTCTGAAACTCTGTACAACCTCTGGTTTACTCAGTTTATCCAGGTCCCATCTCCTTAAATTCCCACCTTTTTGCAGTTTCTTCAGTTTTAAACTACAGTTCATAACCAATAGATTGTGGTCAGAGTCCACATCTGCCTCTGGAAATGTCTTACAATTTAAAACCTGGTTCCTAAATCTCTGTCTTACCATTATATAATCTATCTGATACCTTCTAGTATCTCCAGGATTCTTCCATATATACAACTTTCTTTTATGATTCTTGAACCAAGTGTTAGCTATGATTAATTTATGCTCTGTGCAAAATTCTACCAGACGGCTTCCTCTTTCATTTCTCTCCCCCAATCCATGTTCACCCATTATGTTTCCTTCTCTCCCTTTTCCTGCTCTCGAATTCCAGTCACCCATGACTATTAAATTTTCGTCCCCCTTCACTAGCTGAATAATTTGTTTTATCTCATCATACATTTCATCAATTTCTTCATCATCTGCAGAGCTAGTTGGTATATAAACTTGTACTACTGTAGTAGGTGTGGGCTTCGTGTCTATCATGGCCACAATAATACGTTCACTATGCTGTTTGTAATAGCTTACCCGCACTCCAATTTTTTTATTCATTATTAAACCTACTCCTGCATTACCCCTATTTGATTTTGTATTTATAACCCTGTATTCATCTGACCATAAGTTTGTTCCTCCTGCCACCGAACTTCACTATTTCCCACTATATCTAACTTTAACCTATCCATTTCCATTTTTAAATTTTCTAACCTACCTGCCCGATTAAGGGATCTGACATTCCACGCTCCGATCCGTAGAACGCCAGTTTTCTTTCTCCTGATAAGGACGTCCTTTTGAGTAGTCCCCGCCCGGAGATCCAAATGGGGGACTATTTTACCTCCGGAATATTTTACCAAGAGGACGCCATCATCATTTAACCATAAAGTAAAGCTGCATGCCCTCGGGAAAAATTACGGCTGTTGTTTCCCCTTGCTTTCAGCCGTTCGCAGTACCAGCAATGTAAGGCCGTTTTGGTTAGTGTTGCACGGCCAGATCAGTCAATCATCCAGACTATTGCCCCTGCAACTACTGAAAAGGCTACTGCCCCTCTTTAGGAGCCACACGTTTGTCTGGGCTCTCAACAGATACCCCTCCGTTGTGGTTGCACCTGCGGTACGCCCATCTGTATCGCTGAGGCACGCAAGCCTCCCCACCAACGGCAAGGTCCATGGTTCATGGGGGTACTCTCACGAAAACTCACATTTAGTCGTTTCAGTCAAGCACCACAAGTCAAAAAGATGGCACAAGGATGTGGGGGTGATTCAGGTTCCCACTTATTTGAAACGTAATAAAGAAAAGACATATCCATGTAAACGACACACTTCCTCCTGAGAGACTAGTAGCACAGAAGCAACAGACATCATTGTATAGGCTTAAAGCTCTCTCTCTCTCTCTCTCTCTCTCTCTCTCTCTCTCTGAGAGGGAACTGGTGGATTCCCTCTCAAACGCAAACGTTCCGACGACGAAGAGGTGGATGGAGATGAAACACAAACTCCGATCGTTGAAGGATGTCAGCTACGTCCTATCTGAGGGAACCATCGCTACATTTGCCTTAAGCGATTCAGGGAAACCAGGGAGATTTAAATGTGCTGGCCAGCCGGGAGTTTGAACCTTTGTCTAGCCGAAGCAAGTCCAGCGTGTTAGCAGTGTGACATCTCTCAAAGACCATAATTCTAATGGCAATCCCGGAGCCATCTCGAAACAATGGGGATACGAGAAGTAGTAACGAAGGGCTATGTAGAAAAAGAAAAAAGAAGTGAATTTCTTAAGTTAATCACGAAGAGACCAGAGGAGAGCTTTTGTAGGCATTTAACCTAGATGAAAGGATGAACGGTGTGCGCCATACTTTTTATTATTTGAATAAATGTACGGCGACACCATCAAACGCTATCTGAAATCGAAAAGTGGCGTGGGAGATATAAGAAACCTCTGCATTCAGAAGAAAGGAGTAAAAGTAGATGGTACGTGATCGAAATTACTTTCATTCTTCGAAAGAAAGAGTAAGGATAGAGTGAAATTCATAGCACAAACGGTTATTCATGGGATCAAAATACTGTACACGTGGATTAAAAAACCTGTAATAACAGTTACTATAAACCTGCAATTCTTCCTTCGTCGAAGTCGAAGGACGCAGTGTTTGTATTCAGAACAGAATTTTTTGCATTGTTTAGTAGAAGTCATCATGATATTTGCATGTATCGATGCTATTTTTTAATCATGTCTGAGCTACATCTGTAACTAATTAATAGGTAATATATACTAGGTTAGAAATACAACTAAATAATAGTTATACATTCATATATACATTAATGATCTTCACATATCGTAAGTCGTCATTATTGTCTATAGCAAGGCTCATATCTCTTTCCAGTGTTCGGCACACTTCACTGCAGCGTTGTTGGCCAACCACAGGTCTTGGAAAGGACATGGAGCCAGCAAGGATGGACAGGTCAACAGGTGTATCATCGTTTGTTTTCCTTCACATCGGCACGGCTCTTCTTCGGTGCATCCCCGCTTAAACAGGTTATCCTTTGTTCTTCCCATTTGACACCTAGGTCTATTTAGGATCTTCCAGACTCTCCATTCCAATTGTATTCCAGTAGGAAATTTTTCTTTAATTTTCCAACTTTTCAGGCTGCCTTTATCCAATTTCTGTTTCCACATTGATCCTCAAGTTGTAGATTGTATTTCGTTTAGTGGACGTTCAACTTTTATGAAATCTTTCCTAGATTTAAGTCTTGCCACCGCTGGCTGCTGTGCGTACGGGGGATGTCTTCTATCTTCGCACTGCCTGCTTCGTTTGGCTATCGCCAACGTTTGCCGTCTGATCTGTGGGGGGCTATTCCACAAGACATATAAAGGAGATCACGGTTTGTAGGCTTCAGGCATCTCGTAATTAATTTGCATGAGTCATTCGATGCTGCATATAGCTTCTGGGTATGTGTCGATCTTCTCTATACGGGTCATGCATATTCAGCTGGAGCAAAGCACAATGCCAGGGATGATGCGCGTAGAATTGTAGGATTTGCTCCCCAGTGTGAGTTGGTAAGTTTGCGGATTATACATTTCCGTGTATTGACTTTCGCTCTAGTTTTTTCTACATGTTTCTTGTGAGACAATGTTCGATCTAACGTGACTCCAAGATGAAATGGGTTTGGGCAGTGTTTAAGTTTAACTGAGTTCCATTCCAATTGTAAGTCCCTGTCTGCTTCCTTATTGTTCAGATGAAATAAACAAGTCTGCGTCTTTGCTGGATTCGATCGAAGCTGGTTCTCGTTGTAATATTCAGTTAGTACTTGTAGTGGCTACATCATCAGCGTAGATAAAACTTCTTATCATTGGTCCAACTGGTTGGTAATTTGTGGTAAGTTCTAAGGGACCAAACTGCTCAGGTCATCGGTCCCTAGGCTTACGCACTACTTAATCTAATTTAAACTAACTTACACACACCCATGCCCAAGGGAGGACTCGAACCTCTGACGGGGGGAGCTGCGCGAACCGCGGCAAGGCGCCTTAGACCACAGGGCTACCCCGCGCGGCCCCAACTGGTTGGTCATTTGTATACAGATTGACAAGTAAAGGGGACAAAACACTACCTTGTGGGAGCCCATTCTTCTGGTTCCTCCACCGATTTCTTTGCTCTTGAAATTTCGCATACTATCTTCTATTGGAGATCAGTGATCTCACAACTTCAGTAAGATGGTAGTTTCCCATCATTTTGAAAATTTTTCGTAGGAAGATTTTGCAGTTTATCGTGTCGTATGCTGCTGATAAGTCGACGAACACCACACCAGTTTTTTCTCCGTTCTCAAAACCGTCCTCTATGCTTTGTGTTAGGCAGAGGACCTGGCCAGTGCAAGGCTTACAGGGTCTGAATTCCGCTCGTTGTGGAATGATTTGACTTTCTAGTTGTGGCCCTATTTTAGTCAAGATAAGACGTTTATATAGTTTGAAAGGGCAACACAGGAGCGTTGTTGGGCGATAGTTATGGGCATCATCTCTTGGTTTACCTGGCTTTGGGATAGCTACTACCTTGGCCTTCGACCATAGCTTAGGTACCGTCTTGTTAGACCAGCAGATATTAAAGAATTGTAAGAGCCATTTCTTAGCTATGGGCTCTATGTTCTGTATAAAATCATTAATGACGTCATCGAGACCCGCGGCCATCCTGGGTTTCAAGGAACTGATAGCAGCTTCCAATTCTGTTGAAGTGAAGTATGGTTCAGTTGGTATTTCAACCACTTGTGGCCTCATATGAGGTGGCAATCTTGCTGTTCCTGGTTGGTTTACCATTCAAAAGGAGTTGATTGGCGATTTGATTAGCTGTCACGGAAACCTGACCCTTGGGTGCTGCCGGGTCGCTAGACAATCGTTTTATGAGGTTCCAAGCTCTTCTGCTACCATGCTTCATGACAAGACACTCTAACGTATGTTTCCAGGACTCTTGTCGGTCTTTGCTTACAGTTTCAATCAGCTGATCCCCAAGTTTGATGGTTTCTTCACTGAAAGGGTCCTGGCTGTACTGGTCCAAGTATTCGTTATATATTTGTTTCTCGTCGTTGGAAGCTCCAGACATGTAGAGCGTTCTGCAGCCTCTGGGTATGCTGAGTCTTGCTGATCTTTTAACAGTTTGGACGTACTTTCCGTAGTTTTCATAGTTCGATGGTAAATTTACGATTTCTGTATCTAAGGCGTCCGCAGTTACCCCTTTTGAAGTTGAAACGGCTTTTAAAGGGTACTTTTTGTGGCACTATTACTGGTCTGTGTTTAGTCTTTGGGATGAGGTTGAGAACGAATTTATTGCGTGATCCAGACACTGTTTCAGTCCGGAACTGCGCGACTGTTACGGTCGCAGGTTCGAATCCTGCCTCGGGCATGGATGTGTGTGATGTCTTTAGGTTAGTTAGGTTTAAGTAGTTCTAAGTCTAGGGGACTGATGACCTCAGATGTTAAGTCCCATAGTGCTCAGAGCCCTTTGAACCATTTGAACCAGACACGGTTTTGGAAACAAATGTCATGTCTGGGTTATACCCTCTCTTCCGTCTAGCACTATTGAATGACTTTCTGATCATAGAAGAGATCCAGCTCGTGTTCTTGTGCCCAGCTTTCCAGTAATTCTCCGTTCTCATTTGTATCTTGGTAGCCTCACACGCCACTGTGACAGTTAAAATCTCCCATTATTAGCTGTGGGTGACAGACATGTTGGCTGAAAACAAACCTTTCTCCTGGTGGTTGATATATTGATGACACCGTAATGTTTCCGATAGTAACAGATATGATCTCCGTGTTGTCAACGGTGTTAACTTGTATGTTGGATACTTTGATTCCAGGCCGAATAAATAGAGCACTTCCATATTGGTCGTGAGGGCACTCCTTCACCAAGGTCATGCCAGGAATATTTGGAAGGCGTTGTGATAGCCCTCTGTGTGTCTCCTGGAGGGACAGAACGTCGCAGGAATGAAGTTTACATGTGGTGTATTGATGCTAGGAAATGATTAACGCGAGCGATGGATGCATGAAGACCTTTCAGTAGACGAGGTCTCTTGATGCCGTATGAGTGACTCAGTGCTACGGAGTTCGAATTGTCAGACTACCAGATATTACGTTCAAGGTCTTTAGCGAATGTAAAGACCAAAAAAAAAAAGTAATAGTGCTTTGAATGTGGTTTTTTACTGGAGGAGTTGTCATGTTCCACGTTGACGCTAGGAGCTCTCTCTAATGGGCCTAGCACAACAAAACTGGTTCTTGCGGTTAGCTCATCGCGCTCAAGAACGCGTGTGTCAGCATTTTCAGCATAGAATCCGTTCTGTAAACAAGTGTTAGGTGAAGGAATGGAAATCCCCATTATTACTTTGCTCAGAGCGAACTTCGGCTCTTTACAGTGGTGACGCCGGCCGGTGTGGCCGAGAGGTTCTAAGCGCTACAGTCTGGAACCGCGCGACCGCTACTGTCGCAGGTTCGAATCCTGCCTCGGGCATGGATGTGTGTGATGTCCTTAGGTTAGTTAGGTTTAAGTAGTTCTAAGTTATAGAGGACCGATAACGTCAGAAGTTAAGTCCCATAGTGCTCTTGGCCATTTTTGAACAATGGTGACTGCCAACGAGGAAGAGGGAGGTGTATTTTGCATGCACTGTGTATTAGTGTATTGACACTTACAAGGGAACCTCCCCATCGCACCCCCCTCAGATTTAGTTATAAGTTGGCACAGTGGATAGGCCTTGAAAAACTGAACACAGATCAATCGAGAAAACAGGAAGAAGTTGTGTGGATCTATGAAAAAAATAAGCAAAATATACAAACTGAGTAGTCCATGAGCGACATAGGCAACATCAAGGAGTATATGAGCTAAGGAGCGCCGTGGTCCCGTGGTTAGCGTGAGAAGCTGCGGAACGAAAGGTCCTTGGTTCAAATCTTCCCTCGGGTGAAGAAGTAACTTTCTTTATTTTCGCGAAGTTATGATCTGTCCTTTCGTTCATTGACGTCTCTGTGCACTGTAATAGGTTTAGTGTCTGCGTTTTGCGACCGCACCGCAAAACCGTGCGATTAGTAGACGAAAGGACGTGCCTCTCCAATGGGAACCGAAAACATTTGATCGCAAGGTCATAGGTCAACCGATTCCTCCACAGGAAAACAAGTCTGATGTATTCTATACGACACTGGTGACGACATGTGCGTCACATGACAGGAATATGTTGTCGACCCACCTAACTTGTACACTTGGCGAATGGGTAAAAAGATTCTTCTACCTTGCTCGATTTAGGTTTTCTTATGGATGTGATACTCACTCCCAAAAAATGATGAAAACATAAGAGTTTGTCACATAAAGTGCAACAAATGAATGCAACAGTTTCACAGTTGCACAGTTTTCCCTGTGCTATGTCAAAACATATGTTTCAACGTTTTCATACAACGTCCCTATACTACGGCACAGTTACCTCGCATCGGACGGACGGACGGACAGATAATAATTTCAGAAAATAAAAAATTAAACTTTTCACTCGGGGGAAGTCTTGAAGCAAGGACCTCACGTTCCGCAGCTGCTCACGCTAACCACGGGACCATGGCGTTCCTCAGCTCAGACTATCCTTGACGTTCCCTATCTTGCGCATGGACTACTCAGTTTGTATATTTTGCTTGTTCTTTACATAGTTCCACACAACTTCTTCCTGTTTTCTCGATTGATCGGTGTTCAGTTTTTCGAGGCCTATCCACTGTGCCAACTTATAATTAAATCTGAGGGGGGGGGGGTGCGATGGGGAGGTTTCCTTATTAGCATCATTTTTTTAAGAAACAGATCTAAATAATGCCACTTGTGTAATGGTAGACTTCGAAATATTGCGTTGAAATTTTGCTCTGCAAATGGTTTGATAACCAAGTGGAATACGGCAAAGGTGTGCACACAAACCTATAGTGAAAATACCCTGTAAGACTTGACTCAGTGTTTCTATACATGTTTTGTGGTATGAGCCTCTAAGTGAACAGATAATAAGCAACTTTTGTGCACGGTTAGAAATATCCACATCCACACTATAGTCAAGAAATGAAGCTTATTTATCAAATATACTGAATTTATTGTTCGGTTTGCTCCGTAAGACGTCCCAGTGGAAGAAAGATGAGAGTCGAACTTTTCAGCTGATTGGCGAACTTTTCTGACAATCAGTTGTGACAGTCTGTGATTACTTTGCTAAATATTTCCAGTTGTAAGAGATCGTCCACAGATGATTGACAGAGTGGCAGAATGGTAACTTCATCTTTGAGGATGCCATCCGACCTTGATCGACCCTTTACATTTGTCATTTAAGACCATTTTTCCCCAACACGGAAATTTTGTAGACTAGGATTGGTGTACAAGATCAGGGTGAGAAGTTCTCTGCTTCGTAGCGAAATCCTGTGTTTCCGATTTAGGTCACTTTAGATCATACACTGTGTCCACAGTTGTTTTAGGCGATGTCCTTAAAGTGTAATTATGGAAGGTCTGCAAAATATTCCCACGCATGTACCATAAGGTTTTCACTGGACTCAGACCTTACCACCCACAAATTTCTTTAGACACAGAAACAGGTGACAATCAGAAGAGAAAGAGGGCGACCCTTCCAACGCTTCCTACTTAGGATTTCACAACTTTCCTGCTACTGCCAAAGAATTTTTATGGCAGGTGAATTGTTCTTTTGAAAGATCATTTTATTTAAAGGTCAATTACTACAAAGAAGTACAAGCTGCAGCAACCAGTCACTGTTAATAATGCTATTTATTAAGAATAATAGCGCTGTTACTGGCTTCGAACCAACATGTTTACCGTCAGACGCTTGGTCATGTTTAAAAATACATTTGCATTATTCTACACATGCGATGAGTTTTTTAGTTGTGGCGACAGTTATTTGGGGTGGTTCTCTATAGAAAAAAAAGAGATGTAACAGAAAGGCCTACTATATCATATGACACAGGGATTCGATGTAACTAACACAAAACTAACTTAGGTCTTTTTTTCGAAATTGTTAATGTTTTTCAATTCCATTTTAGGTCTAACTATAATGAAGTAAAAATTTTCTTAGTGTTTTTCTCATTAATAAAGATTAATATTAACTGTGTCTGGTTGCTGTTTCCGCTTTTTGTTATAATTATCCCATTCTTTTACACAGCCACGATCATTCTATGTCCATTTTTCCACATGAATAGTGACTTTTTGTGTTTTTAACTGATGTCTCTCCTCTCTTATTCTTTCATCCATTTACGCCAAAGCATTTAGAGATATTCGCTAGTTATTGTTCTACCACTCGCATGGTAATCACGGCGAAAAGTTCTTTTGCTCCCTGCACATGAAACTGCCTTCGTCTTTTTGGTGCACGGCCACGCGATCAGCTCTCTGCTCTGATTGCTGTACTGTTTGTAGCGTGATGTACTGAAACTATGCCTCGCCCAAGTGATCAAAAAATCGGTCAAATCAGATGGATTCGTTTCATAACAGCCTAAAGTTAAAAATTTAATTTCCACATTACACTTAACTCAGCATTCATTAAATGCAACATCAGTCTTACACTAAACTTTCTCACGGTTAATTCCGTATATGAAATGCGTCGTCCTCTGTTCTTATGATGTCACACCAGTGCCTTCCATTAGCCAATACCATACCGTGCGCTTTAACGGGGTTTTCAGTTTTTGTAATTTTTTTTCGACAAACTGTTCAAAACAAAGACTCTTATGACATCACGGTACCCAATTAATAAACTACACAGCCAATCAATGGCCAATTTTTAATTATATTTGAACATGACCCAGGTTTCGATACTTCTAAGGATATCTTCTTTTAAGAAGAACAACGAGTTATCTAAAAACTTTTTTTGACAATAACACCAGAAATCTTGCTCCCAGTGGAGCACATAAAATGATTATAAACCCTAAACGTAAAAACAACTGTTGCTTACTTGAATTACATTAGGTGAAACACGTTACATTCATCAGAAGCTGAGGTGCTCACGTCAATTACAGATATGATCATTAAAATTGTAAGATTAGAGACAGGTATAGCTATTGAACAGGCAGACGTCAGACTGAGCACGTAGCAACTAGCTGTAGTGCTTATTTAGATTAGCTGATGCCGTAAATATACGCCACGTTATGTAACAGTCGATTTTTCCTGCAGAGAAATGCCGTCGTAACATATAAAACACTAATACAAGTTGCTACCAAATTTGAATAGTATAACAGCAATGTAGCGAAATCGGATGATATTAAAAGCAGTAAAAATTACTGCATAATGTAAAACTCGACAATCTGAAACACTTTTTCACAGTATTAAGCGATAAGGAAAAAACTATATAGCATGAAGACGTAACCAGACGGTTTCTCTAGTGAAAATGTTGAAAAATACGAGTATAAAAATTTTTAAGCTTTGAAAACGACGTTACAGGAAGTAGCGAACAGTGACCTCTTGTAAGAAAGTGAAAATAAACGAGTCAGCTATGATGATAAACAATGTACCGTGGCAGGAAACTACAAAGTCGTCAGCAACGGCCTGAAACCGTTAAAAAAGCTGTCTCTCTCCTACAGCTGTTCGTTTCAGAGGAGGCCGTCTTTCCTTATCAAGTGTCTGAAAAATTTAATTGCTTCGGTACGTCCAACCCTCACCCCTTAACTTCTTGCCGGCCGCTGTGGTCTAGCGGTTCTAGGCGCGCAGTCCGGAACCGCGCGACTGCTGCGGTCGCAGGTTCGAAACCTGCCTCGGGCATGGATGTGTGTGATGTCCTTAGGTTAGTTAGGTTTAAGTAGTTCTAAGTTCTAGGGGACTGATGACCACAGATGTTAAGTCCCATAGTGCTCAGAACCATTTGAACCTTAACTTCTTTATGCACAATCTCTATTTCTTCTTCTCTTCTCGAATTATGCTCTGACGTTAATGACTGTTCTGCGATCTTAGAATTATGGATATTGGTCACTTTTTTACAGAACAGGTCTTCTTTATGTCTAACATCGAAAACCCTCCCCATCTGTCCGAAGTAAAATACTGGACATGCAGCCCACGTAATTTTACAGACGTCGTTTATGGTTTTAATGTTGTACGTTAAGTATATTTGTAGACTGTTGTCAGTAGAGAGTGCTGCAATGCAACCATATTCATAAACCAGCAAACGTCTAATCCTGTACGAGATGTTGTCTATGAAAGCGCTGAAATTTGCACTGATCAGCTAGAGCATTATGACCACCGACCTCCTATCGATATAAACACTTCCAGGCGGTAGCAGCGTCACCTGACGAGGAATGACTGCTAGTTAGATACACACATGGCGCATGTATTATCAGTGAGCGTGCTATCAGTGTGTAGAATGAGGAAGGCGAGCGCTCTATCTGAGTTTGACCGAGGGCAGATCGTGGTGGCCCAGAGGCTCGGCATGAGCATTTCGAAAACTGCATGACTTGTAGGGTGTTCGAGGAGTGCTGTGGTGTCTTCAACACGTGGCGAGACCAAAGTGAAATCACCTCCTGAAAACGCATTTGGTTGCATGGCCACCCCTCATTCTTGGTGTCGGGCGTCGTAAGCTAGGCATACTGGTAAAATAGGACAGGCGACGAACTGTGACGGAACCATCAGACTACAGAGTACAAGTTTGTCTGAACACATAGTGCACCGAACACTCCTAATGATGGGCCTCCGCAGCTAATGTTAACACCACGACATCGGTAACTGCGACCGAAGGGTGGGGGGGGGGGGGGGGGGAGGGGAGGGACGCGGGAAGCCGTCGTCTTTCAGGGGAACAGCTCATTTACAGCTGTCCTGCGGGACGAAGACAAGCTGGCGGCGGCTCCATTATGCCCAGGGGAACATTCAAGTGGCCATCGATGAGCCCAGTGGAGCTTGTGCAAGGCATCATGACGGCCAAGAGTATCGTGCACTGGTCGCAGATCACGTACACTCCTTCTTCACGCTCGTGTTTCCCGATGGCAGTGGCATTTTTCAGCAAGATAAGGCGCCATATCACAATGCCAGGAGTGTGGTGGAGTGGTTCGAGGAACACAGTGGCGACTTCCAAATGATGGACTGGCTTCCCTAACTCACCAGATCTGAACTCGATCGAATATACCTGGGATGCGACCGAACGCCACGTCAGGGGTCTTGCCCCCCCTCCCCCCCCCCCCCCCCCCCCGCCCCACCGTCCCTGGAATTTATGGGAATTGGATAACTTCCTCCAGCGACCTACTAAGGCCTCATTGCTTCCATGCCATGAAGTGTCGTCGCTGTTATCCTGGCCAATATTGGACATACCGGCTATTGGGTAGGTGTTCATAATGTTCTTGCTGATCAGTGTACGTTGTAAAGTTACGCGTATGTAGGCGAGCAAGCCAAGCCGGCCGGAACCGGTGCCACGTATGATGAATTTTTGCGTGGCTGAACGCAAGCGTGTCCAGTTCCCAGGGCGTGCAGCGGCCATCCCGCCTAGGTGACCGGTTAGGGCCAGCCAGGTGCAAAGACGGGCAGTGTGGCCAGAAACAGGGTAAATCCCAGTATGTGGAATTTTGACGAGGGAGCGTTGCTTAAGAGGACAGACGATGCTACAAGAAATGGCAAAATATCAGACAAGCTGAAAGATGGATTTTTACATCTATTTAATAACTCACGGTCAATTATTAAAGCAAATGTGAATACATCTGCAGTTTCAAGAAAATGACGTCCATCCAGTGGCAGAACAATATTTTCAATATCTTTGAAACTACCGAAGTTAACATATCACACTAAATAAATATTTTCACAATGAACCTTTGAATCAACAAATTTTAAACGGTTAATACGATTTCAGCATACGATATCTCAGATGATGGCATTGCACTATAGCTATCGTCTCGGAAAGCTACATATGTGACTGTTTTATTTCCTGATTTATTACGTTTTTTTATATATTTTCATTACGCAAATGTTTGTTAGAACATCGTGTCCTCCACAATTACGCAGCAAGTGAATACAGCATTAATACCTCGTATTTTGTGCATTTATTTAATGAACAGTTTACTGTTTCGCCAGTAACTGTATTTAAATGTTAATTACTACTTCCAATACATAATCATAGTAATTCAGGAAGTCGTCAGTCACATGTGTTACCAGACGCCACCTTTGTAAAAGAGTACCAAAATACACTTGTGACAATCAGGACTGTTTAATCCATATTTAACGATAATCTGAGGTCATTAAGAGTGAGCGCAGTTGTGCAGAGTACTGGCTTATTCATGTATGTATTAACCTTTATTTATATTTATTGTGAATGATCTGAAAGTGATTGAATGTTTATAACATTTAAATAGTATTGTTATAATATATTAGTTTAGTCTGGAAAGTGGTCAAGTTGAGTCAAATGATATCTACAGAATGTAAGAAGGATGCATTATTGGCGGGGACAGCCTTCAGCCAATGGAAACGCAGACAGTAGCGGAGCACTAAGGGAATAAAGTGGAGACAGACTTTTTCGGGTGAAGAGCTCAAGGGAGCTAATCTGGGGACTTTTACATTTGTGCTTGAAGAACAGACCAGCCTGTGGTAACGAGTGGTATTCGATCATGTAGGTGGCTGATTAAGGGTAGTGAACGGCTGCTGCCATGCTGTAACTTCTGTAGGGAATATATATTTCGAGAGATCTGAATGTTCTCATGTGTAGGACACTAGCTTTTGCCGCTTGGTTACGGAACTCAGGATAGACAGAGTATGGGTTACTATTTTTTGTATCACGTGTGATACAAAAACTGTTTTGAGGTGGTGAATATTTCGTGTATTGTGATTATGAAAGGGACTTAGTTTTTTTTGGGGGGGGGGGGATTTTGCAACTATTTTCGTAACACTCTCAACGTAACTTTATTGTATTTGATGAGGATATGTTCTATTCACACATTTACTGAATATTATAGGAACACTTCCTATTTCATATGTCCTTTCTTGAATAAATATTCTCTGTCATCTACGTCAATTAGAGACTTTGTTTATTTAACTTTTATTTTGTATTTCTGTGTATCTTATTAAGTCTCAATTCTAGCCAATGCGTAGACTATTTGACTGCAGCTACAGGTTATTATTTGCAGCGAATTAGCTGCGAGGCATAAAAGCAGACACGCATGGTTCGACCCTATGACTACGTCGAGCTGTTCTTTTTAAAAAGAGCCCTGCGTAACTCAAGTACCTAAAGTAGGAGTAACCACAGATTAAGATGCAGCTGGTTTGCTCATATGGCATTCTGTTTACGAGATCAACTCAACTGTTACGTACAGTCGCAACCTTTCACTTTCACGTTTCCTGTTTTTTACAGTCGTCTCAAATGATAACTATTTCTAGTTTTCTTCTCAAATATTTTTTCTTCTGTGCATGGATCGTACCCATTATTAGAAGCTACAGTTTTAACTATATTCATCTCTTTCTCTATTTTTCCGGAGATAAAGTGTCACTATAGAACGATTTTTCACTGAGTAGAAATAGATCATTTTGAGGGTCTGGGGATGCGTTGGATCAAATGGTGTAATTCGATTTGTACTGGTTGGTAAGCTGGAAAGCTGTATCAAAGGCCAGATGGCCTTGCGATGAGTAATCCGTTAGCAGGCAATCTGGCCGATATTTTTTAAACGAGTCGCAAGAATCTTTTTGTAAATCATACACCTATAAAACTAGGAATTCAGTTCTGTTAGAGGTATTTTTATGATATTTCAATTGTATATAATGGGGAGAAAGATGAAGCTGATGAGCTCTGTGGAGCCGGCCGCTGTGGCCGAGCCGTTCTAGGCGCTTCAGTTCGGAACCGCGCGACTGCTACGGTCGCAGGTTCGAATCCTGCCTCGGTCATGGGTGTGTGTGATGTCCTTAGGTTAGTCAGGTTTAAGTAGTTCTAAATTCTAGGGGACTGATGACCTCAGATGTTAAGCCCCATAGTGCTCAGAGCTATTTAAAACATTTTGAAGCTCTTTGGAATGTTCAATTGTCTTCAACAAAACATTAAATTTACTTATGAGCTGCAAAGTAAAAATCGCGAACTGATTTCTTTAGACCTCAGGCTCGCGGTTACAGGTGACAGAAACGTTTCGATATCTTCCGGAAACCGACCTGTTCGTATCACGTATCATTTGACTCAACGTGCCCCTAGTCCTACAATACGATCTTTTTTCACTCAGCCTAAAATCGTGCTATAGTAACACCCTCTTATACTGTAAATAAAAGAGATGAATATAATTAAAACTGTAAGTAGCATAACGGATACGATACATCTATAGTGACAAAAAAATTTTGAAAAGAAAACTGGAAATAGAATTACTACCTCAGGCGACTGCAAAAGCGGAAAAAGTGAAAACGTTAATTTATATTTCAATACTTTCATACGCAATATTTCGAACAGTATTAGATCTTTGCCGGTCAATAAATATGGCTGCAAAGAAGCATTCCTTACCAACAACAGCCTACATAAATACTTAACCCATAATGTTAAACCATAAAAGATCCCTTATGCAGTACAGGTGTCTGAAATTACATGTGATGCATGTCCAGTATTTTATATCGGACAAAAGTGTAGGGTTTCCAGTGTTAGATATAAAAAACACCTGCTAGGTAAAAAAGTTACTAATACCCATAATTCTAAGTTCGCGTAACGCTCATTAATGTCAGGTCATAATTCGAGAAGAGTAGAAGAAATCGAGGTTCCGTGTAAAGAAATAAAGGGGTGAGGGTTGGATGTACCGGCGGAATTAGAGCTTTTAAGACACCTGATACCGAAAGACGACCACCTTTTAAATGAATAGAGAAAAACATGCTTTTTTAACGGTTTCATGCTCGCGACCTTGTTTATCAACATCACAGTGGGGCGGCGGGTAAGTAATCATACTTTCGTTATGTCTTTATGAGAAGACACTTAATTATCTGTGCGTGCTTTACACCTACCTTTGCCATTCACAAGAGCCGGAAAACTATTTTTGCTGTCAGCCGGAAAGCGATGGAGAACATACTGACCAAAATTCCCAATCTGCAAGTCCAAGTTACCCTTTGTGCTCACTGAAAGAAAATATTCCTACTAGCTGTTTACTCAGCAGGATCGAGAACTATGACTATAGATAAAAGTTCTAAGTTTGAACTGACATATTCTACAAAAGTTCACATGGACAATCATAAGTCTTAGTACTGCAACTGACATCCCTGTCGGGAACAACAGTATTAACAGTTCAGAGGCGACCTCTACTGGAGGTTCCAAGTAAAATGATCTATTGCCTCGACTTCTAATCACCAAAAGTTAATTGCAGTCTCGCCACTTGCCGCGCGGTTTTGTCAACGTAATGGGCGGCACACAAACGGTTACTTCCGTGAAATCTAAGCTATCCAGGGCGGTGTACAGCCTCCACGAGTTCTCTTTCTACTTTTACAGAAAACGCGTTCAGCCCCGCCCAGCTCTGACATCATCCGAGGCATAACGCATGCAGGCGTTTGACTGACGCCAACAGATTGATATCTCGGTGCGAAATCTCTCTTTCCACTGACTGGCTGCATTTGTAAAGGGGCGCAGCTGACCGCCAAACGGAATA
This sequence comes from Schistocerca serialis cubense, assembly GCF_023864345.2. Lineage (NCBI taxonomy): Eukaryota > Metazoa > Arthropoda > Insecta > Orthoptera > Acrididae > Schistocerca > Schistocerca serialis. The sequence continues at coordinate 498,519,964 of NC_064639.1, forward strand.
TCTGCTATCAACCGCCCTAGGCACTAGGAGCTGTACGTAAATGGCCCTTTCTCGGACATGTATTAATTAATAGTTCTGATATCTAACAATTTACAGTCTGAAACTTCCTGGCAGATTAAAGCTGTGTGCCGGACCGAGACTCGAACTCGGGTCCCGAGTTCGAATCTCGGTTCGGCACACAGTTTTAATCTGCCAGGAAGTTTCATATCAGCGCACACTCCGCTGCAGAGTGAAAATCTCATTCTGGAAACATCCCCCAGGCTGTGGCTAAGCCATGTCTCCGCAATATCTTTTCTTTCAAGAGTGCTAGTTCTGCAAGATTCGCAGGAGAGCGTCTGTGAAGTTTGGAAGGTAGGAGACGAGGTACTGGCAGAAGTAAAGCTGTGAGGAGGGGGCGTGAGTCGTGCTTAGGTAGCTCCGTTGGTAGAGCATTTGCCCGCGAAAGGCAAAGGTCCCGAGTTCGAGTATCTGAATTGCCTTTTTAAGATTCCTTGTAGTTATTGTTATTTACAGTGTGGTGTCACCGCCAGACACCACACTTGCTAGGTGGTAGCTTAAATCGGCCGCGGTCCTTTAGTACATGTCGGACCCGCGTGTCGCCACTGTGCAATCGCAGACCTAGCGCCACCACCAAGGCAGGTCTCGTGATACGAGAGAGCACTCGCCCCAGTTGTACGAGAACCTAGCTACCGACCAGATGTACGATGCCTTTCTCTCTCATTAGCCGAGAGACAGAATAGCCATCAGCTAAGTTAATGGCTACGAACTAGCAAGGCGCCATTAGCCATACAGTGATTGTACTTCAAGTCTCCTGTGTATCGTCAAGATCGATGTACCTCAATGATATTAAAGATAAGTATTAATCAAGCTATGTACTTTTCTTCTTAACATTAATAACGTAGCCTGTTCCAGTACTTCACGCCCGTCTGCGTTAGTCTAGCGTGCATTTTCAGCCATCTCAACTTCACGGTGTCGGCCCAGCTACCGACACAACATTGGCGACGATTTAAAGTATTCTTTCTGATTGCTTACATTAATTGTGTCATGGCGTCGCCACATTCTCCAGATGTACTGTCCGAATTTTATCGCTTGCAGAATCAGCAGACGCAGGCGTTACTGGATGCCCTTGGACAGCTCGTTCAGGGTCAACGTACCATTCAAACCGATGCGGCCGCCGCCGCTTCTTCGCTACCGCTGCCACTAAACGCTGTTGCACCTCCCTTTCGACCATACGTGGCAGCCGATGAGACCTGGCACGAGTGGTCTCGCCAGTTCAACTTTCATCTAGCAGCCTACAGAATTCAAGGTAAAGAGCGGCAGCCGTTTTTGCTTTCTTGTGTCGGTGTGTCCACATACCGTGTGATAGTGAAATTGTTTCCCCGACGCGACGTAGCAACTCTGTCCTACGAGGAAATTTTGTCTGCATTAGATGCCTATTTCAAAGAAACAGTTAATGTGGTTGCAAAACGGTATACGTTCTTTCGTACAAAACGTACGGCCGGTCAAACTAATAGGGAGTGGGTAGCAACATTGCAAGGACTTACTAGGGACTGTGCCTTTGAATGTGACTGTGGTCTTTCTTATTCAGATACAATGGTGCGTGATGCAATTGCACAGAACGTTTCTGATGTTCGCATACAGGAGCAAATTTTGAAACTTCAACAAGTGATAGACATATTGGATAGACAGGACACACTTGACTGTGCTCAGGAATCTTTTGAAACTTCGCCAGCCGTGTGTAACATTAACCGGCCCGCTGGACGCGCTGCGCGGCCCGGTAACCGGGCCTTGCGCACGTCGACACAGCGGCCGCCGCGTGCTAAGCCAGGTGTGCCGCGCCAGCACACAAATGCAGTGAAATCATGCCCGCGGTGTGCTACTAGACATTCGCGTGAACATTGCCCGTCACGCCAAGCTATTTGCTTTTTCTGCAATAAGAAAGGACATGTTCAAAGTGTTTGCCAGAAAAAGCTCAGATCAGACAATCACAATCATTCCAGGCCCTTTGCTTCGCGCCGGAATCGAACCAAGGACACTCAGGCTCGTGGACCTTCGCCTATGGACATTCATGTCGTTAATTCCACTTCGTCAAATGACACTTTCTCTAACAGTGACTGTGTTCGTCCCACAAAAACTGTGCGTCGACGTCGCCGGAAATCACGTCAATTAGCAAGTGATTCTGTACCAGTGTCTGTTCCAGTTGCACAAAACAGTCGCTTTTGTCGTCAGCAGGACAATAAACTTTTTGTGGACTTAGACTTTGAAGGCAAAGTGATACCATTCCAGCTCGATACCGGAGCTGCAGTTTCATTGCTCAATCACGACACGTACAAACAACTGGGCAAACCTCCGTTGCGTTCCGCAAATGTTAAGCTAACTACATATTCTGGACAGAAAATTCCTGTGTTAGGACAGTGCAGCCTTCTTGCAACATACAAGGGACAAACAAAACTTGTGTCATTTTACGTTCTTCGTTCTTCTTCTGCAGTGAACTTGTTTGGTCTCGATTTATTTCAGTTGTTTAACATGTCTATTGTAAATCAGGTCCTATCAGTGAATCAGACTGTGCCTACAGACAGTGTTTCTCGGCTGTGTGACGAATTTGCAGACATTTTTGCACCGGGCTTAGGTTGCGCTAAAAACTATGAAGCACATTTAGAACTGAAGGTAAACGCGCAACCGAAATTTTTCAGGGCGCGCAATGTTCCCCACGCATTGCGTGATGAGGTCGCCAGAACGTTACACGATCTCGAATCACAGGGTGTAATTGAACGTGTGCAAGCTTCTCTCTGGGCCTCACCCTTAGTAATTTTGCCAAAACCTTCCGGAAAATTGAGACTTTGCGTGGACTTCAAGGCCACAGTGAATCCACAGCTAGTGACTGCTACTTTTCCTTTGCCCCATGGCGACGCGCCGCCGCCGCCGCAGCAGCAGCAGCCGCCGCCGCCGCCGCTTGTTTTCCCGCCGGCGCCGCCCGCATTCGACGCTTCGTTGCAGCCGCCAAGCGCCTCCCAGGGTCACGCGCCGCCGATCGCTTCCCGTGGCCAGCTGTCCTCCGCCATGGAACTCCCGCCCGCTCCGGACCACATGACGTCATCGCGCGTCGGCTACCCCGACGCAATGGAAATTGATCCTTCGGTCCCTCCTGTCTCTTTACGGGCGCATACACCGCATGTTGACGTGCACCCTGGACTAGTTTTTCAGGCGTTTCCTAGCTCCCCTCGGACCGAATGGCCGGGTGCGGGTGGCACAGCCTCGCCTGTTGTTAGGCTCCCCACCTCATCGCATACGTCTACATGTGGTCCTCCCCACGGCGGGCGGAAGCCTTATCACACGACCGTTCGCCGATTTGCGGGGGAGGAATGTGGTGTCACCGCCAGACACCACACTTGCTAGGTGGTAGCTTAAATCGGCCGCGGTCCTTTAGTACATGTCGGACCCGCGTGTCGCCACTGTGCAATCGCAGACCTAGCGCCACCACCAAGGCAGGTCTCGTGATACGAGAGAGCACTCGCCCCAGTTGTACGAGAACCTAGCTACCGACCAGATGTACGATGCCTTTCTCTCTCATTAGCCGAGAGACAGAATAGCCATCAGCTAAGTTAATGGCTACGAACTAGCAAGGCGCCATTAGCCATACAGTGATTGTACTTCAAGTCTCCTGTGTATCGTCAAGATCGATGTACCTCAATGATATTAAAGATAAGTATTAATCAAGCTATGTACTTTTCTTCTTAACATTAATAACGTAGCCTGTTCCAGTACTTCACGCCCGTCTGCGTTAGTCTAGCGTGCATTTTCAGCCATCTCAACTTCACGGTGTCGGCCCAGCTACCGACACAACATACAGTACAGTCTCGAAACTTCGTACAGCTGTATTATCGCATGAATGTAATTGAGTGCTGTAATCCGAACTTTCTATTACAAATACAAATGATACTTAATCTACCATGAAAAGGACATTTTCGTTGTAAATTTGGTGTTTAGTAAATAACTTGAAAAGTAACAGTGGTAGCTTATTGGTGGCAAATATTTAATGCTTTTACATAAAACTGAGGCTACATACGAATTTTCGTCTTCCTGATCCTAATATTTAGCTGCTTGAGATTTTCGTAAAAACGCCAATTTTGAACAAAATATTGATCTGATCAAGTTGAGACATGTAACTTTTAATTGTGACATAGATTTGTATATTCTGAATAATTTTAAGTTTTCCATTTTTATTACTCAGCGTCACTTAGTTTTTCATATGATCAAACATTCGCCTACCATATTCATTTGATCATTCTGGGACTTTGCAATGTTAACAACAATATACTTAAGCATACACTGATGAAGAATAGAAACGTTAGTTCAATCCTTAATTTCACTTTTAAATTACAGTGCAATCCTTTGCATGTTAAGCACAGGCGTGGCGCTGTAGTAGTGAACTGGGGTAAGTCCCGGCACACATTCACGCCTCTGTACCTTAATAGTACAGCGCTTGTTTTGCCTCAACTTCCTCTTCTCAACCGTTGCTTACCTCGAATACATCTCGTAATACCGTCTTTTATTTTCAGGAGATGGCACTATTTCTTTGATAATCTAATTTATCACGAGAGGGCACTGTTAACTACTTCCTGTAACGTCGTTTCCAAAGCTCAATTTCTTTTACGTTTTTCAACATTTTCACTAAAGAAAAGGCTACTTATGCCTTCACTCTATACAGTTTTATCCCATAACTGTGAAAAAAAGTGTAGGAGATTGTCTAATTTACCACATAATACTATTTCATTTTGGTAGCAAATTATAGCACTATTTTGTGTGTTACGACGGCATGTCACTGCAGGAACAGTTGAATATTGAGTAACTGAGCGTATATTAACGGCATCAGTCTGCAACATACTAGTCTACATAAGCTCTACAGCTAGTTGCTACGATCTTAGTTTGACGTTTGTCTGTTCAACAGCCATATCTGTCTTCAATTTTACAGTTTTAATGGATCTTAATCATATTGTCTGCATGTGACTGGAGCGCCTGAGCTCGTGATGGATGTAACATGTTTTGCGTAATATAATCCAAGTAAGTAATAGTTTTTATTTTCCATTGAGAAATTGTAATCACTTTATATTCGCAATTGGGAGCAAGATGTCAGTTGACGTTAGATAACTCGTTGTTCTTCTGAAGAAGATACCCTTAGCAGTCCTGAAACCTGGGTCAAATTTAATATAAATAAAAATCGGCAACAGACTGTCTGTGTGCTTAATTGGAAACTTACAGTGGCTGCTAACAATTATATTCAAAATTGTGACAAGGTATTTTAGTTTATCCATTTTATCGGAAACATGCAACACAAATACTTTCTTAAGTCCTAATCAAAACTATTCTGCATGTCACGTTGACACTTGATTTACTTTAAATGCACGAACTGAATCGAAATACATTTGCGTTGATATCTGCCCCTTATTGCGTGTTAGGCCGCGAACTCAGCAATGTGCCTCTTATTTCATATCACGAGATTTATTAGGCGCGAAGGTCTTTTACGCATTATAAAAGACCACATTAAAGTGAAGAACGTTTCTTATTTGAGGATATCACACATCTTGATAGATGAGCAGATGGTAGATAGTGTATCATGACACAAATAAATGTTCAGTAATGAAAAAAGTAGTTCACTCGATGTATTAATAACACTGTTACGAGCAAAAATTGCTGAATTATTAATGCGACATCCCAATGGAGTCACAAAACAAGTTGGTCTTTCCAAATGAGATAGTGCTAGTCGCAGTCCGAATAGCAAATAGTGACTGTGTTCTTTCGTTGGTAAATGTGCTGTTCAGTCTGACAATCAAGTGCGAGCCACTAATTGTAAGGCAGTGTACGTGGAACAACGTCAACGTTGAGTTTCTGAGACGCTTATAAGAACCGCCCCAATACAGAGACGCCACGGTTAATGATTTCATCACAACAATAACACGATAAAAGTCAGTGGATAACACTTGCGAAATATGTTCAAGTGAGTGGTTTTGAGGGATGAAAAGATGCACTGAGCGTAATATTAATCCTCTCCCTAGGTGCCACTGTCTTTCACAGTGTCTAAATATAGTACTCCCACATGTTTTCTGATTATCAGTTTAGTCAAAGGGGTACACGGAGTACAATTAGGAAACGTACTGAGAACAAAGGCGCTTAGTTAGATCAATAGGCTGGAAAGTGCTTCGTGAGCAAGGACAGTCGGAACTAGCACGCAACTTTCTTACGGCGACAGCAGCAATCTAGATTCAATCCTACTGCGACTCCGAAAACCGGTTGTAAATGATATTCATCCTGGAAATACTCAGAGACGCAACGGAAAGATACCTGTATGGAGTCCAGAAGCTGTAAGCGAGTTCAGCTTGAGGCGATTTTTCTCATTGAGAGGTCATTTTCTGCGTCCGTGTTTGCTTTAACAATAAATATTATTTGAAATATTCCGATATTCCGCCTCGGTGATGTTTTATCATCATCAGTTGGCTTCACTTTATTTTACATAACAGCACATGTTATTGTTCATATCACTGCCTGTCTTCCGGTGTACAGATGATATTTTAAAACAGTTCGGCATCTGCAGTATTTGTGCTTTCCATGCTGTCAAAACTCTATGAACTGTATTCGCAATATACGCTACAGCAGTGTTTGCGAACACCATAAGACGTGCTCGTAACTAAACAAAATATGATTACCTATGCCCCTTCTGTCCAAGAGCTTCAAATAACTCAAAGCATAGCGTATTGTGAGTGTGATAACACTTAATTTTATTAAAATCTACTCCGTTAAGGTTTTTTAACTGTTTACTAGCTAAGTCCTAAACATAGGCCACCCTAATACCAAAAACTGAGAACGCAGTGCGTAAAAAATTTATACAGTCGTGTACATCTAACGTTTCATGGCCGTGATCAATGATAATGCTAGCGAAATCACTTGTAACACGATTACGGTAAGCAGCTGGAGTGAACATTCAACGTGACGTTTTTTCCCTGCGATTAGTTAATATTCTCATTTACATTTTCAATCTTCATCATCCAAAACCAATTTTTACTGCAGGGCACCATGACAGTCTAAAATATGCAACTGCTATCCCTCTTCCACTTTCGTCCTAGTAGTATAACGATCCCATTTCATCCGCCTCTTTATCCTGAGCTGGTGGTCAAGCTACCGACCACCACGCTGACCGACCTGTACAAGCACCAGCATCGTACTCACCACAATGTTGGTCTTTGAAATCGCCAAAATCTGTGTTTTAATAACATCTGTATACTTTTTCTAAACATAAGTGTTGCTCTTTTACTATATTGCATTTCCAGTAAACTGTACGACTGGACTGATGTTACATTCTACGGTACTATCCCACTACACCATTTATAGGGATGAAATGATAAAGAAGAAAACGAATTGTGTGACTTCGTCGGCACAGGTACCCTGTATTACATATCGAGCAAGTCATCGACTTTATTTTTGCACACTAAAAGATTAACATAGGCTCAAAGGAGGTTCGAATTTTTGCCTCAAAATCAAATTAAAAATGGCTTCACTCACCTGGATGCCACTAAGGTTTTCAGTAACTTTCCTTAGTTGTAAGGCAAATAAATGGACTGGCAACACTCTCTGAAATACTTCCATTAGGGATCCCTCCATCCCACTATTAGCTCGCTGGGATTTGGTTGAAAACGATCGTGACATACAACGATCCGATTCTTGAACAGTTCAGTCTTACCACTACGCCATGATAAAAGAACAGGAAGACCAGTCGTTCACCACATGGAAAAATTACGACACCAAAGACGATGGCGAGTGACTTATCAGAAATACGTCAAATTTATCAGTAGTTTAATGACTATCATATTATTAGGTCTTTAACTCTTGCCTGCACGACATGACGTAAAAGTTCCATCTTGTTTCTAAAGCCACAGAACAGCATGAATTGAATTCATGCACCGACATTCTATCGGGACGCCTATGTTCCTCTGATGTTGCACTAGAAACTCTCTGGCTGTGATAGTTCAATATCTCTGCCCACAGAGGACAGTAAAAAATCGACTGTAGTACCGCAGCGTTGTTCATCTCGCCGGAAGAGTTTACGGACCCTCTTGACGTAAAAAGCACATTATCATGAGTGTTTTGATGTATATAGTGTTGTTTCATTTTATTTTGGTTAATGTAAACTGATTTTTACAACTGCAAGAAGTAAATAACCTGGTCAGGAAGATAAGAAATGCTGATGGGACTCAAAGTCCTACTTGTGTGTTGCACAAACGAATATGTGTTTTACAATACTCTACTCAGTTTTTAGTTGCTTTGGGACTATTCTTCTCACTTATTAAATCCTCTGGTACAGTTATCTACCTTGCCATGACTGACACATAATGTTTGTACTCAATCGTAATACCTTATTTTAAATTGCAGTGCTGTCTGAAGATGTTTACATAACGCCAAACAGTTAAAAAATGTGGAAGCAGTCAAGGATAAACACTATACCTTAACTGAAAAGTTATAGACTGGGCCCCCTTTTAAATAACTATCGTCTCCTGTCCACTGGTTTCTTGTACGCTGTCCATGCTGTCCTTGATAACACAAACGTTCCATTAACTTTATTCCTCAACTTTTGTTACATTGAGCACTGGGATCCTCAATCTCGAATTTCAGAACCGATTGCAATTTGGTTATCTGGCAGGCTTCTGACAATCTGGCCAAACTATTTTTAGCAGCAGTGACTGCTCTATCTGCTTCTTTGAGTGAAACATATCTGCATCTTTTACAATTATTCCTCAGCCTGCCGTTCTTGTTGTTCCGTGTATGCTTGCATATTGGTAACCTTTTACTCTTGGTCCGTTTCGAAACGACGTATATTTTTACTACTTTACGTACTTCTACCATCTTTCTAGCATCGTTTCTCATCATTTTCATTTTGAAACTTAGCTACATTTCTGGCGAATCCATTTTCTAGACTGAAATTTGCCTTTCTTGCATTGGAGCTACCTCCATCCAGTTTATACTGTTACTGGCTTTCTAGCTGAGCGATCTCGTAAAGTTTAATGTTAAACAGTTTTTCTACGTCTAATATGCTCGGTGCTCGTGGAATAAAGCTCACTGCTTGTTCTATCGCTCCTAACGATTCCCCTTGCCCACTATCATCTGATCCTGCTGCTAGCGCATCGCTACTCATCTTTTTCCTATGATTTCCAACAATAGCCGCAAATACTCTTTGTTACCAACTGCCTCACATAAATTTCTTCTTCCGTGTACTATATCTTCCTTCAAAATTACATTATTTCACCCATTTCTATGTGTTTTGCTGAATTGACCTTACACACAGCCTAGTACAAACTAACACAAATGTCCATTGCTGTACTTTAACACCTTGCGCCAAAGCAATTAGCTGTTCACATTTACTTGTTCATCCACGTATGGTTTTTGACCATCCTGTTTAACCTTTCCACAATACTGGTTTTCATGTTGGAGAAAGTCGACTAGCAGTTTATTCCATATCGTTCCATTATCTACTTGAAATATCTATTGCAAATTTCGTCTCCATGGTCAGCGATTCACACCAGTCTGGAGCAAATATTCGAACACCAACTTCTTCCTAGTCTTTGCTTTCATGATCAGTACCCATGCGAATTTGGAGTACATATCGTCGGCGATTAAAATATATTTGAAGCTCTTATTTGCACATGAATATTGTATACGAGATCAGCCTCTCATAAATCATCCGAGCATTATATCATGACACGCATGCTTGGGAATGATGAAAAGCACTCGGGTCTTCAGCTGGGTGGCAATATTGAAAAATCGCTTTGCTAGCAAATTCATGCGCTTAGTAAATATGTTTTAAATTCACATTGTCCTGTCAAAGTGCTAATAAGGTTTGCACTACCTCTTACCAACCTCTTTCAAGTCCTGAAGTATATCTGGCTCAAATTAAAAGATGACAGCTTTCATATGACCACCAAAACAAATGTATTTGTGCATCTGATTCTGGTTTCCCACCATAACGGTGTGAAATGTGATTACAGTGTTTGGCTATGCTTTCTCAGGTGGAGAAATATCACCAATTGAGCTTAATGTCTGGTAGGTTACTCCATCAATGCGAAGCAGAATCTCCTGTAATAGCTGCTATTTGGCCTGAAATAAGTGGTTTAGAGACTGCATGTACATGCTCGAAGTGAATCCTCTCAGGACGCTTTAACAGTGGTTCAAATGGCTCTGAGCGCTATGGGACTTAACTTCTGAGGTCATCAGTCCCCTAGAACTTCTTTAACAATGACTGAACAAGATTAATCTTCCCGCAGTCTTATGGTACCTGTAAGGACAAAGGAGAAATATAATTATTACCACTCCCCATGAACTCTGGGCCTTACTGTTGGTGGAGTAACTTGCATGTCACTGTGATATAGATAGCCATGCCGTAGGAGGAACCATGATGGAGAGGTATCTGTTGAGAGGTGTGACAAACTTGTGATTCCTGAAGAGAGGCAGCAGCCTTCTCAGTAGTTACAGGGGCAACAGTCTGGTTGTTTGATCTGAGCATGTAACGCCAAGTAAAACGGCCTTGCTGTGCCGGTCAGTGAATGGCTGAATGCAAGGGGAACCTACAGCCTTAGTTTTTCCTGAGGGCATGCAGCTCTACTGGTGGGTTAAATGATGATGGCATCTCTTGCGTAAAATATTCCAGAGGTAAAATAGTCTCCCATTCAGATCCCCAGGTGCGGACTACTCAGTGAAAATGTCGTCAGCTGGAGAAGTAGAACTGGTATTCTATGGCTCGGAGCGTGGAATGTTAGATCCTTTAATAGGCCAGATAGGTTAGAAAATTTATAAAGATAACTGTAGAGTTTAAAGTTAGATATGGTGGGAATTATTGAAGTTCCGTGGAATAAGGAACAGAACTTCTGGCCAGGTGAATACAGCTTTATAAATACAAAATCAGAGAGAGGTAAAGCAGAAGTAGGTTATGCACACATCAAAAAAAGTTTTGCATTGGCTTGGTTACGAGAGTTCCGCAACCTGTACAGAAAATTGGAATAGAGGTCAACATAAACATCATTTCCGCCTTTTTTATTGCTCATGAGAACCACACATTGCATGTTGTACCGCCATACAGCGAGGCCTTCAGAGGTGGTGGTCCACATTGCTGTACACACCGGTACCTCTAATACCTAGTAGCGCGTCCTTTTGCATTCATGCATGCCTGTATTCGTCGTGGCATACTATCCACAAGTTCATCAAGGCACTGTTGGTCCAGATGCCACACTCCTCAACGGCGATTAGGCGTAGATCCCTCAGAGTGGTTGGTGGGTCACGTTGTCCGTAAACAGCCCTTTTCGATCTATCCAAGGCATGTTCGCTAGGGTTCATGTCTGGAGAACATGCTCGCCACTCTAGTCGAGCAATGTCGTTATCCTCAAGGAAGTCATTCACAAAATGTGCACGATAGTAGCGCGAATCGTCGTCCATGAAGTCGAATGCCTCGCCAATATGCTGCAGACATGGTTGCACTATCGGTCGGAGGATGGCATTCGCGTATCGTACAGCCGTTACGGCGCCTTGCATGACCACCAGCGGCGTACGTCGGCCCCACATAATGCCACCCCAAAACGGCAGGGGACCTCCAACTTTCTGCACTCCCTGGACAGTGTGTCTAAGTGTTCAGCCTGGCCGGATTGCCTCCAAACACGTCTCCGACGATTGTCTGGTTGAAGGCATATGCGACACTCATCGGTGAAGAGAACGTGAAGCCAATCCTGAGCGGTCCATTCGGCATGTTGTTGGGCCCATGGGTTCCGCGCTGCATGGTGTCGTGGTTGCAAAGATGGTCCTCGCCATGGGCGTCTGGAGTGTACAGTTAGGAAACCATTAAGTAAAAGTGTGAGGTCTCTCAACCCAGTGTCTATAGCGCACTTCAGAGAAAGCTTAAAAAATGTTAATGGGGGAGATGTATATAATGAGCCAAATGCTAATGATAAATGCAACATACTTCTTGATAAATTTATATCCTTTTTGAACATCGTTTCCCAAAGAAAATTACTAAATGTAATACCACACACTTTGCAAAGAAACCTTGGATTACTGCAGGTATTAAAGTGTCTTCAGAAAGGAAAAGAAAACTATATGAGACAGCAAGAACTAGTAAAGATCCAGAAGTAGTTTTACACTATAAAAATTATTGTAACATACTGAGAAAAGTTGTAAGGAAATCAAGAAATATGTATGTTAGAGAACAAATTAACAACTCTGGCAATAAAATCAAATCGACATGATGTTGCTAGGAGGGAGACAGGAAAAGTAACCACTGGGGTAGGTAGTATTACTATTAAAGAGAACGAGACCATCCTAACCAACAGTACACAAGTAGCTAATGTATTTAACAACCATTTCTTAAGTGCAGGAGAAAAAATTGGTGAGAACAGTTCAAAAGAAAAAGCCAGGCAGTACATGGAAGAGCCTGTTTTGAAAAAAATTTAGTCAGATTAACTTTCACCTAACAGCCTCTTGTGAAATAAGTAAAATTATTAAATCTTTGAAAAACAAATGTTCTGTTGGAGTAGATGACATCTCTAATAAGGTATTAAAACAATGTGGAGCAATTACAGCTGATGTTCTGAGTCACATATGTAATGCATCACTACCTCAAGATATTTTCCCGGACACGTTAAAATATTCCATTGCCAGGCCTCTCTACAAAAAGGGGGACACCACAGATGTCAATAATTATCGGCCAGTATCCTTGCTTACAGCATTTTCAAAAATCTTCGCGAAAGTAATGTACTCAAGAGTGGTTAGCAATCTCAACAGTAATTAGTAAATCACAGTTCGGATTTCAAAAATGCTGTTCCACTGAGACAGCAATATACAATTTCTCTGTCCACATAGTAGAGTCTTTAAATAGTAAAACGTCACCAATAGGTATTTTCTGTGACTTGTCGAAAGCATTTGATTGTGTGAACCATGACATTATGTTACAGAAATTACAATTCTGTGGTATAAATGGAATAGCATATGAGTGGTTTAAGTCATACCTACAGAACAGGAAGCAAAAAGTTTCCTTATATGGGTCAAGTGATTTAAATAAGTTTGCCACTTCATCTGACTGGGGTGTTCCACAGGGTTCAATCATGGGTCCCCTTCTCTTCTTAATATATGTGAATGACCTCCCTTCCTATCTGAAACAGGAATTTGAACTGACACTATTTGCTGATGATACAAGCATCATTATTAATCCAGTAAATGAAACTCCAGTTGAAAATGATACAAATAAGGTCTTTTGAAAAGTCATTAATTGGTTTTCTGCAAATGGGCTTGCTTTTAACTTTGAAAAAACACAGTATATCCAATATTCTGCTGCAAAAAGTATAGTTCCTTCAATAAATATAACACATCAACGGATGTCAGTAGACAGGGTAGAGCATACAAAATCTTTGGGTGTACATGTCGATGAGAATCTTAATTGGAAAGTTCATATTTTGGATCTTCTAAAGCGACTAGGTTCAGCAACTTTTGCAATCAGAATAATTGCCAATTTTAGGGGTATAGAAATTAGTAAGCTAATACACTTTGCATACTTTCATTCTCTGATGTCATATGGAATAATATTTTGGGGTAACTCAACATTTAGACAAAAAGTATTCACTGCTCAAAAGAAAGTGGTTAGAATAATGTGTGGGGTTCATAGTCGCACATCTTGTAGGCATCTTTTTAAAAGATTGGGAATTCTCACAACAACCTCACAGTACATTTACTCACTAACGAAGTTTGTTCTCAAGAACATGGACCAGTTTAAAAACAACAGTGACATTCATGATTATAATACCAGAAAAAAGAAAGACTTACACTATCCTTTAGTCAACCTATCTTTGGCACAGAAAGGAGTAAAATATGCTGCTATGAAAATTTTCGACAAATTACCAAATGAAATAAAATGTCTGACAGACAGCAGTAATAGCTTCAAAAATAAATTGAAATCATATCTGACATCTTGGGTTGTCGGGTGTTCTGCCGGATATCAGCGTCGTACTTGCACGATATTTCGGTCACATAGCTCGTAACCTTCATCAGATGCGACCTGAGACTGCTCCTCGAGTGGACCTGGTCCAGTATTTATGCCTATGGCCTTCCCCCTCCACCAACAGCTGCAGGCGCTTCCTCTGTGGTCCGCGCCCATTCCCTGCGACCTGCTGGAGCGTTGCTGCTCCGTTTTCCTTCCGCTGCGGTTCTAGGTGTTCTCTCTGCGGTCCGCGCCCACCAAACCCGCTCCTGGGGGTTTCATCTACGGTCTGGGGTACCAAGCGTTCCCCCTGCGGTCCGCGCCCGCTCACCACGACCTGTTGGAGCGTTGCCGCTCCGTTTTTCGTCCACTGCAGCTCTGGATGTTCCCTCTGCGGTCCGCGCCCACCAGTCCCACTTCTAAGTGTTCCATCTTCGGTCTGGTGGGCTTGGCAGTCGTCAGGGGCTCGTTTTCCATCTCCATGTCTCTGGTTCTTCTGTTTGTGTAGTGTTGCAGCTGGCCCCGTTGCTCCTTTAACAATTCCAGAGCCGGATCCCAGGCTCTGCTTAGCTGGTACCCCATGTCTCGGTTCATAAGATCGATTTTAAAATGGCTGACGATCTTATGAACCGTGGCACAGGGTACCAGCTAAGCAGAGCCTGGAATCCGGCTCTGAAATTGTTAAAGGAGCAACGGGGCCAGCTGCAACAGTACACAAACAGAAGAACCAGAAACATGGAGATGGAAAACGAGCCCCTAACGGACTGCCAGGCGCACCAGACCGAAAATGGAACACCCAGAAGTGGGACTGGTGGGCGCGGACCGCAGAGGGAACATCCAGAGCTGTAGCGGACGAAAAACGGAGCAGCAACGCTCCAGCAGGTCGCAGGGAATGGGCGCGGACCACAGAGGAAGCGCCTGCAGCCGTTGGTGGTGGGGGAAGGCCATAGGCGTAAATACTGGACCAGGTCCACTCGAGGAGCAGCCTCAGGTCGCACCTGATGAAGGTTACGAGCTACGTGACCAAAATATCGTGCAAGTACGACGCTGATATCCGGCAGAACACCCGACAACCCAAGATGTCATTAGGTCGCCAGGAAAGCCTGAAGAGAAATCATATCTCCTTGACAACTCCTCCTGTACCATAGATGAATTCTTGCACACGAATAAATAAACCTATAGATATGGTATATGCATTTTGTGCCATTTAAGGGAGTTAGGTAAATAATGAAAATGTAATACATATTAAAAAATCTTGTTTCATATGTGCATTGCTTGTGCACTTGTCACGTTCCGCATCATAACAGTTACCGTACCATGCAATTGATCAATGGAACATGCAACCAACTAGCTAAATAACTAAGTAACTCATCATGCAGCCTATTGCGCACAGTTGAGTCGTAACACGACGTCCTGTGGCTGCACGAAAAGCATTATTCAAAATGGTGGCGGTGCTGTCAGGGTTCCTTCGAGCCATAATCCGTAGGTAGCGGTTATCCACTGCAGTAGTAGCCCTTGGGCGGCCTGATGGAGGCATGTCATCGACAGTTCCTGTCTCTCTGTACCTCCTCCATGTCTGAACAACATCTCTTTGGTTCACTCCGAGCCTCCTGGACACATCCCTTGTTGAGAGCCCTTCCTGGCACAAAGTATCAATGCGGACGCTATCGAACCGCGGTATTAACTGTCTAGGCATGGTTGAACTATAGACAAGGCGACCCGTGTACCTCCTTCCTGGTGGAATGACTGGAACTGATCGGCTGTCAGACACCCTTCGTCTAGTAGGCACTGCTCATGCATGGTTTTTTACATCTTTGGGCGGGTTTAGTGACACCTCTGAACAGTCAAGGGGACTGTGTCCGTGATACAATATCCACAGTCAATGCCTATCTTCAGGAGTTTTGGTAACTGGGGTGACGCAAACTTTTTTTGATGTGTGTATAATGCATAAGACATTAGGAAAGCAGGTAAAAAAAAAAACTGCTACGAACAGCATTTATCGTAGCCAAGGTAGACACTAAGCCACATCCACCACAGTAGAAATGGTTCAAATGGCTCTGAGCACTATGGGACTTAACATCTGCGGTCATCAGTCCCCTAGAACTTAGAACTACTTAAACCTAACTAACCTAAGGACATCACACTCATCCATGCCAGAGGCAGGATTCGAACCTGCGACCGTAGCGGTCACGCGGTTCCTGACTGAAGCGCCTACTACCGCACGGCCATACTGGCCGGCTCCACCACAGTACTACAATTTTATATGCCAACAAGCTCTACAGATAAAGGGACTGAAGAAATGTGTGCTGAAACGAAATAGTCAAATAGTTAAAGGAAGACGAAATTTTAGTATTGTGGGGGGGGGACTGGAATTAGATAGTAGCAAAGGTAAATGAAGGAAAAATAACAGGTGATTATGGACTTGGGAAAAGAAACGAAAGAAGAATCCGTTTGGTGTAATTTTGCACACACCATAATTTAATAATCGCTAACGCTTGGTTTAAGAATCATGAAAGAAGGCTGCATATGTGGAAGAGACCTTAAGACACCAGAAAATATCAGACTGATTATATAATTGCAAGACAGATTTTAAATTGTAAGACACCTCCAGGGGCAGTTGTGGCCTCTGACCACAATATATTGGTTGTAAACTGTAGATTAAAACTGAAGAAATTGCTAAAATGTAGGAAATGAAGGAGATGGGATATGGATAAGTTGAAAGAAGGAAAGGTTGCTGGGAATTTCAAAGGAAACATTGGGCAATGATTGTCTGGAACGGGGAAAAGGAATACAATACAAGACGAATGGACAGCGTTGAGAGACGAAATACTGAAGGCAGCAGAGGAGCAAATAGGTAAAAAGAAAAGGCCTAGAATAAATCCCCTCACAGGAGATACTGAATTTAATTGATGAAAGGTGAAATTTTGAAAATGGAGCAAATAAAACAGATGAAAGGAAATACAAGCGTCTAAAAAACGAGACTGACAGGAAGTGCAATATGGCTAAGCAGGAATGGCTAGAGGACAAATGTACAGATTTAGAAACATGTTTCACTAGGGGACGATAGACACCACTTTCGAGAACTTTTGGAGAAAAGAAAAGAAGATGTATGAATACCAAGAGTTCAGATGTAAAAACGATATTAAGCAAAGAAGGGAAAGATGAAAGGTGGACGGAGTATATAGAGAGTCTATACAAGGGAGATGAACTTCAAGGTAATATTGCAAAAAGGGAAGGCACTAAAGACCTAAGTCGAAACAAGTTCTCGGTAGTAGACAACATTCCGTCAGAACTAGTGATAGCCTTGGGAGAGCCAGCAGCGACGAAATTGTTCCAATTCCAAAGAATGTTATCGAACCATCAGTTTAATAAGTCATGGTTGCAAAATACTAAAACCAATTCTTAACAGAAGAATAGAAAAATTAGTAGAAACTGACCTCGAGGAAGATTAGATCGATTCTGGTTAAACGTAGGAACATGGGAAACAATACGCGACTTATCCTAGAAGACAGGTTAAGCAAAGGCAACCTACGTTTATTGCATTTGTATATTAGGGAAGCCTCTTGACGGTGTTGACTGGTGCTGACTGGAGTACACCCTTTGAAGTTCTGAAGGTAGGAGGAGTAAAATACAATAAGCAAAAAGCTATTTACAACTTGCACAGAAACTACACGGCAGTTATAAGAATCGATGGGAAAGAAAGGGAAGCAGTGGTTGAGAATGGAGTGAGACAGTGTTGTAGCCTACTCCCAATGTTATTCAATCTGTATACTGAGCAAGCAGTAAACGAAACAAAAGGAAAATGTGAATAGGAATCGAAGTTCAGGGTGAGTGACACTGCAATTCTATTGG